>NC_139942.1:42554069-42766776 GCF_963454915.1 Gymnoscopelus microlampas | reverse complement strand
ATTAGCATCTTTCCACCGGTCATCAAATTATTGGCTTAGGAGTGCGACAAAAACGATCTCCATGAATTCAAGGCTTTATGGGGTGTGTAATTGATAGAAAATAAGTATACACAATAATAACAGACATGAAACAAATCCAATTAAAACTGATGTTAGGAGGCAAAAAATACATTAAGGAAAAGATGTGATTTAAAAGACATTATAGTGCTTGGTGTGGACAACCCTTTAGAGATGGTAGGATAGGTATGCATGACTGTGATAGAGCTTGTAAATCTCAGAAAGAGTATGAAGACTAAAATAGAGCACAAAGAACTGTACATGTCCAGATGTTCCATCTCACCGTTGCTTATGTTGTTGGCTCAATAATCCTTTATCGGTTTAGAAACAAGTTACTATTTTCAGTATTTATCTAAATGAAGAGATAAGGTGTATCATTGTTAAATGCTTGACATTTAAAGGACTGCATTGCAACGTCCATAAGAACAAAGAATGTTCTGGAAACTAAAAAGACAATATGCTCCAACTGCAAGTCATCTCATGCTGTAATGCAAGGGTTCCCAAACTTTTCAGGCCGCGACCCCCCAAAATAATCATATTTGAGCTGGGGACCCCCCCCCCCCACCCTGACAAGCACGCGGAATTATAAATATTGTGAAAATAGCCGAACTACAAGCTCACAATGTTGGCGTTGTGAGCTTGTAGATTGGCTATTTTCACAAAGTTTGCCTATTTCTTACGTATTTTTTGACAATTTGGCCAATTTGGTATTAAAAAAGGTCTTGAAAGTCATCAAAGTGTAACTTTAGAAATGTGCAGATACCCTGTATACACTTATATTGTATTCTAATATCTGGGGACCCCCCCAACATAATTTGGGGAGCCCCCTGGGGGCCCCAACCCCCAGTTTGGGAACCACTGCTATATTGACACATGGGAAGCTTAGAGATGATTCTCATCGACATGTCTATGGAGTGACAGAATGCAGAATGACAACCCGACCCGAGTCTGATGCTTGTCTGAAGGAGGAAATTGGATCTAAACAGCCCCTCAGGATCAGATTAGGGGTCAGGGAGGAAGACGGACAGACAGACAGACAGACAGACAGACAGACAGACAGACACAGACGTTTCTGTGTATGGACATGGTTGGAGCAATTGTTGCATTTGTTTTTCATTTCAGGACAGAGACCACCTCATACACTTGCTTTATATTTCAGACATTTTCTCTACACTGCACCACTTTATTACCGTCACCGATCAATCAGTCAATGCACGTCAATTTGCTTTTTTGCCAACGTAAACACTATGCCAGGTGTTCTGATTGTAGAATTGTTGGGAGACCCCACGGACTTGATGTATTGTTGTTGGTCTAATTTACATAACAGCTGTTGCTCATAAAGCCATTTCTTATTCTTTTTGGGGGGCATTTTATGGTTTAATTAGATAGAGTATAGAGAGACAGGAAACCTAAGGCAGAGAGAGGGGAGGCACGTGAGACATTACATGATGGGACTTAGATTTTAAAGGAGACACACCATTAATTTAAAAAAAATATTTGATATTTAATATCATATGGTGTATGTCCCTCAAACCATTTTCAAAAGGTTTGAGCCTAAATCAACACTCAGATATACTCATCCCAAGTCAATTCTCTCAGGCTTATAAAGCACTTTCAGCTGCAATACCAAAACGTCCTGTTGGGCAGAGGGGTGCTACTGAGCAATTCTAAATACTCAGAATACATCAAAATACATGGGCAGAAAGTTTGGTGATGTAAGCAAACTTGCCATTCTGAGATGGCCTGTTCAGACACGCCCATTTTGAAAATCTCTGAAATGAGAAAGAATGACTGAATGTAAAAAAAAAAAAAAAAATTGGGGGTACAAGAGACACTGGGGAGCCCAAAAAATACAAAAAAAAAGTGAAATTCATGGTGTGTCTCCTTTAACTTGGGTCCTTGCAACTCATAAGCAGCATATGCTCACAGTGTTCTCTGAGGGGGGTTGAGTACAGAGAACCGGTACCATACTAGAACCGGTACCACCACATCCGATACTACCGATACCAACATTGTTAATATTTGCCGTGGCAAAAAAAAACTAAAAACAATAGCCATTAATGCAACTGACTTTTGCATCTAAATTTGAATCTAAATTGTATAGAAAAGTATCGGTTTTGGCACCGTTTAGGCACTTGCACCATTTTAAAAATACCATCGTATCGGAGAGACCCCAATCAATAACAAATCCCATCTCTGAGCCACCAGCCACCCCAGAAATGTGCATTTCTAACATTGTTCAGTTGTTGTGCTTTACCACCAGAGACTGACGAAACACAAACTGTTGAGGGCGGGGAAGCAGAAATATTATGCCAAGTACTGCACATAAGTTGAGCAACTTCTTAGGTCTCAGAACAGACAGCACACATATTTCAGTTTATTGCCTTCATAGGCTGTGGACCACAATAAACACTGTTAATGCTGCAGTCAAGTCAAGTGCAGGTTTTGTTATAAATGGACTGCATTTATATTGCGTGGAGCTTCAGTCTGACTGACACTGGCTCCATGTGTCGGCGATTACAAGGGGGAGGGGATTAGAAATTCCCTAAACCAATCCTAAGGGATCCCCACGCCCACCTCCGACTCATTGGACAATACATTTTGTACCGGAGAAGTCCTCGGTTCACATTTACGACACCAGACCAAGAGGCAGTCCACTCAGAGAGTGGGCGGGGTCTATGGTATGGAACCAGGCTACATTTATATAGCACTTTTCTCCAAAGCGCTTTACCATGCAACCTTCGGAGAGACGGCCGCTCTACCTCCTGGGCCACTGCTGCCCCAGTTGTTGTTGCTCATGAGCACCAGGAACAACTTTATATTTTAATATTATAATTTAAGCTGATCCAGAGCACGTGAGCGGAGCGGAGCGAGTGGAAATGCCGCTCGGCGCTCCAGGGGGCTGGTTTCACGCTCGCTATTCGCTCACGTCAACTCCCCCCGCGCTCCGCTCCCCGTCGCTCCTCTCTCACGTTGATTTGCACAAATCTCGCTCCACGCTCCGCTCAAACCGGGTCGCTCAACAGTAAAAAAAAGAAAAGAAAAAGAAAGTAGAAATTCTAATGACATCTCGGTGCGCTGTGCACTGCGGATGTCTGTGTGTCTCTGAGTCCGTGCGACCGGGCATGCTCAAACATTCGGTGCGCGGCCCCCGCGAGGGCGGCCTGGAGCGGGAGGCGGTCCTCGTTCTGAGTAGCGCTCCAACCTTTTTATAACCAGCTCCGCGCTCACGTCAAAATCGCGTCGCTCCGCTCGCGCTGCGCTCACATGCTCTGAGCTGATCTCACACCATGCACAACATCTAACTAAAATGCGTTCTTAAACGCATGTTATCTACTATGATGGTGAGCAGAGCAATGTTGATGTGACATCGTAAACTTTGGTTTGAAAATACATGCTCAAACTCCCGACTTGATGTATTACCGAGACACAGATTGGAGTCCCTTCTCCAATCTGTGTCTCGGGAATGCATCAAATAATAATATAATATTATAATCAAACAGCATAAGTGCCACCACCATGCGCATCACCCACAGTAAACTAACACAAAAAACACTAACAAACTCACTTGCGACAACAGCAGGGAAGGGGCTGCTCACTGACACCGAGGTGAAGGAAGTGGAGGCGCCACCAAACGGCGTCATGACCGACGAAGCCCCTCCGAAAGGTGTCAGAGCGGCGGCGTGGCTATTGTAGCTGTTGTTCTGGCCCTTCATGGCTGGGGAATGACCCATGAGGGTGGGATCGGGTCCATAGTGGCCCATGTGAGCACTGAGCGGTGTTGCCGTCGAGTTGTCCGGGCGGTACTTGAGCGTCGGGCCCTTGTCCTCTTTGCTCCTGACGCAGCCCATCCTCAAGCCCTGGGAGAGAGGACGGATGGGGAACATTAGCTTCATAGCTTCACTAGATTATCATAATATACACAAGTGAAATCATTATTACACACCCGCACACCAATACATTCTACTGTGCAGTGTTAATCTGCTATATAAAGTCCAAGTTGCACATCTGTGAGTCTGTGGTGGGCACACACATAATGCCCATAGAACAGTGGTTCCCAAACTTTTTACGTCAAGACCCAAAAGAGAACTTCAGACGTTTGCCTGGGACCCAAACTAGTGAAAACAAGCTCACAACGCGTCGCTTTGTGCCGTGTTGTGAGCTTGTAGATCTGCTATTTTCACTACTTCTTAATGATTTTTCGATTATTTTATTTTTCGATTTATTTATGAAATGCTTTTGAAAGATTTAGGAATAATTTTTCATTGATGAAAAGTTGTGATTTGTTTAAACTTTTTTTGTATATTTGTTTTTACGTAGGTTGCTCGCGACCCATAAAAATGTGTTTGTGACCCACATATAGGTCCCGCCCCACTGTTTGGGAAACAGTGCCATGATGATATGTTGTCAATGCAGTGACCCTGGCAGAAAAGGGCAGGCTGATAATGTATAAATGCACAATCTGTGTATGTTTCTGTCTGTCTGTGTTTCCCCAGCGTATCTCAAGAACTGTCCGACTGATCGACTTCAAACTTGGCGAGTGCATCACGAAAGACCC
This sequence comes from Gymnoscopelus microlampas, assembly GCF_963454915.1. NCBI lineage: Eukaryota > Metazoa > Chordata > Actinopteri > Myctophiformes > Myctophidae > Gymnoscopelus > Gymnoscopelus microlampas. The sequence continues at coordinate 42,762,161 of NC_139942.1, read as the reverse complement.
GAGGGAGTAGAGTACCAAGTGGGAAGCCGTCGGATCGGCGGCTTGTTCAGAAATGTATCTATGAATGTACAAATCTGTATCGGTCTGTCTGTGTCCCTTTTAAAACCATATATGAAGAGATCTCTGTATCTATCTGTCTTTCTCCCTATTATGCCCATTAGTAGATACCCATGGGGGGATATGCCAACAGTACCACGTTCCTCCATGCTCGAGCACGCAGTCACTACAAGCTGTGTTTTTGACGCTACTGAAACACTAGCAGGATTCCTGGTCTGGTAGGCTACATGAGTCATTGTTTCATGTATGACAACTTTCAAATACATCCATTAGAAGAAACACAGCTAGTGAGAGAAAGGAGAGGAACAGGAAGAGGGAAAGGGATGAGAGGGAGGGAGAGAGCCTATTTCACCCACGCAATAACATACTAGTGTTAAATAGCCTTAAAGGTTTTTTTTTCAGCACCAAGTCACCGATCAGAGCAGCGTAAGAAGCCCCTCAGTGTTCCAGGAGCCTCCAAACTCTGACGGAATGGTCAATTTGTAAAAGATTGTCCATTTTTGCTGTGAGTGCTGCAATATCACAACAATTACAAATTGATTTCACAAGGACAGGAAGTTGAAGAGGAACACTCCTGTAAATACGTTTTGTTGGTAAGCGGGTAAGGGTTTATGGTTAAGGGTTAAATTGAGAATGAATGAAAAGGTCTGTGACATGTGTAGGCTGTGTGAGATCAAAGCAGCAGCTTGGAATTCAAGTCATCATCCAAGTAGATCTCAATATGGACCGCCAATATTCTTTACATGATTAGATTATTGAGACAGCATCTTTGAGTCAGTGCTGGGTCCTCTCAATGTTTCACCTCTGTTCAGCACACGATAACGGGTTAAGAATTAATTCTCTACTATGGATTGGAACCACTCACATGCATCTCTCTCTGTGTGTGTGTGTGTGTGTGTGTGTGTGTGTGTGTGTGTGTGTGTGTGTGTGTGTGTGTGTGTCACAGTGATCAGAGGAATGCGGTGCCTGGGAGGGACAGGTGACTCAGCTTCAGACATGACCTGGTGAACAACACTTCAAAGCGTGTGCATTCTTTACCCACGCACGCATGCACCTGTGTGTCTAATGATAACATTAGAGAACATGCTGCCTGCCAGCTCGTAACAGATGAGCTTCCGGCAATCCCCATTTCTGATGACTCAGACTTTAAGATTTCTTACAACAGTTTCACTACTATAAGTGAGAAGTTGACTGGTAGTGAGGTTGGTGGAAATTCATTCATACTTGAGATGCAAAGAGTAAAAAAGATGTGATGATAAGGCAAGGAGAAATAATGGACCAACCGACCCACCATCGGGGGTTTCCCTACTAATATAATACTTACGCAGCAGCACAGCACCTAGTTGTGCACAGCGCCCAAGCTGAACAAATGGGAAATATGGAAAAAAGAAAAGTTTTAATATGCAACACACAGAAAAAAAATAAAGAGTGTGTGTGTGTGTGTACTGGGTCACTACCGGAACAACAACTTGGCTTATGAAGAACACCAATCTAACTCAACCATATGAGGGAGTGAGTAGTCAATCTATAAATCTAGTTATTTGAGATGGATGGTTTATTGATCGACTTTCAGCTCTACACAATATTGACCGAAAAGCAATAGCTGAGGCAGCAGAAATGGAGGGAGATGAAGAGGGGATATATGGTAAAAAGGAGGAGAGGATGTGGGTTGAAAAGAGACAGGGTGAGTAAAGGCGTGGGAATGGAGTTATGGAGTGAGAGAGAGAGAGAGAGAGAGAGAGAGAGAGAGAGCACGAGAGCGGAGAAGAGAGATATTGGGGGAGGGGAGGATTAACGGTAAAAGATAATGTGGTGGGTTGAAATGTGAGAAAGTGAGATGCAGACTGATAGCCATCTGCGGATGTTGGGATTGTTTGCACACAAAAGCAGCGCTGCCCCTGTAGTACATATAGAGTATTAACAATGTGTACAGTACATTGTCCCTGTAGTACCGGTGTATTAACAATGTCTACAGTACACATAGTTGTCTTTGGACTGGCCTCATTCTATTCAGGGTTACGTTGTTTTGACAGCATGTGACCAGAATCGAATTGAATTAGAAAATAGTCTTGCGTTGCTTTTAAGCTGTGTGTAGTACAGGGTGGGCGGGTGGCTTTCACTAAAACAAAGATTATTCGGAAATGAATCATCTTGTTATTTATTATTATTTATAAATAAATAATTATTCAATCAGAAAAGACATTCTGAGAATTTCAGAAAAGAACTAAATGAACAATCAAATACATCTTCTGGAACTAGTAACATTGCATGCAGAACCATACCTATCTATCAACTAAAGCTTAACTGCTAAAGCCCTATGCTTCGTCAGTTTTTCAAGCTAGCCTGAAAAGCTGTCTTTTTCAGTAAACGACACCATCGTACCACAAATAATAAGCCCAAGTTAGACTAAAGAAGGATGAGAGAAAGCATAAACATGTAGGCTATCTGAAAATGTTACCCCAGGACTTATGAGCATGGAATGCTTGACACAGAATGCGGAATCACTGCCTTCACATTGCAAACTAAGGTCACACTAAGGTAACAAATGACATCCGAACAGAAGCTACTGACTTCAGAAAAGAAGCTAGTACAAACCTGAACAGCACCTTTGACCCTGTATTGACCTGCATGTCAACCTTTCCATACTCTCAAATGCCAACATCACTCTATGCTGAGGAGTCATTAGGGCTGTCACTGTGGCCCCAGTGCACACCGCCTCAACATCAGTGTTGGTAAGTGTAGAGCATTTTGTCTGAGATGTTACTACGGTCACTACACACCAAACTGAGTTGTCCTGACTACTACAGACTAATGCCGGAAGATCGGTCAGGTCAGATGTCAAGGTGTAAGTTGCTGTGTTATGTACGCCATTTACACATTGCACACACGCACAGACAGTCAGCTGATGGCGCTGTTGTGAGTGAGAGGAAACAACTCCATGCCAGGGGTGGCAGTAATCTGCAGGAATCTGCAGTGTAATGACAACCCGGAAGGCTATAGAGTACAGAAGTCCTGACGTCACTCGTTCATCCCCAGGTTCGTAAAGTAATGTCGCTATGTAGAATAACATCATAGAATCGTCTCATATAAGTGGTCCAAAATAAACAAACTGTCTCGGCGATATTGTCAGGGAGGAGGTGCTCGGTGCTCTATTCAGCAACAAAAACAAACGGATGAAGGCTTTTCAATCGGAATTATTCGTATGACAATTAATTGTCAAGTAAAATCCATGATCGTGACAACCCTACATGAGAAAGCATGTATCGCACTTGTTTTGAAGTGCTGTCTGACATGAAACCATTTTGCTGAATCAACAAAGGATTTCTTTGCATGCATTGTAGGATAATCATGACACAAGCATGGTTGCAAAATGCACTACTTTTCTACTTTACTTTTCTGCATATAAAATATTTGGTTATTTGAATAGTATTGGCAGCTAAAATTGTTGACCTGTTATGATCATCTTGGCAGGCATTAGCTAACTACTTTGGCACAGTTCAAGGGCTGGCCTGGTGTGAAATACAAAACTTATCTTGGGGCATTAGGATGATTTATTCATAAGACAACAAGACTGCCATTGATAAAAATGGCTACCAACCAGGCTTTTTTGAAATGCTTCCTCTCAAATTATATGCTACATGGTGAGTGAACAACGTAGTCTTCACAGAGAACCACGGAGTGAACAAAAGGAGATTCCTCTGAGGCGGAGGCTGACATTTTGTCAGTGTCTCTAGCCTCTATGGTATGCTGACCCCAAGCCCCTCTGGCTCTTTCCCATAATAAGCACTGCATTGATTTACATTTCTGTCACCACAATCTTCTCAAGCGTTGTGTGAGTCATTATAATCAATCCCAATTTTCTTAACAGCGCGACTCGAAACAGCCTTAATTTGAATTAAGAAACTTTACCTCTGCAAAATAAAATAGCTTTCTCCCTACAGAGGCAGGCTTTTGGTAAAAAGCCATTCATCTCAACAAAAGATAAGGATTTAACACAGTGACTTGTGGTATTCCCCTGTAGCTCAGGGCACTCCCAACAGCTCTCGCTCCCTGGCCTGGACTATTGAATCTATGCACATGCTAACACCAAACATCTGAAATGTTAATGAGTCAGGCCTATTGCCAGAGGCACCCAAATGGGACATGTAAACAGATGTAAATGAGCAGTCCATTGATCAATCACAAGTACTCTTCTTACCAAGATGTCTCTACAGACAACAGTTGGTAATTCAGAAACTTGTATCTCATACAGTCTGCCAACATTAGGCTGTGAAAAGGGGAGATTTTCTGGGGTATCTGCAAATTGCCCACCTCAACATCCCACCCCCAACCTACACTACAAATGAATAGAATAAATACAAGGATGTGAAAGTAAAATCACACCGTTGTGCGACTAAGTAAAATAGGGCTTAAGGCCGGGAGGGTTGCTGGACATGACCGTGCCGCTCCTGCCCGCAACAAAAAGAATATTGCCATTTAGTCCCCCCGCATAGTACCCCAACATTACCGTCCAGTTGTATAAGCCTGCAATATCTCCTTTGAGATCTAAAAACTAAAGTAACATTACAAAACAGAATGAGAGAGTGAGCGAGCGCGTGCACTGGGGGGCTGTTTATTTGAGAGGAATTGCAGAGCGAGCGAGCGAGAGAGAGAGAGAGACTGGTGTTATTATAAAACACTTAGAACATGTGCACTCCTTCTCTGTTGGAGCCAGGGTTATTTTTTGTATAGGTTACAGGTATGAGGTCGATATTCCTTTGTCACTTACTGTAGGCCTATAGACAGGGGTGCACATAACTGGTGCGCAGGTGCGCATGCGCACCCAAAATAAATAAAGCGCACCACATCAGGCGAGGCGCTTTTGCGTACCAACAGCTGGGACAGGAATTTCCAAGCTTATATTTTTTAGCAAAACTAAAAAATAAAAGCCTGGAGATCGAGGCTAGGAATTAGAGTCCGACCGATATATCGGTCACCGATATATCGGTACCCGATATGGCCTTATTTGGTTATATCGGATCATATCGTATCGGTGAAATTTCTCACCGATATGACCGATATGAAAAAAAAAAAAAAGTTTGCTCAAAAAGCACTTTGCTGGTGTTATTATATATTTTGTCCAGCAGAGCGCGCTGGGCTTGTAGATCTGCTACTTTCAGTAGGCCTACCATACTTTACTACTCTACACAACACAGCAAACCAAACAAAAACATCGTCGACGGTCGACCAAAGCAGCTTCAACCAGCGGATACTTTTCCCAGATGCGACGGTAAATTAGTTCAATCTGATGACTGGTTCAGCCCAAAATATGCCAGTATAAATAATTGTGGATTGTCCTATAATAATAATGATAGGCTGAGGTGAGGCTATACTATACTCACTTCTATTTTAGCGTCGTCATTTTGGCTTAGTATGTTATGCCTCAAACAAAAACAACACCACCACAGCTGTAGTGTTAATTAATTAATTGTCTCCATCGCGGGTTTGCGTATTAAGTAAAAGTATCAATACTGTAATACAGAAATACTCTTTTACAAGTAAAAGTCCGGAATTAAAAAAAATCTGTAAAGTAAAAGAACAAAAGTTTTGGTATCAAAATGTAGGCCTACTTAAAGCAGAGTCCTGCAGGGGTCCAATGTTGAGAACCCGCGCTGCCCGTCAATAATCAGATCTGCAGAGTAGACCCACCCTTCACCCTGTCCGTGATCCTTTCAAAATACGAACCAGAACCGCCGCGTCCGCCCGTCAAATAATGGACGTGTTGTCCGCCCGTTTACCCATGATTACATGCAGAGTAAAATGTAAATAGCCTACAGACAGTCACTCAGCTCAGTTTAAAAGTGTGTTGAAAAGGATAGATAGCATAGGAGCCTTCAACAATAGAGCTGCATTCAGTGTACAAGTGAAGACGGAGGAGCGAGCTTTAGCCACACGTGCGAACGCGCACATACGCAGTAAGCATGTGTCATTGTTTACGTCTCAGATGGTTTTAATTTGAAGGTTTAACAGGATGTTCAATGTGTTTTGTGAGTTAAGATAACTGACCAGCGTGCTCCATGCCGTTGTGCTGTGTTAAGTTACACAAGTGACGTTGTTTTCGCGGAGACAGGGCTCTCTGATTTTCACAATAAAACGTTACCTACCCGCGTTTAGTTACTTCAGAACCGCCCGTCGGTATATTTTACACCCGTTTTCACCCGTCAAACGATTGCAGGACTCTGACTTAAAGTACAAAGCAGAAAGTAGGCTACTACTCATTATGCAGAATGTCCTGTTCAACAAGATTTCAAATGGATAAAAATCTTTGGAAAATAGCAGATCTACAAGCTTGTAAATCTGCTATTTTCAAATGGCAGAAATCAATGTATATAGGGCTGAAGTGGTTAATGTGTGTTTTGTTTATAATATTCTAGATCTTAATCTACAAAGTAACTAGTAACTAAAGTTTTCAAATAATTGTAGTGGAGTAAAAGTATAATATTTGCCTAGTCTGAGATGTAGTGGAGTAGAAGTAAAAGGGTTGAAAATTGGAAATACTTTCCAATACTTTACTATTACTAAATATAAATAATAGTAAAAAAAATACCTAAAAAATGTACTTAAACATTTCCTAAGTACTGTACTTGAGTAAATGTAAAAAAAACAAAAACAGAAAAGGCCTATTTTCATTCCAGCTAATAAAATTCACAATATCGGTTGTTGCATATCGGTTATCGGTGACCGATATAATCCAAACCTCTCTAAAATCGGTTATCGGTATCGGTCACAAAAATCCCTATCGGTCGGACTCTACTAGGAATGTACTTCCACACTCACACAATCACGCTAAAGCACGCGTCGGCCCCATGTACAGCCATTAAGTGCAGGGAGAGGAGACGCATGCTGCACGTGATTGTGTGAGTCTCGCTTCGCATCGCCTCGCATTGCCTCGCTGCGTGCACGCAGCCAGCAGCGGCTGTTAGAGGCACTGATGAACACATCGTAGAGGTGCCAAATATGCCGTGAACGTCCAAATCTTAGAACTAGAAAAAGTGCTCCTCGAAGCACAGGTCAGGTAGGTTATTGTGGGCAGCAATATTCGGAATTCGCCAGGATGGAATATGAAAAATCGGACAGAACCATCTTGATCCCTTGACTATAGAGATAATGTGTACCGAATTGCACTTGCGCTATAATAGGGCAATGTTAAAAGGGTGGCATTTGTTCCTCACTGTAGTGCAAATGTGCGTGCAAAGTTTCACCCCATCGGACGCTGCGTTCATGATTTGCGGCATTTTGTTCAAAACGGGCCACTCCTGCAAACTTTAGATGTCAATGTTAGCCAATCAAGATGGAATATGAACTCAAACAGATCCGTCATGATCACATGACTATAGACATCATGTGTACCGATTTGCGTGAAATTTGCATACAATCTGAAGGCTTAATATTAAAAAGATCGTTTTACATAAATCGGCCTCCTGGTGGCGCTATAAAAAGGTAGATGTGAGAAATGCAGGGCAAAGGCTTTTCCTTGGCCTCTAGAGAGTGTGCATACAAAGTTTTACACAGATCGGTGCAGTTATAGGTAAAAACACGAATCGGCCTGTTATAGCACCACCATGAGGCTGATTTGAAACATTTCAAGAGGCATTTCTTCCTCAGCCTAGTGGGAATGTGTGTGGAAAATTCCACGGAAATTGCAAACTGTGTTCATGATTTGAGGCATTTTGTTCAAAACGGAGCACTTCTGCAAACTTTGGAAGCCAATCAGGATGAAATATGAAAAATCTGAAAGATTAGTTTGGTTTGACAACTATAGAGATACTGTGTACCGATTTGCGGGATGTTTGGACAAAATCTGTAGGAGTACCATGCCAAAACATGTGTTTTGCACAAATCGGCCTCCTGGTGGCGCTATAAAAGGCCCATGTGAAAAATGTGGGGCAGAGGTTCTGCTCTGGCATCCAGGGAGTGTGTGTGCACAGTTTTGCTGCGATCAAGCCAACGGTGCCAGAGATTAGCTGTACACAGACAGAATGACACACACACGGACACACAGACACACAGACGGACGGACGGACAGGGGGAAAAACATACTCTCGCCATGCCTTCCGGCCTGGCGGAGACAATTATAGTTGATATAGCATTACCATCATTTTAACCACTTTATATATCTCTCAAGTCATCCCTGTAAATAACCTTTTCATCCACGGCACCCCTGAATAACATTGTTACTTTATTGCACCTTACATTTATGTCAAATTACGCTACGCAAATATGTAAATCTTTCCCTCTAAGATACAGCGTGTCACAGTGAAAACTTGAGAGAATAATTCCTTTTGGAGTTAGGACAGATTGATGTTATACTTGACGTTTAACCACTTGAACCCCAGCATCCCTATTCTGGGGGGAATATTAGCCAAACATAACCGATCTACAAGCTCACAACGTGTCGCGAGGTCTGTTGTCTCCTGTCACAACATACAGCCTAGTAAACGTATACTAGGCTGTATGTTGCGACAGGATACCGTATACGTTTACTGCTGTATGTTGTGACAGGATACAGTATACGTTTACTAGGCTGTATGTTGTGACAGGATACAGTATACGTATATGTGGCTCTCGGTTACTTGAATCTTTCTTTCTTTCTTTCAGATACTCAAGGCTGGCAGAGGTGTTGCAGGGGGGACATCCACCTCTTCATTATAAGCCTGGACTATGCTTTAAGACATCAGTGGAGGAGGGGAGCAAGAACTGGGCTTCACTACTACAACTAGGAGGTCTAGATGGCTCCCTGATGTAGTCTTTTTATTTTTTTTATAAACACACACACAAACACACCCCACACACACGCCCACCCATACAACCACACACATACATATGACGATGCAGATGACATCTGCATCGTCAATGCCCAGAAGACTGAGGTTCTCATCTACAGTATAACACCCTCCCAGACCATCCACCTCTAATAAAGTACTGGTGAAGCCAACCAGATGTATGGAGGATGGAGATGGCAGGAGTCGCCGCTGAAAGGAACAGCTCCTTCTTACCTCCGGGCTATGGTCGATGCCTACACCCCTGCCCGACCACTTCGGTCTGCCACCTCGGGGCGACTGACTGCCTCGTCACTCAAGGGTCCTTCTGGCCGATCCACACGGTCACAACTTTTTTCTGTTCTGGCCCCACAGTGGTGGAATGAACTTCCCACTGATGTCAGGACAGCAGAGTCACTGCCCATCTTTCGCCGCAGGCTGAAAACCCACCTCTTCAGGAAAGACTACCCTTCCTCTTTGCCTGGCCTACTTGTTGTTAACTAGTTGTACGAACGCTTGTTTTATTGTTGTATTGTTTTATTGGATCTTGTTTAGTCAATACAATTATTTGTTTTAGCTCCTGCTCATTTGATTTAGCTATTTTGTCTCATCTGTTTAAGGAAATAGGTAGCTGATATATTGCACAAATAATTGCGATTAACGATTTAAACGCGTATCTGTCGTGCTCTGTCGTACACTGAACTTTGTAACATTATTAATAAAAAATTGTCTGGCTTTTTAGGCTTCGTAAACAAAAGGTACACAGGGCAGATATGACAAATAACTTGCATAATTCAATAAATTGATACTTTAAAAAAAAACATGAATAGTGGAAATAGCAGTCTTAGGTCAGAATTTAGAAGGCGTTTTTAGAATCGGCCTCAGGTCTAAATGGGTTAAGTACAAAATGTGAGTACTTTTTCCACCACTGGTCAGGACTGACTTGTGTCTCTGCCCATTTTCTGTCCGAATAAAAGCTTCACATTTTTTATTGAAATTACCGTGTCTTCAATGACAACTAGCACGGTGGGAAGACCACAAATGTCAATTAGACTCGGCTGCCGGCTCAGAACAGTTATCAAGGGCGAATGATGGGGAAACATTTCCACCATGAACAGCTTGAGATAACAATGAGAAACAGAATGACACTCTAAATACATCGGTCTCAAATAGTCACAACACAAGTTCATTTTGTTGCACATGCCTGTCGTGATGGGTCAAATTAGTGGGGAAAGAATAGTGGTTGTTCTATGTGCCATCACATTTTGAAAGTATCAAAGCCCCTGAAAATCACTCCAAAATTAAAGTGTGATAGAATGTCCAATTGTCCATCATCAATGTCTATAGTCCATCAATCCATTCTTGATCTACAAGCCATGAGGAAAGGCCTTGAAGTTGAAAGAGTCAGTTGATACCTCATCAATGGTAAGCTTGATCATATTAAGAAAACATTAGTTTGTCTCTTCACATGGTTTGTGCAGTTCTACAGAACCAACTTTCTGTTAACCTGAAAAATAGCATCCCTATTCTGGGCATGTCATAATAGGCAAACATTCAGCAAAAATAAGGGAACACTCGGAAAAAACAGCAGATCTTACAAGCTCACAACTGAGCTTGAAGGTCGGCTATTTAGGGTTTTAAGATCTAATAGCACAGGAGGTACAGTAAGTTAATGGGATACATTCTGGCAGCCAAATAAGGTTTGTGTGAGCCACCCAACAAGAACAAGCATGACTTGAGCCCACATTCTGACTATACTAATCAGATAAGTTGCAACCTCTGGGTGTTCTCTGGGAGAGGCCTTGCAACCTTTGAGCATAATTACGTCTTGTGTAATGTTTGCAGTTACTCAGGACAGAACTTGGATGTACCGCCCATTTTGACGTCCTGTACAGTTGTTGTTGTCGTGGGGAACCGTAGCTTCCAATACTGACGTAAAACCTTTTGAAAATCAATTAAAATGACAGAAACTATCAAGAACGTACTAGTCAAGGCTACTCTACGGGATCATTATTTAGCTTTAATCACATCAGTTTGTCGCTATACTATCACTAGATACTATCACTCTCCTTGATCAGAAAGATGTTTTATCACCTCATGCTATTTTTTTACAAAGAGGAATGGCATGTAGCTGACTTAAAGAGTATACATATACACACACACACACACACACACACACACACACACACACACACACACACACACACACACACACACACACACACACACACACACACACACACACACACACACACACACACACACACACACACACCAACATGACATATTTGTTTACTCAATACTGCATGCAGGCATGAAATAATCTCTCAACACAGAGCATAATCGGTCAGCGCCACTACCCTAAACATGACAGTGTTGTTGTTAGTAGGAATAGACACAGAAGCACCCGGGAGGAAGAGGACTAAGAAAGGGGAGGAGCCAAACCGAGTTCCTGTGTCTACACAAAAAAAGGCGGTGGTGCCCCAGAGGGGACCGAATGGGTTCCCAGATGGGCATGAAAAGACATGATGATGATGGCACTAAGCCTTCCTTAGTGCCAAACAAACAGGCAGGAAGGGCGCACACCAATATTGCACAGGTGCTGACCACGGTGCAAAGGATTGAAAATTAAAAAAGAAGTTTCACGAATCGTAGCCACAATGCAGTTTATTTGTATTTGTGTGTGTGTGTGTGTGTGTGTGTGTGTGTGTGTGTGTGTGTGTGTGTGTGTGTGTGTGTGTATATATAAGAAACTGACGTTTTGACCAAACAGGTCTTCTCCAGGGATTAACATCAGTTAGAGTGAACATTTGAAGGAGGCAGTGGTGGAAAAAGTACTCAAATGTTTTACTTTACTGTTTACTGTTGTGAGCTTGTAGATCGGCTATTTTCAAATATCCTATGTATAAAATATGGCTGAAGTGGTTAATGTATGTTTTATAAAATAATGATTTATATCTGAGAAGTAACTAGTAACTAACGTTTTCAAATAATTGTAGTGGAGTAAAAGTACAATATTTGCCTCTGAGATGTAGTGGAGTAGAAGTAAAAGTACTGCAAATTGGAAATACTCCAGTAAAGTAAAAGTACCTCAAAATTGTACTTAGTTACTTTACCACTGGAAGGAGGTGTGCCCTAACTATAGGAGGGGCAAGGCCTTAGTGCACTACCACAGAGTGTGCCAGTCAGTGTGATTACCGAGTTACATTTTTGTGATGCAGCCCTTAGTGACTATAAGGGCTGCAGTGCCACAATGTAACTCAGTAATTACACTGACTGGCACACTCTGCATGGCATAGTAGTACGGTCTTATCGTCAGGGCACCCTGCCATCTCTGCCTATCTGAGTAAGTAGAGGGGGCTGGTGGGGGGGGGGAGAGACTTCCTTCCGAACCCATTCATAACTCAGAGGCCACCTGCTGTGCCTGTCAAAGCCTAGACTAGTGAGACTAGAGAGAGAAAGCCTGATTTGTTCTTGTCCTGTGCCAAAAATAGATCAACAGGGTTACAACGCTTCGCGGATGCGATGCGCCGTGAGTTTGTAGATCTGCTATTTTTCGAGACAAAAAGAAGAGGCCTCCTTCTCCTTGTCCTCTCATTTCACTAAACCAGCACGGAAGAGGGACACCATATTGAACAGAACAGTAAATATGAATTGGGAAACCATAATGTTGGATTCATTCTTTTGAACATTCTCATTCTGCCACTATTAACGGCTTACACTGTTGGTTGAGTCTGCTAGAAATAATATGATATAATTCAAAAGTGCATTATGAGTCCTTGCTTGTTGTTGGAAACCTAGCCATTTCATATCGTATTTATTTAGCCAATATCTATACATACATGTATATATTTTTTGAAAGATCGGATACCATTAGAAGTGGTGTTCCGATGAGAATAAGGATGGTACTATGATTGTTCATGACTCTCACTCCATTCGGAGGCTTTAGTCCCCGTTGCCCAGCCAACACCACCTGTTAGGGCTCCTCACTCCTCTGTGTGCCAGCAAGGCTTCCAGTCACCACTCACCGTCCACTCCAGCTCTCTCTCTCTGTGTGTGTGTGTGTGTGTGTGTGTGTGTGTGTGTGTGTGTGTGTGTGTGTGTGTGTGTGTGTGTGTGTGTGTGTGTGTGTGTGTGTGTGTGTGTGTGTGTGTGTGTAAACGAGACGAGGGACTATCCATCCAGGTTGTAGTCAACTCGCAGAGGATTACCACCATGGAGAGAGATTACTATGGCACATGAGCCCAAGAAACAGGCGCACACGCACGCACACACGCACGCACACACGCACACACACACACACACACACACACACACACACACACACACAACATGGATACGTTGCCCACTACCCACACACAAGCTACGTGTAAACATTACAGACCTGCACTCTTACTACCCCACTCAACTACACACACCAGCACTAAAATGCTGTGGAGTTGCTCATTTCAGTTCTAGAGTTGTTTTTACTTGGGCATGGGTATGTTGTTAGTAGGATAGTGTATTTACTATGTTGTTAGGATAGTGTATAGACGGCTATTGACATTTTGTAGGGGCCTAGCAGGGGTCTTCTACGTTTTCCAGCCAAAGGACCCCCTATCTGAGAGAGATATGAGGCAGGGACACTCACGACATAGTGTAAAATTGTGTTGCAAATTAAAAATGTTCATAGATAGTTGGATTCATGCTAATGTGTATTTTCAGATAGTTAACCCTTTAAACCCTCAATATTTAGTCAACTTAACCATTGGCTCTGTGCTTGGTCAGCTCGTTTTCCCTCTACACCAGCTCTCCAAAAATAGCAGATCTACAAGCTCACAAGCTTATAGATCTGCTATTTTCGGCTAATGTTCAACATCACACAAATATTTGGCGGACCCCCTGTAGTAAGTCTGAGGACCCCATAGGGGATTCCGGACCCCCTGGCCAATAGTATCTTATTCAGGGAGAAGTGATATCTTGATGCTGTGGCCTAATACCACAACTAACTAGGGCCTGTATCAGCACATCCTTGTGTCATTGTTGACTTTAAACTTGTGTGTGGAACTGTGGAAGAAACACACATACGCATGTAAAATCGTCACGGTCAGAAGCCGAAAGAATCCTACCAATCGCGATTCGCTACATTGTGTTTATATCACCACAGTGCGAAGCTTTTAAAACGCAAAGATGATTCATTGTTACAAAGTAGCCAACATGCTGTGGTGACTGAGTGAGAAGTGAGAACTCTTGATCTTTGTCCCAACTTACTCCGATTCATTGTTGCCCCAAGTACGAAAAGGCCTTGTATACGTAACTTACCAGATTAAAGATAATACATTGTTTCAAAGATGATACATTGTTACAAAGTAGCCAACATGCTGTGAGAAGAACTCTTGATCTTTGTCCCAACTTTCTCCGATTCATTGGCCCAAGTACGAAAAGGCCTTGTATACGTAACTTACCAGATTAATAACATATATATATGTTCTTAGGTGTCTCTTACCTTAAAAAACTAACTTTTCTGTGTTGTATTTGGGCTACATGCGTCCTCCGGTGGGTCCTTTTCTTCCACGTATTTTTTTTATCGTACAATCCGAAAGGAATCACCCCACCGACCGACGTGGAATCAGTCCTCGATCTGTCCCATACCGACTCCCAGCTCCATACAGGGGACTTTAACCACACCGAATCTTCTATTGAGGTCCACTAAATCCGCATACGATTCCAATCGGCATCGCTTTCCAGATGATATACGGGGATAAAGGCCACGCAAAATGGTCAAATAAATCACTGATCACGGCCTGAAAACAGCGAGTGTGGAAGCCGGTTGCATTGAGAGCAACATAACAATAGCCACTACAGCCAGTGTGTTGCCAGATGTTGTGAGAGAAACAAGCAACCAGGTCTAGGAAAACAAGCCAAAAAGAAGCAACTGGGGCACTGCCACTAGGCGATTGTATTTGTGAGCGCTCCCCCCCCCCCTGGTTAATTTAAAAGAGCCTTAAAAAATCACCTTTCAGGAGGCCAAAAGAGGAGGTAGTACCATTTTCCCGTTAGACAGCCGACCCCCCCCCTGTTCTTGTACATATCTTTCCCCCCTTTTTTATTCCTTTTGTTGTACATAGTGTTATATATATATATATATACATATACATATATATATATAAATGTATATATAAATATACATATATATATTTTTTTTTTGCTGTTTTATTTTTATTTTCTTTGTGTAATGATATTCGAACTGTGGTGCCACTATATATGTCTATGAATTGAATACCAAGGCCCTCATTGGAAACAAGTCCGCAATGACTTTTATGAACGGACCTGTTAGACAAAGTATTTTAAATGTAAATGTGTTGTTTTACATTATTTTGCCTAATAAAATATTCAATCAATCAATGGTACGGCTCCCTGGCTGGCACAACACATTTTCAAATGGGGGTCAGGGACAAAATAAATACTACATATTAATGTGGGGGTCCATGTTTGACATGAAAATATTTGAGAACTACTGTTTGAAATAATAAAAAAAATTGCGAAGGAAGCCCAAATAAGCAACTACACTCTAAAACAGGCCCAAAAAACCCGCAACCCGCGCAACTACCAATAGTTACAAGCAACCCTAAAATCAAGGCCAAAGTCGCTTATAATAAGCGGACATGGCAACGCTGACTACAGCCTACAGCGAGGAGCCGATGAGACCAAAAGGAGGAATCATTCCCTCTATTGAATGGTTTTCCCTTGTGCCCAGCATGCCCAACTGTAGTCCAATATGGCCGATTGACCGACATACATTACACACTTTGTAAGATTTGGACAGTATAAGCGGTACCCTCGCCGAATAGTTAAGTAATGATGCAAACTAAGCATTCAATCGTATAAGAAGAATGAGGTTAGGTTACACCTACAATACAGACAAATACCCACATTGTGACTTAACCGTTGAACCTTATCCAATTTCTTGTGCAATGTGTAGATATTTGGTGCCCTCTAGAGGCATTATGCTACTACAACATCGACATTTCTCCTCACCCCAGGCTTTTTAAGGTACTGTAAAAGATATGTTTTGGTGTTTTAATTACATTTTTATTTAATGTTATTCATTAATTGATTGATTTATTAATTCATTCGTATATGTATGGTTAAAAAGTTACAGCTCTAAGCATATTCTGATTTTTTTTTTTTTAAATGATTTAGGCTGTTTGTTCAGTAACCGGGGTCCCTGTCTTTCCAGCTCTTAAAATAGAAAATAAACTTTCAGTTTGGTTGGCAATTTAATGCGAGATTATCAATGTATCTGCTTACATTTTTATGTAGATTTTGAGAGAGAGAGAGAGAGAGAGATTGATTGAGATAATGAAAGAAAGGCTAAATTGTAATCGTAATTATTTCAAAGTTATTTGCTGACCCCTACTGACTAAAGTGCACACTTACACTATATTACGAATAGTAATAGCTAGGCCTACATTAGTGCCTAGTATATTAAACTAAATTTTAGTTTAATATACTATAGGCATTAGCCTACTGAGGAACAATAAAGTCGGCAAGAACATTGCAAGTTGGGAATGCCACCGTTTTACCCCTTGTCAGAGTACTCGTTTTACGTACGTACCTACCTACCTGCCTGCTTGCCTGCCTGCCTGCCTGCCTGCCTGTCTGTCTGTCTGTCTGTCTGTCTGTCTGTCTGTCTGTCTGTCTGTGTCCCTTTTATGCACATAACATGAGTGTAACTCTACATAAGGGCATAAAGGAGACAGACAGATAGATACAGAATTTCTGTAACAGAGATTTCTGTATCAGTCTACCTATGTCCCTTTTATGCCCATAGAGTTACGTGTCAGGCATGCCCAAATGTGGAGTCTAGGTCAGTCTATGACAGTGTTCTCCAGAAGGTGATTTGTGGTTTCATCTATATTTTAGGGGTCCGCTGATCGACCGACATCCCACTTGGCGCATCAAGGTCTTTGGTGAGTTTGAAGCTGGTCGGTCCCATATATGGGCATGATCGATCAGTTTGGCAGTTCTGCTGGATATGCCATGTAGGAATATCCATATTGGCTGTTGAAAAGAAGGCGCAACAGCATGAAGGATGATTTTAGTTTTATTCATCAATTTCATTTGACGACCACGACCAGTATGTATTGCATTGGCACCACTGACGGTTTAAGACTCACAGCCTGTGAGGGGCGTGGGGGCCCCTCAAAGATATTAGCCCCTGTGAGTCACAGGGGCTAATTATCTTTGAGGGGCCCCCCTCAAACGCAAACACAGTACTCGGATTGTAAGGCATTTGTAGGTTAAGAGAGCACCTGTTTACAGGATTTATACAGTCTAAAAGGGCCCCACAGGAGGGCCAGGGCCTCTGTTGCGGCCATATAGGAGGGACCGTGTACACTTTGTAACTCTCCAATACATAGGTATTGGAGAGTTAACCTATTACATCCTATATCAAAATTGGCTTAAGGTCACCGGCAGGCTAGACTGAAAGAACGAGCCCAATCGATGGTCTCGAAGGGCGGAGCCAAACCCAGGCGCTGGATTCCAGCGCCTGGGTTTGGAGCACTCTGATTGGTTAGGAGATAACAAGGTCCTAAGACCAGCGTTCGTGCAAGGTTCTCCCAGGCTTTTTTTCTTTTGAAACAAAAAAAAAGGCATGGGTTTCCGAGGCTACCGGCAGGCAGACCACGTCCGCACACTCAAGTCACCATGACTCAGCCATAACCATATAAGGAGTTCCCAATGCAGCTACATCCAAATATGGAGTGTGTTGTCTAACCTCAATGTGTCATCATGGCATCAGGCGCAAACAAATCAGTCAGCTCCGTATATGGGCACAAAAGGGGATGGCATCAGGCGCAAACAAATCAGTCAGCTCCGTATATGGGCACAAAAGGGGATGACATCAGGGATCTCCATAAGGGCAATGGGCATGAAAAGGACTGAGATATCTCTATAGAGATCTCCATATATGGCCATAAGGGACAAGGACTGACAGATACAGAGATCTCCAAATATGGGCATAATATCAATGGGATAGGTGGTGTGACATACCACAATAGCGCCCCACGTAATGGTCTGAACCTCTAGTTTTAATAAATTGTCATTGAGCGGCTCAATGACAACTGACAAGTTGCCCTTGGGCCACGAGGCTCAATTTGAGCCTCGTGGCCCAAGGGCCCCGGGTACTCTGTTACACCACCGTGTAACAGAGTACAAGGTGGTGTAATGTACTTGAGAAGACAGCTGCTGGATTCAAAGCTAGGATCTTGTATGGTATTCTCTTCTCCACATGATGGCGCCATTTGCTCAGCCTTGCAGTCCGTGAGTGGGCCATGATATCAACAGCCTATTCTTGTTGAAACATATGGTTTTAGGTGATTTTCTCCATTGGAGTCACGTCCTGGAGCAAAACTTGGAGATTGGCCTCCACCACAATGACTCTGCGTGTTCGTCATATTGCGTCAGAGTAAACAAAATTGTGACGTGAATGAATCGGTCATCAGGGACACGTTTTGTGGTAGTGGTATATGTAGCCTACCTATAGACTATAGGCTATACTAGACTATTAGACAACCTGAGAGTGGGCGCGTCCGTGGCTTCCCAGCGTCTGCCTTGACATGAGGATTCTTCAGCCGTATTGATTAACTTAAAGACAATAGAGTGCCTAGGCTACTTTTAATATTTTATTGAGCAGTTGTCACAGGCCTATATAATTCCTTATTTCAATGTTCTCATTACCAAAAAATGATATGTAGCATCATCACGATACATTAATTTCTATGCCAGAAAAAAGGCACATCTTTTAGAACTCTCTTAATCCTCCTGCGTCACAGCATAGGCAATGTTCAGATTAGATTGTGCATGTGCCCACTGCCCATGTTTAGACTATATTACAAGTGTTTGGGCATCCAGTAAGCATGGTCATCATTCAAAACCATTTCCAACTCCATTAGGTAATTATATAAGTAAAGCTTTGCGAAATGAATGTGGTTCAAAAAAGCCGCTTGAGGTGACTCATTTTCAGCACTGGATAGCTCCCACCACCCGATCCCTCTGGGCCTTGAACCCCGATCATCTCGGCTGATAGGCTTCCCATTACCACTCGTGGTGGTTCACAGAAACCACGGTCATCATTTCTCGAAAATATTAGAATTTCCCAGCTTAGCCATGATCATAAAAGCCTAATTGGAGTTATTGATGACGCGTGGGAGGCACAGCAGTGGTCGCAGTGAGGGAGAAAATTATTTATGCTGACCGTCACGACGTCATCCTGTGTAAAGTAAAGTGCATAAACGTGTGTGCTCACCACCTGTCAAAAGAATGAGATGGAAGAAGAAAAAAATAAAAGTTTCTAAGTAAAAGTTCCATCTTAGGGGGAGGTGGTGGGGGGTCGAGTCTAACGGATGCATCGACGAGGAAGGAACCGTGCTATTATATTCCGGGAGGAAGGCTTGATGACGTCTATCGCCATCCCTAATGTGACTTATTGAAAAAAAAAAGGCAAGGCTCACGATTCATGGATAAAAATCCAAGGCAATCAGAAGATCGCAGGACAAAAAAAAAAGTTTAGAACAAAGATATGTAGACGAACCACACACACTAGTATAGTTTCTTCTCGTCGAGTTTTTCTTTTTTTTTAATTATTTGCGCAATCGACTGGGTTTTTTAGTCACATAATATTGTGTATAAAACTAAGACGGCAGCACTGAGGGGACCACAAGGAACCGGCGGCTTCAGCCAGGAAGGAAGAGAGGTGCCGTGAGAAAGATCTCTATCTCTCTCACACACACTAGCACACATTACAACCGCACCCGGCACGGCAAGGCACGCATCCCTCAGCTTCAGCACCGTAGCTGCTCTCTTCCTCCTCTAGGTATGTGTGCTTATCTCTCATCTCAGGTCTTCTTTCACAACAGGAATTTCATTAAACTCGGAGAAATGGGAGCTCAAGATTTAAGTTATGGAATTATTTTTTCCTCTTCTTATTTTTCTTTTTATTCTTTTTTATTTATTTTTTCTTTTATACTACCACTGTCTGTGCCCAAAGGAAACGGATTTCGCATTCGATCTTTTAACTTTTATGGAATGGACTGAAATAGAGCAGGGCAAACAAAATGTGATTTCTTTCAGCACTAATGGACATGTTAAGTTAATTAGTTTTATGGAGGTTATATTGAACTGTTTAGTTTAGGCTATGGCTAATATAGCCATAGCTATGATTTATTTATTTTAAGCGTGTGAGAATGTTATGGATGGAGTGGAATTTCCTGTGTAACACTGCTTTGTGTTTTTTCTTTTCTTTTTTTTCTTTTTCATTTTCTAACAGCATGGCCAGGTCGAGCAAAGCGACTTTAGTCTTGCTCATCTATGGAATCATAATGCACTTCAGCGTCTACTGCACACCTATTGGACTAAGTTACCCCAAGATTAGGTGGGTGGATGTCTTATGTATTGCATTTTCTTTTTTGTTTGTTTGTTTTTTAGATGATAGAGATTCGATTCAAAAATCAATATTGGGTTATAGTTGGACAAATATTCTTAATTATTATTATTATTAGTATTAGAAGATCGAAAATAGTTTTATTTTTTTATTTTTTACATTACATTCTCATGCACACAATGTGTGTGCACATTCGTTTAAATATAGCATTAAACAAACATTTAGCCTATAGCCTACTGTGGAAAATGTATTCCACAATTTGTTGGGTAGGCTAATGTGGAAAATGACGGTGGAGATTGCATAGCGGTATATCTGTCCGATGGGACATGTTCACAGAACTCCCCTTATTAAAAATGAGAGTGCAGTCAGTGCAATGGATAGCCCTGGGGATGACGGTGGGATGGCGTCACAAAGGCGAGGCGAGGCAAAACGAATAGGAATGCTCTATTCTATATTAAGATGTCCCCCCCCCTCCCCCCTAATGAAAGCTCTTAATTTATAGGCGTGGTTTTTACTGACTCTAATTTTCACTGAAATCATCTTTTATCAAATTTTGGCGCAAGGCCTATATCCTAAATATTCACAGATATTGTCCCGAATCCTAAATAATGAATGAGGTCTGTATAAGTAACGGGAAAATAAAATACTGTCTAAAAAAAAATATATGGGCTATAATTCGATACTAATTAAATAATATCCTACAATAATACAAACTTTCGTTTTCTCCCATAGTCTACTAACTATACTATCATATCTCCCTCAGATTCATGCAAATTCAGATTTCCTTTTTCTTCCTTTTCTTCTTTTCCCCCGTCTTAATGGTCTTAACTTAAATGCTAACAAACCTGTACCAGCCCATGCAGAGTGACTAAAATGCAATGATCGTTATGAATGATTCTATAGGGGTGTGTTATTAATTATTAATTTCTATTTCCCCATTGCAGGCTTGAAAACGATGCGTTTGATGAAGATGGGAATTCATTATCCGACATGGGGTTTGATAGCGATCAAATTGCTATACGAAGCCCACCTGCCTTAGATGATGACGTGTACACGCTTTACTACCCACCAGAAAAGAGGTAAATAGCTATTTAGCTTTTATAGACACAAATCCATATGGATTACTTTCTGCTGTGTTGCCATAATGTAGTAGGCTATGCTTGCTTTGTTTTCCCCAGAGTTTCTCATGTTATTCGTTCAATGTTATTTTCATATTCAGTAGCCTAAAATGTCGATGCAAATACAGTCTATAGCCAAGAGATAAACGGTCGATGGCAAAATAAAATCTGATTAGCCCATGCGTGCACAGAGCAGCAGCAGAGACTATTATAAATTAGATGTTGTTTCATTTATCTTTGAGAGGGGGCACATTTTAGGCTACTTTTGATCATTGTGTCTTCTTGCGCTTATGGTCACTGACGATCTTATATGTTTGTGGCGTTGTATCATCATCTCAGAACAGAAAGGCATGCAGAGGAAGAATTAGATAGAGCCTTGAGGGAGATCCTGGGTCAGTTAACAGCGAGACAATATCTGCATTCTCTGATGACAATACATGTAGGGTAAGGGCATTTCTTATCAGCGTTTACATGCCGTCCATCATCTTTTGTTGTCCGCCGCCCTTAAGTTCAGTTTGTTGCATTATTGTGTCTTCGAAATTATTTGACATTGTCTCGTTTCATTTTTGTGGGTGTTTTATTTATTATTATTTTCCGCTCAGAATCGAATCGTGCACATTCACAATAGTGTTCCGCTGTATACTTTCTTTGTTGTGGCGTGGCATTGCGTTCAAGATTATACTTGCCCTTTTCCAAAAGAAAGAGAGAATCTTTTTTCCTGATAGCTATAAAATAACAGGCTAATAATTAACTGTAGCTTAATAATAATAAGCTCAAAATAATTGATTATGTATGTATCGCGAAGAATAGGGAAACCATGTGTTAGAATAGGCTACATATTGCACTGTGAATTAATAATTTATAACAGGTGACTTAAAGGCTTAAACCACTGTTTTGTTCGACATTAGGCCTTTTTTTTTAGCTTTTTACAGAACGAAATAAATAAACAAATACATACATAAAGACATAGATAAATACATAAATAAGCAAACAAGCACATTTACAATTTTAATGGTTATTGTAGAGAACTTTGTCATGGAATTCAAGCAGCGTCAAGTCAACTGGACTAAAAAGCCGTGGTTCTTCAGATATAAAAATGTACAGTGCAGTGCAGTTATGTATAAAAATACAGACAGTGTGTAGTTATGTATTGAGTTGACAGGCTAATAAGCCTGATTTATACTTTAGTTGCTGTGCTGGTGTTGCATGCAGTGAATTAGCAGATCTACAAGCTCACAATGCAGATGTGACACATTGTGAGCTTGTAGATCTGCTATTTACTGAGGCCGACAGCTGCACGCAACTAAGTATTAAATCAACGGTTCTCAACCTGTGGGTCGGGACCCCCAAGGGGGTCCCCACATTATTTTCTGGGGGTCCCCAGATGACAGTGAAGTGACAATTTAAGGACCTTTAAGACCTTTTTAATACCTTAAAATAAAAAGAAAGAAAGAAGAGAAAAAAGACCATTACTGCATCAAAAGTAATCAACACACTACACTACACTATAAACACTGGTCAAATGTTGGCCAAATTGGCAAATAGCCTAATATAAGAAAGAGGCAAACATTTTGAAAATAGCCGATCTACTAGTTCACAACGCCTCGCAACACGAAGCATTGTGAGCTTGTAGATCGGCTATTGTCATAAAATGTATCTGTGGAACCGAGTCAAACATAACGTAATGCCTCAACTCCTACATTTCCAAGTGCTTGTCAGGGTGGGGGGCCCCCAGTTCAAAATTATTATTTTGGGGGGGTTGTGGCCTGAAAAGATTGAGAAATAAATGTATTAAATGAGGCTTTATAACATGGGGCGCATTCTTCTTGCATTGTGTTTGCAGTGAGGAGAGCAGTATGGAGGAAGAGTCGGAGCCCTTATCCAAGAGGCATTCAGATGGGATCTTCACTGACAGCTACAGTCGCTATCGAAAACAGATGGCCGTCAAGAAATACCTCGCAGCCGTCCTGGGACGAAGGTACAGACAGAGAGTTAGGAACAAAGGACGTCGACTTGCCTATTTGTAGCGCCCCGTTATGATGATGAGCGCCCCCAAACTGCCCTCCTCCTGATGTGTATATATTATCCAAATCGTTATAACTCAAAGTCATACAGATTATACCTGACCAAACAGTGGATTGCGCCTGTGTTTCTTTAAAACATGTATTTATGTATGAAGTAAAGCCATTAAAATGAATATTTTAATAATAATATCGTTTTTCTTTTTGTACAAAAAAAAGCACTTGATACCCGCACAGTTATATACTTTGTGGACCAATATTTTATTTTCATGTCAACATGTTGAAAAAAAACAAAAAAAAAATAAAAAAAAAGGATATAGGAAAAAAAAGAAGATAAGTGTGCACCTTCAACGTTATGCGCTTGAAAACTCTTAAGGTCATCTACATATGCAGAAAATAAATAGATTTTAAAAAGACAATCAAAGTATTGAATGTTATACTTATTTTTGTAACCAACGTTCTATTTTTTTAGTGTTGTTTGTTTTCCAAACAGGCCCAAAGAAGCAGTGAGCATGCGCTGTGAGGCATATCCGGATTCTCCTAAAATGATAGATGTTGCCCATGTCCACCCCTCTCCTCACTCCCTTAATGGGACCTGTGGGTTTGCTTCCCCTTTAGGGCAGGGGTCTTCAACAGGGGGTCCCGGACCCCTAGGGGGTCCTCAGAGATACTGCAGGGGGGCCACTAAATGTTTGGGTGATAGGAACCTTTTTTTAATTTGATGAATTTTTACATTAACCAATTGAACCCTAGCATCCCTATTCTGGGGGAAACATTCGCCAAAAATAGCCGATCTACGAGCTTGTAGATCTGCTATTTTTGGTGAAGAGGTTCGGTGTAGAGGGAAAGAAAGAAGTACAGAGCCCAAGCTCAAGTTTACTAAGTATTGAGGGTTTAAGTGGTTAAATGTCTGAAAATACATGTGTAATACATGAATCCAATTTTGTAGTGGGGGTCCCTGCTTCATCTCTCTCTCAGCTAAGGGGTCCTTGGCCTGAAAAACATTGAAGACCCCTGCTTTAGGGGGAATCTGCATGGCCACTCATCTGATTGATTACTGATTGACTTGGATGGTAATTCATGGAACTGGTGATAAAAAACGAAACAAAAAAACTAAAGTTTATTTGGAGATAGGCCCACATTTGGTTGTATGCTTTGGAAAGGGCACAATCGGCTCAGTAGCCCCACAGAGTAAAATCATCAATGTTGATTTTACTCTGCAAGTCTACAAATGGGTCCATTTACTGTGCCCCAATGAAGGAGGTGCCCAAGATTGCTGTTTAACAGCATGCAGCAAACACTGCTTGCTCACTTGCCTCAATCGTTTACTTGTCATTTACTTGAGTTAAAACAGCTGCATTAGATGAAGAATGTTTCGTATGTGTGCGTGTGTTATGTAAAGTGTAAAAAAATATATACACAGTGTCCATATCCATCTCAATGTTCTCTGTGTTCAGTAGACAGAATACACTTCAACTGTTATATCCGGTTATATTTGGGCAGTATTACCAGTGTTCAGAATCCACGAGACTAAGACACAGGGAAGGACGTTTTTGGCTAAAGGTATCGAGGAGAGTTACCAAGATCTCGCCAGTCTTGGGTTTTTGACTTGTGTCTGGAATATTTAATTATCATTTATTACATACCTTACCGGTGCATGTGGAGATTGACTTTTTTGCTTAGTAACTGCATGCCCTTGTGCCGTTTTGGATTGTGATGTTTGGGTGGTGACTCGTGCTCAAACTATTGTAACATCGCTGACCCACCTTCAGATGTGCTGGAAATGTGACCAAGGAGATGAGGAGGGTTATAGGGGTGGTGGAAACTGGTACTGCACTGACTTGTTGAATTTCACCTCCCTGCTCTCATCATAATTGTTGATATGATAGGAAAGGAGACACCCCCACCCAACCCCAACCTTTACAGATTGCCTTTATCCTGGTAGTCGCATTTATGATTTATAATTATGCTTCTAGGTCGCTGTGATAGTATGTTGATTTCACAGTGGTGTGGCTTTTATCGTTTTGACAAAGCTGATCTAAGTTAGACGTGTATGGAGTGTGTGCAAAGAGGATGTGACAGAATGAAGCACTGAAAGAGGAGGGAGCGTGACAGAGAGAGTGAGAGAGAGTGTCTGTGTGTGTGTGTGTGTGTGTGTGTGTGTGTGTGTGTGTGAGAGAGAGAGAGAGAGAGAGAGAGAGAGAGAGAGAGAGAGTGAGTGAGAGAGTGTGAAACAGGAAGAAAAAAGCAAAAGAGGGAGAGAGTAAAAAAGAAGATGAATGTGAGAGTGAAAGACAGGGGCTGCTAGAGAGAAAGGGAGAGAGTGAGCTTAAGAGGAAAAGTATGCGGTAGAGAAATGAATGAGCCTGTTACATAAGAGATGAGTTACAGCAGCAACAAACTAGAGATAGAGCCTCACACTTGGAAACAGAGAGACAAATCTAAAGGTTGGGAGGGCCTCACCTCACTTGACAGAGTGAGATCAGGGACAATGGGTCTGATATCAGAGCCGTATATGACATTAAACTTTGAAATCGCTCCACTTTTGCGTTTCTGAGGAGAGCATTGGTATGAGGCAGGAGGCGCTAAGATAGAGCGTTGAACAGCTGTACTTGGCCACTATAAGAGTTATCTTCTACCTGTATGGAACGCATAGCCCTCCCACAGAGGGACCTGCCCATTGACTTTTATTACAGAGATATCTCATGTATTTATTCAACATTATGCAAATGCAGCTCGATGCACCCCTGCAAATGGCCTGTGTCCCCTATACGCGAAGTATTAATACGATCTTTCCTCAATTTGGCTTTCTCCCGCAGGCTTCGTGTATGCATGTGTGCTGGAGTGCACATCTGTGTGTGTGTGTGTGTGTGTGTGTGTGTGTGTGTGTGTGTGTGTGTGTGTGTGTGTGTGTGTGTGTGTGTGTGTGTGTGTGTGTGTGTGCGTGCGTGCGTGTGTGTGTGTATAAGTACAGGTACGTCTGTGTTTGTGCGAAGGAGTGGCTGAATATGAATGCATGTAAAGGTGGATTGGCTTTGGTGCCTTTTGCTTCGACATGAGAAAAAAAAAAACGAATAAATCGCCACTTATGAAAGATGGCAATTTTAGTGGCCCTATGATGCTGCAGTCCATTAGCTTACAATGAAACGTCCTTTTACTCTGTTTAACCACTTCCCCACAATAAGGATGCTGGGTTTTAAGTGGTTAAAACGTTTGGCTTGGTCCAGCCCCAGGAGTAGTAGAACTAGGCTTTTTTATTTTATTTTCAAAGCATGGCCAATGTTCATTGAGAGAAAAAAAAAGAGTAGAATCCATGGAGCAGGCAACATGTATGTATGTATATGTGTGTTTGAGCATTGTGCGGATGTGTGTTCATTATCTGTGAGAGTTGTGAACTAATGACCAGTGCTTATTGATGTTGATTATGATGAGGTGTTGTTGATTGTTTAATATTGGTCAGTAATTGATTAATTAAAAGATATCCCCCACCCATAATTTATGGTTATGTGCATCTCCACACCTATAGGACTGATTTCTGAACCTGACGGACTTGTAAAACAGATCCAAGCAAACGCCTGTTGTTGATATTTCTGAAAGCGCCAAACGCCTTACTTCAATGTGTGATCTCTTACTATCTGAAAACAATGTGTTTTAAAAAGTGAACTTAGTAAAAGCATCATCATTCTACACACAGGAGTCCTTACAGTATATGGACCATATTCACACGTTGTCCATTTTGCTTTTATGTCCCATATCCCACGACTATGATGTAAGAGGAAAATGGTTGCCATGTGAAAATGGTCAATGACTTACATTTCTCAATGTTATGAACCTGTTGTAAGATTTGTATGAATAAATTTTTGTAAACAACACCAGTTTTCTAATCAATGTCTAGTCTTTCAAATACAGTACATCAATTCTTCAGGTGATGGTTATGCATAATAAACTATGTGGTGAGACTGTGTGCAGTAAAGAGGGGGGCAGTTTATTAACTTGAGTTCAGGCTTACTTAGCAAACTACCATAAATATTGTCTTAATTCTATCTGAAAATGTACCTTTACAAGATGTATTGCCTTAACACGCTGGCCAAAGGCTTATAGCTACTGAGAGGTGAGTGCAACCGAGACTTGGCAAACAGACAGACATCAAGCCACATTACAGCAAATAGAGTCCTCCAGCAATCACGCTCCACAGTTCTCTAGTGTGTCATGGACTTAGTTTATTGGCTCTCATCTATGTTTGTGGCTCAAGCTCAGCGCATCAGCCCCAAGCAAGATCTCAGCAGATATAAAATAGATAAATCTGAAGAATGTGTAGCTTGGTGATGATTAGACACAAGAGGAGCTTATGGGCACGAGTCCTAACCTAACCTTCAAGCTGGTGAGAGTGACACTGGGAAAGTGACAGATAGGACGATGAGGCCCTGATAAATGACGATGAGGCCCTGAAAAGCATGTACATTATATGTATAGTGTATATATTCATTGTGTTAACAGATCAATCCTCACCACCAATGAAAACATCTGTGGGAATTTGTAGATGTTCAAGTCAAAGTTTACAGTTTACTGTCCACACATTCATGTGCAATATATGATTCAGCTATTTAGTCATTGACACCAAACGACAGTCAACAATGGACCACGCCAAGAAGGAATGACAAGAGCGAAGACAGCAGCAGCAGAGCCGTGCACGGGGCTGATTCCTTCCTTCTAGAACAACACGTCTGTTCTCTTATTTCCTCTCTCCATCCTTGGCCTTGGAATCACAGTCTGGTCCCATGGGAGAACTGGATGGGCGTGGCAGAGGAGTGCGGTGTGTGATCTGATCCTCAGCAGCCAGCGTGTGTGTGTGTGTGTGTGTGTGTGTGTGTGTGTGTGTGTGTGTGTGTGTGTGTGTGTGTGTGTGTGTGTGTGTGTGTGTGTGTGTGTGTGTGTGTGTGTGTGTGTGTGTGTGTGTGTTCATGTGCCAGAGCTCAACTAACCCAATCAGGGAAATGTTGCTTGGCAACAGTACACAAAGGGACGCGGTTATGTATCCGTGTGTGTCGAGTGTGCTTGTTTGTCCGTGTGTGGAGAGAGAGACACACACACACACACACACACACACAAACACACACACACACACACACACACACACACACACACACACACACACACACACACACACACACACACACACACACACACACACACACACACACACACACACACACACACACACACACACACACACACACACACACACACTGTGTGTGTGTGTGTGTGTGTGTGTGTGTGTGTGTGTGTGTGTGTGTGTGGCTACGGAGGCCTTGAGCACGCCCGAGGAGGATTGGATAGGTGTCCAAGATTCTCACAGATCTCAAGGCTATGTAGACAGAGACCACTTCTGGACAGCCTAGAAAATGCGCCATGCACCTCCCATCACAAATAAGATAAGATAAGATAAGATTCAAAAGCTGTATGGTAAAGAATACTTGTTACCTTCAAGCCTTAAGTCGATCTCCGCCATTGTTAACATCAAGTCCTCCGTAAAGAGCTGGCTGGATAGCAGCTGGACCTAACCATCAACTAGTTGAGTTGTAACAGGTTCCTTTTACGGTACCCACTGTGTTCTCTGTTATTTTACTTGTCTGGTTTGCTGAAATTGTAAGAATTATTTATTATTGAGTATATCTTTCTGTATGGTAGATATGTACACACACATACAGTATATACAGTACTGCCCTTCCCCACAACCTTTCCCTCAGCTGTCAAGAAAGAAGGAGAGAGAGCAGTCTAATGCTTAATGTATACTCCATCGTACGGCCGTGTTGGCTCTCCGAAATAGCAGATACAAGCTTGTGGATCCGCAATTTTTTGGCGAGCTACACCGTTGTATGTTGAAGAACAAATCAGGCTTTATAGTCTTTTGACAAGATGAGATATACTAGGATTGATATGGGTATGGAGACAAATGCCCAATTTGTCTGCATAGCCGTGAGGTGTACATTGGGCAGTCATCAAAAGACAGAGAGGATGCCCTGGACGGATGCATCACGTACATTAATGTTGCATCAATAAAAGGTACCCCATCCATCTATCTAATGCTTGCAAACCATTCCTCCTCTGTTTTACGCATCACTTCCTCTGCTTATCGCTTCCATTGGTAATATTCAAGCCGTCGCACCGTTGTTTTTTTGCCAGAAAGTCTGCTGGTGGCCGCCTTGCCACTTTTCTTGGAAGGAAAATAGGAAGATGTCACATGTACCCTCAGTTCTTCATCTTTCAATTAGAACTGCAAAATGATACAAACAAACAAACAACAAATACTCAAACAGCTAAAAAAGCAGCTGCTGACCCCATGTGGAGTTTAGAATCCCTACAATCCCAAATTACTCTCTCTTCCTTTCATATCTACTGTAGGTCTTGTGGGCCACCTATCTTAAGGGTACAGTAAGAAACTATTTGATCATGATCATGATCATGAACGTGTTGTCATGCCTGAAAGGCTGCTCTGTTCACACTAAAAGCATTAACATGTGTGCGAGTAGGAGAGGTATTTCCATCTCACAAGTGCCATGACCTCTGCTGTTACCCGTCACTCAGTTGCTTCTGTGATGTGTGTGCACAGTAAAATGTGTGTGTGTGTGTGTGTGTGTGTGTGTGTGTGTGTGTGTGTGTGTGTGTGTGTGTGTGTGTGTGTGTGTGTGTGTGTGTGTGTGTGTGTGTGTGTGTGTGTGTGTGTGTGTGTGTGTGTGTGTGTGCAGACTTATACCAGCGGCCCTCCCCCATCCCTTTCAAACCCTCCACTCTGTGTCAGGAACTAAGAATATAACACTGGGGAGAGAGAGAGAAGCCCAGACATGGCACTGATGCTAACCCCCTTCCACCCGTCCAGCTCATAAATCATTCAGTGGCAGGGCTGTGTGTGTGAGGGGTGGGATGCTGTGAGGGATGTGGGGTGTGGTGGTTAAGCAGAGGGGGGGACTGGGAGATTATGGGCTCGGTCTAGTCATGCCTGGGCCTGTGGCAGCCTCGAATCCTCCCATTCCCTTAAGACCCCTACTCGCGGTGTGTACTGTCACATCCACCAGTAAGCAGGGGGCACTCCGCGGTGAACAGGAGCTCCTCTGGGAATAGTGTGGCAGTGAGGGAGGAGAGAGAGAGAGAGAGAGAGAGAGAGAGAGAGAGAGAGAGAGAGAGAGAGAGAGAGAGAGAGAGAGAGAGAGAGAGAGAGAGAGAGAGAGAGAGAGAGAGAGAGAGAGAGAGAGAGAGAGAGAGATGGGTTGGGTTGGGTTGGGTCTGGTTTGTAGTCATGGACCACTGATTTAACTATGGTTTGGAGGCAAGCACTTATTCTGTATTGCATGGGTAGCCATGAGTATCCAGCACCGTCCATCATTTATTAGTGGACTATACGGGAAATAAAATGATCATTTCAAATGTAATTTTCATGGCCATCTACTGTAGGTGAGCCTACAAAGCCAGTTTTTAATTTGCTGTCAACCTAGGCAAGTTGCCTGCTGTCAAAGGATAGATGCCACCAGGAATAATATAAGGCCATTAATCATTTCATACTTCATACTTTGCGTATGACAGTATTCTGCGAAAATAGCCGATCTTCAAGTCGTGTTGAAATGCAGCGTGTTGTGAGCTTGTAGATCTTCTTTTTTGGGAAACAATTTGACATTTTTGCAAATGTCCGCTATAATAACATGCCCAAAATCGAGACGTGAAGTTCAAAGTGGTTCAAAAGGCAAACATAAACAAAGTTAAGTGAAGGAAATCAATTCCTGAATCAAATTACACACATTTGAGTTTCTTCTTATAATATTTGTAATATTAACCAAATGCCTGCAGGGAAACTTGGCCTAATTGGAACACCATCAATCTAATGTCTCCTCAGTGTGAAGTATTTAACATGCAATGATGACATTGTATTTTTTGATTTGTTTGCTGCTGACTACAACATGTGTTGAAATTATGTGTTGCCAAACTTGATGTGGTAAAATTCACACATTGTTTTAATGAGTGCCTTGCATTAAAGAAAATGCCTCTAGTAGGCGTAGTTACAGTACATGCAACTGCTGCGTGCTTAAAATAGGTATTGTTATAGGCTGAAAATAGAATGAAGTGCTACCAGTGTTTGATCACACATCCTTACCCAGGTCCCAGTCTGTGCCATGTATTACAGGGACAAATTCCCTGTGCTGGCTGCTCTAAATGTTTTCAACACGAAAAATATTATGTTCTGCACAGCCGCTTCTCGACCAAGCTCCTTTCAAAGATGAGCGCTGGTGTATCAGTGTCTCTCAAAATTCCTGTCTGTGACTGTGGAAGAGAGGGCGCTCCACAGTGGGCTGCTTGCCCAAATTTATCTGCTTAGCAGTTAGGCGTACATGGACAGCCATCAAAAGACAGAGTACGTGTACACATGCACGCACGGGATGCTGGTTTCAAATCCGGCGACGTGGAAACGCGTAACACGACGCGCGCGGCCCTAAACAGCGCCATCAGGAAAGCGAAAAAGGCCTACACTGAAAAGATGCAAGACTAACTCAGCAATGGCAACATCAGGAGCACGTGGCAGGCGGTACACACCTTGACAGACTGCAAAACAAGAACCAGAAGCGAGGTGAACCCGCCTGCCTCCTTCCCCAACGAACTGAACACTTTCTATGGCCGGTTTAAGATCAGCTCCAACCGCGGCAGCCAAGCGGGGGCATCAGCAACACCAGCAGAGGAGAACCCTCTAATCATCTCGGAGAGAGAAGTGCGTACAGCCTTTGCACGGGTCAACATCCACAAGGCAGCCGGACCGGATGGAATCCCAGGCCGGGTCCTTAAGGCATGTGCAGACCAGCTGGCGGGTGTCTTCGCTGACATCTTTAACCTCTCATTCTCCCAGGCTGTGGTCCCTGCAGGGTTCAAAATGTCAACCATTGTGCCCATTCCCTGGACTGGAGACCTGTCGCTCTCACCCCGATCGTCAGCAAGTGCTTCGAGAAACTGGTGAGGGAATACATCAGCTCCACGCTACCTGCCTCGCTGGATCCGTGGCAGTATGCATACCGCAAAAACAGATCCACCAACGACGCTATTGCCATGGCTCTCCACACCGTCCTCTCGCACATGGACAACAAGCTGCTGAAGGACAAATATGTATGTATGCTGTTCGTGGACTACAGCTCAGCATTCAACACCGTTGTCCCAGCAATACTTGACAAAAAGCTCAGAGACCTAGGGCTACACCCAAGCATGTGCGACTGGATACAGGACGTCCTGTCCAACCGACATCAGGTGGTGAGAATGGGCAGCATCACATCTGACCCCCTGACCCTCAACACCGGAGCACCCCAGGGATGCGTGCTGAGCCCTCTCCTCTACTCCCTGTACACGTATGACTGCATAGCCACACATGTCTCCAACACCATCATAAAGTACGCGGACGACACGACAGTGATAGGCCGAATCGTAAACAACGACGAGTCTGACTACAGAGATGAGATCAACTCACTGGCGCTCTGGTGCCGGGAGAACAACCTCGCTCTCAACGTCGACAAGACCAAAGAACTGATCGTGGACTTCAGGAGGCCGCGGAGAGACCATGCGCTCATCCTCATCGACGGTGCTGCAGTGGAAAGGGTCAGCGAGTTCAAGTTCCTCGGAGTACACATCGAGGAGGACCTTAAATGGGAGACGCACACCACACACGTGAAGAAAAAGGCTCAGCAGAGACTGTACTGGCTCCGCCGCCTGAATAAGCTTGGAGTAGGTCAGCGCATCCTCAAGCTGTACTACAACAGTTCGGTTGAAGGCGTCCTAACAGGCTGCATCACGGCCTGGTACGGGAACTGCACTGCCCGAGAGAAGATCAACCTACAGCGAGTAGTGCGATCGGCAGAGCAAATAATGGGAAGCGAGCTCCCAGCGCTTCAGGATCTGTACAAGAAGCGGTGCGTGGTCAAAGCCAAGCGCATCATCAAGGACAAGTACCACCCAAGTCACAGACTGTTCAGAACCCTACAACGACCGCGACCGGGCAAGGGGACCTACCGCAGTATCAAGAGTTCCACCACCAGGTTCTGGAATAGTTTGAACCCGGCTGCTGTCAGAATGCTGAATGAAGCATGATACCTTTTCAGCAGCCTGACAACAGGCGGTACTGCCCAGCTGGTTGCAGACTTTTCTGGCTCTTCCTGAACACACCTGTGGATTATTATACCAGGAAATGACTTGGACTTATGAGGAATCATACCAGCGAAAAACCCTTCAGGTGTACAGTTTGTGACAAAAGCTTTAGTCATAATGCTAATCTTAAGAAACACATGTTGATACACACAGAGGAAAGGCTTTAGCGGTACACTTTGTGGCAAAAGCTTTAGTCAAAATGCTAAAGATTACTTTTTGTTGCTCTCCCTCATGGAGCTACTTGCGGATTATATCAGGGTCAGTCCACCCTTAGGTGAACACGCACTGACCCTCTGCACCTTAATCCCCATGTATAACGCACAAACTTTTTTTGCTTTTTTGCTTTTTTTATTATTGCGCTCTTTTTCTCTCTAAGCACCTTAGCGTCTATAAGTATATCATGCACAGTATACATACATTGCTGCTATGCTCAGGCACCTTAGTTTGTCTCTTATCTCAGGTACTTTGTAAATATGTAGATAACTTGTTTTTGGCCTTCTATTGTTCTCTTGTTGATCTCCTTCCCACTTGCCCCCTACCCCTCTTCTTCTTCTCTCTCCCCACTCTTCTTTCTACGGAATCTAACGTTGCGATGGGAGTGATGTACAAAAACGAATTTCACCCACTTTTTTTTACCTTGTAAACCTGTGATGTGACAATAAACCTGATTCTGATTCTGATTCTGAGAGGATGCCCTGGAAGGATGCATCGTGTACATTGATGTTGCATCAATAATGCTTGCAAACCATTCCTTCTCTGTTTTACACATCACCTTCCTGTGGGGGAAATTCAATTGCCAGAGGCAGCACAGCAGTTAAGATACTGTAGGGCAAGAGAAGTACTGTAGATACAGAGGGGAAACAACATCACGCAAAAAAGAAACACCAGCTTGCATTATGCAGGGCACTCAAACCCCTTGCTTCTGAGCTAATTTTATTCATTTTTGTGAAAACTTCACACATCCACTGACCTCCACATTTCAATCTGAGGTGATGGTGCGTTGATTGAACCCCTCAGTCAGAGCTTTATCGACGTGCATAAAAAAAGATTCTGCCATTCTTGGTTTTGTCTATAATTCAAAATTCAGTTCATTCTGTATTGGCCTGGGTTGTGCAAACACTGAATAATGTATCGCTGCTGGAGCAGATAGGTGTTGAAACTCAGTGTGAGATTAGTGGGGAGAAACATCTTGCTCTTATTCTCCACTCCACGGCTCTCTTTCTCTCTAACACAAGCTCCCTCCCGCCTTCAACTGCAGGGGATAGACACCATCCCCGTTCTGCATGCAGATACCCACGGCACCGCCACATCCATTTCATCCATCATTCACTCCCCTCTCCTCCTAATGCTGGAGTGATTTCCTGAATGAGATTTCTGTTAATGAATGGAGAGGATAGCGAGAGAGACAGACAGACAGAGAGACACAATGAAAAGTGGAGGCAAGGGGTGTGTGGTTGCCAGGAGGCAAATTTCCACTCTGATGCACAGCTTGACACAGTCATGCTATCTTCTTCCCGTTTTTAAACAATCAGTATGGGCTTGTGTTGGGAGATGGGGAGTCTCACGGTCTCAGTATGTAGGGGGTGAGCGAGCGATTTGTCCCAAAACGTGACCGTGTAGGGGGTGATGGTATCAAAGGGAACAGAAAATAATGGTAGCAATTTTGGTGTCAAGATAAAAGTCCTGTGAACACAATCACTCTGTTGCCAAGGGGCGGACGTCAAGAGGAAGAGTTTTGAGTGCTCTCGGTGACAATATATTGAAACCTCTTGAAGATGGTGAACAACAGCAGACTGGGTGTAGCAGAGCCCTTTTAATTTTGTTTGGAGTTTAACTGCAAGTACATCTAGGCAGCACAGTTATCCTGTGTTGAACAACTGTTATAACATATTCATATTTGTGGAGGTGCATCTTTTATACTAATCCCATTCTACAGTAGTCACACTGAAAGAGCTCCTGTATAGAGATTATTGTATCTTGCTACCTAATTGAAGCCCGGTCCGGCCAGCCTGTATTTCTGTACACTATTAGATCAGAGCCAAGCAGTTGCTCCAATTCTTTCCCAACTTGGTACACAAATCTCTCATGGCTCTGGCTAGGCAACCATCTACTTTTCCACCTTCACATGTGTCTCCACTTCTAATAATCACAAAATGTTTGCCAATTTTCCCCATATTGTAGCCTGTAGGTCAGCGCGCATGGAATACCAAAACAGTCGCCCGGGGAAAATCCGGCGGTATTCACCTGGTATTCCTAAACGTAACCTCAGTAAACTATGCCTATGCCTGGTGTTAGCACACCACAGCATGGGAGCCATGGGAGGCAGAAGAGTAATGTTGCTTGGAACGTTGGCCAGAGAGTTGTAGGGATGGGCGGGACAGAGGTCCTCTTTTTTTGCTGAACAATTGTGTGGGAAGGGGGTGTAGCTGGATCATATCCTGCAGTTATGGGGGGGCCACGCCCTTGTTCACCAGTAGGTTATCACCATAGAGTTATAATATATCAGTTATCACCAGCGTTTTGAATTGGATGCAGGCAGCCACTGGATGCAAGTGAAGTGAACGCAAAGGCTGAATTAAGACCTCTGGATCAGTCGTAGGGGCTTGAGTGAGCTTGCTAGCAGACCAGCAAGGAGTAAGTCGCAATAGTCAAATCGGGACTGAGCCTTGAATTAGGAGCTGGGTAGATTCCTTGGCAAGGAAGGGTCTCAATCTCCAAATACTCTAAAGTTTAAACCTACAGCACAGAGTGATCGCTATAATGTTGTGTGTCTTAAAGGACAGCTGGAGTCACCATGGGTGTTGTTAATGGAGATGGAAATGGAAGGTTAATCTGCACATGTTTTCTTTTCTTTACTCAACACACCCTAAATTGTAACTCCTTCCTCTGACAAGGTGGAGGGAAGAAACTGCTGTGCCTGTTACCATCTCATACATATTCAAAGCGCGCGCCTACACACACACACACACACACACACACACACACACACACACACACACACACACACACACAGCTCTCACACACACAAAAGTTGTCAGTGCCACACAAAACATAACTGTGGGGCAATTATCTTCGGCAGCTCCATAAAACAGGAGCTCATGTGATAAGGAGTATGAGTGGAAGACGCGGAGGGAGGCGAGATGACCAACCAGGCACTTCATTCACACCTGTGAGCGACATCCTGTACTCCCTGCTGAGGGATGCCACCCCGGCAGCACAGTAGAGGAGTAATATAAGTCTTAGAGGAGTCTCTGCTGGGTTTGGTTGGAGGGCTCCCTTCCTACACTGCTCCACCCAAAGGGAAAACCTTGTTAGACTGAGAGCTCTTTTTCCTCTCAAGCAATCCTTATCGACTGTTGTTGAGTTGAATGATGGTGGAAATCAATCAAATATAATGTGCTGATGATATGTGACATGTTAAAAGTCATCAACTCATGGGATTTTGAGGTTCATGCAGCAGAAATGTACTACAAAAGATTAGGATAGAGGCCTGCCTGTGTAGCTAAAGACACACACGATCCCAGCAAGATGGTGTCCAAAACTCCCATATACCCTTATCTAAAGACACGTTATCAAGATTTTCAACAGTAGCCTACCTCTATATATCTGTTGTAGAGCTAACATTCTTTTCGCAGCCATAACACTGAGCGTTCTCTGTCTCTGAAAAGCCATCAAAATTGAACTGAAACATCCCATGTCCCATGAAATGCATAATTGGAATTAGGAACACTGAGAACGTTCAATAGAAATAGAAATGGGTATTATATAGACTATAATAATCAACAATGAACTGAAATGGAAACCAACAACAGCATGAGTGTTTCTCTTTAACATAATGACAAATTATATATTTGATTAGATTATTGATTATTATCTACAAACAATAATTTAGAGTACTTAAAATCAAGTCACATATTATATTGAAAGAAGTGACTGAATGTCTGTTAAGTCCAGTGTTTATCTGTGGTGAAACCTAAATGGAATGAGAATCAATAGCAACATTGCTATTGCAGTGCTGGGTTGTAATCATACAAAAGCTCACCAAAAACAAAACAATCCCCCCCCCTCATAACTTTAAAATTGTACCATATAGCAAATGATGATCTCAAATGAACAGCAATAATTATCTGCCTGCGGATGCCACCGATCATCGTTAATTATAGAATGACACGCTTCTGGGTGTATGCTGATGACATAACGGGTGTGAGCGAGCTCTGCCCAGCCAAACCTCCTGCTACTCCACCACCCAGGGTCATGGCTCTGCTCCATGGCTGACTGCACATTAACTGGACACGTGGTGAGAAACAGCTGTCACTCAGCCTCAGAGTCTCAC
Source organism: Gymnoscopelus microlampas (assembly GCF_963454915.1). Taxonomy (NCBI): domain Eukaryota; kingdom Metazoa; phylum Chordata; class Actinopteri; order Myctophiformes; family Myctophidae; genus Gymnoscopelus; species Gymnoscopelus microlampas. The sequence continues at coordinate 42,724,239 of NC_139942.1, read as the reverse complement.
AGGCGTTCGTCACAATTGACTCAGGAGATGCAGCATGATCCATCTGCTGCTGTTTTTTTGGTGTGTTTTGTTTGTAGAACGGTGGGATGCAGGCCCACATCACTGTCAGTCAGTGGTGTAAAAAGTAACTAAGTAGATAAAAAAATTTACTTCACTGGAGTATTTCAAATTTTCAGTACTTTTACTTCTACTCCACTACATCTCAAAGGCAAATATTGTACTTTTACTCCACAACAATTATTTGAAAACTTGAGTTACTAGTTACTTTGTAGATATTTATTATTATTACAAAACCACTTCAGACCTATACTTTGGCAATTTGAAATCCGATCTACAAGCTCACAACGCGTCGCAAAGCGACTGCTATTTTCATCTTATACTACATTTGAGAAAAGTCAGCCCTTCCGGTGGTGTCCCTGATGTCACTTCATTGTTTCGGTATCAACACAACAACAACATATCACATGTCACTACAACTCTAGCCACAATGTGCATGCTTTTTTTACGCATTGTTTCGTCTTCTTTTCATTGCTCACTATACATTTGCCTCTTCGGAGCATAATTCATTTCGTCCAACACCATTTCGCCACATTAGTGACCACACCGGAAGGGGAAACCCTTCAGCACTGTTTAGCGTTTAGCCAAAAATGTCTGATAGTACTTACATTATGTCATTGCTAGTCTCGCGTTGCCAGACAACTATTCCGCAATCTCTGAATGCTATATAGAGTCTAGAACTACACCTCCCGAAATCCAAGAGAGGAAACTGGCACTTCCGTTCACAAAAATATATTTTAAAATATCTTTATATTTTATTCTTGAATTTCCATTTCTGCTAAGCAGCAAGCTAAATATACTTATATGATTTGTATTTATATTAGGATAAATTTGCGCGACTGTAAAGACGAAACGGAAGTGGGGAGGAGGCTTCACATCCGGTTTATATTCTAATCATGATCAGAGCTTCCGAGTCCCAGACTGTATGACCGGAAACATTTGAAAATTGTGGGAGGCAACAGTCTGGCCACGCAATACTATGTCGTTGCAGTCACCGCGGTAATGTCCCTATTCCCACCACAGTCACGCTAATATGTCCGTCATTTTTGTGCCATGTACATCCCAAACAAAACATTATTACCCACTATCGTCTTAACGCAGGCTCTAACACGATGGATTCAGCTAATTTCAGGGTTGCCAGGTTTCGCGAAAGAAACAAGCACTTCGGCCTATGAATTTGCCTCCGCTGAGTCCGCTCTATGAATTGCCCTCCGTTCTTGCTCGCTCAAAGTCACTTGCAATAACTGGACATGGCAACACCAGTGTTGCAACGCTGAATTGGAACGTGGTTGCACTCTATTCTAATGACGTGACGCGCTTGTTGCTTAACACCTACACTGCAGGTCACACAATGGACAATTGATATGCATCTAGGCTCATTAATCCACCTGGTGTGAGTCGGGAGCCTTTGTAAACTTTGTTGAGGTGTGAATTTAAAGTTGTTCTAAATCTATGCGTGTACCTGCGCGTGCTCCTGCACGGCGTGCAAGGCCGTCCCATGAGCAATGCAACCCTGGGCAACACTGACCTGGCAACGCAGGCTAAGCCAATCAGGTGCGAGAATCACGCTCAGCACTGGCAGGAGGGGGGAGTGGGGGGGGCAGGGGGGGCGGGGGGACACAGAGCGAGAGACAATGAGAGACAGAGAGAGAGAGAGAGAGCGTGCTAGACAGAGACACAGAGACAGAGAGAGCGAGAGAGAGAAAGACACACATACGGACATAGAGAGAGAACGTCATGCTAGATGGAGGGGGCAGCGGGCCGAACTTCTAGTGTTATACATTTGAAAACTTGTGAAATGGGACATTCTGCGTAATGAGTACTTTCTACTTTTGGTACTATAAGTACATTTTTATACCAATACTTGTACTTTCACTCAAGTAAATTTGGAATTCCGAACTTGCACTTGTAACAGACTATTTCTACAATAGGGTACTGATTCTTTTAATTAAGTAAAAAATGTGAGTACTTTGTCCACTGCTGTCAGTCATTACGGTGGAAATGAGATCCTCAGACTATGTGATTCATCCCATATGTTCTCTGAGTTCTGGCCTATAATACTGTACTCCTTTTGTCTATTTGTTAGTTTTGTTTCTTTACTTTTCTAGTTAGCTTTCTTGGCACTATTTATACCACTTACAATGTTGTTATGAAACAATGAAACAATGAAGTGAAACATCAGTGATTCAATCTTCCAATCTTCTTGTTGCATAGCCTTTTGTTATAATCAACAAATCATAGCCTAACTATGGTGGTTTGAGAGGTCTGCAGTTTTGATTTTAATGCCTTTAAGCTTTGAGGTGCTAAAGTACCACGAGGTGCATGCATAGCCAAAATAACATTGGATAAGTGCTCCAGCTAGTATCCTCAGAGTGTTCCTACTGACCACCGAGGAGATCCTGAATAGAACACTTGTTCTTTAGTTGACTTTTCTGATTACTTTTGTTGGCATTTCTTTTCACTTGAGACGTTGCCCTTAAGATACCTCTTAAGATACCTTTGTAGAGACAGAAACCAAAGGGCAAAGAGAGGAGAGACATGCAAGATAAGACAAAAGTCATATTTTAAATGGAGCATATGGTCTGTGCATTAAGTGGTTGAGCCACCAAGTAACCCCCCAGCTGATGCAACATTTAGCAGATGTTACACCAAGTTTCTCCACTGTTTGTGTAATATTATGTCTGGGGCTTTGTAATACAGCAGAATTTAGTTTCTACCTGGTTTCGCAATTACTGTGAACTTATGGGTGTGAGTATAAATCCCTGTTACAGCTTGTGATAACTTGCAATAGCCTACCAATCAGCCACAAAAATGACTAATTTCGAAATCATGTGAAGATCAATGTTGGCCTGAGTGACTATACTCTAAATTCTAATGAATCCTAAGTCAATGCACCATGAACTTTCTGAGAGTCAAAACTCCCATTTCATAAGTCAGAGCACGACCAAACAGGATCAGAGGTGGATAGATCAAAATGCAGTACTCAGACAAATACGTTGCGTTTAATGTGCGGGTGAAGGGGTGGAGGCGAGCGAGAGCGTTATTGATCTTTGGTACACCAACAACTTCCTCTGTCAGCAAAATTCTATTTCTGGATACATCGTATCTCAGGAAGCCAACGAGACCTGATTTGTGGTGAATGACATTACATTACGCTGTCTCTCCTCTCCCATCCCAGCAATCTATTTCCATTCCATCCAGCACTTTAAACTAGATTGCCGTTTAAGTTAAATTTAGGTTGGAGGGAGACAGTCAGGCATGAAAAACATCCACCCCTTTACGTAATTGTCATATTGTTGTGGAGGTTGTTTTGCATGCCAGATAATTGCCAAGCCCCTTGGGTAAACCCCCCCGCCCCATAGCGCTACAGACTCGTCAAGCCGTGTGACACATTACCTGTATAGCATGAATGAATCCTGAAGATAATGAGCAACATTGTATCTCATGTCAGCACACAGAGATATCTGGTGCCCACAATGGAGCGCCACTGAGACAATTTAGGTTGCGTCCACACACACAAACAACACCACTTCCAAGTGGTTTGTCAACACTTCTCTTCCGGGGCTGCGGCATAAGTTTGTCCTCTGTGGTAAAAATGCTGGATGGGAGAATGGAGAACTGAGAGAGTCCCATGAGAGGAGGGGTTCCAATGTTGTCACAGTGTGACGAGAAACATCTCTACAGTATGTGCCAAACGGACAACAAAAAATCTCAGCACAAACCCTTTAACAATGGTGCAGAACCAGCTTATGTGTCTACTTACTAGAAATGCTTCCATTCAACAAGGAGCAGCCATCATTTTAGAAAACACACTGGGATGTCCGATGGTGGGAATCTCGGTGGGGAGGGGATATCTATCGCACGTGTCGCAGCCTTAGTGACTCCTGCAGGTTAGTCAGGGTGCCTGTTGGGTGGGGAGGGGGACTGAGAAGGATAGAATGTTCCTTCACATCCTGGTGAAACTCCTCACTGTCAGCGCAAAATAAGCAGCCAGTGCCAACGAAATGCAAACGGAAATTTATGCTATTGGAAGTAACCGCAGTGAGGGTGGGTCTTCACTCGGTAGAACCAGTAGAAACCCTAGAAACATACCCTATACTTTATCATTAATTTTAAAATAAATGGGACCATAATCTACCCTAACGCATATCATGGTGATTGAAAGAAGACTTTAAACTAGCGACTGGAAGCATATAGTATTTATGACAATGTTTATTAAGGTAATAAAATCAACTGTAAAGTTTGGCCTTTGCTTGAATAGAGCCTAATTGCTTCTGCAACCAGCACGGGTGAAACAGTGGTGAAACAGTGGTGAAACAGCGAGACTACAGGCCATTCGTATGGACTGTCACACTTCCTATATAGCCTCAATTTACAAGCCGGATGCTAGCCCCGCCCTTGGTCTACACCCTCCCCAAGACCAAACAGCATATAGGGTCAGCAGTGTTAGTGACTACATTGGGGAATTGGTAATTGGCATAAAAACTACAGTTGTAGTAAAAGGGGGGAAATAATGGGGGGGGGGGGGGGGGGGGGGCACCCTGGACAATCAATGGGCCCTGATTAAACCCACTCTGACCAATGCTGTTGGGCCGTCACCAATGAGATTCTCGCCACAAACACAGAGTGATTCATGTCAACACTGAGAGTTGTTCATCCCTCTGCAGACACAACCGTTCCCACACTCCAACCTCTGGGTCAAACCCCTAATAAATACAGACGTTGACACACAGGTTCTAACAGTCAGAGACGCGCTGAAGATTCATGTTGTGGGCGGATTGGATTTGGCGGCCCAACGTATCCGCACCACCTGACGCCCCCCAATTACGGGTGACAGATGCTTGGCACGTGCACATACACATTAATGCTCCGCAGCATGGAATGAGATCTCCGTCGCTGACAATATGATTCTCTTTTGAAGGCCTCTCTGCCTTTGTTCTGTGGGTGTATGTGACCAGATGTGTCCCCCTCCTCTACAAATTTAATCAAGATGTGACTGGCCGAGGAGGGTGTGTGTGTGTGTGTGTGTGTGTGTGTGTGTGGGGGGGGGGGGGGGGAGTGAGACAAAGTGATGGTGGCCTACAGTGAGTGACAGTGTTATATGAGAGAGAGAGAGAGAGAGAGAGAGAGAGAGAGTGTGTGTGTGTGTGTGTGTGTGTGTGTGTGTGTGTGTGTGTGTGTGTGTGCGTGTGCGTGTGCGTGTGCGTGTGCGTGTGCGTGTGCGTGTGCGTGTGTGTGTGTGTGTGTGTGTGTGTGTGTGTGTGTGTGTGTGTGTGTGTGTGTGTGTGTGTGTGTCCACTTGTGCGTGCATGCATGCATGCACTGGTGGGCGTGCTGTGGGCTTGTACCAATTCTATGGATGGGACCTCCCTAACCCCCTTATTAGTGGGCTCCATGTGTCACTGGTTAATCCCCAGCTCTCTCAAGGGACGAGCCCCCCCACCCCTCCACCACCACCACAGATGGGCCCTCTTTTTCCCAGCATAGTAATAATGACCATTGAGGGATTCCAAAAGGGATGCTTTACCCCCTTGGGGGGGGGGGGGGGGGGGGGATTAATTGCATAATGATGCAAGTGGTGGCCATGGGAGGGGAAAGGGGCAGACCCATCCACAAAGAGACAATGGCTAACACAAACAAAATGCTTTGTTGGGGATGTTTAAGCACCAGCTTTTGTAGGTATCAAGTGTCTCTGGGCTCGAAGCGCAACTTCAGGTGTCACTCAATTCAGATTGAGATGGGATTGAAGCTGACTCTAACAAAGTTGTGCACGGTTATTCAGCGCTCAGTTTATTGTGTTAAGGCTTATTCATGCTGAATCAGAAGGGAAATAAACACACCATAAAAAAGATACATATTAAAAGTGTCATGGCTGTGGAAAGATATTGTCAGGAGGATACAGTATATGATGGTGAAATAAAGCTAATATAGTAGCCGTTAGGCTCCACAACCAAGCTTGACCCCCATATGAGAATTTAAGAAATGCACTGTCTGTTCTGTTCTCTGGGATTACTGACTCCCGAGTCCCACTTGACTCTCACACTGTCTGATCTTTTGGATTCTGGCTTTGACTCTGGCACCCTTGCACATGGACTACTAGGATGTACAGTACACTACAGAACCTGGCCGTTACTTGTTGAGGATATATAATGAGAGGCTTACTTAATTATTCACTCTTATATCCATTGTGGATAGACTGTTGATGGACTATACATTCACTATTGATAGACTGTATACATTAGCCTGGTGGCACTGTTACTCATTTTCATATTCACTGTATCCATGAATCCATTCATATATTATATTGACACTATTTACTGAGACATTACATAGTTATCTCAGGCTTGTCTTGTCTTGTCTTGTCTTACAGCTTGTCTTAGCTTATCTTGTCTTAGCTTATCCTATTTCATATAGTCAAAGAAACAAAGAGACCACAGCCAAAAGTTGTACCAAGGAGAATAATTAGAGGAGTATGACACCATAGCTGCTAATTATAGAAACAAGTCATTAAACATCACTGCATATAAGCAAACACCACCTGCAGAGAGAGAGAGAGAGAGAGAGAGAGAGAGAGAGAGAGAGAGAGAGAGAGAGAGAGAGAGAGAGAGAGAGAGAGAGAGAGAGAGAGAGAGAGAGAGAGAGAGAGAGAGAGAGAGAGGGGGGGGGATGAGTAATAGAGGGTGAAAACGCAAGAGCAGGAAATAAGTAATTAAGACGTAAAGAGCGTTTACACATCATGGGTTTGACAAGGTTCCATTGAAAACTTTTGTGAAAACCTGTGAACCCAAGCCAGAACAGGCATTTCATTATAAAACCAGGTATTGTGGGTGAAAGGCCCCCATTACGTTACATAGGACTACTAGAGCATATACACACTTCTTTTTAGCCACATATTTGCTATAACAACGGTTTTACATTTTCTCAATCATAGTTCCGCCCAGAAGGGTGGGCATGTGTATGCGCCATAGTGCTATATGGTGTGCACACTGCACAGGCAGTGGTGGAAAGTAACTAAGTACATTTACTCAGATACTGTACTTAAGTAACATTTTGAGGTATTTGTACTTGAATACGTCCAATTTTCAATAATTCAATAATTATAAATACAAGATAAATTAACGTTAATTTGAATGCATTTCAAAAGACATATGTTATCAGAACGCTATGAAATCGACAACCCCACCACACTCTTCTTTTTTGTTGTTTAAAGGCAGTTGTCACAACCATCTTATTGGCGCATTACCGCCACCTTCTGTTCCAGCATGTGGATCAAATCTTGATCTATTTGTATGTGTAAGATTTCATCAGCCACATGCTCAATAATTATCCAGATGTTATGTTAGAGCATTAGTTCTCCATTTTCAAGTTTTGGGAAACTGATGTTGACACACATCCTTGTGATGGGGCACTCGGGTGGTGCAGTGCTCCAAATTCCTATCTAACACCACAGAGACTAGGGGTTAGAATCCTCTGCACCCCGCGGTAGCCTGGTAAAGCCCCTCCCTCCGGAAATCTCATTTCCATTTGATTTCAGGAAGGAGTCTGGCATGAGAACCTGTGTGTGTGTGTGTGTGTGTGTGTGTGTGTGTGTGTGTGTGTGTGTGTGTGTGTGTGTGTGTGTGTGTGTGTGTGTGTGTGTGTGTTTTTGTCTGTGGGCTGGAGTTGGGCGGGAGTAATACCCTTGACTGACAACCCCTTCAGCCAATCACCAGTTGTTCCCCTTCAGCCAATCAGCACTTAGTTTTTACCACCGCCAGACCAATGTGATGCAACAGGACTTTTGAAAGGGCCATGCCGAAAATAGATTGCCTTATTCGGATACATGCGTGTCACTGCCCGCCACCGCCGGTTCTCCTGAAATTTTATTTTTAAATAGGCTCTGTCATGATTAATTGACCACATATATGAAGTTAAACAACTAAATTATATCTGAACGATATCTTAAAAGTAAATTCCGTGCCTCAAAAAAAGAAGTTAGAGAGCGTTTTGAAGTTATTAAAGAGAGGCGAAAACAGCGCACAGAAAACAATGGCTGCCGTTTCATTTTGGTCGGCTGCACTCGGATCCATTCGGGTTCACTCGAACTCGCCACCTGATTGGCCAACTTTCGCTGTCAATCACAGAACGATGAGCGAGGAGGGCTTTACCAGGCTAAGGACGCTGATAGGCTCGTCCACTTGGTGGACGACGAAAAAAAAAAGTCATGTGTATCAGACACGTGGTTGTCTGTGCTTTCCCAAGGACCAACTGTAGGAGTTAGCAGTGACCAGGGACTGGGATTAGCGCAATTGGACATTGGCATAACGATTACATTGGGAGGAAAAGGAAAAGAATAAAAAAGGATTTCCCTGTGTCTCAAATGACACCCTAATGTCTCACTTGTCCTCCTACGCAGTTCACTGGCCGACTGATGTCCATTACCTCCTTTTGTGCCCTCATATGATGCTTTGCTTTGTGCATTCACTCTGGAGACTCATTACTCTGTTGTATGAGCGAGATACCTCTAAATCCTCCATCCAGTGGCCTTGGATGGGATACAGAGGGATCTTTGTCTGCATGAATATAACATTTTCTCCACTGTTTTTTTGTTAAATTATTGAACAAGATGCACTCTGGTAAACAGTCTCTGTGAGGTGCTTCACAAACCCAACTTGCTGTATCCACATTTTCTCCCTCAGAAAAACAACAAGAACACCATGCATGCTAAAGAGATTAAATCAACATGAAAACAATTCAATCTAACCTCCTAAGTGCACTTGAAGATGGCATGGCTCACCAATTATTTTATTCTTTATTACACTCCAGAGAACTCTGTCTCACTTAATAAGAAATGTCCACAGGTGGCCTAGGAATCATCTCAATATTTCACTTGATTTAAATGCTCACAGTTATGCATGCATGCTCATGTCATGGAATTCCTCCCCGCTGGTGAAGAACACAGACCACTCTGGCCGTCTGCAGAAGCAACAGATGGCCATGGTCTTGGGTTGCTAGGAAACTGGTAATCAAATACTTTAATTCAGATTGATTTGGGAATATGTGGTTTATTAAAAAAGAAGATGAAGTATTTTATTATTCTTATGGCAAGATTTCTGCTCTCTCCATCTCATTATTGGACTGTTGATCACCTCTGTTGTAGCAAATTAACACAGAGAGAGAGAGAGAGAGAGAGAGAGAGAGAGAGAGAGAGAGAGAGAGAGAGAGGCGAGGGGGAGAGAGAGAGAGAGAGAGAGAGAGAGAGAGAGAGAGAGAGAGAGAGAGAGAGAGAGAGATTCCATAAATGATCTAAGACAAGACACATGATGAAAGACAATAAAGATAGAAATCACCATATGCCTGAGGGTGCATTCATCACGCATGGTTATGACTAGTCTGGGACATGGGTGGTGGTGTTCATCAGCTTTTTTTGTGTGCAGTGGTTGTGATTGGGCTTCTAGGGCAGTGGTGGAAAGTACATTTACTCAAGCACTGTATTTAAGTAAAATTTTGATATATTTTTTAATTTACTGGAGTATTTCCAATTGTCAATACTTGTACTTCTACTCCACTGCAGCTCCGATGCAAATATTGTACTTTTACCCCTCTACAATTATTTGAAAGCTTGAGTTACTAGTTTCTTTGTAAAACTACATTAAAATACATTAACCACTTTTTTTTTCTTTTTAAGATATGTTTGGGGCTTTTTGTGCCTTTATTGATAGGAAAGTAGGCTGACAGGAAATGGGGAGAGAGATGGGGGGGGGGGGGTGACACAATGGAAATAAGCTCTTAAGCATTTCTGCGTTTTAACCTTTTGACAGCAATGTACAAATATAATGTCCACCATGTATATGCATTTTTGTTAATACAAATATCAATCAATGAACTGTCTCTCAATCCACAAACCCCAAAATACGGTCCTTTAATTTTCTTGTTTAATGTATGCCTATTATTATAATTAAAATAAGTATACCTACGGTAAACTGTAAATTTACGACTATATTATGTTGTTTTATTACGTATTAGGGTTAGATTCATTTGCACACTTTTAGTTGATACATTTTTTCAAGTGAACCATATGTATACTACTATTGTCCAAGTGCTCATTTTGTATTTGATGGGAGTGATACTATTTTAATGATACTTCTGCTGCTGGCCATGCAAAAGCAAGGCACTTCATCTTGTTGAGGGAGGGGACAGTGTTTTTATCCACTCTGCACAATCTATCTCTGTCAGTCCAAGCTTTGAACCAGCAAACAACACACTTTTTTTTCCTCTCTCTAAATAGAACACCAACACATACAGTACATTTGATACCTGGAACCGGCATTCATCACACACATCATGATGAGCATCCAAGAACGTTTTTCAGCGTTTCTCAAAATCCGTGCATAGACTACTGGAAAACCACAAATTCCGTGCATAGCCGCCTCGCATCTCCCCCATTGTGACTAAACCATTTCGGAGCCGCGCAGTCTCAAGGGAATTGTCGCTTTGTGAAGGACCACCGAGCGCGCTAAAGCGCGCGAGTTGCCGTCCTGAACATAGCGACATTCCCTTGAGCCTACTCAGCGGCGTTTGAGTTACGTACCGATAGGCACAGAATCGTAAATTTTGTTGTGGGGACTGCTCTACTTCCTGGTTTTTCCGGGTTGCGACTGGTTACGCCCACCGTGGGACTCCCCGTACATATGCACGGAATTTGGGGGTTTCTAGGCAACTATGCACGGAATGACGTGCACAAATCCGTGCAATGTATACTAATTCTCTGGCGATCAGGCTGCTCACCCCCATGGCCTCTCCTCCAGCGCCACCCATAGGGCAAAACTTCCACTTCCACACAAGATATCTCTAAATCTAATGGGTGGATTACAATGAAACACTTGGGTCCCAATCTGGATATGTTAAAAACAAATAACTACTTTGTACTCTCTTGAAAAATAGTACTCTCTATTCTTGAAAACTACTACTTTTGTTAGCAAAAAAGTATTTGAAATTAAAAAGGAAGTGAGAATCACTAGACTAGATCATCTGTTGAGTGAACAATCTCAGCTAATGGATACTGAGTATTTGTATTTTAAACTTCAGTTTAAACTCAGGAGTCCTGTCTCTGGGCCCTTGATTGGCCCTGGGTTAGGCCAAATTTATGCTCCTTCACATGAGGCATAAACCCAACACAGGTTAACTTCACTTTATAGATCAGTGGTTCTCAACCTGTGATCAACCCACTGGATTTTGGGGGGGCTCCAGTAAAGAGAAAAAAAATGTAATACGTAAAACATTTAAAATAAATAAGAAATGAAAATGAAATGAAAAAAAGACCATTACTGCATCAAAAGTAATCAACAAACTATGCTATATAAAAACTGGTCAAACATTGGCCAAATTGTCAATTAATATGAGGCAAAAGAGGCAAATATTTTGAAAATAGCTGATCTACAAGCTATTCTAACGGCTATTTTAACAATATTTATCTGTGGAACCGTGTCAAACTATTTGTAATGCCTCAACTCCTCGGCAAATTCCAAGTGCTTGTCAGGGTGGGTGGTCCCCAGTTCAAATATGATTGTTTTGGGGAGTCACGGCCTGAAAAGGTTCATTTGCACTGCTGCCCCTGTTTTCCTCAGTCAGTGGGATAGACCTGAGTTGGCTGACAGACAGAACATCCCACCGGTAACACACTCATAAATAGACCGCATAACAGAAGACAGAGAAGGAGCTAAAAGGGAAGCTATAGCATCAGATTGGCTGGTTTTGGAAAACAGAGTGGGTGTGAAATTTTCTCTTTCATCTAAAAATAAACATTAAACAGTATTCCTCTCAGTTTTTCATTTCCTCTGCTAGCAAAGCAGACGGATGAATCACTTTGGAGGCTGGAGGGTAGGAGGTACACACGAGTACTTGCACATGCATATGCATGCCTGTGCGCACACAGTACAGGGCAACACGTACTCAAGTACTGTACTTACTTTCCTGGAATGTTTCCAATTTTCTATACTTTTACTTCTACACCAGTACATCTCAGAGGCAAATATTGTACTTTTACCCCACTACAATTATTTGAAAACTTTAGTTACTATAGTTACTTTGTGGATTTTGATTATAATTACAAAACATACATGAACCACTTCAGCCCTATTTAAACTTTGGCTATTTGAAAATAGAGCTATAAGCTCACAACACGTTGCGATGCGACACGACACGTAGATCTTGTAGATCTGCCACTTTCAAAAGATTTTTTAGTACATTTTAGACACATTATGATAACTTGTGAAACTTTATTTTTTGCACTTTAAGTATATTTTGATGCCAATACTTTTGTACTTTTACTCAAGTGAATTTGTATTACCAGACTTTTACTTGTAACAGAGTGTTTCTACATTTCAGTATTGATACTTTTAAATCTGAGTCATTTTTCCACGACTGGTACATGAATGCTCACGCACATGCACAAACATGCACACACATTCATGCACATGTGTTAATCGCATAAATAAATGATAATAGATGGGACATGATTTATCCCCTTATGAGAGCTGTACATCATACATCATACAAATCATCCCTGTACTGTATGTGTTATAATAATAATAAAAATGTTATAAAAATAACACCTAGTAACTATGGTTAAGAGTCATATTTATATTGCTGGAGTGGGAGTGTAATAAAAGCAATATATCTGAGCAGATTCACCAGTCAGACCAACTGTAGTTTTGAAAGATATCAGTAGTCACCCACTTCTTTACACCTGTAAACCAGTGATGTGACTAAGTTCCTTGTAACTGTAACTTTAGTCAAGTTCATTTGCATAGATGGTTTGCTGAAGAGCACACTTTCTGTTGAAATATTAATTGTCAGAGTTAACACGTCTCGGTGCTTGAGGATGTTAATTATGGAAAATGTTTGGGTTTCAGCATGACTTATTTTACATCACAAAGCCCAGATGTCAAACATCCTGGTCCTCAGAGATGTTCCATGAGGTAAGACTTTGCCAACTCACTGACACGTCCCATAGGGTCTATCCATCCGCCTGATTCACGGGCTAATAACCCATGAACATGTCTGGGTTCTCCCCTGACACTTTGGAAAATACATGTCAGTCTCACAGGTAACCAACAAGAAATGACCAAAGTCATAATAAAGCCGCATGCGGCAGGCTTTTTTCCCCCCGATCTTTTCATAGACCTGATTACTTTTTTTTTTTTGATTTTTTTTGGATTGCTTGTTTCTCTCGCCAAACCTGGCAACATTCACAGAATCTGCGACGCTAAACGCTCTAATGTTTTTTATATAAGTGGTGGCAACATTCTGTGACACCACACGGGTCTTCCCAACCATAGCTAAGATTGAAGTCAGTGTGAACATGGCCAAATAATAACTTAATAGCCAAACTAGGTCTAATGAAGCACGCTAGCATTTAGGCTAACCCTCCTGCCTGAGGCTCTCTCCCTCTCTCTCTCTCTATGCTGCAAAGAAGCAGTGTTAATTTTGACAGCAAATTCTGATTTAGTCTTAGTCTTAGTCTTTTGAATAACACGCCAATTAGTCTTAGTCCCATTTTAGTCTTCTGAAATAGTTTTAGTCTAGTCTTAGTCTAGTCGACTAAATATCAAAATATTTTAGTCTTAGTCTTAGTCTTTTAGTCTTAGTCTTCTAATTTTAGTCTTAGTCTTTTTGACTAAGTCTTTGTCGTTTGTCTTAGTCTTTTAGACTTTTAGTCTTAGTCTTTGTCATTTAGTCTTAGTCTTATAGATATTTAGTCTTTGTCAAATACATTTTAGGTTTGAATGTGCAATACATTACAGATTTATAGTTGTAATATGAAACATGTCTTGTTTTATTTTTAGTATGAAATGACAAGAAATAAGTACATGACCCAATTGATCTCAGATAAAATGAGTATATGGCATATAAGTATAAGGTATAAGGAGCTATGGCCTGCACCTGTGCAAAAATCCAAACTAGCCGACCTACAAGCTCACAAGGCATTGCAGTGCCACGTGTTGTGAGCTTGTAGATCTGCTATTTTCATGAAACAACATGTCGGACTTTGGCGTTGATTTTAGCTTTCAGTTTTGATGCTATCTTGGAATTTTTAGCATACTTTTAATCACAAGGCCCGTACCTTTAAAATGGTATATAGATTGACCATGTAGGTGACACACACGCTAGTGTAGACGTGTTTGATTGTCTAAAGAAATGCAAAAAGACGGCGATCCACAACACACGTCAAGAACTAGTGTTGCCCTGTATGCTTATTATAAGCGACCTCGTTTTCTGTAAAGTTGCTTGTAAATATTATAGTTGCTTTTTATTTGTTGTGAGCTTGACAGCTTGTAGATCGGCTATTTCCAAATAGTCTATTTTCAAATAGCCGTTGCGTATAGGTTTAAAGTGCTCATGTAGCCTAATAATCACTTAGTTCTTTGGGATTGTTTTCATTGACCTGGTTGCTTATTTCTCTCTCGGTAATCTGGCAACATAGACATAGTCATTGTATACACCGTCGAAGAAGAAAAATGCGGAAGTGATCCCTCAGTAAAAAAAGGACGCTATTTTATGATGTTAATGTAAGTCATTACAGCCCCATAACGTGGTTAATAAATTATCTTTTGGGATGCACAATACTTTAAAATTACGGGAATAATAACGCGACTTGTGTCAATAACTAATGGGATTTAAAAAAAAAACTAAATAGACTTTTTTTCTCCTCCTGTATCGTGTAACTCTGTGCGTTGGCTTGTTGTGATTTGTGTTCGTCCATGCTGGCCCCTAATATGGTCTGCTTGCGGGTGGATCAACCTAACTTAACAATGAGGATCGTTCTGATTGGATCCCTTCCCAACTAGTCCCACAAAAAGAGTAATTCTGATTGGATCTCTTCTCCATTCGTCCCGCCCTAACATTTTCGTCTCGTCTAATTCGTTGACTAACGTGTCCATTACATTTTCGTCTCCCCATTGGCTTAAAAGGGGGGAAGTGTGAAGGACAGCCAGGACAGCCAATGACAAATAGGTGTCAAAGGAGGAGAGGCGGGTGCTGCAAAGAGCCGTCTCCCCATTGGCGGGAAGTGTGAAGGACAGCCAGGACAGCCAATGACACTTAGGTGTCACTCGGGTGTCGACTCGGGTGTCGGACTAGGACTAGTGCTGTCTGTAGAGCCGTGCTGCTTTCAGCATGCGGCTAAAAAAAGAGCCTTTCAAAATAGAGGGCACAATCTCTGCCTCCCTCTCCAAAATGACTTATTGTGCCCTGGGTACTCCAATAAAGAACTGGATTCACACAGTAATGTGAAAGAAGGAAAAAGGAGAAGAAAAATAAAAGAAATACCCACAAAGAAAATAAAGGCTTTGAGGATGAAAGATATTTTGTGAGGTTCACAGGGTGTCTGCCATTCTTCTCCTGACCTGATAAATAAAAACGTAATCTAATACAGTATTTAAATAAAAAAACACACACAAACACACACACACACACACACACACACACACACACACACACACACACACACACACACACACACACACACACACACACACACACACACACACACACACACACACACACACACACACACACACACACACACACACACACTCAATTCAATTCAATTCAATTCAATTTCAATTTCAATTCAATTCAATTCAATGACACACACACACACACACACACAGCCACTTTGCAGAGACAGAAAGGTTATACTGCTACCGGGCATCTCTAGGCACAGAGGCAAAGCAGCTCGAGATGATGTTGACTGGTTGAATAGAGAGAAATGTGATCTCACACAGGGGAGTGTCAGGAGGGCGATATAACACCACGCTGGAGACTCACAGGGATTTCAACATGAAGCAGAAGGTAGAGTTATGAGAATTTTATATCCCCGGTATCGGCAAGCTGGAGGAACCTTCATCCATTCAGTTCTGTTTCTCCCTTCTGAATGGGTGCAAACGTCATGTATAATTCCTCCCTAAAGTCCAATAGTGCAAAGTTACTTTGAGTGGTGCTTTTAATGGCGTCTCGTGGGGTGTTATTATTATTATTGTGGGATCGCTTTAGCGATCATTGTGGGGTCGCTTTAGCGATCACACTAATGTTATTGCCACTATTTATTATTCCGCCCGTCTTCGGATTGGTCAAGCTTCACGTGACATCACAATATGTAATATAAATAGGTACATTCTTAGCGATCCCACACTGTTTCTTCAGGAACAGTACTTTCTAGTTTTTTAGCGGCGGTAGCCCTCTATACCTGGCTTTTGCGTCAACGTTCTGATTGGTCAGACACGTCAACAAAGTGATTGGTCAAGCTTCACGTGACACGTGGCTATTAACACATTATAAACACTTATTGATGACAAAATGTATCAAAGGCGCCGCTACCTTCACACAGGTGTGATTTTTATTAATAATGCAAGTTGGGAACAATGCAAGTTGTGAATACATGCCCCACCCGGAGATCTCTGTATCTGTCTGCCTGTGTCCCTTTTATGGCCATATATAGAGAGATCTCTGATAGTAATCAGTACATGCCCATATATGGGCATATCGGTCGGCTCGGCGGTTGTGGACAACCGGATCTCCATATGCCTATACTGTATATATTAGTCGGATAGTCAATGCAAGTCGGGGATGCATGCCCCACTCGGTTATGCAATACCCGTTTTACACGAGTAACTGTTGTACCCGTCTGTCTGTCTGTGTTCTTGTTATGCTCATATATAGAGATGCCTGATGTCATCAGTATATGCCCATATATGGGCGATTCTGGACATCTGGATATCCATATATGCCTATATATGGGTAAATATAGGTCGGATTGGTGGTTCTGGACAACAGCATATCCAAACGACTCGACGCCGGGCACCTCACTCCCTCGATCGATCCCATACCTACATGCGAAGACCATATATGGTCAAAGCGGTCAGATCGGCGGTTTTGGACAACCGCCTGTCCGACCGACTCGACGCTATGCACTCAACTCCCTCGGGTCGGCGGCGGTGAATAACAGACGTACAGAGATTCTGTGCATTTATTGAAATATAGACCTATAGTTTATTCACGTTTGATGCCACTTTTATGTTTTCTGCGATATGTCTTTGGATGTGTTATGGTAGAACTATTACTCTTATGTACAGTACTGTATGTCCCTGAACGTTTGCTGCCTCACACACATGAGGCTTCATACAGAGAAATTAAGTAATTTTAATGTATTAGTTTATCAGCAATTGTAGATAACTCATACGGCATGACATAGAACCTGTTCCAGAATACTACATTTAATAAATATTGCTATTAACTCACTATTAATCATGTAAGCCTTATTTTACCATGGTGTCTGTAACAGAGAGAGGCCCTCTGTTACTTATGTTTGATACAAGCCTTATTTATTGAATGATATTTGCACAGCACATTTGCACTTTTATGGATTTGCAGTTTACCTTGCAATTGCTACCCGTGCAATATGGAGAGTGCAATATGTATTTAGTGTGAGGTTTTATTGTTGATTTAATTGAATGCTTAACAGTACCTGGTGTGGTTCAGTAAATTGGGCTGGACCATAGTCAGGAGGTCAGAGGGGGGTTGTGATGTGCTTTAGCTATTGATGATATTTATGTTGTATTGTGTGGAAAAAGGAAAAAGAATCATGATTGTTGTAGTTCTTAAGAGTTTTGTAATATATGTGTATGTGGGTTAACTGAATAGGTATTCATTATGTTTAGATTTATAACACACCCCTTGGAATGGAGCAGTCCAGGCTCATTAGCTGCAGCTGGTATAAAAGGCTGCCAGTTGTCAGAGAGAGCAGAGGGGTGGAAAGTTGGACCACCATGCCGAAGTTGTAACAATGATTGAAAAAACTTTTTTTTGATACTTAAGCCGGTCATCCTAACAGTGTCAAATGACAAAAATAGCCATCATTCATGATCTACCATATGCCTCCCTTAGCTCAACGATACTGACAAAAAAACATTTTGCATGCAAAATCTATTTTTAACACACTATTTCTTAATGACTTTCAACTTGCCAAACCTTTTCGAGAATGTTTAAGAATTTCCAAAATACAGTAGCAGCGAGTTCACAATGTGATGCATTGTGAGCTTAAGGTCCAATCAGTTGTTTCTCACACTGGAGAGCTGAGCTAAAACTGAGGCAGATCAGACTTGCAGCAGTACATCATGGGTAAAGATTTTCATTTTCATATTTGGCAGAACAACAAAGTCCATATTTTGGTTCATTATAACTGTCTCGTAACTTGCAGTGTCATGTGGGGGGCCAAAAAGCAAAAAAATAAAGATTCTGCAGGATTGCGATAGTGAATGGTCAGCCCATTCTGCTCCTTTTTTCAAACAACTTAATATCTTATCAATGTTTGTATTTAAAGACAAGATTTTCAGTGGATTTCCCCCCCGCTAAAACATAATCATCAGGTATTATGGTTATACTAGGAGGAAGATTTCTTTCAAAAAAAGGGTACAGAAAGTGTTAAAAATATGTTTTTATGTGGGCACGCCTCCAGTTCATTAAGTATACCTGGTTCTCACTTAGCACCTCCTCCACCACTTAAGCACCACCCACCTGTCCTAGTCCCCCCTCCTCCTCCTCATGCCCACACCTGTTGTGTTATGATAATGAGGGGGAGGGTATATTTTTACTGTGTCATTAAATGGCTGTTTTTCTATTGGCACGTTTGACCCTCAAGGTTTCAGCCTCCAGGAAGAAACTCAAAATAGTCAGAGAAGACATAAAACACCACAAAAACACCACCAGGGGGCTTAATGAAGTTCTATCAACCTCATAGACACATGAAAAACAGAAAAAGTGCAAAACCATGGCACCACCTCTTTAAATAAATCCCAAACTTACATTTTTGATTTCAAAGTTTTGCTTCAGCCAGTTTAATTGTCTTTTCCCTGTAAAGCCTTCTTTCAGTTCAACAGTGATGTATTGTACACAATTTCAAAAAGACCAAATCATTTACATCTTCCCAAAGTTCCATACTAGTCTTTGTCAATTGTTCAGGCACAGGGAGCTCAGCTATGGAACAGCTATATTGAGATCTTTTCACAGTCTACTTTACGTAATCATTTTAAATACAGGCTTAGGACACGTTTGATGAATCAAATGTAACAATTCACACATAGTCTTCCACTCTTACACCCACACACACTTGCACATACACCCTTTTCAACAAATCTTTCATTCATACTGTGATTTTCTGATTACTTTCCTCAAACTGTATTGTATTTTTGTTGTTAAATGAGGTGAGATTGACCTTATAAACCCGAGGGTTTTCTAAATCTCACCTGCACAACCCACTATTACGCTGTTGTTGCTTATTTTGTTATTGTTTTTAAATGTGCACATGAACAATAACAAAAATAAATATAGCTGCAAGCAGCGATAATACGGGGCCAGTGAATAGAGAGAGAGAGAGAGAGAGAGAGAGAGAGAGAGAGAGAGAGAGAGAGAGAGAGAGAGAGAGAGAGAGAGAGAGAGAGAGAGAGAGAGAGAGAGAGAGAGAGAGAGAGAGAGAGAGATGGAAACAGAATGGTTTGATTGGACATCTCAACCTATTGCCATTAACAGGATTCGAACTCTCAACCTTCAGACTAATAGGCTGCAACACTACCTATAGTGCTATAGCTTTGTCCAGGCTGATATTGTCTGTTGAAGATGATAAACTCTTGCCTTCTTTCATGAACCAAGCCCCTGTTTCGTTTCACTAACACTAAGATCACTCGTTCACAAACCATTTGCCAATGAAGAAATTGTACATCCCTCAGACCCAAAACTAGTGAAAGTAGCCGATCTACAAGCTCACAAACCATGAAAAGTTGTGAGATTGTAGATCAGCTATTTTCAGAATGAAGTATGTCATACATTGAAAAAAACGTACTCTCAAATAAGCATTTCAGGTTATCTTTACCATTTGCACATGTATTCATTGATACAGTCATGTTGCTTGCAATTCAACTTAAATTGAGTCTGCATCAAGTGAGGCTTGAACTGGCGACCTTGCAATTGTGAGGCATTCATTTAAGGGAGACGCCATTTAGCCTGGGTGCCAGCCTGCTTCGCTACGTTCGGCGGATTTTTTTTTCTCTCTGCGCTTCTCAGTCTGGAATGCACCCCATTGACTCGTCTTGGAGAACTACACAGGAAGTACACAGGAACTACATATGTTACGTTAGGCAACGTCGTTGCTGATTGGATGTTGTTCAAACGAATGACGAATCAAAACGATCACACCGTTTTTTTTTGTCCCGCCCCGCACCACAGACCAATCAGAAGCCACGGTAGGTTTGGAACCGTGGCTGCTGTGTCCCGCCTCCTGGAGATAGGAGGCATTCCAGACTGAGAAGCGGAGAGAGAAAAAAAGTCCGCCGAACGCAGCGAAGCAGGCTGGCACCCAGGCTAGACGCCATTGGACCAACAGACAAGTAACTGTGAAAAAGGAGACCACACAGATGATACAGTTTCACGCAAATAGCTGAAAAATCCTGGGTTTAAGTGTTTTTCAAACTGCTCAAAATTGCGGACAATCTAAGGGCGGAGCTTTCTGGTCAAAGCGATAGATGTGTTCCTCATGAGTAGGGTTGGGTACCGAAATTCGGTTCCAAGCAGGTACCGATAAAGAAATTGTCGGTACCGGGTACCCATAAACAATATGTAATTTCGGTTCTGCATATCGGTTCCTAGATGCGCTAAAAGCCGTTAAAACAAAGGCAGCACAAAATCACAAATCCGGTAAAACACCGCTGTATGGAGAAGTATACATCAGTTGCGGAGCTGCTGCTTCTCCCTGAGCCACATTCCTCCCCGCACACGCCCCCCCCTCTCCACTCCCCGCTCCCCTCTCCCCCTCAGTGACACCACCATGTCCGTCTCTCAACTGAAGTAGTGAGGAAGGAATGCCCTGCAAACTTTGTAACCAAACGTTGCTGTTGTCACCTTGAAAACTAGAATCCATGTCAGAGGGTGTAACATTAACAGAATAACCAGCGCTAGTTAAGAGCCTCAGCCTGCGCAGAGCAAAATAATTAACACCAGCTGTAAACGCTTCTCCTTGATTGTGTGTCTGTCTGTCTGTCTGTCTGTCTGTCTGTCTGTCTGTATGAAATGAAACTTAAAGTGACTTCTCCAAAAGGAAGGAATGGCCTAATATTATTAATGCATTTTGGCTGTGTGCAATAATGCAACTGCAGACATTACAGTATATTGCCTTTTGTTAGGCTATTCAATGTTTTGAGATATTGTATTTTATTACTACACAATAGTAAATAAATAATTCTACACAATAAATAAATACGTTTTAAATAACTGATCTCAATATGGACCCATTCTAGTTATGATATGAGGGTTTTGCCATAATCATGTAGCTCTACAAGAGAGGCATCGCCATGACAGCAATGGTACAACAAAATGTTTTAAAAAATGCATATATATTTAAAAAAATAATACTTTAAGGCCATTTGGTATTCGGCCGTCGGCCAAGTGTTTCCTATATTCGTTTTTGGGCAAGTATTTTCCATTCGGTGCATCCCTATTAAATAGACATTTGACCTCTTATTTTTTTTACCATTTTGGAACCGAAATATGGAACCGTTAAGAACCGTAACCGACAAGCAGAACCGGAACCGGAACCGGACTCGTAAAAATCCTAACGATACCCATCCCTACTCATGAGTCAAGGCACAAGTGTAAGCAAGTTTCACGACTTTCGGCCAAACGAGGCATGACTTTTGCCTGTTTAAAGTTTGCATTTTCAAAAAATTGCTATAGCGCCCCCCTTTGGCCAATTGGAGTGAGATTGGTTTCAGTGATATTTGGAATGACTCTCTACATCACTGCAACGTTTCAAAGAAATGTGAGACTTGCATGTATGTGTTAGGGGCAGATGAATAATTTTCATAAAACTGCAATAGTTAAAATCTATGGAATCCTGGGATTTTGGAGCAATCTGCACGAAACGTTTAACACTTGAACTTTGGACCTCTGCCGACAAAAAATAGGGAGCGGATTTTCCATTAGTGAAAAAATGCAGAAGTTAGGAGCCAATGACTGTTTTTCATATAATTCAAAATGGTGGGAGATCTAAAGGCCAGAGGTCAAAAGTCAGAGGGTGAAAGTTGTTCAGCATGAGGAGACGCATATGTGTATCCAAGTTCCATGGCTGTAGGTCAAACAGGGCATGAGTTGTACCTGGTCAAAGTTGGCATTTTGAATTGAGTGCTATAGCGCCACCTTTGGACGAAAGATTGTGAGAATTATTTTTTGATCGTTTTTCATGACCATCTACCATATGGCCGAGTTTCGTAAAAAGCGACAGCGCGGTTCAGCCAGAACTGCGAAAAGTGGCAGAAGAAGAAGAAGAAGAAGAAGAAGTGACAGAATACTGCCAATAACAAAACAGGCCCAGAGCTGAGCTCTGGCCCCATAATAATAAAAATAACAAGGTCTGCTCTGTTGTAATTACAGAACAATCAGGAGGATCTAGAGGCTGTTGTGTGGGCCCACAGTACAACACTGTGTTGTACTGTTTTGGAGTTCTTGTAATTTCTCTAATAAATCACAGGGCCTACAGTATCAAGGCAGGAGAGAGAGACTGAGCCAGCCTTGAAGAGCTATATTTGAAGATGCTACACAATGATGAGGGGGAAAACCTCATTGTTTAATAGCTTTAGATCTAAGATGATCTAGTCCATTATAATCAAAACAAGACCTTACTAGTTACACCTGACCCAATCAGAACAAAGTTATTTGACCCAACTGACATTGCCATCCTTTTAGAGCTAGTAGGGCTAAAAAGAAATAAAGAAACACAATTGCCAGAATTGGGGGAAGGGAAGGTAGGCCTATATAATATGTAGACATATGAAAAAATAAATAAATAAATACCATCATTTATTAATCACCTGCAAAGTGTCTTTTGGCCTAAGGTTGACGCTAGAGGAGGGAGGCATGCGTTAATCCGACAGACCTTTTCTCCGACTATGTGGCATCCGCGTGCGGTTAGGGTTAGGGTGCGGGTTTGGTTCGGGTTTACTGTTTAATGTCGGAGCACTGCGCTGTCGGAGGAATGCGCTGTCGGACTAACGTATTGCACCCGCTAGAGGAAAGGCCATCCGGTCACCAGAATCAGTAGGGATCATCCTGCAATCTGCTTCTTGGATTATTAGAGGCCTTGAGTATCGTCGGTGCAAAGTACAGGTCACTCAAATTGTTAGGGCTCTTCCTTTGAGGAGCATGGACGTGCTCAGCAAGTTTCAGGGCAATCTGGCCATTCGATTTTGAGATATATTTCGTGCACATTGAAATTTTGACCTCAGTGTGGCCCCAGAGGAAAGGCCACCGGCTTCAGTGTGGCAGCCCCCACCCTGTGGAACTCCATCCCAATAGGGATTCGCCATGCTCCAACACTGGACTCTTTTAAAGCTACCTTGAAAAGACACGTATTCTCTCAGGCTTATGGCATATAGTTGTTTGTTGTTTGTTTGTTTGTTCATTTGTCTGTTAGTTGTTCATTGTTCTGATGTAAAGCGTCCTTGGGTTTATGAAAGGCGCTATATAAATTCAAGCTATTATTATTATTATTATTATTATTATTACGGGGACAGCTTGCCAGCATGGCAGCAGTCCCTGTTTTAATATTCGCTTTATTTTTTCTTCTGCCACTTTTGGCAGTTCTGAACCGTGGCTGAACCGTGCATACGCTTTTTACGAAACTCGGCCATATGGTAGATGGTCATGAAAAACTATCAAGAAATAAATCTCACAATCTTTCGTCAAAAGGTGGCGCTATAGCACTCAATTGAAAATGCCAACTTTGAACAGGTACAACTCATGCCCTGTTTGACCTACAGCCATGAAACTTCAATACACACATGCGTCTACTCATGATGAACAACTTTCACACTCTGACTTTTGACCTCTGACCTTTAGATCTCCCACCATTTTGAATTATATGAAAAACAGTTCAAACCTATCTCTTCCTGGGATTTTTGAGTAATATGCACGAAACTTTTTACACATGAACTTTGGACCTATGCCGACTCAACGATGCGGCGGATTTTCCATAAGTGGAAAAAATGAAGCTTTAATGAGCCAATGAATATTGCAGTTTTATGAAAATTATTCAACTGCCCCTAACACATACATGCAGACTCACATTTCTTTGAAACTTTGCAGAAATGTTGTGGGTCATTCCAAATATCACTGAATCTTACTCCAATTGGCCAAAGGGGGGCTCTATAGCATTTTTTAAAAAATGCTAACTTTAAACAGGCAAAAGTCATTCCTCATTTGGACAGCCATTGAACCTGCTTACACATGTGCCTTGACTCATGAGGAACACATCTATCACGTTCACCAGTAAGCTCCGCCCTTAGATTGTCCGCAATTTTGAGCAGTTTGAAAAACATTAAACCCAGGATTTTTCAGCTACATGCGTGAAACTGTATCATCTGTGTGATCTCTTTTTCACAGTTTCTTTCTGTTGGTCCAATGGCTTCTCCCTTAAACCAATGCCTCACAACACCAAGATTGCCGGTTCAAGCCTCACTTGATGCAGGCTTCATTAAAGGCATTGTAGGGAACATTAAGCC
Source organism: Gymnoscopelus microlampas (assembly GCF_963454915.1). Lineage (NCBI taxonomy): Eukaryota > Metazoa > Chordata > Actinopteri > Myctophiformes > Myctophidae > Gymnoscopelus > Gymnoscopelus microlampas. Next base: position 42,699,598 of record NC_139942.1, on the reverse strand, counting down.
TAAATTTAAAAAATATTTATATATATATTTTTTGCAATTTTTCCCCTCTATCAGCCACTATATAATGATGCTGGGGTGTTTTCCTTTATTGAAACACAGTCCTCCTTCTGAAATCCGTATTTTCCCTAATGTTTATGTGTTCTATGTTTATGTCCGGGACGTAAATTAACGCACGCATGTGCGCGTCCGTGCGCGTCCGTGTCCGTATGAACGTTTACTTTCGGTTTTAAAACGCTCTCAAACTTCGTTTTTGAGGCACAGAATTTACTTTTAAGATAGCGTGTGGATAGAATTTAGTTGTTTAACTTCATATATGTGGTCAATTTATCATGAAAGAGCCTATTTAAAAATAAAAATTCAGAGAACCAGCAGGGCGGGAATTTCCGCATATTGTATCCCAATAAAGCAACCTGTTTTCGGGCACCATTCCTTCAAAAAGTACCTCGCTATGGAACTCCCTCCTGCGTCACCCCCTGGTGGTCGGGGAAAAGTACTGCTGGTGTTTATTTACCTCTGAACTCCCTCGTATACCTTTAATGATGCATTGCACACAACATGACTGTATCAGTGAATACATGTGCAATTGTTAAATATAATATGAAATGCTTAACAGTATTTGTTTGTCAATTTTCTGACACAATTATGTTCTTTTAGAAAGTGAGCAACAGCAACAGTCCACCTGGCCTATTCCCATGGATTGGATCTACCCACCTCACCTGCTGTCATTCCCTCTCAATCCATAATCACACCTGCCCTCACTCCTCATTAGTCTCTCTCTCTCCCTCTCCCTCTCCCCCCCCCCCCCTCTCTCTCTCTCTCTCTCTCTCTCTCTCTCTCTCTCTCTGCCAGTTCAAACCTCACTTAATGCAGACTTAAATTCAAATTGCATTGCACACAACATGATTGTGTCAATTAATGCATACGCAATTGTTAAAGATAACCTGAAATGCTTACATTGTATGATATACTTAATTCTGAAAATAGCCGATCTACAATCTCACAACTTTTCAGATAGCAACGTTTTGTGAGCTTGTAGATCGACTACTTTCACTAGTTTCTGTTCCGAGGAGACGTACAATTTCTCTATTGGTAGATGGTTAGGGAACCATTGATCTAGAGTAGTTAGCAAAACAGAGGCCTGGTCCGTCAGGGACTGAATGAGTTATAAATATCAACAGACACTACCAGGGCTATCTTATCTCTAGCTCAATGAGAAGAAAGGCAGCCTTGTTGTCAAGAAGTCACCAGTTCGATCTCCCTCCCCGACGATGTGTTGAGGTGATCGTGATTTGGCATTCGTAGGCTTACGCATAGTATTTCTTGAGGTTAGGGGAAGGCATAGTTTTACTGAGGTTAGGATTATGGGTTTAAAATGCTCATTTGTTAATTGCATGGTCTTATTTCTCTCAAGTTCAGACTTCTATGTTTCTATGGCTTATTGTGCATATTACTTATCATTGCTTCTTTCTTTCTTCTCTCTGCAATCCCTGGCCCCGTATTATCGCTGCTTGCAGCTATATTTATTATTATTATTCATCCTCTGGGGAGCATGAAGGTGCATGGCATAATTCCATGGCAATCAATATACCAAATAGTTGGATGGAGTGATGGGCCATCTGAAATTAGTCCACAACCATAAACTAAATGCCTATTCAATACCCTCGAATAAATAATCTCTGCGGGGTGTGCATAATGCACACATTTTTAATAGCATTTTAATGTGAATCCAAAATTGATTGTGCTTTGTACAAGCCTGTGACATGTCCTCCACATGAACGCATTTTAAGTCAAATGCAACTTGTGTGCATCAGTTGTCTTTTCTTCACTGAACTTCAAAACAAATATGCAATAAATGGACGTGGCAAAGCATAGTGCTAGCAGGGGGTCGAATAACAGCAGATGGCACATGTCATACCTCTTCAAAGGCAGAAGAACAGTAGGTGAACAGCATGGGGCTGACTAGGATCTACAGAGCACTGATTCACTATTACATTAGTCAGAGCACTGGACAGACAAAGGCATCAACAGACAACAGTCCCAAAACCTGGTGTTTTCACTTTGTTGCCAAACAGCAAAGTCAAAAATCACCATTTTCCAAAATTCAAATAATTAACATTTTGTCCTCTATATAAGGTTTTGCATAAGTTCTTCGAAAGTTAAGTTTAGGGTTAAGTTTATGATGAACATTTAGCACATTTGGCTTTAGGACAAAGCTATTCATAGTTCAGTACTAGATGTGCTGATCATGTTTTATACTGCCTTTTCTGCATCTATGTAGCAAGGTTTGTCACATAAAAGCCTTGTTATTTGCATTGTTGATGTTTAACCATATTCACCCTTCTCCTGGGTGGCGTTATTGCTCTTTTCTACTGCATTCAGTATTTCAGTATTTATAGATATCAAATACTCAATAGAAATACTCAAGTAAAATAAGTACATTTAAAACAAAGATCTGATGAGTGGGTAAAGAGCCAGGGTTTATAAGCAGGAGAGGTGATGAGTTGATGGATGGCAATGTGTGTTGACTGAGTTAAGCACGCACGCACGCACGCACGCACGCACACACACACACACACACACACACACACACACACACACACACACACACACACACACACACACACACACACACACACACACACAACTCATCCTTAACTGAGTCACTGAGCTCGTTCTGAAACCCCCTGGAGCGACTCGCCATTCCGATTAGAATATGCTGACGTGATCCTAAACTCCACTGGGGACCCTGATGGATAGCTAGGAGATGTTTAGCTTTAGTATGTGTGTGATGCCTTACAGAGTTATTGAAGGAAAGCTAACATACCTGTAGGGAGGAACTTACAGGAGCTTGACTATCCCACACTGCTGACAGTGACACTCTGTCAGCAGTGTGGGATGACACTTTACATGCTAGCATAAACCCCTAGGGCTTCCAAAACATTTCCATGCCAAGGGCCTCCACATACCGTAGCTGCAACCTCTGGTTGCGGCCCTCTTACTGCAAAAAAGTAGCAAAACTAGCCGATCTACAAACAAAGAATGTGTAGCGTCATGTGTAATGTCAGCATGTAAATCAGCTACTCTGTTGATGAATTGAATTGAATACATGAGACCACAATGGAAACAAGTCCCCAGGACTTTTTTGTGCTATCCTTTTAGCCTACGTGCTTTACTGTACCTTTGTGCTGTTTAATATTTTTGACTAATAAAGTATTCAATCAATCAAGAAAGCTTGGTTTAACATGTTTAAACTGGCCCAGTTGAAACACTTAAATTGTTTATTTCTATACTTTTTTAGTTTGGCTGGTATAGTTGAGGAGCGATGGTGAATAGTGTGGGCAGGCTGCTGGAATGCCAGGCAGACTGGCAGGAAAACAGGCAAGATTTCCGGGCGGGCAGGATGATGATCGAGTAACGATCCTAAGCACGAGGGAAGACAGTAAAATCTTTTAAAAACATGAAGAATGAATCACTAAACTCTGACATGTGAGATAGCTTGTGTGCAAGTGCAAACTTTTACATTAGGGTGGCATAAAGAGTAAAGGTCATTGGGTCACAGTTCATCCTCAGGATAACAGGAAGGTGCACAGCAATTCCTTGGCAATCCAGCCAGTAGTTGTCAACATACCTTTGATTAGGACCAAACCGGTGGGTGGACGGACAGACTGACTGACTGACATTGCCATCATTAGAACCCTGCCGCTAGTAAGGCTAATAATAACACATAACTTTATGAAACACTATTTCTGCCATGCACGCACACACACACACACACACACACACACACACACACACACACACACACACACACACACACACACACACACACACACACACACACACACACACACACACACACACACACACACACACACACACACACACACACACACACACACACACACACACTGAGGATGTGGTCTATGCTTGTCTTTTTGTTAACTATGACCAGGTCACAACAAGAACTGCCATAACCCTTGTGACCATGAGGATTGAAGAAAACTCATCATCCACTGCAACATGAGGATTTTACCTAATTTGAAAACACTTGTCCTTGTGTGACACTACTAGGTGTGTATGTGTGAACACATCACATACTATATGACATACTGTACATCTACTGTATCTGTTTTTCTGTTGCAACTTGTGCTGTGTACATCACTACACTTTTGTGTTCCCACATCATGATGGTGCATGTGCGTGTGCGTGTGTATGCTCTTGTCTGCGGATTTCTGTCTCTATGCTGGCAGTGGGTGTGGGCGTGTTAAGTCCCTGTATATTATTAATGGGAACCGGGGCGGCAAGTCGATAAAGTTCCCACCCACCCATGTTCCCCCTGACATCCCACACACTGTCTCCCAGCCTTACTTTCCTACGGCCGGCTATGCTAATCAGTGGGATCACATCACAAGTTCAACCTTAATCACGACGGGGGTGGCTCTGGGAAGCCAAAAGCACAGAGCAGGGAGATACCATGAACTGATCTCTCCCCACCCTGTACTTCTTTTCATCTCAGACCAACACCCCCCCACCACCACAAACAAACACACAAACACGCTCATACAATTTAAAAGCACTCCTTTGGCCATCGGCCAATTTATATAGGATCTGCCTTCCGCCATGTCTGTGATGGATGAAATGCAAAGATATAGCGTGCCACAGGTAACAGGCAGTGTAAATATGATAGTGTGTCAGAGGATGCAAGCTGGAGTATTTGAGGAGTTGTGTTACATTCAAGGTAATTGCGTGTAAGACTCAGCCTTCCAGTTGTTTTTTAATGATGGGTGCATGGTGTTGTGGTTGTTCAGTTTGCTATGTGCCCGTGTTTGCATGCTTGCATGGGAATCGATTTGTGTGCGTGCTGGAGCGACACCGACAAGTGAGCAATGCAGTGTCCACACTGTTAGCCAAGTATCCGTGCAGCTGCTGCGATCCCGTCACGCTTTGGGGGGCACAGTGATGTGCATGCACACATCCCACTCACTCTGTTCCCTTTCCTAGAAAAACAGAGACCTTACCAACTCTTTATGATGACTCAGATCTTGACAGCAAGCTGTAATCCTACAGGAAAAGCTGTGATACGAGAGAGAGAGAGAGAGAGAGAGAGAGAGAGAGAGAGAGAGAGAGAGAGAGAGAGAGAGAGAGAGAGGAAAATATGGAAGAATTATGGGATGAAGAAGGTGTATCTGAAAGAATAAACATTGTGCTGTCTTTACATAGGAAAATGCAGAATGAAGGTTTACCAGCATCTGATCCTAACCAATAATGACTCTGAATCTCCTGATGTATGCAAAATTGAGATAGAAGATAATGAAAGATTAATGAGTAAATCGCCTCCTATGAATATTTGAGAAGGGGAAGTCTGTTTAATACATGATCACCCTGTGGATGTGTTCCCATACACGCCAGAACCTGATTTGCATAGTGAGGCTTTATTAGGTTTTCAAGGGGATGGCATTTTCATAACCATAGCCTCCAATAAGCGTCTTTCATAAACTATGCATATATAAGATGTTTTTATCATCTTATATATGGATTTCATGAGGGGACATAAGGTTCAGGTTTTAGAACAAATGCAAATGCATAAAAAGTGGTGGCTGGTCTCCTGCAGACAAATGTTTTGGAAACCAAACAGTGGCTTAAGAACAGAGGTTCTCACTTGCAATGTAGGCTACTGACAAGGAGAATGGCTCAATCCTAATTACAAAGCCATCGCTTCCAACTGCACATGGTCTCACTCTTTCTGCTATGCATACACAGCCCTATCATTTGACCATTTGCATCCCAAATTACATTGTCTCCATCGATTCCCTCAGCTTTGAGGGCCGCACTTGACATGGCGTTGCTCCGCTGGCTCCTTCCTCCTAACTGGTTTTGTGACTGACGCATGGACGCAGGATCAATGGATTAGTTTCTATGGGACGCCTGTTCTCGGTGGCTGAGAACGTGCTGGTACATGCAAAGAGTGGGATTATAGAGAGAGAGTCTGGGGCTCTCCGGGTCTGACAGGCGACTCGTCTACCCGGATCAACGCGCTGACGGATGGAGAGAAGAGAACACTGCTGGAGCCTGCGGCCAACACCGACTCAATCACACTGAGTCAACATACACACACACACGGATGCCAATGGAGATCAGGCTCGTCCAGAACATGCATACAAACCTGCAGTGCATAGATCCACGCACGCACGCACGCACGCACGCACACACACACACACACACACACACACACACACACACACACACACACACACACACACACACACACACACACACACACACACACACACACACACACACACACACACACACACACATTATTACATTAACTTCATACACTATCTGTGCATGCATGTGTGTGCATACATGTGTGAGTGTACATGTGAGTATATATGTGATTGTAAAATTGCTTTTCTATTTCATTTAGTCATTCAACAGGCATACACATCATGTGATGCTAGGTTCCCCCTTAGTTCTCACCACCACAATCTCTATCAAACACAATCCTCATACACTTTGAGAAATAATGACAGGCTCACATTTGTCATTTTTCAATCACAGAGCCTATATCTTTCGAGACCTCAGATTATGAAATAACTCTATCACATACAAGGGGGTTTTCATTCAATAAAAGTTGATGGTTAGATTTGTCTCCGTCAAGACCACGGAGGAGAGGTGTTATTTTGGTTTAGTTTTTCACCAGGAAATATATTTATAGCATCAAAGGGTGCTGCTTTTTACACCGCCAGCACGAGGGGAAACCCACAGCTGTGAATTTGATGAATGGTGGTAATGGATGTATTGCATGAATGCAATACCTCCGGGAAAACAGGGTGAATATAACATTAAGTAATATTCAGTGTTATCCGCACATGTGACCAGAAGAGAGAGAGAGAGAGAGAGAGAGAGAGAGAGAGAGAGAGAGAGAGAGAGAGAGAGACACACACAAATGCAAATGCTCATTATGTGCATATGCAGCCGTCTATAGGCGGATACATACACCCACGTTTGCATGCATGCACACACTACCTCATCGCCCACGCAAACACGCACTTATGCACGCAAGCGCGCGCGCACACACACACACACACACACACACACACACACACACACACACACACACACACACACACACACACACACACACACACACACACACACACACACACACAGAATGTCTTCTTTATGGTTCCCATGTTCAGTTTCATACGCTCATAGAGGGCTGTGAGAGGACTGTAAAGCCAGCACTCCCCCGCAAACCACACCCACCCCCCAACCCCCCGACCCCTCCTTCAGCTTTGCATATCACGTGGTGTTGGGGACTTCCGATTGTCTCCGTCCTCATGGCATGGTGTGTGAATAATGCAGCAGTGCGGGGTTGCCTCCCTGACAGAATGACTGGATGAAAACAGCTGGGAGAGACCACAGGAGACCATGGTGGTGGGAAGTGTATTTACTCAAGTACTGTACTTAAGCAACATTTTGAGGTACTTTGACTTTACTTGAGTATTTCGATTCTTCAATACTTGATACTTCTACAGCTTTAGTAACTTTGCACATTTAGATTATTAATACAATAATCAATTATGCCCTATTATTGTATACTTTACTTTGGTACTTTAAGTATATTTTGTGAATACTTTTACTCAAGTAAATGTTTTTATACAATTATTTTACTAGTAGTAGAGTATTTTTATATTGTGGTATTGCTACTTTTACTTAAGTAAAAATAAAAAATAAATCAGAGTACTTCTTCCACCACTGCAGGAGACATCACTGCACTGAGAGAGGGGACTGCTGCAGCAGCTAAATATACTGTATGTGTGCAACGCCAAATTCCCAACCACCAGATATATTCAGACAGACAACAAGAGAGCTAGAGTGAGAGATAAAGAGGGACAGAAATTAAGAAGGGAAGATAGAGAGAGAGAGGGAGGTAGAGAAAGAGAGATGGAGTAGTTGGGATATAAAGTGAGAAGCATGACAAATAATTGCATGTGCACTTGCATGCATTGAGTACAATATATCTGTGTGTGTGTGTGTGTGTGTGTGTGTGTGTGTGTGTGTGTGTGTGTGTGTGTGTGTGTGTGTGTGTGTGTGTGTGCGCGCGCTTGCGTGCATAAGTGCGTGTTTGCGTGCGTGCGTGCATATACCCACAGCCTAGGGTATGCAGAGGGTTACCTCTACTATAGGCAGGCACACCCTTAATATTCAATAAATAATATATACTGAATATCAAGCGTGCCTGCCAATAGCACTGGTAACCCACTGGCGCAGCATACTAGCCTACGGATGCACACACCTATTTATATTGATGCAGCCTTGCCCAAGATTGGACAACAACATGCAACAACGAATGTCGGATGATCATTTATGTATAACATATCTATTGTCTTATTTATTTAACGAGAAGGAAGCATTTTATCAACACTCTATGTTTAATTGCATAACATTAGAATCAACGTTATTGTCACATCACTGGTTTATAGGTGTAAAGAAGTGGATGATTTTTTTTTTTTGCATCATCTCCATAGTTACGTTATTGTCAATAAGAAATTGCCCCAGGAACACAATGGTAAAACATCCCATGCCAAACCAAGGGGCCAGCTTCCTGCTTTGAAATTGAGTCGATATAGGAATATAGTGACAGTTATGACATATGAATGGCCTGTGGTTTCGCTGTTCGCTGTTTTACCCCGCTGGTGTCAGAAAGAATGCAAGCGGATGGGTTTTTGACGAACTTTAGACTTGATTTTCTTACCTTGATATACATTGTCATAAATACTATATGCTCCCAGTCGCTAGTTTAAAGTCTCCTTTCAATCATCATGATATGCGTTTTGGTAAATTATGATCCCAATTATTTTAAAATTGAAGTAGGGTATGTTCTAGGAGGGGCGGGATGATTTGATTGACAAGCTACACAACCAATAGCATTCATTCCCCGCCCCCGCTCTTGATTGACAAGCTACCCAACCAATAAGGGTCTCGTTGCATTGCGCAGGATATGACGTGATATTGAAAGATGGCGGATTTGAAATTCCTCTGAACAATCGGCTTCATTTACGGTCTGTAGAAACCAATGGCGTAGCTTAGTCCATTCTTTTTTACAGTCTATGTGCCAGACCCTGCACCTGCACCAACTGGAGCAGCACCATGGGGAGATATTTCAGCACCTCGGACAGCGCATGCAAGCTTGCCTTAGGTAAACTGGCAGAGGGGTGTTTCAGCACCTTGGACAGCGCATGCAAGCTTGCCTTAGGTAAACTAGCAGAGGGGTGTGAGATGTGGGACCTTCCCAGGCATGTGTTTAATCCTGTGGCTACCCCTGGGATTGGTGATTAATGCATTGAATGGGAGATTATCACGTTTTATCAGACCATTGAATGGGCGAGTAGGCGACGAGTAGGCGATACACGGACCTACCCGCGATTTGTCAGACCATTCATTGGGCGTAATCAGGTCGCTACTGACCTACTTGGAGGCGGAGCAGTCCCCACAACAATATTTACGATTATGTGCCTATCGTTACATAACTCCAACGGCGCTGAGTAGGCTCAGGCGAACGCGAACAGTTCGCCTGAGACTGCGCGCCTCCGTCATGGTCCGAAACCAAAACAACCAAAACCAAAACCGAAACTGAACTATTTAAGTCATCTCCGTTGGTAGGTCAGTATGTCTTGATAACACCCAATGAATGGTCTGATAAATCGCGGGTAGGTAAGTAGGTCGCCTACTTTGCCCATTCAATGGTCTAATAAAAGGTGATAATGTCCCATTCAATGCATTGATAGCATCCGAATCAGGTGGTACATATGGTCTATATCAATGGTTTCAAAGTGGGGTTCTGGGTTCCTTGAGGGGGTTCCTAATGGACCCTTACAGGTCTGTAAGAGTACTCTGAGAGTATACAAATGGAACCAAATACAAATATTGTATACTCTCAGAATTATGGAGGTCCTTGAAATTCAAAGGTTTGAGAAGCACTGGCCTATTTAAGCAGTCAGTCTCACCTCTGTGGACAACAGTGTCACTTGCATATCATTACAACATCATAAATACAGCATATCCTAAAGACTAAATCGATCTAAGCCCTAATTAAAATGTTTCGACATCCACGCCTCTAGGTGTTACAGCATCATTAATTTTAACTAGCACTGATACTTTCACTTCAATCTGCCCTTGACATGCCTTTTGCTACAAGCCATCATGGCAAAGCTCGCTACAAATCACACAACTTCAACCACTGAAATAATTCAGCAGTGGTATTTAGAGACTAGGAATTAATTGCCACAGATACTTTTTTGTAAATGGTGCAGCAATTTATCCAAAGCGCTTTACAATATGCATGACATTCATCTATCCATTCACACACACATTAACACACCCACGGCGGAGGCAAGGTCCCAATCTGCTTATTGTGAGGAGCTACTGGTTCAGTGTCTTGCTCAAGGACACTTCGACACTAACCCAGGGGGAGCCTGGGATCAAACCGGGGACATTCCAAATCCGCCACTCTACCCACTGAGCCACTGCCGCCACTCTCTTGTACTGCAGTAAGTAATCAAGATACCAGTAGCACTGATGCAGTAGCCCATGGAATTTGGCCTGTAGTCTTGATGGAGAAAATATGGATAAAGAACTGAATACTGAATATAGGAATTACACATTTATATACGTAGTCCTTCTTTGACATCTGTAGTTGAGCATTCTAGAGTAGACAGATTGGACAGGTGTTCCCTTGATACAATCTATATTAAAACATTCTGTTTGATCTGTATAAAGTCAATGAGTAAATTGCTGTCCAAAAGGTTACATAACATGCAACAACTGTATGGACTTCCAAACACTCAATACACAGGTGTTACACAGACAGAGAGAGAGAGAGACTGCACGGGAGAGAGACACAATGCAGTTAAAGCCCATGTCTGCTTAACAACAACATACTAAACATGTCAACCCCACACACCAATAATGAGCACATATGTGCTGAAGGAGAGAGCTGTTTGATCTTACTCTATCAGACAGTGTCTCTAAGTATCATTAGTGGGGCATGCCTCCTGGCGGAGAGTTTGTGCTCCACTGAGCGCACCAGTTAGATATACACTATGTACTTCGTTGACCAGGGTTCCCCCGGGAATTTGTACTTGGCCCCCTCCCCTTTTCCGGTTACATAAAAGAACTGCAGAAAATAGCCAATGTACAAGCTCACAACCCGTCGCGATGTGATGCGTTGTCACTTTCCAAGATGGCAGTTGTGTTGTGATCCATCATAACCTGAAATTCTGCTGCTGAAACATCAAAGGCTCATCTCTGAAGACAGCTAATCTGTAAACAAACGTTTTGTCTTGGATCTCAGACTGCTATGTCAGAGCCAAGAACAAAAAGACAAAGTTTTGAATTTCTGTCATTGTACCTTAAACTAGTAAGGTGCGCTAGTAGAGGGCAAATCTTCACCAGGAGGCACGTTTTACCTCCCTCCGTCTGTCTGGATCATGTGATGACAAATGTTGTGGGGTTATGTGCATGTATGAAAAGGCAGGGCTCAAGGGGGGGAATGGATATCATAAAGGACTATCATTACATCATTTTGGTTTCAGGAGGCGTAGTTTCAGACTCTAGCATTCAGAGATGGTGGAATAGTTGTCTAGCTACACAAGGTAACAGCAGTGTAATTACACAACAACCTGGAACAGAAGCACAATGAGAGAAGTGAACACCGGTGTGTGTGTGTGTGTGTGTGTGTGTGTGTGTGTGTGTGTGTGTGTGTGTGTGTGTGTGTGTGTGTGTGTGTGTGTGTGTGTGTGTGTGTGTGAGTGTGCGTGCGTGCGTGCGTGTGAAAAGAAAGAAAGAAAGAAAGAAAGAAAGAAAGAAATGACATAAGTAAGTAGCCTAAGCAGCAGCAAGTGGGCTTTATTCTTTTTTCTGGACCAGTTTCTTCACAGACCTGCTGTTACCCCCTTCAGCTGAAACAACCTGCTCAGAGCACAAGGTACAATAAGATAATACATGGTGGTTACACTGCAACACACTTTGGGGATGTGCAGCCTCAGGGCTATATAGGAAATGTGGGCCTGTAACAGGAGGGTTTACAGCATAAATTCCTCCACTGACTGGGGAAATCTGTTTGGTAAGATTAAATAAATGATTTCTTCTATTGGGTGTTCCCCGGATGTGAATAATATGAGATTATTGGGGGGATATTTTGAGTCCTTCATTTTGGGGCATAGCTGAAATTGTTTTGTTCTCAAAGCTGATTTCATAAAACTATTTGTCTTTGTTATTCACCCTCAAATCCCGCCCATATAGTCTCCCCACCCAAGACAAGCCCACACTGTAGGCTACTGCACACAGCCGTATTCGTATATTTTTGGCAAACACTTCGTCAATTATTCAGCCACACAATGCTATTTATGGAAGTAAATGCTCTGCCTTCAAATATGCATGATGTGTCTATAAAGGATTTGATGTCTCCTTACCTCCGCTTTGAGTGGCAGCAGCATCATCCAGCAGTAGAACGGCTGTGACAAAACAAATAGGATGAGACAAGAGTGCAGGTCCATATACCCCTATGTGGTAATGGAACTAACGCTATGGCGTGGAGGCTATACGCAACAATTTTAATTCACATAGTGAACCCTCTCAGAGCCACAGACAGATACTTTTCCAGGTCAAATTACTTTTCCGAGTTAAATTAACATTTTATTGTTTACTGAGGCTACACGACAGGGTTCAGAAAGACACATTATTAGAGTAGTCTGTGAAGGGGTATGGTATGAAGAGTTGGGGTTAGTTAATGCAGGGTTACGGCTAAGTTCTGTTAAGGGATAGCAGGCCTATGTCTTAGCACCTTGTCAAGTCTTGTTACCATCTCTGTCTCCAAACAACTCTCATGTGTGCACATGTTGCACTTAATGGCAATTTCAGCAGCCAAGCACCCTAGAAATAAACTTGCATGGACCCTGGCCTTAAAAGACTCAGGGTTTTATTTTGCTCTTTCTACTTAATCTTTCTCAATTTCTACAAAAGGCTAATTAAATATCTTTCTCACTCCTTTAGAAATAAATAAACCACCCTGCTACAGTAGCTATAGCAGCACCCTTGAGGCTAATGTACCCAATGACTGTTCAGTCTAACAATAATTTTTAGCCATAAGCTACCATTCACTCAGGAAGGTCGCCAAAAACGACCTGTGGAGAGGTTGCTGTAAGCAAACACGTCATGTTGTATTTTTCTGAAAGGTACACTGAGCCCAATAGGCTTCGCTTCACAAAGCTGTTAGTTGCGGGGTTTGGCTAATGTGTTGCTCTAGACAGAGGTTTATTGATTAAAATCCATAATTTTTCTTTGAAACAGAACATCTCTGAATTTGGTGACATTTTATGTCACTTGACCACTTGAACACCTGCATCCATATTCTGGGGGGAACATTAGCCAAAAAATAGCCAATCTACAAGCTCACAACACGTCGCGATGCGACACGTTGTGAGCTTGTAGATCAAATAGATATGATTTGACTACGCGTAATATGCAATTTACACATGTGTGCATTGGAATTTGAACCTAATCCACACACGTAATCGTTAATTTGAATGGACACAAAGGGAAAAAGTCACAGAAGTTGCAAACTTGTTATCCAACATTTACACATGCAACATTTACACTTGTAACACTTACACGTGTATATATACGTGTATATATACTTGAGCCCATTTTCCAGTACAACAATCGCTCACTACAACCTCTCAAATCAGTCGTTACAACAGCACAAAATTGGTTAAAGTCGTTAAACTGATTGTGATGCTATTAGCTAATTTAGCTGGGGACCCTCCGGACCCCCGCCTCAAGACCCAATCGGGGTCCCCACACCCCACTTTGAGAACCACTGCTGTAGGGTGGCCTCATGTATCTGAATGGGCATGCAGGATTCTCGGGCCGGTGAGTCATCCGCAAGAGTGTGTGACACACCCATCCATATTCCTCCTTCTGTCCTCATCCAGAGGCTCCATCTGTGGGCCCCGCGGGTTGGCTGCTACTGGCCTCTCTCACGCTCCTCCGGCCCAGGCTGCTGAAGCACGATCCCACTCTCCTCCATCCCCCAATCAGATCAGCCACACGACCATCTCCTCTTTTTCTCCACTTCGCTTTATTCTCCCCTCCCTGACTGGTTGCGTGCCTGGATCACAGGCCCAGGGACTAAGCTATAGATAGATACAAGTTAATTCTGGACGTCAGCCCACGCGAGCCCCAACCCCTCCAAGGCACACACCATTAGGCGGTAGACACGCACCTGCCTTACTGTGCTCACCTTTATTAAACTGCGTAAGAATGACCATGTGACAGTGGAAGAGGATGAATCGGGACAGAATACTAAAAATATATACATCAAACCGGTGCCTGTTTGAAGAAGGAGGCTGTTTCTGTGGCTTGCATCTACGTCATCAGCTACGTCAAATATTGTTGTATAATGTGAAGATGTTATAGCATTGAACCAAAATGGTTATATTTATGTGGATCTATTGTTAGAATCGTTTTTTTTAAACAGACATGCAAAATAAGTTCAGGACCCATAACTGCGTTTAGTGATTTATAGTATGAAAATGGTAATAAAACAAAACAATGTCACCCCCGTGCTATAAAAGAAATAGCTGAATATCATAAACTGCTGCCACTATCTGAGAAGAGCATGCAACAAAGCAGTCAAAATATGTTTACTGTCTGAAACTTTTCTATGAGTGAAATCACACACATATCTCTCATATTGTATCCGGTAACATTGTTGGCTAGAATATAATGTCAGTTGGTCTGTTGCATGTGGATTAAATCATGGCCAATTGAATGACTGCTTTTCATTACCTTAAGAGCATTGCAGCTGAATTCAACTCAGTGATGTACAGCAAAAATGTACCAGCAATTTCCACAGTGTCAATAAAGAGAGAAGACCCTTGGAATCATTAAACAGAGCAAACTGGTATCCAGCAGGTGCAAACTGATGTCTGGGAGGTGTCAATGCATCTTGGGCATTTTGAACAGACCAACAAGAGCAGATTAGCTTGTAGTAGGGGCTGCTAACCACAAAAAATGGCCAAATCGTTACACGGCGGATAAAAGCACCAAATTTGATACAGATGTCCCTTGGGTCATCCTAAAACATCCTAGAAGGGGTGCCCAAAAAAATCTTAAACAGGAAGTGAGTTATGGACCAAATTCAAAATGGCCACCTAAACTGTTGACCGTTGACTCAAAAGACACCAAAAGAATCTCCAAAAAGCATAAAATTTGGCACATATGTCCCTTGGGTCATCCTAAGACATCCTAGAAGGGGTGCCCAAAGGAATCTGAAACAGGAAGTGAGTTATTGACGAAATTGAAAATGGCCGCCTAGTGTTGTCGATTGACTCAAAAGACAACTAAAGAATCTCATAAAAGCATACAATTTGGCACACATGTCCCTTTGGTCATCCTAAGACATCCTAGAAGGGGTGCCCAAAAAAATCTTAAACAGGAAGTGAGTTATTGACAAATTTTAAAATGACCGCCTACAGTGTTATCGATTGACTCAAAAGACAACTAAAGAATCTCATAAAAGCATACAATTTGGCATACATGTCCCTTGGGTCATCGCAAGACATCCTAGAAGGGGTGCCTGAAATGATCTGAAACAGGAAGTGAGTCATTGACTAAATTGAAAATGGCCGTGTACAGTGTTGACAGATGATGCAAAAGACACTCATAAAAAATTATCTCATAAAAGCATGACATTTGGTACAAATGTCCCTTGGGTGATCTGAATGCATCTTAAGGGGTGCCCAAAAAAAGTTTTAATAGTCTCTCAATGGAAAACACTCCTCCCCCACGGGCTGCACTGCTACAACATTCAAATCGAGCAGTTTGCCAATCTGGCATTTGGTCCAGAAGCCTGAAAGCTATGCAATCTCTACCATCTCCTGACAAATATGGATGGATTAGTCTCTTATTCGTGGACACCTTTATGGACACTCTTGCCAGAGGCTGCCAAAGTTTGTAGAGAACTCAAGTGTGGCTGCAAAGCTGAGCCCTTCTGTTCGAGAAAGTGTAGATGCCGGGATGCTGGGTTACCTTGCAGAGCATTATGCCAATGTGCTGGTAATTGCGAAATGGCACACATGAATACATGTAGTTACTAAACACTAATCACAAAAAAACAGTAATGATCAAGAAGAAAATACATGAGAAGATAGAGTGTAAAACCAGCAAGAAGATGTAGAGTGCAAAATAAATAAGATGCAGAGTAAAATAAATAAGAATATGCAGAGAGTTAGATAAATAAAGAAGATTCAAAGAGTAAAATAAAACAAATAATGCAGAAGTTAGACTACAAAATACGGCAGGTTATGCACTGCATAACCTGTCGTATTGAGTCTGCATAATATGCAGACTACCGTGGTCAACTGTTTAAACAGCCATTTAGAATTTCTTCAACATGGTCCCTTCCTAAAAAGTTTAATAAATAAGCAAACAAACAAATAAATAACCCCTTCTAGAATATATTAAGAAGCACTCAATGTACGTACCAAATGGTACACTTTTATGACGTCCCTTTATGTTTTCTTTTGTGTCAACTGCTTTAGGCGGTCAAATTGTATGCTTTTTGGAGATTCGATAGGCTTTTTGAGCCAATCGCCAACACTGTAGGCGGCCATTTTCAATTTTGTCAATAACTCACTTCCTGTTTCAGATTCCTTTGGGCACCCCTTCTAGGATGTCTTAGGATGACCTAAGGGACATGTGTGCCAAATTTTATGCTTTTTGGAGATTCTTTTGGTGTCTTTTGAGTCAACGGTCAACAGTTTAGGTGGCCATTTTGGATTTTGTCCATAACTCACTTCCTGTTTAAGATTTTTTTGGGCACCCCTTCTAGGATGTTTTAGGATGACCCAAGGGACATCTGTATCAAATTTCATGCTTTTATCCGCCGTGTAACGATTTTTCACTTAGCAGCCCCTACTATTGGGAGGAAATAACAAATGCAGTGAAAACGTCTGGCATTGGTCCTATGAGAAGCATTTCACAGTGTGAGAAATGGTTCAATGATGTCCGGCCACAAACAGATGGTAGTCTGTGTAATAATCTAGTCTAAATCTGTAAGACATTTATGAAAGAGGAACATATGGATAATATTATGCCTTCAATATTCTCTGTCATGACACAAACACTTTGTTTATAGAAGCATTTAACTGTTGCCATGTGGATTAAAATATAATGTTTAATTAGCTTGAGGGATTCATATCAAAGTCAAACAGAGCAGATGTCTATCTGGGTGCTCTTCATGTCCATTTATCACTTATGGCCTATATTTGTCATATGGCAAATATCTAAATTAGCCGATCTAAAATCTCACATTGCGTTGCATGGGGTGAATGTGGTTAAAGTGACAGAAATAGCACTAAAGACACGTGCAACTCACTATACATATGTTGGTAGATCTTGGTTCAAGCAGGTGGGTAGAGCAAATGGTGGGCCTTGCTGATGCCAAAATTGCAGTGCGCAGCAGATTTGCAAACATCTCTCGTCTCTCTAATCTCTTCTCTAATGTTGTAAGCTTATAAATAGATCTGCTATTAATGGCGCTGAACACTGTCATATGGAACATTAATTAAGCATTACAACGTTGTGGAGAAAAGTCGCAGTGGTCTGAATTACCCTTTAGTTACCCTCCACCAGTGGAGCAAAAAAAGTAAAAATATGAATACAGTATGTGGTTTAACATAACTCGAGTGAGGTCACATCCTCTTTAAATATACCTACACCTCTGGATAATGAGATATATTGGGGATCCCGACCCTTACCCTTGTCAAAGTACTAGAATGTTAAGTTATGCAGGGCAAAACCCCTGTTCTGAATCTATTTTATTCATGACATAGGCCTTTGTGGCACCAGTGCAACATAATGTATTTAATACCTGGCTGAGTGTTCTCTGTATATTCTCACTGATTTTCTCTGGACCTCTGATGTATTAACTGTACACTCATCCTATGGTTAAATATTGTTTCACTTTGTTATTCGGCGTGATTGATCCGAAAAAATGAATTAATTCTTCAGTATTGATTTGAGCGTTTGGATCTTTTTCGAAGCAACCAGAAATGTGTTTTACAGGTCCTGCTTTCGCCATTGTGCTCCATGTGTTTATCAATGTGCTCAACCCATTGATTTGGAAGGGATACTAGGTGTCCCAGGGCGGCGGTTCACTCAAAAGTCAGCAGGCAGCACACAAAGTCAGCAGGAGCAAGACCCTGAATCATGACAAAATTGTATTTGCCAGCATGCCAAGTGATTCAAAGGGCTGGTTCCAGGCTTCATACCTATCTCAAGACGGACAACAAAAGAAACATTTCATTTCATGTGCTCACTGCTTAACAGGTTAACTCATCATCAGTGGTCTTTCTTAGCGGTGGGGGTGGGATGGTCTGCTCCATTTTAAATCTTTTAATAATTCATCAGCAGTGGCAAGTCCCCAGGAAATGAGTCTTTTTTAATATATTCCTAATGGCCTACTTAAAGGTTATGTCTATCAGATGGTTCTTGGTGGAGACACGCTGGCATTTTAATCAGCACAAGGGATGGGTAATCTTTGACTTTTGCAGATGAATTCAACAATTGTATTGATTATGTGGGTTTTATTATTTTATTTTTGTTTGCAGGCCAGGTATGTTTGTGACTAACACTGCAGCAGCATTAATTCAGGTGATCACGAATGACAAACATTTGATTTGATTATATTCCCTCATGTATGTAATCATGATTATCCTATCCTAGCATGATGCTAGGATAGGATAATCATGATTACATACATGATTACATACATGTAAACACAGAAATGTTTGTTGGCACACACATGCTCTCGCATCAAAAACATTTGTAATGGTCAGATTTGTTCTTGACATTCTTTTTAAATGTATGTATCAATCAATTATTATTTGTATTTGCTATTATACTTTAATGTTAGATAAGCTAGTGCTTCAATGGATAACTTATCTGTATTTTCGCTTTGTGGTTGGTATAGGCTCAAACAGGGCTACATGCTGCTAATATTGGTCTACTAATTATCCTGCCATAGACATAATCAATACAGTTAAACAGTCTGCTGTTTCGCTATGGTGCAGAGCAATGGTTCTCAACATATGGTCCAAATGCACCCTTATGGGTCTGTAGTCTAATGTATATTTGATAATTCTGTCATTAAAACGGACTGCAATGTGAAAAATCTTTAATAATAATAATAATAACTAGAAAAAGTGCTCCTCGGAGCACAACTCTCTGCCAGAAGACTTGTGTTGGGAATGTTGGGAATGTTCTGTCTGTATAAGTGTCCTATCTGTCCTGTCTGTATAAGTGTCCTATCCCTCCTGTCCAGTGGTGAGCTGTGGATTTTTGAACTAAGGGTACTGTATTTGACGTGCGCGTACATAGCCACTCAGCTCAGTGCTAGTTGAAATACTGTATTCAACATGTGATTATTAATGTAATCATATGTATTATTATTTTGTTGTATTGTTGCATTGTTAATTTGTTGTTTCAAATTAATTATTTTATTTTCCTTTTAATTTTATATAAAAGCCCTTTACATAGACTCACCCACACATAAGTAGGCCTACTTAAAATAATCAGACAACTTGTCTTTGTCTTGTCTCAGAGAACTGGGTCCTCTGCTAAGCGATCTCCTTCACACCTTGCAGTGCAGAGACTGTTGTCTGTCATTGTGAGAGGAATGTAACACATTCAATTCAAGTCCGTGTCTTTTCTCGAGTAGCCTAATGTTATGCAAAGCAGCCAGGTAGACGCTATTGAGAACGACTCGCCACTGACGGCGCGAACCTTGAGAGGCTATTGTTTTTAAACTTTAAGGCGTTAAAGACCGCCGCTGACGGTGCGTGCACGCGCGCCCCCAGCTCCCACAGTGTCAGAACTAAGGGTACGCCGTACCCCCCCGTACCCCCTACAGCTCAACCCTGCTCCTGTCTGTATAAGTGTCCTATCCGTCCTGTCTATGTAAGTGTCCTATCCGTTCTGTCTGTGTAAGTGTCCTATCTGTCCTGTCTGTGTAAGTGTCCTATCCAATTGTTACAGTATCCACCATTTCTCAGCCATTTCGTGATTGTTCCTGTCTTACCTCACTTTGAAAGAGGCACAGACTCTTTCAAAGTGACACGTATTTATAGGCCGTTATACCGAACATAAGAGAACATTAGAACATGTTCTCTTATGTTCTAATTCTTACAAAAAATCCGTCCTGTCTGTATAAGTGTCCTATTCGTCCTGTTTGTATAAGTGTCCTATCCGTCCTGTCTATGTAAGTGTCCTATCCGTCCTGTCTGTGTAAGTGCCCTTATGTGTCCTGTCTGTGTAAGTATAATAGTGCATAATAAGAGTTAATTGCACTGTGTCATTAACTGTGATCTCAGTTTGTACTGAAATGTATTGTTCTCGATTAATCCTGTCTAAGCTATTTATAATACATATTGTGATGACACCAGTGTGTCTACATGTTGTAATGCTCCGCAATTTCTCAGCCATTTAGTGATTATTCCCGTTATATGTCACTAGCCAATCAGATCACACTATTTCACCGTATTGTCAAGTGTCACGTGAGGCTCGACCAATGTTTGCTTGGCTGACGGAAAGTGAAAACAAACTCTCTTGGCGGAAAAAGTGACTTAGCTGTTAACTAAGCATTTGTAGGATCGAGGCCTTCCCATCTAGAGAGGCTTTAGCTTGATTAAAGTATCTGCTTTGCATGCAGGATTGTTGGAACTGTCTTACCTCACTTTGAAAGAGGCACAGACTCTTTCAAAGTGACAGATGTATTTTATAGGCCGCTATACGTCACTAGCCAATCGGATCACACTATTTCACCGTATTGTCACGTGTCACGTGAGGCTTGACCAATGTTAGTCCCAGTTTCAGAAAGTGAAAACAAACTCTCCTGGCGGAGAGAATATTAATAATAATAATAATAATTTCATTAAACCATTATGTCAAAATGTGTCAGTAATTCCCAATTTTCAGCAGGGTCTAGATCTACACAAAAGATCACCTGATTTCCATCTTACTCATGATCATAAGAAGTTAAAGTTTCTACAACTATCCCTAACATCCTCATTCACACACAAACACACGCACGCACGCACACACGCACGTGCCAGCGCGGGCACACATACAAATTTGTGTTACTGATCGAACCAATGCTCTTTTTTGGTACAGGAGTACATCAGCTCAGCTTGCCACAGCTCTCTGTGCTTCTTCTCTCAGTGTATGATTGGTTCATTGGCGATTGTTATATTCAGTCTTTTGATTTTATTATTCACACGTTCTTCTGCCTTTAAACTTTGTGACTTTGTGTCTGTGAAAGGTGTTCTACAAATAAAGTTTTCTTACTTACTTACTTACAATACTTTTTCTTACAATTTACTTACAATTCATTTACATCATCACCACCACCACCACCACCAACACCACCACCACCACCACCACAATCATACCAGTGGCAAAGCAAATGACATTCTTTAACTTTAACTTTTCATTTTGAGTTTCAATCTACCTCCCCCATCACAGCGCCCGAGATCTTTCAGCCAACATGGTTCCTGTGTCTGCAGGTGGTTGTTCTGATGTAGAAACCAAAGTTAAAAAGGGCACATGAATTGATAATGTACTTGCCCCCAGGACTGTGATAATGTCAGTCGTTTCGTTTGATGCCTGGTTTATGGCTAGATGAATCAAGGAATGGCTGATGGTCATGAAAAATACATAAGGGCCTTGTAACAGATGACTTCTTTGTGAAGGAGAGAAAAAAAATAAAAAACGCAAGCCTCATGGGACTGCTTTGAGATGTGGCTATCCCAACAGCAAACAGAAACCCCAGCTCATTTGCATTTCCTGTATTTGCAGAGAAAGCACAGGTGGAAATTATGCTAAAATGTCACTGACAGGGTTTCTCAATCTGGTTATGCTTTGGTCAGTTGCCATGTATACTCTGAGTATGGAATATAATCAAAGTATATGTCCTTTTAAGAGTGAGCTGTTGAGTGTGAATAATTATCTCCGCTAGGTCGAAGACACATATGTTTCATATATTTCGGGCTGAAATCTTGCCCAAATATGGAGTCATACTGTACGTATGTCATAGATGTTTACTTATAATTAGCACTGAGTGACAGCAGAGAGCGATGAAGCTGCAGCAGTATAGCTTTTTACCCATCCATCTGGTTGTGGCATACTGGTTAAGGCAGTGGCATATGGAGAAAGACGACAAGATGACTCTGTATGGACATTATTTATTCTAGCTGCCTCTATGTTGTTTGGATGACATCTCTTCCACGTTTTAACAGCGCTCCTGTAATATCACAATTTATTGGACACCCGAGAGCAACATCATAAAAGCTGAGTGGCATAAGAAAAATACAGATACCAAAAAAAATGAGACATCAAGTGATGACCCCATGACAAGAAAGGATGGTTGCGGGTGAAATTTAATCTAAAGGGGTGACAATAACAGCGTGTGGAAAGGTCATGCGTGCTTGCTCCTTCGTTTCCCATGAGCCACGCTGACAGGAACAAAGCACTGCATCTGGGCAGCTATGGGAGGGCTCACTCCCCTGACTAATCAGGTAACTGATCAATGGAGAGGATCAGCCTTTCAAATATTAATACACACCTCCCACCACCAGCGTGCAAGATTGGGGTTGCTGAGGAAGATTGACGTGTACAATACCTGCATGCACCCTTAATTTAACTGTGAATGTAACTGTTAACTGTGAAATGTGTTATTTTTGTCTCGTTATCCTCTACACTTCCTCTGCAGATACCGTATTTGCACTTAACTGATTACCTACCAAAGACGTATATATACGTCTTTTAATAATCAGCTGTTGTCCGCCAAAGACGTATATATACGTCTTTGAAAAAAAGGAAAAAAAAAAAAAATTTTTTTTTTTTTAATTTTTTTATAATTTCAACCCTTGTCGAATTACGAACAGATTAGGAGCTAAAAATGTTCGAAGATTTGCTGCTCCATTCACTTCAATGTTAAAATTCAAACGGACAAACAATTCACTTTGTTTTTTGGTTTAAAACTACTGGTTTTGAGCTATATTGAAACATCAAACAACACATGTCAACGAGGTCAAAATGACCTCGTTGACATTTGTGAAACCACACCTGAATCTCATCTGTGATTAGAAACCATCTGGGGATCAATCATACTGGAGGAAAAAAAGCGAACAGGTACCAAAATCATGGCAAAACCCTGGCAGAGGCTACAGACTGTTCTGAAAAAACTCTGGCAGGCATTGTGTTTTAATAACTTAAAATTTTGTGAAACATATTTTTCATTACCACCACATATGAGTTCACATTGCTGTATTTGACATAATATTCTGGTTCATTCCATTGTTGTCTTATTTGTCACTACAGCATGTATTGAGAAATAATAATTATAAATCAAGGGGTTAACAAAAACACAAACAAACATGAATAAGAAGCACAATAAATGTCCCATTTGCTTAGCTACGTTGGTTTAAGTCAGTGAATGGAATTAGTTGGAATCAAAGAGAAAATACTTAATCTGTGTTGCCAAAAATATTATTTAAAAAATGGAGCTCATAAGTTGTTCGTGTCTGTCCATGTCTCTGCTATCCAGGCTTATCTTCACTGATCAGTAATAGATGAAAATGTAAAGCCTTCTCTAGGGAATTCTATATTAGAGCCGAAACCTTCAGTGGTGCCAGTCAGAGCTCTGTACCCACTCAGAACACTTTTTCACAGAGTATTCTCACATAATTCTGTATAACACATTGAAATGCAGTAGCCTGCTGTAGCTAATGTAAAGCAAGTTACAGCAGCCCAAACTGCCAGAGGTTCAGGACACGTATCCAGACAGTCTTTCCAGATGCGACCGAGGGCCACGTTTGATATTGTCACATGACATCCTTGTTTATGAAAAATAAAATAAAAAGTATACTGTACATCGTCACACAACGCAATTCTTTTTTTATTTCATTCTAATGCTATGACCACGCAGCTAGTACACCACTCTGTCTGCTCAATCGGTACATTGCTCGGTCGATCAAGCACAAATCAAGGGTGGTCACAGCTTACAGTATATATAATGTGTTTGTTTTTTTTGTCAAGCATACTTGAAATACAGCCTAAAGTGCAGTGCATTTAACGCAACGTGCAGAACCTCTCCGAAATATCTCTAGTCATAATTCTGTCAAAAGGCTTCAGGCAAAGCCTATAGGAAACACAGAGCTAACTCATTTTGAGGAGAGAGCATCATTGAAACACAAAGAGAAAGAGACAGGCAAGCGCATATGGCAGATTTCTTGATCGTACAGTGAGACGACTTTGCCCAATCTGTCTTCATTTAAAGCTTGTCTGCAGCAGTGATTGTGTCTGAGGCGGGGGCAGCGTAAACCCTGGCTGGGTAAAGGTTATATAGTGGCTGGTTGTCCCTCCAGGCCAGCTGATAAAGGGAAAGTCTTGTTGGAGGTCTTAAGGCCAGATACATTCTGATTGTGGGCTGTGGGCTCCCCCCGCCAGCCAGTTTAATGACATGATGGAAGGCTTTCCCCATATCCACAGTGTCCCCTTGGATTTATCCCACAACATCATTTAGATTTCATACAGTATGTTGCAAACACCATGGGTACATTGTCTGATTCTCCAGTGTGCCTCACGAACTGCATAACGATGACAATGAGATGCTTACTATTTTTTTCTAGTATACTGAACACCCTCACAACTACAAAGGTTGGCTGTGTATGAAGAAGATGATAAATAACATTCTCGCTCCATTATCGTGGCACGTTGGTATGAGTGAGTTCTGATGAGGTTGGCTCATTTTGCCCTTGGAGAATTCTTTGTTTTGTGCATAGCAATAATGGGTTTCCAAGGAAACGTGAGAACACATTAGCCAGGTGTCAGGTGTATAATGTACTTTGAGATTATTATACAGACAGAATTCTTCCTGAGGAGGTGCTTGCTCTGTTTAAAAAAATCTATGTAGCTATATAATTCTTCATATCTATCTATCTATCTATCTATCTATCTATCTATCTATCTATCTATCATCTGTCTGTCTGTGCGTGCGTGTGTGCGTTTGTGCGTGCGTGCGTGCGTGCGTTTGTGCGTGCGTGCGTACATAGAGCGCTGTCAAAATAATTGCGTTAGCCGAGTTAATTAATTTATGGAATTAATTAGATTTTAAAAAGCATGCGCAGAATGACCCACCCCATACATCCCATAATTCTACCCACTCTGCACTAGTCGTCGCTCTGTTATCTGATGGCTGATAGATCCAAACAATGACCCAAACGAGATGTAAAGAGAACCTGTGCCTGCCCCTATTGATGGGGGAAAAACACAATTTACATTTATATATGTATATATATATATGTATAGACCATACTAGTGCTCTCTTTCTCTCTCTCTCTCTCGCACATTATAAAATTAAATAAATATGAATTAAAACATTTTTTGTGAGGTAGGTTGTCACGAACACCCAGTGAATGCTTCGCGGACCCGGACCCCAGGCGGGACCGGTGTGTGTGACAAGCCGGTCCTTGAACTTTTGACGATAGCCTGCCGTCCTTTCTATCTACCACGTGATTGTCCAACAAGGACACAGAAATGAGGGAATTACACCAGGCTATCAGTGCACAAGAGAATCGTCACCCCATCGTGCAATCATACATTACATTACATTACAGTCATTTAGCAGACGCTTTTATCCAAAGCGACTTACAATAAGTGCATTCAACATAGGTAGGGAACAAAACTACTAATCACCAGAAGCATTTAAATGCATTCTCTTCTA
Source organism: Gymnoscopelus microlampas (assembly GCF_963454915.1). Taxonomy (NCBI): domain Eukaryota; kingdom Metazoa; phylum Chordata; class Actinopteri; order Myctophiformes; family Myctophidae; genus Gymnoscopelus; species Gymnoscopelus microlampas. The sequence goes on along the minus strand of NC_139942.1, from coordinate 42,673,746 downwards.
AAACAAGCAACCAAGAGTACTAGCGCAAAGGTAAAAGTGCAGTATATCAGCTACCTACTTTCATAAACAGATGAGACAAAATTGGAAAATCTACTGAGCAAGAGCTAAAACAAATAAGTGTATCGAATAAACAAGATCCAATAAAACAGTAAAACAAGAGTTCGTACAACTAGTTAACAACAAGTAGGCAAGGCGAAGAGGAAGGGTAATGTTTCCTGAAGAGGAAACACTACCCTTCCTCTTCGCCTACTTGTCATCATAAGCTTAGGTAACTTCAACCAGAATGATCTAAATTCCACCAGCATGTCACCTGCTGCACCCACGGTGACAATATTCTTGACCACTGCTACACACCCTTCAAAGATGGATGCAAAACTCCACCGCTTCGAAGCTCTGACAACTATTCCATCCAGCTGCTACCGGCCGGCCTACAAGCAAAGGCTTAAAAGGGAGCCGTTCGTTGAGAAGGAAATCCAAATCTGGTTTGAGGATACAGACGCTATGCTACAATCCTGTTTTCACCAGACTGACTGGGGGATGTTTAAGGACGCCGCTGGGAATAATGTCAATTAACTTTCATACTCAGTCACTGGTTTTATCAGTAAGAGCATAGACAAAAAGTAGTTCCAAAAAAAGACAGTTCCATTGTCCCAGCAAAACTTGACACAAAGCTCCAAGACCTATAGGGCTGACACTTCCTGTCAAACCAACATCAGGTGGTGAGAATGGGCAGCATCACATCTGACCCCCTGACCCTCAACAGTGGAGCACCCCAGGGATGCATGCTGAGCCCTCTCCTTTACTCCATGTACATGTATGACTGCACAGCGACACATAAGTACGCAGACGACACAACAATGATAGTTCGAATTGTCAACAATGACAAGTCTGACTATAGAGATGAGATCAACTCACTGACACCTTGGTGCCGAGAGAACAACCTCGCCCTTAACGTTGACAAGACCAAGGAGCTGATTGTGGACTTCAGGAGGCCACGAGAGATCATCACCTCATCGATGGTGCTGCAGTGGAAAGGGTCAACGAGTTCAAGTTCCTCGGAGTACACATCGAGGAGGAGCTCAAATGGGAGACACACACCAAACATGTGAGGAAAAAGGCTCAGCAGAAACTGAACTGGCTCCGCCGCCTGAAGAACTTCAGTAGGACACCGCATCCTCAGACTGTACTACTACAACAGCTCAGTTGAAGGCGTTAAAGCCCAGCGCACAAACTGTTCAACCCCCTACAACGACCGCGGCCGGGTAAGGGGGCCTACCGCAGTATCAAAAGCAGCACCACCAGGTTCATGAACAGCTTCCACCCGGCTGCTGAACAAGACCGCTGGCCTTGTTCAGCAGGACCTACCTGTGGATTATACTAGGGACAAGTGACATGGGGCCCTAATTTTGGCACTGTTAAACCCACACCCGTTGTTTACTTCTGTAAACCTGTGATGTGACAATAAAGCTGATTCTGATTCTGATCAGCAGACCTTGTGCACACACACACACACACACACACACACACACGCACACGCACACGCACACGCACACGCACACAGATATATTATTTACCTTATTTGGTGTTTTGCTTTTGTTTAGCTATTTCTGGACAATATTAGCCTTTTTCCGCCATGTGGACAGAAGCATGAAACACGAGCCGCTGACTCATGTCTGTGCGAGCTGCCTCATAGATTTTACGTCCTAATGAGACCAGATGGGAGGTGAATGATTGAGGAACACAGATGAGAGGCACACAAACTCCCTTTCCACGCCCTACTTACAAGCCTTCACCCTCCTTTTCCTCTTGTCATGTTCTTAAAAAGAAAATGTTTTAAACTATTTTGGCTAATCCAATGGCAGGCCTTAAGCAATTTCACCTGGGAGTTGCATTTGCATGTGCATGTGCGTGTGCGTGTGTCATTGCGGCCCTGTCTGGGACTGGGTATGCACCATACGCCAAGCTGCGGCAGAGGGAGTGTGACTCATAGCTATATCAGAGAGTCGTCAACTCAGCAGCATTGGCACGCTGGATAGAGAGCGGTCCTCAGTATGGGGGCGGGGCTGTGCATCTGTCCGACTTGGAAGCCGGTCCACTGTCTTGAGCTGTGATCTAATCCACCGAGCTCATTAGATAATCCTGTTCAGTTTTGGAGGGAAACGTGCTAATTCAGCACTTAGGCTGCACGTATAAGTAAATATGAAGAAAGGGCATCTTTCCATTTGCTTAATTAACGTCCCTGTCATTCATTTAAAGTGGTGGTACTGTGTATTTTTGTCTTCTTTTATAACTTTAAGAATATATATTTCCAGGAGTAACAGAAATCAAGATGAGCATATGTAAATTATGCTGCACTGGTGTCAAACACAATTTGAATTAATATATCTCCTTTCTCCTTTCTACCTGAGGCAACAGCAATATACTTCGAAAAATATCACAAGTTGTGCATTTCTTTGACTGTGTCATCTAGAACATTGGTTCTCAAAGTGGGGTCCGGGGACCCCCAGGGGTCCTTCAGGGAGTTCCAGGGGGTCCCCAGCTAAATGATAGATTAGGCACCAAATGGACCCTTATGGGTCTGTAACTCTGAGAGTGTACAAATGGAACCAAATGGACCCTAACGGGTCCATTTGGTTAAATTGGGTCTGTAGCCCTAATGTCTGTAGCCCTAATGCATGTCAAACTGGGGGTCCTTGAAATTAAAATGGTTGAGAATCACTGCTAGAGCCGTAAAAAAATCTTCTCTTATGGGGGTCCCTGGCATATCTTTTGAAATGGGGGTCCGCGGGCTAATAAGTGTCAATTTGGGGGTCCTTGACATGAAAAAGTTTGAGAACCACTGATCTAGAACAGGGTTTTCTATGTACAGTACAAAAGTAGACCAATGACAACTCATGCCACATGATGTCATGAATCAGTCTGCATGCTGCAGGAAATGTCAATGTGAAATTCAAGATTGGTGTGAAAATATCCATATGCATTGACATGCTGTAAAGCAACCAGGTTCCATGCCGTCATCCCCTTTGTGTATTCAAACGATTTGTTTTGTTTCAAGTAAATCTGATATAATCTATGTTTTCACAAGTAACTTTAACATAAATGCGGTAACATACAGTAAATTACTCAGAGTGTGTAATGTTGTCACATTCCAAATCAACCTTCCATTGTACCTGTGGACTAAAACCGTCAGGACCTTCATTACATTTAAGGCCAGACCGCACCAATGCAACTAGTCGCAACTTCTTGCAACAAAACTGTTTTAAGGCCAGTCCACACCCATGCAACTCCTTGCAACTGCCATTGGAGATAATGGTTGCAAGTAGTTGCATGTTGCAAGGAGTTGCAAGGACTTGCATTGGTGTGGACTTGCCTTAACAATGATAATGGCTGACAGAGCTACTTTCATGTTGTTGAAATGAAAGCAATCGTTTCAAAGAAAAAAACATCAAACCCACACAACAGCCACGTCAGCAGAACTATGCAAGCCAGACCTGCTAACAACCATTTAGACAACTGCTACTTCTCTCATTATAGATAGATAAATGGTACAGTCGCAATGTGTTGTGCGGGGCCATGGTATTTTTTAAATCCAGGACGACACATGTTTCTGCAGTGCACCACCACCACCAGACATGAAAAGGTCAAGGACTGTCTTCAATACTGATTTTAGTTCAGAGAAGGAACAAAGACTGAACACCACAGCTTTGCTGTTTTTCACATAATATGTGAAAAACAGCAAAGCTGTGGTGTTCAGTCTTTATCCTTTCATACAAATTGGTAGGATTCAGCTGCTGCAGACCCAAGCGCAGGAATGACTTGTTGGGCAAATCATGTCACTACAACAGAGTACAGGAACTGGCAGTGGTGGAAGAAGCACTGAGATGTTTTACTCAAGGACAAATATCAATTACACAATGTAGAAATGCTCTGTTACAAGTAAAAGTCTGGTATTCAGAATGTACTTGAGTAAAAGTGCAAAAGTATTGGCATTAAAATGTACAACTAAATGTACTACTTAAACTAAAATACAAAAAGTAAAAGTACTCATTATGCAGAATGTCCCATTTCAAAATGTATACAAATCTTTTGAAAATAGCCGATCTAGAAGCTCACCTCGCGTCGCATCGCATTGTGAGCTTGTAGATCATATAGCCAAAGTACATACTGTATAGGGCTGAAGTGGTTAATGCATGTTGTCTAATAATCCAAATCTACAAAGTAACTAGTAACGCAAGATTTAAAATAATGGTAATAGTGTAAGAAGTACAATATTTGCCTCTGAGATGTAGTGGAGTAAAAGTAAAAGCGTTGAAATACTCAACTAAAGTAAAAAATACCTCATAGTTGTACTTAAGTACTGTACTTGGGTACATGTACCTTGTTACTTTCCACCACTGGGAACTGGACATACAGGGAGGATTCACTAATTGTCAGAACAACAGAATATGTAAACAGGCTACTTTCATGTTTACATATTCATTCTTACAGAAACAGAGGCTCTGACAAACTGACCAACACAGGACAGGGATTTTATAGGGGCACTTCAATTTTGCACTCAGATCCCGTTTTAATGAAGTTGAGGACAGGGTTAAGCAAATTACAATGTGATTGGTATTTAAGATAGTCAAAGGGACAGTGCCCTCAATTCCCTCATACCTGTCTAACTACTTCTCCGAAGTGAGTGTCAGACACCCACAGTCACAACACTAGAGGGAGCAACCATGATCTGGTGCTACCCAAACATGTGGAATGCCCTGACACCGTTCATTAAAGGATGTGTGTCACTGATTTCTTTCAAAATTGTCCAGAAAAAAACATCTCAGGATACTACAAGGGAAGGTAAATGTAAATCCCCATCGAACAGAGGTGTAATTCACTGCCGCCGTTTTTCCTTTTTCTCCTTTGTACATATAGTTGTATTTTGTTTATGACATGTATTATCGTGTATTTTTTTATGCTGATGTTGATTAATTGAATACAAAGGACCACAATGGAAACACGTCCCCTGGACTTTTTTTGTGTTATCCTTTTAGCCTTAAAGTCTGACTGTAGGCTACCATGTGCTGTTTACATTTCTGACTAATAAAGTCTTCAATCCCCTTGGGCCTGGCCTGCAGGGCTGTGTATAGTGTATAGTGTACTCCCCGTGTGTGTGTGTGTGTGTGTGTGTGTGTGTGTGTGTGTGTGTGTGTGTGTGTGTGTGTGTGTGTGTGTGTGTGTGTGTGTGTGTGTGTGTGTGTGTTTCTCCCTCAGATCCTATAGGCGTCGGCTAACTTGCTGTTCCCCAATTAGGTGCATTGGGAGCACCTAATCAATGCTCCCTGGAGCCCTATAAAAGAGTGGGTGCCAGCCATTCCACGTGTCTCTCTCCAGATGACAGCACCCTTTTGTTTGTTTTCATTATGACTGAGTTCACACACTTTACAACACCCCACACTATATTGAACACACATCCATACATTGCTGACAAAACTGATTACTGAATTACACACCTCATTCCTTTTGTAAGCATTATTTAAGTTATTTGTTAATAAAGTATTGGTACTTTTAAGCACTACCACTGTGTCCTCCTCCTCCATTTGTCATGGCCCCACGGGCCGGGTTGTGACACAATCAATCAATCAATCAATCAATCAATCAATCAAAAATCACTTCACAAATTAATGTAGACATGTATCAGTTGAGTTGCCAGAAGTTCTCAGGTGGGCAATTTGAATGCATTACAAACAGACAGAACTGAAATTCTTTGGTATGTCAATAAATGCATCGATTTACAATATTTATATAGCACACCAACACACCACTCTGGATAAAGGTTAGTTATATGAAACTACTTTTGGAGATGATTATACACAGACATTACCACTCCCTATTATCCCTGTTTTCCGCTAACACTCTTATTATCACTTCTCATTCATAACACATACTCTGAGGTATAATATTTCACTCGGCATTGAGGTGGGAGCCTCATTATATTACCCAACATGAAGGACTCAAGATTATATTTCCCCCTCCTCTGCACAGCTGCAGGGTTGTTTTCTTGTCTGTGTGAGTGTTTAGGTTGTTGCACAAAATCCCGAGTGTCATTTTATCCATTCATACAGTAACTTGAAGAGTGTACAAATTACCAAATGGACCCTTACGGATCCACTCGGTTCCATCTGGAGGATTTTTATTGTGTCTACACCCAGTGGTGAAATAAGTACTCAGATATTTTATTTAAAGTAATGCTAGGTAACTTTTTCAATAAAACTAAAGTTAAATTGTATATCTTTTGTGAGTGGCAAATGTTTCACAACACCCACTCCATCAATTTCACCCCCGAAAGCCTTTTATTTATATATTTACTATTGAACGTTGTCGAGCATGACTTTCCCACGAAAATGACGTCGGAAAATAAACTAAAGCTCCACTGGCTAAGAGAAACGATCCACAGATCGTATAAAACAATTAAAAGAACGCTTTTTGAAACGCTTCCGTCTTCCGGTGAAAACAAATGGAATTCTGGGTAACGCAGTAATAAATGATCGGCCTGCAGTGATGGTAATGACCAGCAGAGGCTGCTAAAAATCATTTTTTTGAAATCTGCACTGTATAACTTTAAGTAAAAGTAGCAATACCACAATATAAAAATACTCTGATACACGTAAAAGGCCTGTGTTCAAAATGTTACTTGAGTAAAAGTACAAAAGTATTGGCATCAAAATATACTTAAAGTACGAAAAGTAAAAGTACTCAAATGTTTGAAAATAGCCTATGTATAAAATAGGGCTAAAGTGGTTAATGTATGTTTGATAATATGATCATTTATAGCTGCAAAGTAAATAGTAACTAAAGTTTTCAAATAATTGTTGTGGAGTGGAAGTACAATATTTGCCTCTGAGATGTATTGGAGTAGAAGTAAACGTATTGAAAATTGGAAATACTCCAGGAAAGTAAAAATGCCTCAACATTTTTAAGTATAGTACCTCAGTAAATGTACATATAGTTACTTTACAGTACACCATTGTCTACACCCGATTTCAGGTAACTTTGTTCACAACTGCGTTTTGGCCCTGAGGGGGCCTGGGGGGCTTAAAGCAGCAGAACTCCAAGGCCAACATTGAGGTGCTTCTTTCCACCCTGTTTTCCACCTCTTTATGGCATGAGGGACTCTTCTGCAGCTGAGAAGAAGCTGTCCCAGGCTGCCACTGTGGGTTATTTGGACTCATCGGGGTCGTGGACTGTGTGTTTTCATCCATTTGAAGGATGAAGACTTTATTTGAACATCACCTTTCCGAAGGTCTCCAGAGACAGCACATAATCCATAAAGGTGGAATGCCTCCAGGTGTGTGTGTGTGTGTGTGTGTGTGTGTGTGTGTGTGTGTGTGTGTGTGTGTGTGTGTGTGTGTGTGTGTGTGTGTGTGTGTGTGTGTGTGTGTGTGTGTGTGTGTGTGTGTGTGTGTGTGTGTGCGTGCGTGCGTGCGTGCGTGCGTGCGTGCGTGTGTGTGTGCAGAATTTATTTTGGTGTATATGTATTGTATGTTAAAATGTGTGTGTGTGTGTGTGTGTGTGTGTGTGTGTGTGTGTGTGTGTGTGTGTGTGTGTGTGTGTGTGTGTGTGTGTGTGTGTGTGTGTGTGTGTGTGTGTGTGTGTGTGTGTGTGTGTGTCTCTTGTATGAGAAATTCAATAGACTGACACAGAGGGAGAGGGACAGAAAGAGGGGGGACCATTGCTTGGTTAAATTATTAATTATTCAATTATGGTATTCTGCCCAAAAAATTGGTTACAAATCTTTAATAATGACTCCTAATTAGTCATTGTCACAATGCCACCTGGCCATGAGGCAATGCGCTCAAGACAAATGAAAGAGCAATGACGGCAATGGATTAAGCTCTTTATTAGGGATCATGTAAAGGGGATAATCCATGACAAGCCATGCGATTATTGAGGTTATTATGTGTGGATCGGAGGAGACCCGTGGTTGTCTAGTGGCTCCCCAAGACAATAACGGGGGCTAGCAGCAAAAGGGATTGTTGTATGCCTGGGGTTTTGGCAACATCTAAAATATGAGAAAATGTGTCCTGCTCTTTGTCCCTCATAGACAAAGAGCAAAACCTTTTATGTTTTAACCACAACTTTGTTGTATGACCAACAGTGAAAACTGATCTACAAGCAAACATTTCTAAAAATAGGGACACCAGGTTGAAAGTGTTGAACCACTTTGCTAAATGTTCATGTGGTTAAAGGCATTGTAGGGAGTTCAGACATAATCAAAGAAAAAAACTGTTGTCAAACACCGCCCCTCCAGCAGTTCTTTTCCCCGACCACCAGGGGGTGACGCAGGGGGGACTTTTTAAATGAGTCATGCCCAAAATAGGTTGCCTTATGCGGATACAATTCGCGGAAATGCCCGACCCTACGGTTCTCTGAATTTATATTTTTAAATAGGCTCTTTCATGATAAATTGACCACATATATGAAGCTAAACAACTAAATTCTATCCAAACGATTTTTTAAAAGTAAATTATGTGCCTCAAAAAAGAAGTTTGAGAGCGTTTTAAAACCGAAAGTAAAAAGTTGATACGGGCACGGACGCGCACGGACACGCACATGCGTGCGTTAATTTACGACCCGGACATAAACAACATGAACATAAACAGAAGGGAAAATACGGATTTCAGACAGAGGACTGTGTTTCAATGAAGGAAAACACCCCAGCATCATTATATAGTGGCTGATAGAGGGGAGAAAATGCAAAAAATATATATATACATATTTTTTAAATTTAGGCTTAATGTTCCCTACAATGCCTTTAAAGGCCATCATCTCAGCTCTCTGACAACAATGATATAGGCTGTATTTACAGAAAATGCTCTATGGTCAGACAACAAGTCAGATAATGACTCATTCTTGTGTTCAATGTTGTCACTTTGTATCACTATTGATGACAGAGAGTTATGACAACAGGACAAGCAGAGCAATGAGAGCATACTGCAGATCATCTAACAGCAAATAAGAAAATTACAAGAATCATAAAAGATTGCAAACAGCAGCACAGAGCACAATGGACCAGGGCTGTATATAAAACTAACAAGTGCAATTCAATTCAATACTTTATTACCATTTCAATGAGACATTGATTGGAATAACATGAATTGGCATGAGCTCGGGAGACAAAACAATATACAGTACTAGAACAAGTGCTCCTCGGAGCACAGGGCTCCGCCAGGTCAGGTAGGTTATTGTTAGAGCCATATGAAATCCGTTTTATTTTTTTCCCAATTCCGTTTTATTTTTTCCCAAATTCTGTTTTTTCCATTTTAATATTTCTGAATTCTGTATTTTGCTTTTTATGCTCATTTTTACCATTAAAAAAGTGTCTGGTAAGTGGAAATAAATAAATGTTCAAGATATAACAGTCCATACATGGCCCTTGTTGTGTTATACGCAAAAATGTTCCCAAAATAATTCGGTCTAATTCGGTCTGAGCATGCGCAAAATGGCGTCGCCCATGTATTATTGTTTCTATCGTCTTTCTAAGACTATTTCTACGTGGATTTTACTGTTTATAAAGTAGGATGTGGCCATGCAAAATGGTGGTGTCCCGTGGATTTGTAAAAAATCGCGGTAAAAAAAAAAAATTTACCGCAATTTTTTTTCATTTTCCAAATTCTGCAATATTCCGTGTTTTATTCCAATTCCATTTTTATTGGTCATTTCCGCGATTCCGTCCGCGATTCCGTTAACACGGATTTCATATGGCTCTAGTTATTGTGCCAATCAATCACCAATCAGGCTGGAATGTGAAAAATCGGACGGATTGGCCGGATCCGTCTTGATCACTTGACTAAAGCAGGGATCTTCAACGTTTTCAGGCCAAGGACCCCCTAGCTGAGACAGAGATGAAGCAGGGACCCCCTCTATATCGTATAAAATTGTGTTTCAGATTCAACTTTTTTTGTTTACGTGGTCTGCTCTCTTTCCCTCTACACCTATGCCTTCTGCAAGGCGTTGTGAGCTTGTAGATCTGCTATTTTTGGCTAAAGTTCTCCTCAGTAAAGGGATGCTAGTGTTCAAGTGGTTAAGGTAAAAAAAAAAATCATATCACACAAAGATTTTGCGGACCCCCTGTAGTAACTCTGAGGACCCCTGTGGGGTCCCGGACCCCCTGTTGAAGACCCTTGAACTAAACCAGGGGTTTTCAACTGATTTCGACCCAGGGACCACCATCCTGACTAAAAGCAACCTGGGGACCACCACTATTGTGCGTGGCGGGTCCATCATAGACCCACCCCACACAATAGTGGTGGGGGGTTCATGTACCACAGGGAGCTGGAGAAAATAGCTATAATATCAATATAATATCTAATAAAATACAGCGATTTTGTTTGAATATGATGGAATATGATTAAGGATTACTGTGATTATGGTAAGCTCACATTTCATATCACACACACAATACAGTAAGAACTCCTGTAAGTTATTAAAAGTAAAAAAAAAAAAAGTTTAAATCTTTTTTTTTTTTTTTTTTTTTGCCAGGGACCACCTGCAATACCTCCGCGGACCACCGGTTGAAAACCCCTGGACTAAAGAGATAATATGTACCGATTGGCGTGATGTTTGGACAACATTTGTAAGAGTAAAACATGCTTTACAAAAATCGGCCTCCTGGTGGCGCTATAATAGGGCAATGTTCAAAGGTTGGTATTTGTTCCTTTTTTGCATTCCGCAAAGTTTCACCACAATCGGAAACCTCATGATTTGCAGCATTTTGTTGCAAACGGGCCACTCCTGCAAACCTTAGATGTCAATCTTAGCCAATCAGGATGGAATATGACAAATCTAACAGATCCGTCTTGATCACATGATGAGATCATGTCTACCGATGGAGGAGTAATATAAAAACAAGAAAAGAATGACATACAATAGATGTCATTGTGACTGGAGAGCTAGGACATATTATCCAATGTGAGAGTGTGTGACGCGTTGTGGGCTTGTAGATCTGCTATTTACAAAAACTTTTGACAAAATGTAAAAACGTGGAATGTTTTTGCAAACATTTTTAGACCACAAATGTTATGCTGGTCCCTGGCACTAACCTTGTGGTTGGACATGGACATACAGTCAGTGGAAAAAGCATTCACATTTTTTACTTTAGTAAAAGTATCAATACTACAATGTAGAAAATGTAGAAATACTATTTTAGAAGTAAATGTCCAGAATTAAAAATGTACTTGAGTAAAAGTACAAAAACATTAGTATCTAAATGTACTTAAAGTACCAAAACTAGAAAGTAGGCTACTCATTATGCAGAATGTCCCATTGCACAAGTTGTCAAATGTATGACATCTTTTGAAAATAGCAGATCTACAAGATCTGTGAGCTTGTAGATCGGCTATTTTCGAATGGACAAAATGTATATGAAGGTGAAGTGGTTAATGTAAGTTTTGTAATAATAATCGAAATCTACAAAGGAACTAGTAACTGAAGTTGTCAAATAAAGGTAGGCCTATTGCGCACATAACAGGCCTTCACATAATGTACATAGACCTACTGTAGTGTGCACATAACACTATAACTAGCAAGGTTAACATTAGCCTAGTACTGTAGTAGTTCAGGTGACACCTTGTCCAAACCATAACTATACAGAAAAAAAGAAACACTGTGGAAACGTCATCAGCGTCATGGCTGAACGTCAACCTGGTTTTTGCACTTTCTCCATTACAACCCGTACATCTACATAAACGTTCAGGTTTCAAATATAAAGTGCTAACCACATGGCCATGGATGTTACAATTATATACGGGCCGTCAGAAGTACCCGTGTCTGCCGTATTGTTCAATGAAAAGCATTCTAATTCGATCAGTGGCCTCTTTCTTCGAATTTTCTCCATGCATTCAACTAAGCGACCCTAGCGGTTGGGAGGTGTATTGCACGCTGATACAATGTAACTGTATGAGGAAATGGCCGTCGATCGGATTAAAATGCTTTTTATTGAACAACACGGAATAAACAGGTACTGTTGAGGAACCATACATATACGACATCTCTGGCAGGCAAACACACACACACACACACACACACACACACACACACACACACACACACACACACACACACAACCACAAGAAATCAAGACAGCAGCGTCATGATCCTCACCCCAGCCAGCAACAACAACAAAAAAAGATTATGGCCTACCTTTCTTTGAGGTAAACTGTGAAGAATAATATTGCAAAAATAGTTCCAATCCAGTGCGTAACACACAAACAAAAACTCCTCATTTTGAGTCACGAGCGAAGAAAAAGTGTAGGCTTAATGTGTGTGTGCAACATGTGTGTGTGTTGTTGTCACGTGACTACTAGCAGCGTGCCTGCCGGCAGGGCACGCACGCACACACACACACACACACACACACACACACACACACACACACACACACACACACACACACACACACACACACACACACACACACACACACACACACACACACACACACACACACACACACACACACGAGATTGTCGCGGGGGAGGGGCTACTAGCATGGAGCTAGATGCCATAGCCCGAAGGGACAGTCATGGGTTTGATTGGTTGTTGTTGGTTGTCAGGGCAATATCACAACCAATCGGTGGACGGCCAACAAATGATCACACGTTCCAGACCCTTTTTTAGCAAAAACGCCCCCTTTTTCCTACAAACATGGAATTTGTTACCCAACCCCGCCCCTTTTTCACCGATGCCCCGCCTCTCTTTAAATAGCTTCAGAGGTTAACTCCCACATTCCGATCATACCGCCACATCTGCGTAGTAGACTGGAGCTACTCTCCAGTCAAAAAATGTTTTATAGAAGTTGGCCTCCTGGTGGCGCTATAAAAGGCAAATATGAAAAATGCAGGGCACAGGTTTTTCTTTAGCCTCTAGAGAGTGTGCATACAAAGTTTTACACAGATCAGTGCAGTTATAGGTAAAAACACAAATCAGCCTGTTATAGTGCCACCATGTGGCTAATTTGCCATTTTTCAAATGGCATTTCTTCCTCTGCCCAATGGGAATGTGCGTGTGAGATTTCACAGAAAGTGCATGCTGTGTTCATGATTTGAGGCATTTTGTTCAAAACAGAGTACTTCTGCAAACTTTGGAAGCCAATTTTAGCCAATCAGGATAGAATCTGAAAAATCTGAAAGACCTGTTTCGTTTAATGACTTTAGAGATACTGTGTATTGATTTGCGGGATTTTTGGACAAAATCTGTAGGAGTACTGTCAAAAAATGTGTTTTGCACAAAACGGCCTCCTGGTGGCGCTATAAAAGGCCCATGTGAAAAATTTGGGCCAGCGATTCTGCTCTGGCATCCGGGGAGTGTGTGTCCACAGTTTCTCTGCGATCAAGCCAACAGTGCCAGAGATTAGCTGTCCACAGACGGAGGGAGCGACAGTTACACATGTACACGGACGGACGGACGGACAGACACACACACAGACGGACAGACGGTAAAACATACTCTCGCCATGCCTTTCGACCTGGCGGAGACAATAAGTATACAATAGTATAAAACTAATATATACAACATCCTCCAATAAAATCAATAGAACACAAGTGGCTGGTGCAAAGAAAACCCCACAGCATTATAAAAATATATACAAAATCAATAAAACACAAGTGCATGGTGCAAAGAAAACCTCCCTACAGGGACACACACAACATGGGTGGCATTGCTCAATCAGTATGGAATTTATTGTAAAAGGCCATTTGATCCAGGTTTGGGGCAGAGGATATGATTAGAGTATAAATTCATACAGGGTAACAGATTCTGAAAATACAAAATAACTTATTTGGCTGTTGCAAACATGTCTTTTGTTCTCTCTTTCCCTATTCTAACTCTTCTGCACATTTTCAGAGCTTGCACAGAACAATAATTTCACCCACGCTTTTACACCTGTCGCGTGATGTGACAATAAAGTTGATTCTGATTGCCTGGTTCTTTTGAAAATGGTGCACCCTTTAATTAGACATCTAAACTATATGAATTTTTAGAGCAGTGTTTATCCCTCACTCCATCCTTCTGAGCGAAAAGTTCAACTTCTCACAAGGTCACCATCCGTTCCGTGTTATCACAGTGCATTCTAGAATCACAGAGTCCCACCCCCAGACAACCACGGTGCCTTGTTCATACGACACATGTCATATGTGAGGCTTTGAACATGAAAGGGCGATTTAAAAATTCATGACACTACCGAGACCCTCGGAATAACCGAACGGATAGGAGATCACAAGGGGCTCTCTTATAGACACCTACGTACGGTAGTAAGTGTCAAGAGACTTCAAGGGAATGCTGAGGAAAGGATGAGGAGTACCTGAACTTTATCACCCTCTGCTTCCTTTTACTTAAATTGAACGTTAACCAGGATCAAAGGGTCTTCAGCACTCTCATGTACTGTACGTCTGTGAACGAACAAGCAGCCTACAGTGCACACTCTTGCAAATGGGGAGCGGTATATGCATGCATAACTTGGGGATGTGTTGAATTGTGAGATGAGATTCACCGGCACAACTAATGCTTAATTTATAATCTGTTGTACAATGGTGTCGTGCACTGAAAGTATAGCAGATTTACAAGCTCACAATGTGTCGCATCACAATGAGTCACAAGCTTGAAAATCTGCTATTTTTGGCATGTGACACAAGCACGCAACAAATTATAAATCAGGCTTTGTGCACATCATTAAACTCAACTCAACTCAACTGTACTTTACTGTCACATCACAGGTTTGCAGGTGTGAAAATGAGGGTGAAATTCTTTGTCGTATTCAAGCTCTCATCATGTGCAGTTTCAAGAAAAGAGGAAATAAATAGAGAAAGAAAGGAACAGAAAAACAGGTTAGATATATGTCTACAGGCAGGAGCCTTAATATACAGTACATGCATGATATATGATAAGGTGTGTGGTTAGAAATAACAATGGTTTGAAGCAGTTATAAATAGCAGCATATATAATAACATTCACATTGTCCAAGACAGACAGACAGACAGACAGACATATCTATCTATCTATCTAAGAATCTGTTTTCTCACACGGTTTTGTCACACCTGAATATAGCCTCGTCCTCAGCAGGCTTGTATCACCTGCTGATTGCCGCACAGTGTGGGGATGTCAAAGAGCATTTCCTCCTTCCTTTCATGTGTTTTAATTAGCCATCAGATATGGACAATGACTCATAGCTGATAAATCTGAATAAAAGATCTGTGAAGCTTTGAATGTTACACACAGTTGGTAAACAACCAAGCTAATTAGCAGGACCAGTTGATGTGAAGGGATGAGTGTGTGTGTGTGTGTGTGTGTGCGTGCGTGAGTGCGTGCGTGCGTGCGTGCGTGCGTGCGTGCGTGCATGTGCAGAGTATAAGTTTCTGCATGTGCATGTCAGCGCATGCTTGTCTATGTGGGGTCTAAAATAGGTTTAACTTATCTGGTTTCATTCCTGATGACATTTTTCATTGGCTTGTTCACATTAAGCAAACTGAGCTGTAAATCGAAGCGATAAGTCATATGTGTCATTTGGGTGATGTTAAGTAATAATTATGTTCTATGAAAGCCTGAAGAATCCATAAATCTCTCCTGGTCTCACAACCTCACAACGTGAGCTTACAGATCAGCTATTTTCAACTTGCCAAAGTATATAGGTCTGAAGTGGTTTTGTAATAATAATCTAAATCTACTAAGTAACAAGTTTTCAAATAATTATAGTGGAGTAAAAGTACAATATTTGTCTTTGAGATGGAGAAGAAGTAAAGTCCGGCAAATTCAAAAATACCTCAAAATTGTACATAAGTACAGTACTTGAGTAAATGTACTTGGTCTGTGCATAACATGTCTTGGGCTATGCTGTGCCGGCATTCTATCCTGCTGTTGCTGCTTTCTGACCTGGGCCCTATGCAGTCCCTCATTTACACATGCAGTCTAATGAGGCACAGACCACTTACTGTATTTAATTGGGGGGAGCAGGAATGACACACTCAACAAGACAGCAAGCATATTTCCACCGCACACGCGTATACGACCGTACGTGCATATTAGGGATGAGCACATATACAGTATGAAAACGTGCACACACAAACTATTGATCACGAGCACGCGCACCAACAGGCAGGGCACACATGTACGCACACATGTACGCACACGCACACGCACACGCACACACACACACACACACACACACACACACACACACACACACACACACCAATAAAACACCACAGCTCAATTACGCTTACAAATACCCACATTCTTCATTGCCCAGGCAGCAAGGGCCTATAAATCATGGTCTCTGCTAACATCTGGTCACAAGGATGAGCACAACAAGCCTGTAGGGCAATTGAGAATGGAGGAGGGTGGAGGGACACAGACAAGAAGTATAGAGCCATGTGCGTGTGACATGCTATCTTGCTAACAGACATTTTTCTCAATCTGGCCTGTCACGGGATGCAATGCCCTAAGCAAGATTAATCTGCAACTCAGGAGGTGGCTACCATTGCTTTTGTCATGGAATAGAGGAGGGTGAGTCCACATAAAATAAACACACTTGCACGCATGCACGCAGTCAGGCATGGACACACACGCATGCATGCACACACGTACGCACACGCTCGCGCGGACACACAGACACACCCACACACACACCTGGAGGCATTCCACCTTTATGGATTATGTGCTATCTCTGGAGACCTTCGGAAAGGTGACGTTCCAATCAAGTCTTCATCCTTCAAATGGAAACACATGAGTCCACAACCCCAATGAGTCTGGGTCGTATCGGGGTCGGGGTATAATTGCACTCTCATGTCTTCTGCTTGACATGTTTCAGTGTTCAATAGACCGGGCTGTGCTGTTGTGTGTTTCAATTGCCATTCTCAGCTTTCCCAATTCAGTATTGTTTATAATTGAAACAATTGAGACAACACGGGACATCTCCATTTGTGTGTCTGTTGAAAAGCTCCCACACTTAATCCTCTCTCTGACACGACAAACCCCAACGGAGAAGGCATAGGCCTGTTACCTTGGATTAAAGCTACAGGCAATACAATTTATATGATTCCTAAAGGGAATTATGTATCTTCAAATAATTGCCTAATTACCTATCGGGTACCTACTTTTCTATAGAGGGTATGCGTGTGACATCATCCTCACACCTGGAAGTTATGCAGGAATGCCTACTGAGTGTCAAAAAAATACTTTCTGGCCTTGACAGCCCATGCATCCAAACAGAAAAGTCATATCTGATTGCATTAAACAACATTAAACAATGTTAAACTCACTTTGCATGTTGCTTTGCCACTCGCTTTGCCACTCGATGTGCCATTCACTTTAAGCATGCGCATACCCTCTATTGCAGTTTTGGAACACTAGCTTGGTTCTGCTTGGTGGACAAGTCCCTGGCCAGTTGCAAACAATTACGAACGTCTCAACATATGAGACAAGTCAAAGCCTATAAGAAAAATGAACAGGTCAGCTAACGAGTAGCCAAGCAGCCCACGTTCCTGAGAGGCAGTGGTGAAAAGACCACTCGCCATGCTAAGAGAGCCATTTAGCGTAATTAGGTGTCCATGGGAGAAAGCGCCTGAGTAAAGGCTTCATCGCTTTAGATCACATCCAGCCATGAGAGTAGTGTCATCATACTATGGTGGACAAAAGGAAATGCCATGAGTGCAATTATATCTTACTTGGTTGAAACATTACAGTCATTGCAAAGGGTGGATGTTTGTTTGATGTCCTTATCACAGATGAAACTACATCATTATTACCCTAGTTAATATAGTCATTTTCCATTAAAAATGTCAAATGTCTGTCCAACTTAAAAGATATACACCAGGCCCAAAGGTGAAATGACGGGGCAGGAAGGCCATCAAATAAAACAATGATTTTAAGTCCACAAAAACTATGTATCACAAAATAATCTATAGGTATTTACATATTAACAATAATTTGTAGAAAATCCTCTGTCTAAAGTTCATCCATCCCCAGCTTCAAATGAGTCCAGTGACTCTGAATAGTCCAGGGCTGAGCATGGGGAGTCAGGGGGAGTTAAAATGTCAGAATCTCAACAAAAGACACTGTCACACTGGTGTTTAAAAAGTGTATTAACAGGAAAGAGGCAGAGGAGAAAACAGTATAATCACCTCTCCGGTGATAAAAAATGTCCGAAAGAGTGATAAAAAAAGGTCAACCAAAGAACACGCTTTTTGTATAGGATGTCCTCTCTTGTCAGTAAGAATACCTTGATGATCCTTGCAGGGGCCCTCATACAAGGTCATTTTGATTATGCATGCTCCTCATGGTATCACAACACCACCAAGGCCATAAAAACAAGGCTCCAAACATCCCAAAACAAACTAGTAAGCAGTGGCGTCGTTAGGGGTGGGCTTCGGTGGCTATAGCCACCAATGTTTTATCCAAAGCCACCAATAGAAAATAAAAATAAAACATTTTTTTTCTTATTTTTTTATTTTTGAATTATATATCTATCACCCTAACCTAACCCTCCCCCTAAGCCTAAAACCGAAATAAAGTAACAAAAAACGGGGGAAAACTACCCAATTCCGCGAAATCCGCGAAAAAAAACGTGCGCGCGGGGGGAGGGGCACGCAGCCCCAACCTAGTAGAGACCTAGCGACGCGTCTGCTAGTAAAGCTACTTCCTGGCCTCAAACACAAAACCCATCTAACCCCTGCTCATTTTGCTAGGATTGGATGGCTTAGGTTTGAGGACAGAGTACAGCAACTTACAATGGGCCTGCTCTACAAGATACGCCACAACATTGGGATCCCCCTGTATTTGTCAAAATACTTCCAAACCATAAATGAAGTCCACGATCACCAGAGGCAACTCCACGGATCATGTTCAACCCAGATTTGGCTCAACTCGTTCTCATGCTATTCAACAAAAATGTGGAATGCCCTACCAAAAGGAGTAAAGGAGTGTAAAACCCTACTCACTTTCAAAATTGCCCTAAAGAAACACCTTCAGGAGGCTGCAATTCCAAACAGGCCCCTGTCAAAGTCTTAACCTAACACATTTCCATTCACTGTGACACTGTGCTTCCGTGTTAAACATGGAGGCATTAATCAGTCCATGGGGGCCTCTGTGACATGTTTGTTCAATATGAAGATGTGTTGGTTGATAAAGTATGGTATCCAAATTAAAGGTAGTCATTGGGAGTTGGTAGTAGGTGGTTCTGAGGGGGCGCTTATGGCCTATCTACTTATATTTTTATATGGTCCCATTTTATTCCATTGGACAGGATCCAGTATTACAAAACCTCCAGCCTTTAACATCTAGAATGGCTCAACACCAATTGCGTTGCCGTCCAAGTTATACATTTGAAACTGTGTTGTTCTTGTTGCCATGACAATTATTATTTTTTCTGAATCGGATTTCCTGAGAGGGAACGACATTTGGTGCTGTCTTACAGGTCACGGCTGAGTTAAGACGCTGTGAAAAGCATATGGCAAAAAAAAGAAGTAATTTTTGGTGACATCTGCACTTTTCCCACCCTTCTCTTAGAGTTATGAGTCATCCTGAGCAAAAGCCCTGCATTGCAAAACAATTGGATCAGAAGGCACCGCTAATGCTGTACCTATCACTGTTATGAAGGATGGTGAGAGCGAGAGAGAGAGAGAGAGAGAAAGAGAGAGAGAGAGCGAGAGAGAGAGAGAGAGAGAGAGAGAGAGAGAGAGAGAGAGTCTGGAAGAGGATATGATGCATGCATTTTTCACTTGACAATCTGTTATTTTCGGCGAGCAACGTGGTCGTACAATGAAGTATAAATTATGCTTGAGAAGGAGCTATTGAAGAGGAGGGAGGGGCTGGGGGGCGGGGTATGAGTTGTATGACTCACATTCACTTTCTTGATAGAAACTTTTCTACTCTTTAAAATCTGCAGCCACTCGCTTTCGTCTCTGTGATGCAAGAGCTGGTTTTCTGAGTGTCTGAATGGTACTGAGACATCAATAATTGGAAAATGGGTCAAAAGTGCATTGTCACATGGGTTGACCTGCCCACAGGTTGGTGCATGATGAGACAGATCGGTTACATTTCCAACCCAGCTGTCCATGTTTCAGTCCAATTATATTGTTTCCTTTCTTTCTGTATCCACTTTAATTACGCTATGTTATGTCATACGTAGTATGTATGATTTGAATTCATGGCTTTGTCCTCATTCAAATTTCCCTCATGAAATCAGTTCAGAAATCCTGTTACAATTGTCGACTGGTAATGAAGCTTGTTAAGAGGGGCCTCATTATAATATGGTATTATTTCTGTCAACTCAGTCTGTGTCTCAGAGGAGGACTGTGGACAGTTCAGAAACCCACCTACCAGTGGCATCATTGATGGGGAATCCAAGCTAATAGAAACTGCAGACTTCTGCACATAACCGGGCCTCCAGGTAACTTCATTGGCTGATCTTAATGTGACGGGTGGAGCTTAGCGCAACAAAAATGTCAGAAGTTGATCATCTCTTTCACTTCACACAATAGTAATTTCTGATAACATTTATATTCAAATTACTTTTACATCACTTGACAACAAGGCAGGTGTGCCGACAGAGGTGATATTTTTTTTAACAATGCCTAAGTCGATGTTGAGTTATGTTTTTTGTAAGTATGCCCGAAGACAATCTCTCTATAAGAACACAATGCACCTACAGATGCAAAACAGAAACACAATAACCCAAAGAATGATGTGTACTATAGCTGTACACATCCTTCTAAATCAAGTATGCATTCATGAGATACCTACAGATACCATCTCTCAGCCTGATTGAATTCTTTCGCAAGGTAGTGACAGCTGGCTCCAGATTCAGATCATAGATTTTAATCTTATATTTCGCAGTGGCGATTATTAATAAGTGATGAAATCCGCCAAAATAGATGAAAATAATCAATATACAATGCAATGCAAAATACTTCAACATGCTGTTCACTGTGCGAGGACTACTGTATCCTATATTAAAATTGTCTTAAGGGAGGGTGGGCCGAGCGTGGCCTCTGACGTCATGCTCATGTCACTAAGTCGTCACGCTCATGTCACTATAGAGCACCGAAGTCTGGCTTAATGTACACATCCTACCTGGGTCCGCTCCATTCTGAATTCCCATAGACGTGTTTAATATCGTGGCATATAAGACCTGTGTTTGGTTTGACTCATATGAAGCATAAACTAACGGTGAGAAAATGTTACAGCCGCCAAATTAATAACATTTTTGCCAGACTGTACCAAACATGAGTGACTGCCTATAGTAAACAATACAGAGCCACCTCCCTGACAATAGCGGCTGGACAGTTACCCAATGTTATTTTCCATAGTGAAAAACGTCCGTGACCCAGGGGATGAGCGAGTGACGTCAGGACTTCGGTACTCTATGACTCAGCCACAACCATATAGGAGTTCCCAATGAAACTAAGCCCACATATCACATCAAATCAAATCAAATCAAGCTTTATTTATTTATCCTATCTTACAATTGCGAATAAGGCGCATGCGCGACCTGTGGCACGGTCGGCCGTGCCTCGGTCGGACGGTCCTGTCGTTCATCCGGGTCCTACGCTGTACTATCGACTCGAGTTAAAACCGTGTCTGTGTCTCTGCACAGGAGGAGGCCCAGGGTTTCCAGGTTTCCATGTCGCGCGACCAACAAGCAAGTACACACACAATTCGTTTGTATCTTTCCCTTTCATTTTTCACTCCATTAATCTCAGAGCTAGACCACACTAGGTCTCCAGGGACCCCGAAGGCTCTCACACGAAAGTCACTTTGGCCACAACAAGCAAACAGCATGCATGCAAACAACCAATTACACTTCTAGAAGCGACCAAATAAGGCCAAAAACGCTTACAAAAATAAGCACACCTGGCAACGCAGCTATGGCAGGTAACGCAGTTTAATGCACGCCTTTAGAGTAGAGGTGCTGCGATCATGATTTTTGAGATCCGATCCGATTCCGATCAGGCAGCATAAAACCGATCCGATTCCGATTAATTCCGATCCGATATGGCACGGCAATTAATATTAATTAACATTTATTTTACTAAATGTTAAAAAAGGATTGATCAAGTGATATTACTCAAACAGAGAACATAACCTCCACAGAATAATAGTCAACAAGTTCCACAACAGTAGTTTAGAAAAACTGCCCCATTTATTATTAACCAGTGCCAATGGGTTTGCTTTAACCTAAACAGCAGAATTAAATAAAATACAAAATAAAATAAAAGATCCTGTGTAACACAAACTTGGCTTCCGTTTGACATGGTTATTTCAGGTAAAAAAAAAAAAGTCACATATATAAAAAGTAAATAAAATCCCTTTATACAATAACAATACACACACAATATTGTCCAACTGTATTGTCCAGGGCTCCAATTCTGCCCAAAAGCAATTCTACCATTGGTCTACTAAAACAATAGGGTGAACAAATAACAAAAGTATTATTAATAGTCCACAAGTTCCACAACAGTAAGTTATGAGAAAAACATGTTTTATTTATTTTTATATATGTGACTTATTTTTTACCTGAAATGACCATGTCAAACGGAAGCCAAGTTTCTGTTACACTTACACAGGATCTTTTCATTTATTTTGTATTTTATTTAATGCTGCTGTTTAGGCTAAAGCGAACCCATTGGCACTGGTGATGGGGTCCACCCAGTGCGAGTGCGCAGTCATTAAGCGTTGAAATCCAACATTATTTACCACCGACAGTGGCTGGTCATCCAGCACTATAAACTGGGCAATGTGCTAAGTTATTTCTTTTGCCTTCTTGCTCTCTCTTGGGAGTTTTTCACGCTTTTCAAATGTATCTTCCAACGTTGGTTGTTGGGGGCCAGCGTGTGGTCGCTTTTTCTTTTCTGTAGCTTTATGGTGTTTTATAAGATGATTAATTAGGTTGGTCGCGTTGTACCGTGTATTGACGTCTTTTAGACACGACTTGCACTGGGCTGTTGGGTCCTTTTAACACGAAATACACCCATACGGCTGACATCGCTGCTTTCTACTCGTACTGTGGCTCTGCTTTGTGTCGGAGACACGGAGCCTCCAGCCGTTCTAAAAACAAACACTGGTGCGATCACATGGCCGCTACATGCTGTAGCCAGCGTTGCCATATTTTGTGAGAGAAATAAGCGACCAGGTCTAGGAAAACAAGCCCAAAATAAGCAACTAGGCCACGGGCCCACGGCACATGAGCACTGTAAACCTATTTGCAATTATGCATGGCTATTTTCAAAAACTCTTGCAATAAAATTTGGAATGTTTGGAATTTTTTTTTTAAACATTCTAACAACACAAATGCTCCCCTGGGCACAAAACATTTATAAACATATTTGAGAACCACTGGTTTAAATAATAATTGGAAGCAAGCCAAAATAAGCAAGTACACAATAGAAATAAGCCCCAAACACCGCAACGCGCAACTACCGATTTTTACAAGCAACTTTACAGAAAAAGAAGCCCAAAGTCGCTTATAATAAGCCGACATGGCAACACTGGCTGGGGCCAACGTGCTGGGAGTGGGAAGGATCAAAGTGCTGGAGCGGATTACTGGATTGGAGTGCTTTAATCGGAGCGTTTTATCGGTCATTTTTCTGGAATCCGATCCGATCCACATTTTTTCATTGATATCGAGCCGATATCCGATCAGTAAATCGGATCGCGGCATCTCTACTTTAGAGCCTCCATCTAAGTCTGGGGAACGCCGCCAGCCTACTACACGACAGCCTCGCGCCCGTGTCTGTCGAGTAAACACTGTGCATCAACTGTATGTTGTCACACGCTACTTAATGCAAGTACTGTAAATGCACGCCTTTAGAGCCTCCATCTAAGTCTAGGGAAGAGCATTTGAGCCTAACTGTGGGTGAGCTACGGGGAGCTAACGCTAACAGCCCTTGCGCTACACACACACACACACACACACACACACACACACACACACACACACAAAAATGGAGTCTGTACGGCTGTCGATAAATGAACACATGGCGTCGGTGGGAGAGGAGATCAATGCAAAAAACGACAGAGCAAGTTCACAAAACATTTTAGAGCAACAAAGGAAGACAATTTATAGATTATGTTTGGTTATAGTTATGGCCTAAATGCAGTCTATATGGAATTATTGGAAAGTTCCTCTTGTGCACAGGTGGTAAAGCTGATGAAATCTCAGAGCTACCTTGAGCAAGTTATTGTAGCACCAGATTACGTCATTGATATTGTTTTCGTTTGCACAGGAGCATGTTATTCTCCTGTGCCAGTGGTTTTGTGGAACTGACAATTACATGTGCTTTATGTATCCAATATCGCATTTTCATTAGACAGAATGCAAGATGTAATATGGATCTCGTGTCATACTGGCACACTTTGCCTCCCAGGTTTGTCATACCTAGAATAGCATTATTTTGAATGGTCAATCACTCTGACATAATTACATTTTCCTCTTGTTTTGGCCGCCATGTTCCTCTGCCTTGATTCCTGGCATTTCATCTGAGCTAATAGCATAAAAACAATTCAGTGACAGCTGAAATTGATTTTATGCCCCTTTTTTCTTTTTCTTTTTGGTAAAATAGGAGGGCTGTAACCAAATCAGCGCTATCATCTAATACCACTTATTCTTAGAGTTCATATGATGTAATTCATATTGGGAATGACTCATATAAGCAGACAAAGGAGCCATGGAGCCCCACACAGCTGCTCATTACTTTGGTTTTTAATTGTTATCTTTTTTTTAAGGTTCTTCCTTCCTGCTGTGAAACTTGCTTTTATAAATGGTTTCCTCAGTACTAGCTTTCCCTTTCTGCCTGCATTCCCTCATCAGGTTTAAAGAGTCACGCAAACCAACTCCCTCCCCATAGTCACTTGCAAGTGCAGCTGTCATTTAATTGTCACGTTCCAATAATATGCCTGCAATAAAAGGTACATGTGAGGAGGAAGACAGCCCGTTGCCTATTTATAGCCTTTCTGCTGTGCTTTACTGCAGGGGGGGGGGGGGCAGAGTGATGATATTCACCGTTATTCACAGTGCATCTTGCTTTTAATGGAATACCAGGCATGCCAGAGGACCAAAGTCACCTATTGATCTTAGGGCTGTGTATATTATCGACTGAAGGAACATGCGACTTATAGCTTACACCTGAGTAGCGACTGAGTAATGGGCAGCATAAATATACAGGCAAAAGAATTACACTCAAAATGTCCCACTGACCAAAATGATCATGCGCATAATGAAAAGAAAATCTTAAATGACTTCATTAACTTGGTGCTGAACTGGTTAGATGTGGAGGTGTAGTCCGAACCACAGCTCTCATATAAACTGAAACTGAAATGCTGAAATGCACGGGAGGAAGCCACATGTGGAAAGCACTTGGGGAATGGTTGACTGGTTAAATTAAGATTGCTGTTGCAACTTTGCAACTTTTTATTATTTGTTTGTACAACAAAGTCAATGTACAACTAGAAAATGTGCTCCTCCGAGCACAGGTCTCCGCCAGTACTGTTCCTGATTAATCCTGTCTTACCTCACTTCAAAAGATATAAATTATCTTTTGAAGTGACAAACCTATTTATAGGTCTCTATTTCATCATGCGTCTCGCTAGCCAATCAAAGCACACCCTTTCAACATATTGTCACGTGTCACGTGACGCTTGACCAATGTTAGTTTGGTGGACACACGGAAGGACGAGAACGAAAACATAGTCTCCTGGCGGAGACAATAAATGTCACTGTGTTTCATAACCAGTGCTGGGCAAGTTACTTTTTTATTACTACACATTACACATTACAACACAAGACATACATAACTACAGCCGGATCAATCAGCGAACTATGGATAGAGATTCAGATCATAACAACACAAGCATCTCCGTATTTTAAACAACAAGACCAGTACTTGAAGAGTATAGCATCATTACTGCCATAGAAATAGTTTAAAATGAGATTGAAGGCCTTTCTCGAGGGAAATATTTTCACTCTTCCCCGGACTGGTTGTATATCATGCGAGTAGATGATCAAATATCTTGTGTGCAAAGTTGATATTTTGGGCTGAGGATGGAGTTAGAAGAAAGGTCATGAAGCCACACAAATATTTAAGCATGACGTGCTCAGCGAGTTACGTGGTAATCTGCCCAGTAGATTTTTACATGTGTGAAACTGAAAATATTGTGGTTTAATGGTGACACTAGAAAGGCCATGGGGTCACCAGAATCAGTAGGCTTCATCATTGTAATAGCATGAAGATGCCTATATGGTGTCAAATAATACAAACTATAGTAAATTCATAAACTAAAGCAATTTCACATAATTAAAATAATCTCTATATGCACTATGCAGTTACAGTATTTAGGGTTAGATACTCCAGGCTGATATTGTAGTTTTCTAGTTCTGGGTACAGCAGATTAAAAACATGGCAGCCTAGTAAGCAACGCAGCTGCAACAAATCAAACTAATAATGGGTGTGTTACAGTAGGTGTGCCCAGAGCCATAGGTGTGCCAATGTGCAAGCATAGACAACAGTACTGTCAATTTACACACCTAGCACCTAATTGAACCAGTTGCTAAAAGCTGTGTTGCTTACATCATTGGTTCTCAAAGTGGGGTACGGGGACCCCCAGGGGTACTTGAGGCGGTTCCAGGGGGTCCCCAGCTAAATGATGGATAGGAACCAAATGGTTATGGTTCTGTAACTCTGAGAGTGTACAAATGGAACCAAATGGACCCGTTAGGTTAACATTGATTTTATAATATAAATTCGGGTCCCAGAGGTATAAATGCCATTAAATGGGGGTTCGTAGCCTAATGCATGTCAAACTAGGGGTCCTTGACGTTAAAATGGTTGAGAATCACTGCTAGAAAGCCGTATAAATCTTCTCTTATTGGGGTCCCTGGCTTATCTTTTCAAATGGGGGTCCGCGGGCTAATAAGTGTCAATTTGGGGGTCCTTGACATGAAAAAGTTTGAGAACCACTGGCTTACATCATGGTATACTAACTAGAGAGTAGAGTCCACTCCACTCCACGATTATAACGATATTTGTAATTATACATAGCCTATGTTATATTTATAGCGTTTGGTGCAGACATAACTATAACTATATTGTTCATCATTGTTGACATTATAGTTGTGGTGCGGACTCTGCCATCCACTTAGAATGATCTTTAAAACAGTATACTATATGTATAGTTATAGTTAATAATGCTATCGTTGCTAATCTGCATGTAGGCCTACACATAATGTCTACTACCTCAGACAGTCAAATCTCACACAACACTAGCCAAAACGCCAACAAGCAGCAGATTAACATTGGAGTGAAAGCAGCCATTCTCATCATCAGCTTTGTTGTACGTGATGTTGCTGTGCAATGAATAAACTATCAAAAATTAAGCATCCAAAAAATATATATTATGTTTGAAGAACAACCTTCTGAACAAGTATCTGAATATTTGTATATTTTACAGACCGCCACCCGCAGCCTCCGCTCCGGAAACACCAATAAACTCAAGGAACGGCACACCAACCTTCGCACCATGGGAGACCGAGCATTCAATGCAGCTGCCCCCCGGCTGTGGAACTCACTCCCAGACCATCTCAGAGCTCCACAATCTGTGAACACTTTTAAGAGTGCACTAAAAACCTACCATTTTAACAAAGCATTTGGTAAGCTTTTTAAAAGCCGGTTTTAATAACCCTGTCTCTCCTTTTTAATCTTGTTTTTAAACATGTTTTAATCCTGTTTTAGACTTTTTTTTTATTATGTTGCAAATGATTCTTTATCTGTTTATTATCTCCGCCAGGCCGAAAGGCATGGCGAGAGAGTATGTTTTACCCTCCGACTCCGTCCGTCCTTCCGTCCGTCCGTGTGTGTGTCCTGTCTGTGTGTTACCAGCTAATCTCCGGCACTGTAAGGTTGGCTTCCAAAGTTTGCAGGATTGGTCCGTTTTGAACAAACTGCCTCCAATCATGAACGCAGCTTGCCATTTCCATAAAATTGCACACGCACATTCCCACTAGGCCGAGGAAGAAATGCCACTTGAACATTTTCAAATCAGCCTCATGGTGGCGCTATAACTGGCCAATTTATATTTTTAACTATAACTGCACCAATCTGCGTGAAACTTTGCACGCACACTCCCTAGAGGCCAAGGAAAAACATTGGACTGCATTTTTCACATCTGCTTTTTACAGCGCCACCAGGAGGCCGACTTATGTAAAATACATTTTTGGAGATTATTCCTTCAGATTCTGTCCAAAAAACACGCATATTGGTACACTGCATCTCCATAGTCATGTGATTCTGATGGATCTGTCTAGAGGTGCTGCGATCAAGGTTTTTGCGATCCGATTCCGATCAGGCAGCATCAAAACCGATCCGATTAATTCCGATCCGATAAGGCACATAATAGTCTCTATACCATTGGTTCGCAAAGTGGGGTCCGGGGACCCAAAGGGGTCCTTGAGGGGGTTCCAGGGGGTCCCCAGCAAAATGTGTGAATATAGCATCACAATAATTTTATAACTTTTATACTTTGGCTATTCAAAAATAGCAGATCTACAAGCTCATGAGCTTGTAGATCTGCTATTTTTGAAAAATCTTGAAGATTCGTGCAAATCTAAATAAATGTATTTATTATTATTCTTGGGGTCCCTGGCACAAAGTATTTTCAGATGGGGGTCCGCGGCCAAATATATATAAATTTGGGGGTCCCTGGCATGAAAAAGTTTGAGAAGCACTGCTCCGTCTATCTCATGTTGACCCCCCCCCCCCTCCCCTCCCCCTCGCGCCCGTCGCGCACGTCGCTCCACACACCACTCAGAAAAAAGAAAAGTAAAGCATTTTGCTGCGTGTCTGAATCACGTTCTCTTTTATCCCAAATGCTTCCCCATCAGTGTAAAGAGCCTATGGACAGCTAGGCCTATTATGTTGCAAAAGACGCCATCTAAGTTTCCCTTTTATGTAGGCATTGTCTTTTTTAATAAGATGGACAATAATAAATCCTGTGGGTTAATGATTAACACCAGAGGTTCCCAACCTTTCTGTTACCACGGACCTGCTGAAGGTTCATAAAATGTTCGCGGACCGGCATGGTTCGGTTCGGTTCGGTCCGGGGGGTGGGGGTGGGGGTGGGGGGGGGTGCTCATCACCAAAACTCATTGACTGGCTTGGTGGCTGCTATGTATATGTTATCAAATCACTACATAATGTTATATCATTGCCTTAAATGGCGATATATAGACAAGGAAAGGATGATTAAAAAATCATTATGTTTGTATTATTAGCCTATTGGTGAACGTCTGACTATCAGAAATGACTTTGTACACAGGTGGAAAACTTTAGTTAAACTTGCAGAGTGACGCATTACTTTACCTGAGTTACATCTTCTGATAGTTGTACTTGACATGAAATGATAATCCTGTTTAGTGTTTAATTAGCGCGAGCGTGGAAAAAATCAAAATAGATGTAAACACACGTTGAAAGGCTAGGCTCAAGATTCCAAGGATTCGACCGTAATGTCACTGCTATGCGTCACGGAAGTAGAACGGCATAAACGTACCCAGGATTCGTCGATGATGTGACGTCACTGACGAATCCTTGTCCCCTGATTTACACTGCGAGAGAGGCTCGCGTCGCAAAAGCCAGTGTTGTTAATTCAACCAGAATCTGTCATTTGCGTTTCAAATCGTATTGTTTGATCGGCTGGTGATATAACTTTAACAGTCACAAGGTATAAACATACTTGTGTGGATGACAGTGACGGAGAATGTTAATGGAGTCTTCAGTCTTGACGCGCTGCACACTTCTGTGTTGCTTGCATGTGTCAGCCCGTACAACATGTGGCGCGCGGCACGACCGCGGTCCAAGCTCCGCGCATTTTACTTTTTATTACTGTTTTTATGTTAAAACTAAATGTTAAAAAAGGATTGATCAAGTGATATTTCTCAAACAGACTCAGAGAACATAACCTCTCCAGAAAAGTTTTAATCGCAGCGCTTAATCGGTCATTTTCCTGCGATCCGATTCGATCCGATATCCATTTTTTAGCTGATATCGGGCCGATATCCGATCTGTTAATCGAATCGCGGCATCTCTAGATCTGTCCGATATTTCATATTCCATCCTATTTGGCTTACAGTGGCTTCCAAAGTTTGCAGGATTGGTCAGTTTTAAACAAAATGCCTCAAAACATGAATGCAGTGTGCAATTTCCGTGAAAGTTTGCATGCAGATTCCCACTAGGCCGAGGAAGAAATGCCCCCCTTTTCACATTGGCCTTTATAGCGCCACCAGCAGGTCTAATTTAGAAAAATCACACCTGTGTGAAGGTAGCGGCGCCTTTGATATATTTTGTCATAGATATGTGTTTCTACTAGAGAAACAATATTAAATCTCTGTAAATTTATTTCAAGGCTTCCAGTGGCACTAAATAGTGCCATTGGAAGCGAATCACCAAATGCATTCCAAGGTAAGTGGCAAAAACTGATCTGTCATAGCTGATAGAGTGGGTACCTAAAAAATAAACTTTGTGTGTGCGTGTGTATAAATGTGGTACCAGAAAGATATGTATCTGTTATGAAATAATCTGTACAATTTATAAGCCGTACCCAGAGTGTTTATGTTCCGGACTTTTACAGTTTATATAAACCATCTAATTTTGTATTCATGATATAATATTGATGTCATGAATAGTTCCCTTGCCTGACCAATCAGAACGTTGACGGGCCTGACCAATCAGAACGTTGACGGACCTGACCAATCAGAACGTTGACGGACCTGACCAATCAGAACCTTGGCGGGCCTGACCAATCAGAACGTTGACGGACCTGACCAATCAGAACCTTGGCGAGCCTGACCAATCAGAACGTTGACGCAAAAGCCAGGTATAGAGGGCTAATATCGCGCCGCTAAAAACACATTTTTGGAACAAAATGCCTCAAATCATGAATGCAGTGTCCCATTGAAAGGCCTAAGAAGAAATGCCACCCTTTTCACATTGGCCTATTATAGCGCCACCAGGAGGCCACAATGACCTACCTGACCTGGCGGAGACCTGTGCTCCGAGGAGCACTTTTTCTAGTTATGTACTGTAGCACTTTGAGGTTTGTTTCAAATGTAAAGTGCAATACAAATAAAATGTATTATTATTATTTATTATTATATTTTGGGCCAGCAGTAATAAGTTCCCTAGTAAGCTATACATGACAAATCAAGAGAAGAATGTATTGCCGTATAACAACCGGTGAATACATACTGTATGTCATTAAACCAAGTCATTTGTGCTACGGTAAAAGATTGAAATGAATCCAACTTCTTACAGTTGAAGGAAGAACATAAGCTGTACATCATTTCAAACCAACGCACATGAATGATATATAAAACTATGGGAGGGGAGTTGAGAACACTAGTTAGATGCAAAAATGTTTCCTTAAAAGATTTAGGACAATCTTCCATCTTTATCTGCAAGTCATCTTGCATAGAAATCAAAGAATTTCATTTGGATTGGTGTCAAGCCCTGGAACGGTCTCCATGTGAAATGCAATTTTATTCCCCCCTCCCCCCCGGACAGGAGCGTTGCCAACTACAAACAACTCCTGGTGTAGCCGAGAAACTCTCGCTCCCCTGAGCTGCTGATGTGTATTGGATAATGAGGATTTCCTGAGTGGAAGGGGGTGGGGGGTGGGCTCATGTTATGATCTATTCCTGGATTCAAGAATTCCTGTTCTTGGACATTTAAGTCTTTCCGAAAGTGATGAAAAGAAAGATATCTTCCTTACTTAAATTGTCAACAACATTATAAATGTTTTAACGTTTTTTGTTTGTTTGTTTGTTTTTAGTTTTTTATAATAAGCTCCTTTTGAGACTACGTCCTTGTTGTGTGTTTCGTGGATATTCACTCATTATGCAAATGTGGGCTTGTCACTGAATGAATTCATGAGAATATTGGATTTACTCTGTAGTCTGTAAATCTCCTTCGAAGACAGAACTGCAATATTTTGGCTTAAAATAGTTTTCGACTATTTTGAAGGACAGTTCAAAAACACAATATGCTATTTGTGGATAAAAAGGGGGGGGGGAAGTCTGAAGTTTATTCCAGCATGACTTAAAAAAAAAAAAAGTGGTTATGTCATCTTTGGAGAAAGACTCTTCACTCGTTGAAGTATCCCATTTTTATCAACATCTTAATTGGGTCACGAATTTGTTGTCCAACAGGGGTCAAGGTCACAGCATCAGCTGGACTTTCTCCTCCCGTTGGCGGCCTGCTGAGGCTGCTTGTGGCGGCATCATCTGCTGCAGCTCAATTACTATCCAACATCAAAGGGATAACATCCATGACACACACCCACATGTGTGTGCGCAACGCATGCACGCACCCCCACACACACACGCGCGCGCGCACACGTCTGTATAGCCACCCACGCATGTACAGTATGCAGACTATCACAGACGGGTGCCTGCGCGCACGCACACATACACGTGAATCCATCTATAAACAACGCCCACACACACACACACACCTACACCCCCACACACATCATGTCTATTAAACTAATCTACGACTTGAGAAAGGGATTCATTAGCGAGACCAATGGTGGGCTCCACAGTAATGTGGAGATTCGTGTCTATGATCCAGCTCTTCTGTTATTCTTTCTGACACATCGACCCACTAATTGTGACTGCACAAGGTAACGGAAATGGTATTAGGCTACTGTGGATTTTCCCACTGTCTATCAGGCAGGGTGTGATAATGAAGAAAAATGGTGCAAGTGCTTTTGGAAAATATTGATCTTTTGTATTAGCGCTAATAAATCAGATTAAAGACAAATTTAATGAGGTGCACATCAACTGCGAGACAAACAAAGCAGATCGTTGGGAGTGTCAGGACATCTCCAAGCCACTGAAATTACTAATTGGTGTCAGCACACTCAATTGAGAACAATTTAGAGATAACTAGAGATGTTATGTGTACACATCCAAGCTCAATTAAAAATCAATAGCAATTGGGGGCGGTGTTACCCTTTTCACCTGGCCAATATTGACAAAAATATTTGAAATGTTAAAGAGCACATGGATGACCGGGATCAGACAACCCATTTACAAAGTGCAAACTCTGTAACCATGAACCCCTATTCTGGGCATGTCATAATAGGTGAACAATCCTTGAAAATGTGAAAAATTCAATAAAATGTATGTGATTGCAACACAACGTGAGCTTGTAGATCGGCCATTTTCAGAGCAAGGATTTATAGAGGGAAAAAACGAGGGGTAAGAATAGACCCCCGAGGTACTACAGACAACATATTGGGTTGAATCGGTTAATCCTGAAAAAAATTGTTGATTCTACAGGATGTTAGAGAAATCATATTCAAATATTGAGTGAAAATCATTAATCACATCAAGGCATCCAATTAATCTGGAAACAGGAAGGTCGGGTTGCGGGGTTGGGGAGGTATTTTTGTCACACCACCCACCTCCAACGGCAGTTTGGAGGTTGTTTTCTTTTCTATGAGCCTGCGCTCCACGTGGTCCCCTCTCTGGTTCCGTCGCTGTGAGCTGGAGTTGATGTTCACAGGAAG
The DNA here is from genome assembly GCF_963454915.1 of Gymnoscopelus microlampas. Taxonomy (NCBI): domain Eukaryota; kingdom Metazoa; phylum Chordata; class Actinopteri; order Myctophiformes; family Myctophidae; genus Gymnoscopelus; species Gymnoscopelus microlampas. The sequence continues at coordinate 42,640,161 of NC_139942.1, read as the reverse complement.
ACAGTCGACCCCCCCCCCCCCCCCCACAGAGTACCAAGGCAGGTTGGCCCTGTGGGTTTCCCTGACAGAGCTGCTGGAGTATCATTTTTAATTCTGTCCTGAATCCTGATGCAACAACACCAGACACACTGCAGGAACAAAGTGTCGGTGTAAGCAAGCTATATACGTATCATGGCCATGGAAAGGAACACCCTGTTTGCTCCACTATAGATACCATTAGGAACCAAAACAACTGCAAGTCCTGCAATTTTATTTTGCTATTTGTGTGCAGTTCTTTGAGGATTTTATATAAAGTGTGTCATGCATAAACCCATCTTCCAGGGAGGAAATACATTTCATTATCAAGACAGACTGGCCATGTAGCTGAACAGGCACGCAACACCCGCTGGATGCAATGGTCACATCATTTTTCAACTCTCTACATAGTCCCGCTCACACTGGAATGTGGAAGTGCCGTTTTCTCTCCCAACTCGTAATACTGTAGGTTGACGCATCCACAAAAACCTTTAAAACAACTTAAGGCAAGTGTGCCGTCAGAAGCGGACTTGAGCCACGAGCGAGCCGTTACATGAGCAGGTGGTCGTGCTAACTCAGCACCGTTCAAGTTGCATACTGATAGGCAGAGAATCGTCAATAAGACGCAACAGGTAGTCCTGTCGCATCAAACGGGTGCTGTGTGGTCAAATCCATCCCAAGTATCACCTGTTTGACGCAACGGGTGTGAGAATATGTTGATCGAAGCATGTATTTGTAATTTGTTACACACACACAAAGTGGTCCTCCCTTATGTAACTGAATGACCTTTTCACAGCAACTGTCATGGCACACATTATGTGGCCTTCGTCAAAACCACTCTTTGGCACCTCCTAGAGGCGCTTGCCACAAAAAAAGCCCAGTGATTGGCATTAAGCCATTTCAGCTGTGCTATGACCTGTAATGAGTATTAAGGCGTGTCAGCTGTGTTAGCTCAGCTCATTGATTTCAGCACACCTGAAAGTTAATTTGTTTGTAGAAAAGGAGTTTCTTCACTTGGACAGGGCTCCTCATTCTTTTACCTGCATTTGTGCCTTGGAGAGCCTTTGCTTGTAAGTTTTCATGTTTTAGTTTCTACATTTCTGTACTTTGTGCATAATTATGCTTAATTTGTAATTCATGTGGCATTTAGTTAAAACACATTTCATGATGCTGTGGTTAAAAATACTAAACTAAGCTGAATGTAGCTTTTGTCCTAATGTTAAACTAACTTGCCTATTGCCATAACATGATTGGAGATTATTGTACAGTATGTTCTGATGATAAATCTGCATTATTTGTATGTTTTGTGACCAAGACATTGTTATACTATTTATTTCATTTTTACAAAAAAGATTTGGATGATGAGAAGAAGATACAGTAAAGACTGGAAAGTTACTCCTGTGTTCGACTATTTTATTCCAATGATGTTGTTCGCTATCTGTCAAGGGGTGTAGAAGTGACACGCATCTATCTGAGACAGCAACCATTTTGACAGGTAAAGCACAGCTGTTAGCTACAAGGAAATTGCAATGTTGTCCGAACTGCAATAAAGATGGCAGTGCATGTACAACATATAACATGGCATTTTTATGTTTTTTACATTGGACGACATAGTGTAATGTAACATGCCATTTTTATTACTTTGGACGACATGGTTATTACTTTCTAACTTGAGTAAATGTAGTTACTTGACACCACTGTATGTACTTTATGTATAAAGATGTATAAGTTGTCCCTATTGCCACTTCCTATTCAGTGAATGAGTTTTTCTTACAACGATTACACTCGGTATTGACACTTACATCCTTATTATTATTTCTAACATCAAAGGAAACTAATCATTATTCAGTGCTCAAAATATGGATGGCCTCAAGGAGGCAAACTGTCATCATGGGATCTCAGCATGGGACGGATGGCTGCTTTGAAACTCATAGTTTGAAAGAGAATGAGACACTTCCTTCAGATACCTTCTGAATCTAAGACCAAAGGAACATTTATCTTAAACAGTTAATAGTATTTTAATATTCATTTAATCCTCTTTGAACACTCTTGCACTTTGATAAAAATCCATAAAATATATTTCTAATGGACAGATTTTGTCCAAACATCTTGCCACCTAATTGAAGTCCGGCCCGGCCAGCCTGTATTTCTGCAGACTACTAGATCAGAGCCAAGCAGTTGTCCAATTCTCTCCCAACTTGCTACAAAAATCGCTCGTGGCTCTGGCTAGGCAACCATCTAATTTTCCACCTGCACATCTGTCTCCACTTCTAATAATCACAGAATGTTTGCCAATTTTCCCCATATTGTACCCTGTAGGCAGCACGAAACCAAACCGCTCGCCCCAAAAAACTATGGCTAACCCTAAACTTATTTCTAACCTGAAATAAATGGGGGCGAGCGTGTTTTGGGGCGAGTATTCCGGTTACCAACACAAGCCGTCACCCTGGCCGGCTGATCTTTTCACTCTGAGCTGCATAAGTAACCAGAACAGTGGGCCCCTGACAACACTGCTCACCATTTCTTTTAGATGTTTCTTTTTGCTTTTACATTTAATTTCATATGTACATTTCCTTTACAAATGAGGGGATAAATACATATAATACTTTTCCCCCCTTCATTACAGTACATTTAAGGCAAAATATTTCCACACATCTTCCTATATTAAAATTGCTTTAAGGGAGGATGGGCAGGCGGACGAACCAATCTGGGAACCCATTGTCAAAGAAAAGGGAAAACCAGCAGCCTCTGCTGTTTTTACCTTTGCATTTGGGGGGCTCTCCGATAGAATGGGGGAACAGGAAATAGGCCCGTTTGATCTGCCCTCAGCCCTTATCTTCCGGTGGGGGCACCTATGTTTTCATTCCCACTAACAACATTTCTCCACGGAACACTGACAACATTTCTCCCACGGAACATGGATTGTTTTGGTTATAAGCCCACTTGTTTCTATAATGGAAGAACAAGTTAAAATGTTACTAACTTTCCGTGGTTTTGTCGGCTCCGAGGACGCTATTGTTAAATAAGTTTGGGTTTGTTTCTAGCGGGAAGCGAACGCACAGATGTAAATCCCACCCACTACATTTTGATTGGGTAAAGCGTTCCTGAACTTAAATCTGTACACATTATCTCTATAGGCATGTGATCAAGACAGATCTATACGATTTTTCATTTTCCATCCTGATTGGCGAATTCCGAACATTGCTGGCCCACGATAACCTACCTGACCTGGCGGAGACCTGCGCTCCGAGCAGCACTTTTTTTCCCTTGTACTGTCTGTGCTCTTCCCACATGAAGGATAATTAAACATTTAGAGATTAGAGTAGTTCCGGTGGGACTGAAAGCCAACTATTCTAGTATTTAATCAAGGCATCACTAAGTTAGCCCACACAGGGACACAAATAGACACCCGAAGCATCATCAAACGTGGGAGCCATCCTTTCCTCACATGTTGCTATTTGATGGAATCGTGAAGAATGACCTCACAATGTTGTTTTCAATTGTAGCCTAATATGTGAGTACTTTTCATACCCAGGAATAAAAACGAAACAATCAGTGTTGCCACTGAGATAAAGTACAGTATCAGTCTAAAGGGCCATTCACACCAAGCACACTAACTATAAATATGACATTATTAAAATGTTTCGAATTGAAGTGGATTGCAGAGTCCACACCACAACTGTGATGACAAAAATAGTGATCGATATTGTTTGGATCACTTTCCGAGCCATTTTATGAACAATAGAAACACTGACAGCCAATCAAAATCCATCAGATGGACATCTGTGATGGAGTCGGTCTCACCATTGGAATCAGTGGTCATTTTGTAATTAGTATTAACGGACATGAGAAGACAATTATGAATAGCTTACATTAGCTGGTAGGCTGGTGTGGACATCCCTTTATAGGGTGATTCACACTGAACACTGTATCTTTCACCATTGTCAGTGTTATAGTTGTTGTGTGGACTCTGCTAGCGACTTGCCTAAGAACGATTTTTAAAACTATATCGTTAGTGTGAACGGCCCTTAAGACAGGTATACAACTGAGAATCAGCTGCATACACACTGCAAGCCAGTGCTATCTGAAAGCACATCAAGTTGATTCTGTTGCAGTTAAGTGAAATGTATTTGTCTGCTATAAAGTTGCTATCATATATCTTGCATTGATCCCTTTGCACAGTGCAAAGAGAGACAGTATTTGTCTCTCTGCCCTGTGTCAGAGCCACTGTGTTGCTTTGACATGCAGGAAAACTGCTGTTCATTTATTTTGTCTGTGAACCAAGTGGTTGTGATCCTGATACAGCTGAACAATGAAATGTTGTGTTTTGGCTCAGGCTGAAATAGAGAACTGAGGTCTATAGTGCATGGGAAGCACACGGTATATTTAGACCAAAGAGAGGGTGTCTTGAATTCCTTGCTGCTAACCCACAGTCCTGTGGATGGATGGTTCTTATTTCTTGGGCCCGGCAGAAGGCGTGAGGCTATTAGACAGCACAGTTCAGATGGGCTCAGATGGTTATTAACCCATTCAATACAGGAACGCATACTGTGTCATTTTAGATATTTTAGCTATAATCATTATTTTATGGTGCCACGCTACAAGCTTGTAGATCTGCAATTTGTTTTGAAAAATCGTGAAAATGTGTTAAAATTTTTGAATATGTATATTTGAAGCGAACATTTTTAACTCAAACTATTGCTTCTGGGGATTGTCTGTAGAAAAAAACTTATGTTGCTATATGTCAGGGGTTCTCAAAGTTTTTCATGTCAAGGACTACCCAAAATTATATATATTTGGCTGCGGACCCCCATCTCAAAATATTTTGTTCCAGGAACCCCACCAGGAGCAAAGATTTGAATGTATATATGCACACATTTACACATTTTCACTTTTTCTTTTTTTCTAAAGTAGCAGATCTACAAGCTCATGCCGCCCTATGAGCTTGTATATTATCTGCTATATTTGAATAGCCAGAGAAATCTAAAATGACATAGATGCGTTCCCGGATTGAATGGGTTAATGGAAAGAACCAGGAAGAGAGCCTCAGCCTTGGCAGATGAGTCAACCAGTCGGCAGCACCGTCCCCAGAGCCCTCTGTCGGGCAACGGTTTATTACCCAAGCCTCCCGGTGGTGGGCTGGGAATTCATGGAGCCACTGCAAGCGGTGCTCTTTGAGCCTTTACTGATGCCTCGTTGTCTTTGAACCTGCTTCTCATCTTAGTGTTCGCCCCACCGACAGCTCGATGTTATAAATAAACATGTTATGTCTACTGGAGGAGGATAGTAGAAATAGAGAGAGGATGAGGAAAGAAAAAGTAGGGTCATCTATCAGAAATCAGAAACACTTTGATGGCCCATGTGTGGACACACAGGAAGTCGTTTTGTTGAAGGTGCAAGAGAACGAAGCATGTAGGACATCAAAATAAGTATTGTTTTTTTAAATTACAAGACAAGGAATAACAAGATAACAGCAATAATGTGCATGACATGCCAGACTGGCAATCATTGAAAGAAGTTGCAGTGGTGGCATGTAGCTTCGCGTGTTCTTTGCCCTGGCTGTGTAAGGTCCTTGATCATTTGGTGTGTTCTTTGCCCTGGCTCTTTAAAGTCCTTGATCATTGGTAACTGACAACCAGTGATCCTTTTAGGCTGCTCTAGTATAGTAGCCATAGAGGTGGTGTGTGGATTATCCCATTTAGGCAATATGATACAGCAGCAAGGAATCTGAAAAAAAAACATGAAGCACAAAACACTCAGGGGAAGAATTGAATGATGGAGGCTGAACAACTTGTTCAATGTTTCATATGTGATGCTATTTTAAGGAGACAAGACGTTCAACAGTACATTCTTGGGGGTTGTGGGAAGTTATTCATATTCAAATTGTTTCTTGTAATGAATATATTCATATGGATTGTTTCATTCTGAACAAAAAGGATTGAAACAAAAAAAGTAGTCCTGTGCAGCCTGTGGAAAATCCTAAAATCCTCTCATAAGATTCCTCTTTGCCAAATCCAGACAAGTTTGAGGGTGAAAGTTTGTCACTCTGAGAATGTACAAATGAAACTATTTGTCCTTTTAATGTCTGATTTGACAGTATATACAGTCAGCTTTAAAATCAGATGAAAGTAAAAGCAATGGTCCATATGAACCAGAAACCCATAAATTGTGTATAGTGCACACACTAGGGATGCACCGAATATTCGGCCACCGAAACATATCGGCTGATAATGATTAAAAAATGCATTTTCGGCTTTCGGCCGAAAGGGTTTTTAGGCCGAAAAAATATCACCGAAAGACACCGAAACATATCGGCCGAAAGAAACCGAAACATATCGGCCGATATCACCGAAAGACACCGAAACATATCGGCCGAAAGACACCGAAACATATCGGCCGAAAGAAACCGAAACATATCGGCCGATATCACCGAAAGACACCGAAACAATGCTATTTTCAAAAAATCTTTTTAAAATCTGGGATAAAATCCGGGATAATCTTATTATATAATTATATAAATGTTTACATTTTACAATCTTTCAGCAGTCAGTCTGGAATTAATGTATGCATTCAAAAGTGCTTAATAAATGTTTTATGGACCCATAATAGTGATTATTATTTAAGTTAAGTTTTGCCATAATCATGTATTTTGCCATAATCAGGTAGCTGATCAACATTGGTAAACAAATAAATTAATTATATATATTTATCATATTCGGCCTTTCGGTATTCGGTTTTCGGCCAACTGTTTTCTATTTTCGGCATTCGGTTTCGGCCAAGAATTTCCCATTCGGTGCATCCCTAGCACACACACATATTTATTCATCTGTTAGTTTATTAATCGTCTCAGATATAGTACAGCACACTCATTTCTATTTACATGAATAAGATTAGAAATGAAGATTATCTGTGACATCTGAGTAACTGAGTAAGCAGCAATATATAGTATATAAAATATATCTGTTATCTAAAAAGATATTATAGAATTATAAATTTTACAGAGTCGACAGCACTTGTAGCCTGGTAAACCCTCCCTCCGGAAATCTCATTTCCATTTGATTTCAAGAAGGAGTCTGGCATGAACGCCCATTCTGCAATATTGGGGAGTTTCCAGCGAAATCAGGACCTAACCGCGCCTATCAGCGTCGTCGCTCATCGTTCTGTGATTGACAGCTTACGTTGGCCAATCAGGTGGCGAGTTCGAGTGAGCCCGAATGAAGCCGAGTGCAGCCTGAGAGCCGCCGACAAAAGACGAACGGCAGCCATTGTTGTTTGTGCGAGTGCCGTCACTTCTTAGTTTCGTTCTTAAAACGGTCTCAAACTTCTTTTTTGAGGCACGGAATTTACTATTAACATATCGTTTGGATAGAATTTAGTTGTTTAACTTCATATATGTGGTCAATTAATCATGACAGAGCCTATTTAAAAATATAAATTTAGAGAACCGGCAGGGGCGGGGAGTGACACGCATGTATCCCAATAAGGCAACCTATTTTCGGCATGGCCGTCCCAAAAGTCCCGTTGCGTCACATAGTCTGGAGCTCGTCAAAATGAACTGCTCATTGGCTGAAGGGGAAAAACGATCATTGGTTGAAGGGGTTGTCAGTCAACGGTATTACTCCCGCCCAACTCCAGCCCACAGCCAATATTGCAGAATGAGCAATCATGCCAGACTCCTTCTTGAAATCAAATGGAAATGAGATTTCCGGAGGGAGGGTTTACCAGGCTACAGCACTTGCAGGACCTCAACAGAATTAAGAATCAGACAGTTTTTAGTGGGGGGGGGGGTGAATCAATAACAACTCCTTTCCTCTTCATACTAGTGGACTAACTCAGTAGAAGACTGGTTTTACTGGGGATTTCCCTGATGTGACCGTTTGAATGAATGTGCTGCAGGGTAATGCCGGAGAGGTCCAATGTGCTCAGCAAATCTGCCCTGGATAAATGAAGGTTTTAACACATTAAAACCGGGAAAGCATCCGTTTTATTTTAGATTTTTGCGTTGGCTATAAAAAAAAAATAGCAGATATAAAAGCTCACAGTGCATCACTTCGTGCCACGCTGCGAGCTTGTACAGTACATCTGCTATTTTTGAACATTTTTGAAAAATCTTGAAAGTGTGAGAACTACTGATTTAGAATTGGCCTCAGGTCTTAATTGGTTAAAAGACACAGATCATATTCCCAAGCTGTACTTCACATGCCCTGAATATCGACAGCGGCTAACATCATATTTCCAACCTTTGCCACTGGGTTGTTACCTAGCCTAACGAGGGATCCTGAGGACAGGAGCTTTTGCACAGCAGTTCTATAGGATTTCTTCAGACGCGTCAAATGCTTTTGACTCCCAGCATGGACTTTCCCATTATCGACCAAGGTGCAAGGGTATGGAGAGAGGGCTGCTACAGTACTGTGCGTGTCCGTTGCCTCTCGGCTGAGCCTAGCTCCGCTCTGACACATTATACAGACCAATTAGTTCTTTCTGTCCCCTCACTGTCACAGTATACAGTAGCACAGAAAAATGGAAGGTGTCAAGCTGCGTGCACATCACAGTGAAACACCAGAATAGACCCCTTGCTGCAGGGCTTGTTTAAAGGCCACTGAGGTAAGACCCACACACATGAGCACACACAACTCACAAAACCTGTGGTATAGTATTAGTTTAATATGGTATTTTACAAAGTATTGTATTTTATTGTTGTATGTATTATATGAAATAGCACTATGAATAGCACTTGGCCTAGCCTTGACGACCATGCAAGACCGTCTTATGCAAGGTTAAAATGTAATTTAGATAGTTAGACTAGTCCATACCTGGTCGACGCATCCGTGGGGGGATATGTGCACATGATCTGGCAACCCGGGAGCCATTGATCCCATAGCTCGCGGGGCCATCCCACAGCTGGGTAGCCGTAACCATGGCGACATTCTTTTACATAAAAACGTGAATAAACAGCTGACAGTTGGGGAAATCGAAAAACTGGCTTCGCAGTTCCGTGCACATGGTAATGGTCAATGGCTGTGTGCAATATCAGATCAATAGCTCCAGCCACAGGAGAACTGGGCAGAACAATGTTGGTCTCACCACATTTTGGTCTCACCGGAGCTTTGTGGAATTATAGGAGGATGCCATGTTCATTTGATGTCATGGCATCCTATAGTTTGTATAGTTTCAATGTACTGAGTACAATGAATTGAATTGAGTACGATGGACCACAATGGAAACAAGCCCCTGGGCTTTTTGTGTCATCCTTTTCGCATAACCTTTGACCCCTACCTGTACTGTTAACGAACTTGTTAATAAAGTATTCAATCAATCAATGAATGGTACACATACATTAATGTCAGAGGAAATGACATTTCTTGCATACATGAAAGTTATTTTATGTGGATTAAAGTGGTAGAGATCGGGAGTAATAATGGATTATAGAAATCATTGTCACTGAAATACATAATAATGGGACGTGTCTGGATGTGTGTGTGTGTGTGTGTGTGGGGGGGGGGGTATTTTACTTGTGGGATTCTCAATTGAAACATGGAAAAGGAAAGGGTGTAATCTGTAGTGCATTTTGAAACTACTTTGAGTGAGTATGTCATTAAGTTAATACTGTAAAGTATCAATATGACAGAGAATTTGCTTGCTTTTTGCTTTTGCTTGATGTTGGGGAGGTAGTAGCTGAGTGGATAGAGAGAGTTACAAGGTTGCCAGGTTTATCCCCTTACACACCATCTGAGCCATCTGAGCAGCCATCTGCTGGGCAAAGCAATGACAGTAATTTCCCCACCCTGAGGAACAAAAAAAAACTGTATGTGTGTGTTTCCGTTCTCATCATGCCTTAGGCTTGCCTTTTGTCAGGACATCCTTGTAAATAAGAATGTGTTCTTAAGTGACTTGCCTGGATAAATAAATGATAAAAAGAAGAGGAGGAAGAAGAATACAGCTCCCTCATGCTCCCACCCAGCCTATGACTGCAGGTACTTCATTGATGATAATTAGCTTCCTGGGACCAACATGACAGCTGTAACATCATAGCTAATATCAAGTGAAGAAAAACATGTCCCCTGTCGCCAATTTAATGTTATAGCTCTGGGCTATTGTAGAATGCCTACAGTAGGCAGAAATGTCTCCTGCATTACCATATTTCAAACTCTACAGCTAAAATGTTATCAGCATTCAGATTTACCCTGGATTCTCCCATGTACAACACTATGTGAAAGGTTATAGATGTTGTTTTGTAGGGTGTTTGTTGTATAGGGAATACAGGGTGTTTGCTCGAGACACAGCGTGACAAGAAAAAAACAAATAACAGAAAAATAACAACAGTGTATTAATAATACATGAGGCTGAACCAACCAGGGACCAATGGTAGAGGCTTGATGCAGAATGACACACACGGTACTGTCCTCTGTGTTAATTGAACTCTGAGAGTGATGGACTTTTTTCTTTGTTTTACTGTGTCATGGGGCTCATCAGATCACTAGAGACTATACATTTGAAGCAAAACTGACCATAAAGGCACCATCAAAAGTTCCGGCTTGGCCAAGCGTCTATACCACTGTTTCCCAATCAGTGGGTCGGGACCCATCTTTGGGTCGCAGACCAATTTTTTAGGGTCACAAGTAAATATCTCCCTTTTACCGTTTCCTACATATAAAATAAAGAAAAACTATATATATATTATTTCAAAAGATTTTGAAATAATCTTTTGAAATAATTCAAAAGATTTTGAAATAATACAAAAATATTTAAACAAAAAAAATCATAACTTTTCATTAAAACGATTAAAAAACGATTCCAATATTTTTCTAAAGTATTTCATAAATAAAAAATCTAATTTCCATAAAAAATACATTTTAAAAAAGCTTAAGAAGTAGTGAGACAGATCTGCAAGCTCACAACACAGTGTGAAGCGACGCGTTGTGGGCTTGCAGGTCTGCTATTTTCACTAGTTTGGGTCCCGGGCAAACGTCTAATTTCTTTTTTGGGTCTTGAGCTAAAAGGTTTGGGAACCACAGGTCTATACAAACACGATTGGCCATGTTCAGGGGAGGGAAGCCAGGTGGGGAGAGTGATATTTGTCACTGCACATACTCCTACGGGCTGGGGCGGCGCCTGTCAGCTGGGAATGTTGAGCGTAAGGGGTAGGACGGAGGCACTACGTCCTTCAGGGCGATATTCAGGGCGATATTCCTTTTCATAGGCGAAGAGGAGCACTTGGTTTTGCTGAAACACTATCATTGGTTACTAGCCTGGCATGGCCAGACTAATATTCTGTTTAGAAAATAATGCACTTAAAACTTATGGTGATTAGTAGTTTTCTTGCCTACCTATGTTGAATGACTGTAATGTAATGTATATCACTGCGTAGATATTAGTCTGGAATCCCTGTGTGGAACCTGCATTTCCAAGGTTCTGATTTAAAAAGATGCCTCTGGTTCTAAACCAGATTTTGCATACTGGGCCTTGATTGGTGCCTCACAATTTAGGGGGCAACGAAAGCCAACCACAACTGAGCGGGGCTAGACCAAATCTGCCAAGGGCATTTCTTTTTTGTTGCACTGGCAGATTCATCTGGTTTCCAGGCTAATTGGTTACAACTTCAAGTAACCTCCAGAAAGACAACTGAGCAGTGCGCTCAGTGGTGTAATGTGTCAGGACGTCATTCTGTTCGCCTACGAAAAGGAATATCACGTCCTCTCGGTTTGGGGCTCCTCACTGGCAGGTGAGCCAGTATAGGGTACAACAGAGTGGCAAGCAATGGGAATAAGAACTTAGCATAACGACTACATTGGAGAGAAAAAGGGGTACAAATAATTGGCTACTCTAAATAAATAAAAAATCACACCCTGTGTGAAGGAAGCGGTGCCTTTGGGGCGGGGCTTAACTCATTTCAGTTCGTCCCTATTGGTGGTCTGAGTCCACTTACCAAATTTGTACTTGGTAGCATGCTGCAAACTGGAATAATGGCTGTTTAAAGCCCAGCCAATGGGCAGACAGGGGGGGCGGGGCTTAAGTAATGACAGTTTGTCCCTATTGGTGGTTTTAGTCCATGTCCAAAATTTGTACTCCGTAGCATGCTGCGAACTTGAGTTATGGCTGTTTAAAGACCAGCCAATGGGAACACAGAGGGGGCGGGGCCTGAGCAATTCATGCTCGGCCCGTATTGGTGGTCTAAGTCCACATACCAAATTTGGACTTGGTGGCATGCTGCAAACTGGAGTTATAGCTGTTTAAAATCCCGTGCTCATCCCATGCTCATACGGGCGGACGTCTCTGGGGGTCCCTGGACCCCTCTTTGATAACCGGTGGCACGTGTGGCAAATGAGAGGAGAGATGGCATAGGCAATCTCCAAGTCCGTGTGTGTGTGTGTGTGTGTGTGTGTGTGTGTGTGTGTGTGTGTGTGTGTGCTTGTATGTGTTGCTTCTTTGCCGTGCTCATCCCAGGCTCATACACACGGACACACGGACACACAGACAGTCTCTGGGGGTCCCTGGACCCCTCTTTGATAACCGGTGGCACGTGTGGCAAATGAGAGGAGAGATGGCATAGGCAATCTCCAAGTCCGTGTGTGTGTGTGTGTGTGTGTGTGTGTGTGTGTGTGTGTGTGTGTGTGTGTGTGTGTGTGTGTGTTTGTATGTGTTGCTTCTTTGCCGTGCTCATCCCAGGCTCATACACACGGACACACACACAGACACACACACAGACACCAAGTCAAAGCCACGTATAGAGCGGTTGGCACCGCTAAAAAACAACAACAATGTAGCACAAAGTAACGCACCCAACTTCCCTCTGCAAACACATGCATGTGCGCACACATGTGCATGCATTTTAGTACTGTATTATAATATTGTTTTGTTATAATCAGTGGTGGACAAAGTACTCAAGTCCTGGAATTCTACGTCAAAGTATACGGATACTCCTGGTCAAATATTACAAATTGCAAATTTGTATTTGAGTTAAAGTGCTGGAGTACAAGCTTTTAAAAAGACTTACAGTAAGTATTCAAAACTACATGCTCTTAAAAATACTTATTCAAAGTTTCTGTATTCAAAAGGGCAAATTACAAAGTGCATTTTCTTTTTAATATCAATGCATTGCTGCATTAAACTTAAGACATTTTAAAATCTTCAAAAAATATCCATAATAGTGAAAATAGCAGTTCTACAAGCGAACAACACATAGATTTGCTGTGTACTTAGGTACAGTACTCAAGTAAATATAATTAAAGTTAGTACTTAGTTAGTGTCCACCACTGCATGGTTATAATGTTTTTTTAGTCTATTCCCGGACGAGCCCCCATATATGTTACGCCCCGGCCTAGGGGAACCGAGACATAACATATGGTGTGGAAGACCGCCCTTCCCAACTCCCAAGAACCGCCGTCCAAACAGTTTGCTTTTTCGATCTTTTCTTTTTATTATCCAAAAGGGTTTACAAACTCTATTCAGGGGCGGAGGAATGTACAACAAAACAAAACTAGAACACAAACTTCTTACCTACCCACGACAGAAATCAAAATACAAAATACTAACCTCCCTATCAGAAAACAAAGCTCAAACGAAATCATAATATGTCTCCCTATCCGTCTCTTTGGCCCCCCCAGTCCCAGTAAATACACCTCCCTCCTCCAACTTCTCACTTAGTAGTTGTTTCAGTTCATCTTTGTTAGCATTAATAGGCACCTCCACACCAAAGAATTTTACCAACAACAACAAATTGTCCTTTGTGCACCTTTCTAATTTCTCTCGTGAAATTTCTCTCTCCTTTTTTGTTGTGCATGGTTTTGATGATAATACCTTAAATTCCCCTTGGGTATGAATAAAATACCTAACTGCTATTATTATGCAACACATTAAACAACCAGCTTCCCTGTTTTGATGTCACAAAGTTGACCTAAAAGTCTTTGGTTGCTTCTGTTGCAGCATCGGGAAGTGAGTTACACAGCACCTCCTCAAAGCTCAGATTGTTTAAATATTAACAGTGGATTCTTCTTATAGCCTAACCATATTGTACAGCACTGGTTCCCAAACATTTTAGCTTGAGCCCCAGAAGAGAAATTGTATGTCGTCCCCAGGACTCAAGCAAGTGAAAATAGCAGACCTACAAGCTCATAGACGCGTTGTGAGCTTGTAGGTCGGCTTACTACTTTTTTTTTTTTTTTTTTTTTTTTCATTAAATCCTTTTGAAAAAAACTTTTGTTTGTTTTTAATTCATGAAAAGCTTTGCTTTTTTATGTTTGGAAATGATCATTTAAAACAAAATGTAGAAAAAGGGATATTTACTTTCCGCGACCCACAAATGGGTCCCAACACAGTGTTTGGGAAACAGTGCTGTACAATATAGCTCTGACATTCAGTCATTTCATAATAGCACCGTTGCTTTTTAGTCAGTGCTACATTTCCAAATTGTTAAGGGTGTCTATGTTGGACAAGAACAGATGCTGTAGTAAAATCACAACACAAGAACTATATGAAGGGATACTATAGGGTTAAACCTTCGTATGTATGTATGTATGTATGTATGTATGTATGTATGTATGTATGTATGTATGTATGTATGTATGTATGTATGTATGTATGTATGTATGTATGTATGTATGTATGTAATGTTTTGAGTGTAGTAGATCAGACTTTATTACTACCATATATTTGCTCAGCTGATGCATGAACTCAACAACCTCTTCTTGTGAAGAAAGAAGCCCTCCCATGGTAACAAATCATTGGTACGTGATCATAGGCCATGGTTATAAATCCATTGGAAGCTTTCTATAGAACCAACTGCTTGGAGACGAGCTAAAAAAGCAGAGATCTGCAGGGAGAAACTCACTGCAGGGAAGGAAAAAAATACATGGAAACATGTCCGCTTTGAGCATGGGAACACCATGGAAACAAATCCACATGACGCCATATGTATTCCCACTGGGTTAAGAAGATGGTATGTAGTGAGGAGATATTGCCCATGGGAAAGTCAGGTTTAGTGAAGGGAAGAAAAATATAAGCTATAGCGTTACATGCACTAGGTAGGTATTATCAATAACAAAATGTCAATTCTCAGCTCATCCTCATGACATATAAAAGAAAGGCTGAACACATACTTTGGGATGTCTCAGAAGAACATATACATGCATGCCTCACATACGTGATATCGTACTGTAGCAGACCATTGGTTACATGCCTTTAGGTGTGCTTTGACGTCTCAGATTGGGGAGTACTGTACATCTTCAAACAGCAGCAACAGGCACAATGACCTGGCAGGCAGAGCTGCAAACATGAAGAAAATACTCTTAATTAAATGTAAACATATTGCGTAGCAACTGCCATATTGCGTAGCAACTGCCTTGTTTGTGCATGCAGTCAGAGACTAATTTATTGAGATTACTAGGTTTTATTGAGAACTCACTCCAAGCCATAGTATATTTCTAAATTGTCATTAAGCTATATCCCTGCTTAAATGTTGCCTTTTTTCAACATCGTCGTTATACAGCAGTGGTTCTCAAAGTGGGGTCCAGGGACCCCCAGGGGTCCTTGAGGTAGTTCCCCAGCAAAATGAGTTGAGGAAGTTCCCCAGCAAAATGAGTTCACAATCATTTTAACCACTTTATCTATATTTTATACGTTGCCTATTCAAAAATAGCCGATATACAAGCTTGCAGCGAGCTTCCTATACAGTATCTGCTATTTTTTAACATTGTTGAAAAATCTTGAAAGTGTTTGGAACATTTTTAATAATTTTGATTTTTTTAAACACAAGTATTCTCTTCTGGGGTCCCTGGCTCAAAATATATTTTCAGATGGGGGTCCGTGGCCAAATATATATCAATTTGGGGGTCCTTGACATGAAGTTTGAGAACCCCTGCAGTATACAGTATAGGGGACCTCACTAAAGCTCACTATGGGACGGTGCCATTTCTGTCTTTTATTTTTTATTTTTTACTGATGCAAGAACAATGGCTTCTATTTCAGCTTAACATTCTAGGGAAATAAAATATGCTCGGAATCAAGACATAATATAATGAGCATTAGTTAGGCCAATTATATGAAGATAAGGTTGAAAATGGGTTAAGTGTTCCTTCAAGTGTTTCATCAATACATTCTCACTCTCAGGTCGTACAGTGACCCATCGCATCACGAAGGCACTCCCCTGTCGCGTTGCTTTTCAGCATTCCCCGGTAATCATGCTCACCGCAATGCATAAGTCTTGTTCTCACTCCCAACTCGTAATTGGTCGACAAAAATATGCAGGTGAGCCATCTAAAAGCGAACTTGAGCCCTGAACAAGGCGTCACCTGAGCACATGGCCTTGCCATATAGTGTGAAGTACGCTTCTGCTGACTCAGCGCCGTTCAGTTTGCACATCGATAGGCTTGGAATCATATGAGACATGACAGGACAGCCCTGTTGCGTCAAAGGTGTGAAGCATAGTCACCCGTTTGACACAATATGTGAGAAATGAATGTGTTGATCATTAGTCTTTAATTATTGTAATCATGAGTTTTGGAGGAAAAAGATGTGTCTTTAAAAAAAATCTCATTCTCATTGTGCTTATCTGAGCCATATATTTGGCCAAAAGGTATATAATATTGTTGTGCCTCTGTGAGCCTGATGGAAGGGGAGATGGATTGTGAAATGTTATTAACCCTTATGTAATGGTGAGGAGATGAGGGCAAGAGCTGAGCAAATAAGATATTTGTATGCATTGCCTTGTTTCACGATTACATCATTGCAATAACACACAATGGCAATGTTCAATGTTCTGATCAATTGTGCAGCCCTAAGCCTGCTGTAGGTATACCACTCAGATATACAATGAAAAAATTATGCTCATCCTCCACAGAGAGAAGGCGAAGGGATGAAGGGGAACACAGAATAATTGGGAGTCAGAAGCATTTAAATGGAGACAAACAACCTGCAAGGCAACCAGGGGAATTCATAGTGTGCATGTCTTGAAGTGCATGCATGTGTAGCGTGTATATGCTTTTATGTTTTGTGTGTGTGTGTGTGTGTGTGTGTGTGTGTGTGTGTGTGTGTGCGTGCGTGCGTGCGTGCGTGCCCGCCCGCCCGCACGTGCATCTACAGGTATGAGTTCATGAGTGTGTATGGTGTACTGTGTATAACCACATGTGTGTGCTATTCATTGTCTCCGCCAGGCCGAAAGGCATGGCGAGAGAGTATGTTTTACCCCCTGTCCGTCCGTCCGTGTGTCCGTGTGTCCGTCCGTCCGTCATTCGATCTGTCTGTGTACAGCTAATCTCCGGCACCGTTGGGTTGCTCGCAGCCAAACTGTGCACACACAGTCCCTGGATACCAGAGCAGAACCTCTGCCCCAAATTTTTCACAGGGGCCTGTTATAGCGCCACCAGGAGGCCGATTTGTGCAAAACACATTTTTTGACAGTACTCCTACAGATTTTGTCCAAAAATCCCACAAATCGGTACACAGTATCTCTACAGTCATTAAACGAAACGGGTCTTTCAGATTTCTCATATTCCATCCTGATTGGCTAAAAATGTCTTCCAAAGTTTGCAGGAGTGCTCCGTTTTTAACAAAATCCCTCAAATCATGAACACAGCATGCACTTTCCGTGAAATTTTGCAAGCACATTCCCATTAGGCCGAGGAAGAACTACCATTTGAACATTTTTAAATCAGCCTCATGGTGGCGCTATAACAGGCCGATTCGTGTTCTTACCTATAATTGCACCGATCTGTGTAAAACTTTGTATGCACACTCCCTATAGGTCAAGGAAAAACCTTTGCCCTGCATTTTTCACATCTGCCTTATATAGCGCCACCAGGAGGCCGACTTGTGTAAAACACATTTTTTTATACTACTCCTTCCAATTGTATCCAAATTTCACGCAAATCGGTACACATGATCTCTATAGTCATGTGATCACGACGGATGTGTTTGATTTTTCATATTCCATACTGATTGGCTAAGACTGACATCTAAAGTTTGCATTATTGGCTTGTTTTGAACACAATTCTGCAAATCATGAACGCACCGTCCAATTGCGCTCAAACTTTGCACACACATTCACACTATGTTGAGGAACAAATGCCACCCTTTTAACATTGGCCTGTTATAGCGCCACCAACAGGTTTAATTCAGCAAAACACATGTTTTTGACAAAATGCCTCAAATCATGAATGCAGTCAGTGTCCGATTGTCGTGCAAGGCCTAAGAAGAAATGGCACCCTTTTCACGTTGGCCTATTATAGCGCCACCAGGAGGCCACAGTAGCCTACCTGACCTGGCGGAGACCTGTGCTCCGAGGAGCACTTTTTCTAGTTGTGTTTTTTTTTGCTTAACCTTTTAGGTAACTGTGTAAATCAATGTGTGCTATTACTGCAGTATAAATACTCTAATATTACCCGTGGCACAGAACCTAATATAAAACTCACACGTTTACCCCATACATTCATACTGATGCCATCATTTATTTCATAGAAACCCTGTGTTTTCCCAACAAAAATATTTTCAAACACCTTGAGATTTGTGTGGTCGGGAAGTCTTTGCACCTTATGTTAATGAAATCTTGCTTGTTAATTTATGGATGTGTGGACTCCCACTCTGAGAATATTCCAGGCTAGCTGGTCCTTCATGATCAGTTTCAGATAGGAGTGTGTTGGCAGACAGAGTGAAGTGATGTATGTCATTAGGCCTCTGTTTAAAGATGTTGCCAAGGCTATTAATGGGTTGAAACTTGAATACACAGGCATTGTTGATAATAGCATCGCTCTATACAGTATACAGTTGGGTCATAAAGAAATTCAGAACATACATGTTACAAATCTCTTCATCAATACGAACAATGCTGTGGCATGGATAAACAGAATCTTTTTTTCTCTTTTTTATTTTTGTTTGTCTTTGGATATTTATTAATATTTGGATATATTATAATTGAATTGTGCATCCGTTGGAAGAAGGCTGGAGGAGCTGACTGTTGGCTTCAATATATGTAAGTTCATTCCAGTCTCACACACTGTTGGGTGCATGCGTTTTGTGTTCATTCCTATACTGTATGAGGCGTCTGGCTGAGTGAATCTCATGAAAGCCGCAGCCTTGCCAATGAATTGAAAAGAATAGCAATTCACAGTTAGAGACAGCTCTGGTTGTTAGGCAACACCAAGGACACACCACTATTTCAGCTTGCCGCCCTTTCTGCAGTGCAGTGGCATTCAGACGATTAAGAAAGTATGGCATTTAAAGTGATATGAGCCAAGAATGAACCCTTTTAAATGTGTGGGTGAGTTAGTCCTCACCCACATCTTGTTTTGTTTGATATTGATTGATTGAATACTTTATCAACAGTTTGCAAAAAGTGCAGAGTTATACAATACAGTTATACAATAATGCTAAAAAGATAACACAAAAAAGCCCTGAGAGCTTGTTTCCATTGTGGTCCTATGTATTCAATTAATCAAGACATACAATACTATACGAGAAATCATCAATACTAGGAGCAATAAAAGTATATTTACAGAAAGACATTGGGGGTAATTTCTTTTGGCAAGCTAGAAGACTTGTCTAGGTCCAGTTGCAAATTGCAGAAATGTGCTGTTTTATGCCGGTTTTGAAGGAGGGTAGGGAGTCGCACTTTTGATGGCTGGTGGTATGGCATTCCACATTTTTGTGGCATAATAGTTGTCAATAGTAGTCAATTAATATAATAAATCTGACTCATAGTAAACAAGCATCACGTGTACGTAATGACTACTTAGGGCAAGGTCAGGTTAAATATCTGAGATGTAAAAGCAGAAAAAGATGGTTTCTGTAGTCAATTGATATAACTAGAAGCTCGCCCCCGCTACGCGGGGGCTCGCGTCTAGCCCGCGGCCACGCCCACGTAGCGCCCGCGGCCACTTGGCAACTCATATAAGTGGCGTAGCGTCATGAGGGTCAGTGGGGCCGTGGCTCGGTCAGTGAAGACCCTGTAGTGCGGATGATATGTGGCATAGAGGGGCAGATTGTAAATCCCCAGAGGAAACATCCGTGGGCTACCATTGGTTCAGCGATGTGTGCGGTCGCCCTGCGGCCCCTCCTCCTCCAGTATTGAGAGCCCTGACGTCACAACAATTGGAGCGATGGGCACTGCACTGTGGTTGGTTAGGGTACACCTAGGGCCCAGGTAGAACCCAGTTAAAGCCTGCATGGGCAAACCCAGGTAGGACCCGCCTTGGTCCCACATAAACATGGGTAGTTGGGGCCCACCTAAGGGCCAGGTAGAAGCTACTTATAGCCTGCATGGGCATCGCAGTTGGGACTGAAGTGGATGCCGCTGACATTGCTGACATGGGGTCCATATGGTTTAGCCCACCTTGAAACCATATGGGAACTACGCTGGCATGCTGGCTGTAATGCAAACGCTGCATCATACCTGCAGTGTGTAGTTTGATGTTGTGTGTGTGTAGCAGATATACCTGCAGTGTGTAGATCAATGTCCATATGAAAGTCAATGCCCAGCAGTGTTTTTTTTCCCCAGCAGAGTTTCTAGTGTCTCTGTCTCTCTCTGGAAGAGGTTGCACATGAACTCTGCAGCCGCACTGAGGCGCTCCAACACAAACACTCTGACATTAAGCTGCTTCACACAACAAACATCAGCACGACGCTGCTGTTTGTCCAAAAGACACAATATCTCCTCTCCCACCGACGTCATGTGTTCATTTATCGACAGCCGTACAGACTCCTTTTGACACATTTTACCTCGTTTATCCAGCTCTCACTGACTCATCGGGCTGTTATTTTGCTGCGATCAAGTCAACGATGTGAGAGATTAGCTATCACAGACGGACGGACAGGGGGTGAAACATAGTCTTGCGCCATGCCTTTCGGCCTGGCGGAGACAATAAAAAAAGTTAAGTAAAGGAAATGAGCATTTCTGCAACAAAATTAGTCAACAAACTATACTATGAAAACATGGGCCACATTGTCCAAGAATGTAAGAAAGAGGCAGTCATGTAGAAAATAGCCGATCTACAAGCTTACAAAGCCTCTCAACGTGAGGCGTTCAGAGCTTGTAGATCGGCTATTTTCACAATATGTACTTGTGGAACGGAGTCAAACAGAATGGGGGGGTCCCCAGATCAAGTACGTTTATTTGGGGGGGGGGGCGGCGTGAAAGGGTTGATAAGCACTGCTGTAATCGGAGCGAAATTATCTGAAATTACTACCTGACCATAATGCAGCCTAACATGCGTTGCACGGGGCGGTCCTGCCATTACGTTAGTTACTGTAGTTGCTGTGGAGCGACATAGTTCTCCAGAAGACACACACAAACATACACCATCTACAATGGACTAACTGAGCAGCAATATTGACATTCACCACACGAACGTGCATTGTTGACAAAGTGATTGCACAGCCGCTGCAGGCATGACAACCACGTTAGCGTTAGCGACATGGCAGCTATCACAGCGCCCTGTCCGTCGTCGCTGGGACTAACTGTTATGGCTACAGCAGTAACAGCAAGCTGTCTGCGATGCCATTGTCTGGAGACTGCTCTTAGCGTGACACGACCAATGAGAGTGAGCGCTGTAGTTGTTGCTAAGATACGGTGGCGTCTCTGCCCCATAGCTTGTAGATCTCTCACGCATGATTGGCGTAGGCTGCGTTGCCAGGTCTGACTGTTTGTATAAGCGATGTTGGGCTTATTTGGGTGCACTTTTGGGCTCGTTTCCATAGACCACGGCAGCGCTTATTTCTTTCCCGTGACCGATGTGGCAAAAAAAGTGCAAAACGAACCATCCGGAAGTAAATTGCGAGATGAAATATATAGCACTTTTTGATTATTAGAGAAGGAGACACATGTGAAGGTTGAAAATGAAAGGTAGGAGATTATATAGTTTTTCATGAGGGATTTTTGTAGCAAGTTGTGAGAGAATTGGGCCACTCCTGTGGGCGGGGGGCTGATTAGAACCATTGGGGTTTGAAAGGAGACGCTCTCTGTTTGAGTGATAAGATTAATGTGACTCAGAGTAAACAAGCATCACCTTTAAGCATCACATGTTACGTAATGATTACTTAGGGCAAGGTCAGGTTAAATATCTGAAAAGCAGAAAACATGATTTCTATTATGTTTTGTATAAACATAACAAGGCGGCGGATCGGACTGGACGAAAATTTGAAAAGCTCAACTCTTTATTAAGGCAAGGCTGTTTAGGTTCAGAAACTGGACCCACCCACGCAGGGATGAGCAGGCACGAATTCTGTAGCTAAAACAAGTACCGGTACTGTATATTGTCAGGAACAGAGGCACAGGTACAGGCAGGATTCACAGAATATTGTCAGAACAGAACAACAGGCTACAAAAACATGCTGGCAGAAACAGGCTCTCATAGAAACAAAGAATATGACAAAATGTCCAACAGAGGACAGAGCTTTTAAAGACACACGCAGGCTAACAAGACACAAGGGAAGGCAATGGACAGTCGACACAGAATTGGCTGAGAGGAATGAGCTAAAGTGGAAATTAATGTGTGAGTGGCCGGAAGGGAGAAACAGAGGCTATCTTCACGTAAACCGGAAGTGCAAGGATTGGCAGGCAAGTGAGGAAACATGAGTGCATCCTTCCAGGAAGTTTTCCCAAGCTGAACGGCATATAGCTGACAATTATAGGTGTGTGTGTGTGTGTGTGTGTGTGTGTGTGTGTGTGTGTGTGTGTGTGTGTGTGTGTGTGTGTGTGTGTGTGTGTGTGTGTGTGTGTGTGTGTGTGTGTGTGCGCGTCGCAAGGAAAGAATGCAAGTGAGAGAACCAATTTACTTTCTAGATCTAGGATGAAGCCCCTTACTGTGATGAATGTATCTTCTCACGGGTGTGTTGCTGACATGGAGACACGTCTTGAACAAAGACAATTGTCTCCTGATTTGTCTGTCTGAAAAATGCAATTTCTGTGTCAGAATGTTCCGAAGATATGTGGTTTGTGAGGAACTATTAAAGAATAATCTGTGCTCACACTCACTCCTCCTATGGAATGAATACTCACAAACTGCTTGTGGTCTCGTAAAGGGGCGGGCACCCACGTGACACAGATCCACATTTTAGTTTTTCTCTCAAAATCATCCCTTGGGCTGAATTGGACTGCCTATTTTTTTACAACATGTGTTGAGAGGGCAAAAAGTGTCACGTTAAATTTCCTGACAATGCTAAACCAGTGATCTGCATGTTGATGACGGTGCATTTCTGCTGCCTTTCAGTCCATACAGTACAGTTTATCTGTATAATTATGCGAACGTTGTAGTGTTTTTAATTACTAAACATAACATGGCATCTCACTTATGTGCTGGTATAGGGCCTATCAAAGAAAGCTTTGTCCCTTGTGAAGTTATCTCTCTCCCTAACCAAGGCAAGGGTCGACCCTTTCAGATAAACATTGTGTTCAGCATTTTCTTTGGCAGTGTGTCCTTGTCATAATTGTGGTTATGACATTATACTTTAAAGTAATATACATTTGAGATATAAGAAGGCTGACCCATCAATTTTTTGATGACAGCTTTGTGCTATGGGCATTATATGCAAGGTCCTTGAGATCCTACTTATCTTGTCCTTGTATTTTTTTTCAGTGATGTCTGAGATCTAATGTTTAAATTTGCATTCCAATTCAGTTGCGTAAATCAAAACCTAAAAATTGCATACCAACAATCAGAATGTTGTGAATATAAGCCTAATCAATCCTCACCTGTCGCTGTTCAACTATAAACATCTAGGACAAATGATCAGACTGAAACAACTGCTAACTTTCTAACCTTGAAACACTAACTTACATGAAACATAACTAGGGATGAACTTGGTTTGTTTATCCTGCAAGTACACGGTCACATAATGTGTGATTATTACCATTCTTTTTTTATTATTTTTACGATATTTTTGTGCAGGTGTCTCACAACATGCATTAAAGTGATTGAATGGACTTGGAGCCAAGGAAATCCCTAGGCTTTTGTTGTACACTTTAATGTTTGGTTAAAGAGAGGATAACTGTACAAGCTGACTGGGGACAGGTTGCCTCTGTTCTGTAAACACCTGATGAGTAATCCATTTAGGGCTGCATCTAGTGATTATTATTCTTTTGATTACTTTTCTATGAATCCAAAAAAATCGAGAAGGGAATGCTTTTACATTATAGTTTTTATATATGTTATACTGTATAACAATGCAAACAATTTTAAAATAGATTTCACTTAAGCCCTACTTCGTAGTACAAACATGTCACAACACCTTGTTTTAATACTTTTCAAAATGTTTGCCTATAATAACATGCCCCAAATGGGGATGCCAGATTGGAAGTGGTTGGAAGTGGTTAACTATTGCAGCCGTAGTGGAGTTCACGGTCCATTTATGCAACTCGATCAATTGATTATTGATCGATGACTCTGAGGAAGATGCAGTAGCATCAAAACGTCAGTCATTACTTTTTGTACTTAGCACCTTAGTAAAAGAGGCTTTAATTGTCCGAGCTGCTCCAGTGCCACCTTAAGAGATATACAGTAAGTACATGTAAGAAATTAGTTAAGGTAGAATGGAGAAGGACATCGGACAGTGGAGAGGGTTGGAGCGTGTTCCAGGCGGTGAGGACCTTTTGGGCTATGCTGTCAACAAGATGCTTCTGCTTGCTTTTTATGTGGTCATCTTCCCCAATAAAAGCTTTTATGCTTCACCCTGAGAGGAATATATTTTTTCCACCACACAGTTGAACTGATGTGCAATGGTATAGAAACCCAAGATTCTCACTGAATAATTGATAGGTTAGGGGCACACTGGAATTTATGTTGTTATTCAATCCACTGGGGGGCGTAGTCTGTGTACGTGACGTGACAAGGAAATCCGTGGCCTTGCCTTGGACTTGGCAAGAATAAGCCCATAAGCACATACAGTATTGTATATAGAATAGTAAAATGTCTATCAAAATGTGATGCTTTCTTAGAACACATTTCTTGCCAAATCAATTTGTAGCAGCTTTCAGAAATGCTAATGCCTTGTTTTCTTGTCAACGTTCTGACAAAGAGTCAACGTGAAGCCTACTATCTTCCCCCTCATACTATTCTCTTTCAAGTGTCACGTCCCCACTTTTACTTTCCTAAATGCTTTGATCTTTTCGCACCAAAGACTGCCAGGAGATTGGCAGTATACTTTGGGATCAACATAACATAAAAGACCATGGTACCATCTCCAAACCAATATTGTATTGTGTGTATGTGTGTCTGTGTACTTCTTCCATTTGTAAAGAAATGTAGAGGTCTATGGCTTTTATCTTTGAAAAAGAGTGTCAAAAGGGAGATCTCTATAAAGTGCAAGTTCCATTGAGAAATGGTCCTTGATCCCATGGAGGAAATGCTAAACCAGTTGAAGTAAAAATGACACAGCATTTGCTTTTAATATAGCGCTTAGAATGATTGTGCCATAAGAATAAATCAAATAGAACTAACTTACGGTTAGTTCTATATTACGGTTGTATGTCTCCACCAACGAGTTGCCATTTACATCTGTGTCTGTCCAGACTCATGCAAGTAAATGAAGACTTTGAAGGCATTTAATGAACGTGTATTGAGAGACAAATCCTTTGACCACCTATTTCTAATCCTTTCATCCTGGAGTCCAAGTGGACCTGTGTGCCAAATGTCATGAATTTCTCTGCTGGCATTCCTGAGACATTACATTCACAAGGTTGGGACACACATGAGATCACAGTGACCTTGACCTTTGACTTTTGACCACCTACTTCTAATCAGTCCATTCTTTAAGAGACAAATCCTTTGACCCCCTATTTCTAATAATTTCATCCTTTAGTTCAATGTGTGCCAAACATCATGAAATCTCAAGGTGTTCCTGAGATATCACATTCACAAAGTTGGAATGGACGGACAGACGGACGGACGGACAGACAGAAGATTGGACGGACGGACGGACGGATTACATTCTTGAGATGTGGATGTGTTTACGATGATACATTCTTGAAAGTTCCTCTTTTATTGTTTAATCTCAATGAGACAGCCTGGTTATTTAAATGTTACATTGAGAAAATAAAAATAAAATGTGATTTTGTGAGCCCAGGCTGTTGGCTG
Organism: Gymnoscopelus microlampas; assembly: GCF_963454915.1. Taxonomy (NCBI): domain Eukaryota; kingdom Metazoa; phylum Chordata; class Actinopteri; order Myctophiformes; family Myctophidae; genus Gymnoscopelus; species Gymnoscopelus microlampas. The sequence continues at coordinate 42,614,089 of NC_139942.1, read as the reverse complement.
TTTGGTTTAAACAGTGGGGTACCCAGCACTTTTTTCAAACCAGCCCACGCCATGCCTGCAGTGTGAATCTGCTAGAGATGTGCCATAGCCTGCCAGCCATCCCCTCTCATTAGCACAGCTTGCACGGATGAACATGACACAGGTGACCAGGGTTTAACAAAGGCTGATACTGTAATACCAAATGTTTTTCTCTTTAGTTTCTCTTGCCCACCTCTACCCCTCCACCCCCCCCCCCCCCCCCCTCTCTCTCTCTTCTCTCGAAGGGGTGAAGTGTGGACAAAAAAATATCAAATCTAATAAATGTTTGTAAATAAAGGCCAACTAGAATAAATAAATGTGTAAACAGAGCTGTGTCACATTGCACCATTGCATTCAATCATAATTATGTAGAACAATTGTGCTTTTGCTGTTGAAAAAAATACTTTTTATGAATATTTATTCAAATTTAAAGCTATCTGCTCTGTTTTTACAATAGGCCCATGTACCGAGAGCAGCACGGTGCAGACAATGCAGGAACACACATACTGTATGATTGATAGCCTTTATAATGGTTGTATTCCAGTGGACACCCTTATCCTGTCACAACAGCTCACAAATCTTGCTGCTGTGTTTGCACATTGTTGAACTTCACCCAGCAGATACAGGAGTTTTAGCCATGTTTTCAGACTCTCTTAGGGTGTTTATAATCTGTTCGAGGTACAGTATGTGCTTCTGACATCTTGGTATAGTTGGCAGGTAGTTAGAAAGTGCAGCTCGGTTTCCACCTCATTGATGTGTGCAGTGGATGCGTCTGTCTAGTCCTGGGAGCCAGGTCTGCCTGTGGAGGCCTTCGTCAATGGTGAGGCTGGGCTCACTGAGTCTGTACACAGTCAAAGATTTACTTAGTTTTGGATCATTCACAGCTCAGGTACTCTGCAGCTGGGTATTCTCTGTTTAGGCCCAGATAGCATTCAAATTTGCTTTGGTTTTGGGTGGATTCTTTCCAATGTGTCAGAGAGTTTTGTTTTAGTTTTCTTTATGATTTGGTTTATTCCAGTGGGGTTTCTGTCTAGTGGCTCTGCTTGTGTTTGTGAACAGAACCAGCTGCAGGGGGCATCTCTAGTCTAGTCTCTCTGTGGGTGAAGGCTTATGGAGAGTGTCTGGGTCACTTTCTTTCAGGTGGTTATACAATTATTAAATACTCTCTTTTGTTTTCTTCTTGTCTTTTTATATATTTATTTTTTATTGATTTAAGGTTGCATAGAGTTACAGATAGTTACATACAGCATTCAACAGTAGTAATTGTCAGAAGTTTAGAGCAATAGACAAACAATACTATTAAACATGACCATGTCTTCATACCACCTTAAGCTTTATGCCCAGAATGTTCAGTGGTTTCTCCCAGATTCTAGAAAAAAAGGTGCGCTCTCCCATTAATACAGTATCTCAATTTATGTGTGGTAGCATCGGATATCAAAGATTTCCACAAATGAATAGACGGAGAGTCATCTCCAACCCACATTGTCATTATTGCTTTCCTATAGCTAACATTAAAATGAATTGGATTATTTCTTTATGCACCTTCAAAGAATCTGGGATACTTCTTAATACACATACAAGAGGATATTGGGCCAATTGTTGCCCAATAACCATGCTAATTTATTTGCATAATGCCTTCCAGGATAATTGGATTTTTATGCACTCCCATAGACAGTGAAATCTGGTTCCAGCTGTTGTTTTACATTTGGGACAATTTGAGTAGACGCCTGCTGTATACAGTATATACTGTACGTGTATGGGGATATGTACACATTTACAATATTATTGCATCTCCCTATATCTGCTACATGAAATTCTAGAAGGCAACAGCAGAATGTTTTATTGTCTATTGTCACATTAAGCGTCAAGCTCCAGAGTGCTCTCAAAGGGGAAAGTCTATTCTGATTCAGTTCTTGCAGCTCAGAGTTCTTGCAGCTTTGATACGAAATGTTGGTCCATAATATAACATCTTTCTAGTGGATACGAATCAACTTATAAATTAAGATTATTCATTTTTCTTATATTGCCTACATAATACCGAACTTGCAGATATTTCAAAAAATCCTTGGTGGGTATATTATACTGAGTTTTCAAAGAACGTTTTAAAGTTCCCAGTATCGAAAAGATCATACACTCTTTTTATACCTGCTTTCTGAGAATGGGCCCTATACCCTCAGCTAATCAAGGTTGAAAGCATATTTAAAGCATGAGTTTCTTTGAACATTTTCCTTAATCTACTCCATGTTTAATTACATTGGTTATTAGTGAATTGTCTTTAACTATACAGTATGTGGTAGTTCACTGTTCACTCAATCGCTAATTTAATACATTCATTGAAGAGCAAGGTTTACAGATACATGCCTCTATTTTAAACCACAGTAATCCAACTTGTTCAATTACCCATAAAGAAATAATTCTAGCATGCATTGACCGTACATAATTTTCCACCTTGGGTAGACCCCATCCACCTTTTCCTATTGGGAGTTGCTATCTTTTCAATTTTGATAATTAGTGGCTGGGTATCATCCTAATTCTGCTCTGCACGCATTATTCATTTGGTGTTTTCAGTCGAATGCAGATAAGAGACTTTCAGAACTCAGTTTGGCGAGTTCTGAAAGGGAAATTGGTTCTATGACGAAGTATAATATTTTGAGCCAGATTTGATATGGAATGTTCAGCTTGATGTTCCTTTTGATGCCGTAAAAAGCCCTTCTTGACCGCAAAGTTTGCGTGGCACTTCACATGTGCTGGAACGTTGCATACAGTTCCAGGAGTATGGCAGATTAATCGATATAGTGCTCTGACCTCCCATCCACAACCATCAAAAAGGGCAAGCAGCACTACAAAAATAGAGTGTACATTCTGTACAATAACAGGATTCAAAGGGACAACCATGGTGTAGCTGTTGCCCTCTCCTCAATTGTCGGTAAATTGAGGAGAGGGTATATTGATATAATCAATCATTAGGCCTTCATTTTCTCCTTTTTTCTGCCACACTGGACCCATGGCATTTTGCACATCGTCACAATTTATCTACTGATGATGCCATGGCTCTTCAGATTGCCCTTTCTCACCTGGAGGAGAGTAACTGTTGTGTGTTGTTGCTGTTGTTTCAGTTAAGCTCGACACCAGGCTCAGGGATCTGGGCCTGCACCTGACCTTTTGTAGCTGGATACTGGACTTCCTGTCAGGCCATTGGTGGTGAGCATTGGCAGCACCACATTAGATAATAAAAGAGTATAGCTGCCAATGCAAATTTTGTTGTGGACACAGAGACAGAAAAATGACCAACATTTCGTGAGTTTCATCCATTGGCTGGCACCTCACAAGGACCGGTGTGCTGTGCACCTTTTGATAACAGCACCAAATCAGAACCACTGAACCTCAACACAGGAGCAGCAACCTCCGGTTCCTCAGTGTACACATCTCCTGAGTCATAATCATAATCAAATTTCTTACAGATGTAAGAGAGAGGGAGAGATGGATGGGGGAGGAAGAGTGGGAGAAGTAGGGAGAGTCGAGCAGGGAGGGAGAGTGGAGCGGGGAGGGAGGGAGGAAGTTATCAGGCAAAACACGCATTGCGCCGCGTTTTCTTCTTTTGATATGTTTACTCTTACTTTGACTCTTATTATTTATTTGAAATGTAACCGCGAGACGTGGGAAGCTTGTACAGAAGAATTTCACCCACACTTTTAGACCTGTTGTGAACTTGTGATGTGACAATAAACTGAAGTTGAGTTAAGTATACCCTGCTACAACCGTTAATTGGCCCTGAGAAACAAATCCAAATAGATTTTAATGAATATCTCACTGCCAGCAGGGCTCATCATGATGTGGTCCGTTGAACAGATTCCAAGGTGAGGCGGTGCGTTGGTGGGAGTTAAATCAAGGATTCTCATCATTAATTAACAGTTGAGTCGATAAAATAGTTATGGGGAGAGCTGAGTGGGTGTGACGTGTCCTAATTCACATGTTTGAACCTGACACCCACCGACGGAGATGTCGGAGGAGTAATGGCTTTTGGCAAGGTCATTCCTGGCTTCTGGCAGTAGCAAGTACAGTACCCAGAAGTCACCGGACCCCTAATAGAGCTCCCTCATCTTGCCAATAGTATACTGTAAAAGTGTTGGTGCTCTGAAACTCTGAAAATATCTTTGGAGAGAGAACAAAGGAGTTTAATTTCCCATGGTTGTGCTATTCCAGTGTATTAACATGTATATTATGCTATGAAAATGTATTGTCATTACACAATAATTCTGTACTGTGTGCTGCTCAAAATCTGTACAAATGTGTAATATGTTGCGTTGCGTACTACTTGTGTTCTTGTATCCTTATACAGCTTACTGTTCTAGTACATCAGCTACTGTACATCAGTTATTAGGGAGATTCTCATTAGGTACTTATATTGATATAATCAATCATTAGGCCTAATGTTTTTATACCATAGTTAAACACAAAGGCCATTGTAAAGTGCTATCGGACAAACCATCTATGTTACAGCCTTACCTGTCTCCTCAATTTGTAACTGGGAGGAATCATTAACCTGGACTAATGAGAACTAATAAAGTGTGTAAACCATTGTTCTTTAATGATCCCCCACCTCCCTGCAGAGTAGCCTGTTGTTGGTTCGTAAGTCTGTCAATATCAGTTGGTTTCAGTCGGTGAGTCATTGAAAGTGATGTTGAAGGCTCTTATTGAGGCACCTGTGTGTTTGGGGAGAGCTTGTCTCAGCTGACCTGTGCTAAGTCAGAGTTATTAAAATGGTCGCTCCCTTCCTTTTCAAGCCAAGCTCGTCCCTCTGCTCCAGCTCTCTCTCTCCCTCTGAGACTCACTTCTATTTGATCACCTTGTCTCTGGCTTGACGGCTCTGTCACATTCTACCTTATTTCTCTTTCTTTCTCCGTCCTCTATAGTCGCTCAACCTCTCTTTTTCACTCCCCTATCCCTGTCCACTCCCCACCCCCTCTCTGTCATCAAGCCGCCCTCAACACTCTCTCTTTCTTGTCAATGTACCTGTCCTTTGTTGCCCGAACTTGTCATCGCCTTGTAACTAGGGATAGTGTCTCTGGGTCCTTTGGTGGAAGGAGTGTACCCTTGTCATATTACTTCTCTGCTGAGAAGTCTCTCAGTGGCTCAGAAGTGTCTATTTGTCTGCATGTCTCTGAGTGCCTCTCCCCACAGTGTTCCCAACCAGCTCCACCTAAAGCCTACGTATATACACCGGCAGAGTAATAATACATACACAAACTGTGGCATTGTGTTTCTGAAGCACCTCTAAACGTTATGCACGTACTACTCAAGCTGCATTATCAGTCCACCTTAACAGTAGAAAATGATCAATCACTTTGTGTTTTCAAGGACAAAGATTCATCCAAATTGATTATAAAAGATTCTGTCAAGGGAAAAAAGTGACAAAAAAGGTGTTCAGAATAAATTCACCTCATAATCTATCCATCCAGCTTTATATGAAGAAATAATGGAAACTGTTACAGTGTACACACAAAGGAGGCATAACACTGTAGTCGGTCATGGGCAGTGCAGGTTACAAGCACCACAACATACAGTAATTGGCAGACTAATGGGCTAAGCATTCAAAAAATAGGCCCAATTATAATGAAAAGAAGACACGTTGCCAAAAGCCAAACACATTTTCTCCGATGTATAAATGGATTATATAGTGTGGCAAATAGGGAAGAGACGGACTATCATTACACACAGACAGCTTCAGGTCCTGTTTGGCTCCCTAGCTGCATGAGGATCATACTTCTGCTTAAGAGTGAGCTCTAGTGGTAGAACGAGCACAGTGAACTACAAAATGGTGCTGCCAGTGGCATGCTGTAGCCATAGTAGAGTGAATCTGCTCTGTTTAGTATAACCTACCTCCTTGCATTGTGCTGCGATAACTGTAATTGTTTGGTTAGGTGACATCTGTACGCCTTGCAATGATAAAAAAAAAATATATATATTTCTCCATTTTGAGAGCATTGATCTGGAAGGGATGAAGTTGACACAAATCTTTGCCTAAACTTTAAGGCCAGAATGCGACTTCACAGTCACACTTACACCAGGGAGATGTAAGTGTGATGTCTTAACACATCGCGTGCCAATCGCGTAGTTCTACGCGAACCTAAATAACAGCGCAGCGTGCCAGTCGCTTAGATCTACGCGAAGTGTTTTTTTTGTTTTTTTTCTCGCAGTGACACATTTCATTGTAGCACTCTCTCGCAGTGACACATTTCATTGTAGCACACCCGGAAACGGAAATGAATGTCATTGTCAATCGAAGATTTTCGTTCCCATCCGCCGCCGCTTTAAAGCTTCCGCTAAATCGGCATTATCTCGGTGTTGTTTTTCTCCGCGCTGAACGCTGTTTAATAGAAACTGCGACTACTGCAAAATGGAATGTCGCCGATTGAAAATTTCTTCTCTGGGCCACTCACACAGCTACCCTGTGTGTCTACAAACAGTTTAACGTGCGATCATAAGGTATTTAGCGAGGTCTGTGGCGAAGTGAAAAAAACTAAAAAACAACAATAAATCGTGGCATGGAATGTGTTAATTACCAGGGTCATGTTTTGTACAATGCAATTTAAATGTAACTTGTATTGAGTGAGGTTTGAACCGGGGACCATCAGAATAAGAGGCTAACACTTTACTGATTGAGCTATTCGATCCACAGACTTACACAGTGAGAAAGGAGGATGCAAAGACACTTTTTTAATGAAGCCATGCCTCTACAATGTCTATGGCCACAGAGAGGAATCGAACACTCAATCTTCGGACTCACAGGCTGTCACACTAGTGATTGAGCTAAGGCTTCATGGTGTCTGTTGAAGATCATAGACTCTTGTCTTCTGCCATGAATGGAGCCCCTGTATCACTAACACTAAGATCAGTGGTTCACCAAGCATTTACCAATAGAGAAATGTGATGTCTGCTCGGTACCTAAACTAGTGAAAATAGTTCTACAAGCTCACAAAGCGTTGCTATCTGAAAAGTTGTGAGATTGTAGATCGGCTATTTTCACAAGAAAGTCATACATAAAAAACAACTACTCTCAAAAAAGCATTTCATGTTATTTGTTTTAAAATTGCACATGTATTAAAGGTATTGTAGGGAACATTAAGCCTAAATTTAAAATATATATATATATATATATATATATATTGCATTTTTTCCCCTCTATCAGCCACTATATAATGATGCTGGGGTGTTTTCCTCCATTGAAACACAGTCCTCCTTCTGAAATCCGTATTTTCCCTAATGTTTATGTGTTCTATGTTTATGTCCGGGACGTAAATTAACGCACGCATGTGCGCGTCCGTGCGCGTCCGTGTCCGTATGAACGTTTACTTTCGGTTTTAAAACGCTCTCAAACTTCGTTTTTGAGGCACAGAATTTACTTTTAAGATAGCGTGTGGATAGAATTTAGTTGTTTAACTTCATATATGTGGTCAATTTATCATGAAAGAGCCTATTTAAAAATAAAAATTCAGAGAACCAGCAGGGCGGGAATTTCCGCATATTGTATCCCAATAAAGCAACCTGTTTTCGGGCACCATCCCTTTCCTCAGTACCTCGCTATGGAACTCCCTCCTGCGTCACCCCCTGGTGGTCGGGGAAAAGTACTGCTGGTGTTTATTTACCTCTGAACTCCCGCGTATACCTTTAATTGATACAGTCATGTTGTGTGCGATGCAATTGAAATGAAGTCTACATGAGGTGGGACTTAAACCTGCGACCCTGTGGTTGCAAGGCATTAAGGGTCTAGCGATCAACCATTGGACCAACAGACCTGAACTGGTGAAAAAGAAGCTCACACCGATGACACAGTTTCACGCAAATTGCTCAGAAATCCTGGGTTTAAGTGTTTTTCAAACTGCTCAAAATTGCGGACAATCTAAGGGCGGAGCTTACTGGTCAAAGTGATAGATGTGTTCCTCATGAGTCAAGGCACATGTGTAAGCAAGTTTCATGGCTGTCGGCCAAACGAGACATGACTGTTGTCTGTTTAAAGTTTGCATTTTCAAAGAATTGCTATAGCACCCCCCTTTGACCAATGGAGTAAGATTGGTTTCATTCATATTTGGAATGACCCTCTACATTACTGCAAAGTTTCAAACAAATGTGAGTCTGCATGTATGTGTTAGGGGCAGACAAATCATTTTCATAAAACTGCAAAATTAATTGGCTCATAAAAGCTTAATGTTTTCACTTAGAAAAAAATCCCGCCATGTTTTTGTCGGCATAGGTCCAAAGTACATGTGTAGACAGTTTCGTGCAGATTGCTCAAAAATCCCAGGAGGAGTTTGATTTTAACTGCTTTTCATATAATTCAAATTGGTGGGTGAAAGTTGTTAGGCATGAGGAGACGCATGTGTGTATCAAAGTTTCCTGGCTGTAGGTCAAACAGGGCACGAGTTGTACCTGTTCAAAGTTGGCATTTTCAATTGAGTGCTACAGCGCCACTGAGTTTCGTGCCTTGGCCGTTTGGCATAGCCCTCTACCCTTTTGCCGATTTTCGTAAAAGGTGACCACGGTTAGGCCAGGACAGAAAAAACAGCGGAAGAATAGTGAAAGCCAAGAGATGCAAAGAGGCTTCGAGCCTATAGGCCTCAAACCCTCAATTACATCCACTTGAACAAAGCAAAACTTTGCGAAAAAGGTGCGCTCAGTGCAGCACATATCACCAACAGAGGTTCTCTGACGTCACAGTAATGACTTCATAATGGTGAATACATATTTGGGCAAGACTGTTTGGTGGGATGGCGGGAGGTTGGATCCGAGATTATGAATTCACAACATGTGAAAAATATTCACAATATTTGAAAGATTATTGGCCCAATGGTTTGCAAGATTCGCTGCACACACAGACAGGCACTTCTTGCCTTCGGCCTGGCAGAGATAATAACATCACTATGCCACCCACCATAGACCCTCACCAATTTGCCTAAAGACAAACCAGATCCACAGATGACACCATAGAAACAACACTACACACTGCCCTTCTCCCACCTGAAGAAGAGGAACCCCTATGAGAGAATGGATTATCATTCTAGATCAGTGTTCAACACCATAGTCCCCTCCAGACTTGACACCAAACTGTGTGCGGCCGTGGCGAATGGCCGCTTGTTCGATCCCAGGCTCCCCCAGAGCAAAATAATCATATTTGAACTGGGGACCCCCCGCCCCCTGATAAGCACTTGGAATTGTAGGAGTTGAGGCATTACATTTTGTTTGACTCGGTTCCACAGATAAATATTGTGAAAATAGCAGATCTATTTTCAAAATGTTTATCTCTTTCTTATATTATTTGATCATTTGTCCAATGTTTAAACAGTTTTAATGCACAGCTTAAATATGGGAAAATTGAAAGAGCAGCTTCCTCACTCCCTGCATAATGCCTCTGGTCAATGGTCAATGTCAATGTGCATGTTCAGATTGATTGGTCAACCCACTGAGGATGGATGCCTCACCTTCCTGTACACATGCTAAAAGAGAACTAAATACTGTAGACAAAGTTTATATTGAGAACAGCGGCAACAACAAAAAGTAGCATAATTGTCCGTCACAACATCCAGTTACCACAAGACAATGATTGGAAATGACTTGGAGAGGATTCTGGTTAAGGAAATGGTACTTTAATGGCTCTTGCAAAGTACTTAGTAGATGGCAATCTGTCAATGCAAAACAGTAATGTACTGTGGTAGCATGGAGATTGCACTAATGAGGATGTTAGAGCCAAATAAATTGTCTGCTTGTATTGCAGCCACAGCTGAAAGCCCCTTTACAGCATTCAATTGAAAACAAAATATTAGGGATTTGATCATTTTAACAACTATGGGTGACATAACTTATATAAGGTGTGCATTCAGTGTTCAGTTTGGACCAGGAGGAGTTTAATGTTTTGGACAAGCCACAAGATCAGTGATCACATAAACTAGTTTTAAATCTATTCAATTTAAACAGCCATACCAGTGGTCTGACATGTTTAGCCCATTGACTCATGACTCACGGTGATGGTGCACTTGACATTATTGCCAGCTTTTTACCCCTAAAGTGGTTTGTTTGATTTTCAAGGAAGCCAAGCCCTAAAGTAGTTTGTTTGATTTTCAAGAAAGCCAAGCCATTGGATTCTATTCTGAGCATGGCCACCGTTCAGAACGCATGCCTGTTTGGAGTGGGCCATTCCAGAACCACTCATCCAATCGACTTCACAGTCACACTTACCACTACACTTTCTTGGATCCACAGCAACATACCCACCAAGTGTAAAGTTGATCAGATGAACAGCTCTTCAGATAATATGTGATGGACAGCCAGACAAGATATAAAGACATATATAATAGTACACACATGGTTGTGTTATGGTGGCGCAGACAGTCCTGACCATATGCTCCTTTTGAGTTGCGAGCACCAAAGTTTTGAATCCAAACTCTTGTTGTTGTTCGCATGTCTCCCCTCTCTTTCTTCGCTCAGTTTCCTGTCTCTCTAGTCTCGCCTACTGTATAAATAAAGCAAACAAATTACATTATTATTGTGTTTTAATTTAAGTACAAAAATAGTCCTGGCAGAAAAGATTGATTTAGTAAACATCCATGGCTTATGATGTGATATTTAATCCACATTGATTCCATTATTCATTTAAGTTTGGTAATGTTTTAATGTTTTGGTAAAGTTAAATGCAAAATCCAAAAATAAATCCTATAGCGGCAAAATGGTCTATGTTTATGAACGATATTGATATCTGGCCAAAAGTGTGAATAGACTATGTACTGATGCCAGTGTGGTCCTTTAAGGTTAGGAACCATTAAGGTGGGTCATGATTTTACAGCTACAATAACAAGTCCCTTCAGGAGCTACAGTCACTTGGGCTTGAGTTTATAGGGGTATGAACAAAACCTGCCGTGGAAGGATAATTCCATCGCAGAGGCAGCATTAGCTTTGCTGTTTTAAATTAAGACCTGAGGCTGATTCTTAATGCCTTCTAAATCAGTAGTTATTTTTTCGTAATTATTATTACAATTATGCAAGATTTTTCAAACACTTTCAAGATTGTTCAAAAATGTTAAAAAATAGCAGATGTACAAGCTCGCAGCACAGCATGAAGTGACGTGCTGTGAGCTTGTATATCTGCTATTTTCTTTATAGCCAACGCTAAAATCTAAAATGACACAGATGCTTTCCCGGTTTTAATGGGTTAAATCACTTCAGGACAAATAATGCTACATCAGGGGGTTTAGTATAAAGAATTATTGATTGACTGAAACAAATTCATATCAAAATCTCTGTCTGTCTGTCTGTCTGTCTGACTGTCTGTCTGTCTGTCTGTCTGTCTGTCTGTCTGTCTGTCTGTGTCTCTCCTTTCTTGCACTGCTGCCCGCTTTTCCTGTTTATTATTCATGTTCATCATCACACCCAGAGTGCTATTTGCTACCAACATCATGGGTGGATTGGCAGCAATTTAGAGCTGAGCTTTACCGTAAACACTGAAATGGATCTCACTTACAGTAGGCTTACACATGCAATCACAATTGTGAATGCATACGGTCTCACATGCACACAAGCACAAACAGGCACAAACATACACACACGCACGCACACACGCAGGGGCATACACTACACACAAACACACATACAGTACAGATGCACACATCTCATTGATTCTCCCCATACCACCCACACAAAAATCGTCACAAGATAATATTCTCTCCACACAGCAGCAGTATCATAGAAATAACCATGGTCACGTGCACCAAGGTGCGCAAACACATACTTTCTCACAGGGATAAGTTCTGGAAATGTTTCCACTTGCTATTCACACAGCAATATAACACAAGTAAGAATGAAAACACACACACACACACACACACACACACACACACACACACACACACACACACACACACACACACACACACACACACACACACACACACACACACACACACACACACACACACACACACACACACACACACACACACACACACACACACACAGAGAGAGAGAGAGAGATAAAAATGACTCAAAGGGGATCAGTTCTGGGAACGTTTCCTCTCGCCTGTCTTCAGATCACCATTCTAGTTGTGGGCTTTGGCTTGTCAAACGCAGCCATCTACATCTCTACACATGGGGATATAATAAATGGCAGGAATAATACTGCAGCAATCTCAAATCTACAGGGATGCCAATTAGCTTGGATCATTGTGTTTATTGAAAAGGCACTGTGGTTATAATCCTCCAGAATCGGATCTGGTACAAACTAAAATGTCAATAAATAATTAAATAAAAACACAAGTAAGTAAATAGGTCGGAGTGGCTTATTGTCGGTATCAGCCAAAAGCGATTCAATGTGCTAGACCCTTGGGAGATGGATTGCTGAGGTGGAGTGCAACACCTACCATCAACTCCCACGTCTTAGGATTGCCTGGGATCAAACTAAACCCTGAACCTTGTGGTTCAAAGGCTCTACGTGCTCTACGAACTGAGCAACCCGGACACATGAAAATAAGAACAACCTATCATTCATGGTCGTTTATCATAAAACATGCAAAAGTTTACATTATAGCAGGAAAACAAATATAACATAAAAATGTTATAGTATTGTTGTACTTTCAGTTAAGTCTGACCTTCAGGATTCATCATAATAAAATGTTTATTCCAGCTTCAAACCATCATCATCATGAGAAAAGATGTGAGCATGATAACACAGTTACAGTGTGGTAAAATGTTGTTAAGACTATGGCTGTAGCCGACACCTGCCTGTAGCGCCTTGTGACCTCAAAATAACCTGACTCAGTGGGATGACATCTCCCTGTATGAACCATCAATTTATGACGATGATGCCTCTCAGCATCTTATCAACAACAGAGAGATAAATGTTCCACACACTGCCTGTCCTGCCCAGGGTCATTTCTCACAGAGAGATAGATCCTAGCGTCATTCAGCGGAAATACTTTTCAAAAGGACTCAGTGAATATGAAAGGAAAGGCTTTTTTTTAAGGCCACACAAACACAATGGTTTCACAACGTCTTTGTGTGAGGTCACACAAAGACAATGGTTTTGAAGGTTGACTTCCCATGCCTGAGGCTGATGTAACAGCAGATAATGTGCACAATGCTTTTGCAGGAATGCAACAGTCTGGTTATAACATTGTTGTCCGTCCGTGTGTCAGTGTGTGTGTCTGTCCGTCTGTGAGCAGCTAATCTCTGGCACCGTTGGCTCGATCGCCATGAAACTGTGCACCCATACTTCTTGGAGGCCAAGTAAAAACCTCTGCCCCAAATTTCTCACATCGGCCTGTTATAGAACCACCAGGAGGCCGATGTTTACAAAACACATCTTTATATTACTCCTACAGATTTTGTCCAAACATCACGCCAATCGGTACACATTATCTCTATAGTCATGTGATCAAGATGGATCTGTTAGTAATATATTCGTAATTTGTTATCATATTAAAGGCTTCCACCTTACGTACACACAACTTGAGCCCTAGCTCTCACTTGAAGAGCCCGAGATGGCTGGAGTCATGCAGACAGAACTTTAACTTCAAGTTTATTGTCACATCACAGGTTTACAGGTATAAGACGGTGGGTATTGTCACCCACAAGTTTACAGGTGTAAAATTGTGGGTGAAATTATTTTCCCACTGATTTGCAGTTAAAAAAGATAATTATAAGAATAGAGAAAGAAACAAAGGAAAAAGTCAGATAACAGGATAACAATATCATATATAAATTGTGTGCTTAACAATTTTTGGCAGAATATTACAGACTTCTCTACAAGTAAGAGATATGACCTAGCAGTATACATACTCTATATAGCAGCAGATAAAGAATATCAAAGTCTCCTGTGCAAGTTACGTCTAGTTCACATGATTGTATACATTATGGTGGAACAAGATTCCTGACTGTCAGGGATACCCATTCCTACTTTGAGAGAGGATACTGATTGTGTGCGAAATTGATCTATGTTTCATACCCATTAGTTTCAGATATTGAAAAGGCATTCTCATATTCTGTGTCTCTGGAGCAGTTTGTTAATTTATTATTTCTAATATGAGAAGCCTGCTTTAAATGCATGGGAATTCCAATCAATTCAGAAAACGGGGTGCGTATAACCAGCATAAGAAGATAGAGGTATAAAGAATAAAATGGTTCAGGGGAGATCAGGGGAACAAAAAGTTGGGAAAACAAATTAATATGTCTGCAAGATCCACTTCAACCAATGTTTAAGGCCTTTGCAGACAGGGTGCGATTTCTCACACGGAAAAAACGGACAATATATATTTTTTAATGAACACATGGTTTGTCTTCAATTCTCCGTTAGATACTCACTATGGGATATCAGCGCCCCCTGGCCCCCCTACATACTACAGTGGATTAGATTAATTTTGATCAGAAAACCAGCTTTAACCCAAAGCGGAGATACCTGTATCCCCTCCGGCAGCCGTGGTGCCACTGGATAGCGTAGCCAGCTGGCCGCGGCGCCACCGTACTACCAAACAAGCTGTCGCCTCTGTGAGTGGAAGGACCCGCCATTTGCAGACACCATCGCCCACTGCTGCTGTGTTTGGTGGGCCCTACCGGATGCAGCAGCCTGGCGGCGTTCCCTCCTCCCAGGTTCCCGCGCCTGCTCAAGCACGTCGCCAACAGCGGACGTTTACCAGGGGAGGAAGCCGACATGGACGAGGGAGAAGGGGAAGGTGAGGTTCCTTCCTACCAGGAGGAATCCATGGAGGTCGCCACCCCTGCACGACGATCTCCCTGGGACCTCCAGGGATCTTCCCGCTCCCTAGGAGCTTGTGAGTGAGTTAGCCCAGACTAGCTACGTTAGCTGCTTGCTAGTTTAACGTCGCCCTAGTCAGGCAGTGTTTTGTTGGCTTAACACCCAGCTAGCTTCACTAAACAACAGGTTATTAGCAGTGCTGTTCTAGCCTAGCTTGCCTCGTTAGGATAACACCAGCTTGTTAGCCTTCCCACTCTGTGTAACGAGCAACCCCGTTCGGGGGCTTCTACAGACCGCAACCGAGCCGGCGGTTTTACCACGAAGGACGAGGCCGTTTCCAGGTGCGATGCGGCGATGCGTTTTTTTTCCAATCGAACCCAGTTCGATTTGTGCGTCTTTTTGCATGCGGTAAAAACTGATTGACTCCATTTTGCATCAGTCCATTTTGCATCAGTGCATTCAACTTTCAACTAAACCTAGCATGAGTCTGCCTGATAGTGTTAAAAAAGAAAAGAAAAGGTTAGGATATTGTCATGTTTTGGTCAAAGTTGTTCTGTTATTTTGTGTATTTTTCTTTTCTGTGTTAATTTGCACTTCACTTTACTATGCACCACCCCAACTATAAATATAATTTCCTCCCTGCTGATATTATCTTCTAAGTTTTAGTTTGGTAAATATATCATGAAATGATTTCAGGATATATTTGCCAAACTAAAACTTAGAAGATGAAATGGCAGGTATACAGACAGTGCTGCTGCTTTTACCCTCAGTGAGGCAGACCCAGAGGCACCACGTTATATGAGAGAGATATCAGATTACAAAACAAACGACAGCAGGAGGAGCAGAAGCAGCATGGCTTGCTGGCTCACACAGTACAACACTTAACAACAACAACAACCACCACATTGCCACTGCAACTTAGCAGACTACTGTTCTAACCCGACAAAGGCAATTGCACGCTGGCTACAAACACAGCAACAACAGCATGGCTCACTGGCTTCACAGTGCAGCACATAACAACAACAACAACAACAACCACATTATTGCAATTGCAAGACAAGTAAACTGTTACAGTTGTATTTAATTACCTGATTGCTGTTGTCTCAGCTCCGTCTGACGTTTTCTCTTTTTCTTTTTCTCGTATCCAGAGGGGTATATGCGTTTCATTTTGTCTAGTGAGTGAGCTTTCTTTATTTTTTAAACCAACGCGCGCTAACCGCTCTATCAAACCAAAACACTCTCACTGTCACTGAGAGGGGAGGGGGGGCGGAGCAGACAGCATACACCAGAGCGTGCCAGTGACAGCCAATCAGACAGCCTGCAGCAGCTGTCTCATTCAAGCCAAGCAGTGCTGCGCTGCGCAGCCTGCGCTGATGTGAACGCAGTAATGCACGTTATTTTCTGCTGAAGGGAGGGGGCGGAGAGGGGGCCTCTTTGATCGGCGGGTAGGCGGGGCCCCACGCAACCTGCGTAGTGTGCGTGTATGTAGAAGCGGCCCTGGAGAAGCGGCCCTCACTCAAATGGTTAATGTTCATCTTCCTGGAGCATGAATGCACACATGGCAATCCACCCGTTAGATTTCAAGATATCTTGTGTGCACGTGAACATTTTTAGACGTTTTTAATGGTGGCGTTCAAGGAAAGAAGGAGAAGATAAAACATCAGCACATTCTGTAAAATATTCACATTTTTCACAAGTGAGAGGTGTGAAAAGTCTATTTTCTGCCCAGGCATTGAGCATTTCTCTGAGGGGTGGAGAGACAGGTATTTTGTCCCTGTGATTGGAGTGGGTGCTGTGCTCCTTCTGACTCCCAGGTGTTATGCAGGGATGCATTGGTCATGGGACGCGGTAACACGCCGTGCAACCTCTTTTTGAGTAGGAGCACGCACACGCATTGATTTAAAACAACCCTTAATTCACACCTCAACAAAGTTTACAAAGGCTCCCGACTGCTGGGTGTCACACCAGCATGAATTAACATAGGAATGAGCCTAGATGCATATCAATTGTCCATTGTGTGACCTGTGTAGGTGTTAAGCGACGTGCGTGTGCCGTCTTTAAAATAACGTCCCACCACTAACAAAATACAAAACACCAATACAACACTGGTGTTATTTATTATCATTAGCCAATGATTTTTGAATATCTTATTTGTCTGTCTAATAGTATAATATCTGCCTGAACGTTGCGCCAGTAATAAAGTACGTGTTTGGGGCTTCAAACAGTGTGCAGGTGTTTTATCTTCCCCTTGATTCTTGCCTTGATGCCTTGATGTCCAGCACCTGGCCTAAATACAAGATGTGCACACAATCTCCTCTGTGAGGCGTTCAAGGAAAGGCCATGTGTCACCAAAATCAATGGGGTACAGGAGGTGCACACCGAATTCCATGGCAATCCATGCAGTCGTAAGTAATTGTAAAGACGAACTAGAAAAAGTGCTCCTCGGAGCACAGGTCTCCGCCAGGTCAGGTAGGTTATTGTGGCCTCCTGGTGGCGCTATAATAGGCCAATGTGAAAAGGGTGGCATTTCTTCTTAGACCTTTCAATCGGACACTGCATTCATGATTTGAGGCATTTTGTTCCAAAATGTGTTTTGCTAAATTAGACCTGCTGGTGGCACTATAACAGGCCAATGTGAATGTGAAAAGGGGGGCATTTCTTCCTCAGCATAGGGGGAATCTGCATGCAAAATGTCACGGAAATTGCACACTGTGTTCATGTTTTGAGGCATTTTGATAAAAACTGACCAATCCTGCAAACTTTGGAAGCCACTGTAAGCCAAATAGGATGGAATATGAAATATTCGGACAGATCCATCAGAATCACATGACTATGGAGATACAGTGTACCAATTTGCGTGTTTTTTGGACAGAATCTGAAGGAATAATCTCCAAAAATTTATTTTACATAAGTCGGCCTCCTGGTGGCGCTGTAAAAAGCAGATGTGAAAAATGCAGTGCAGATGTTTTTCCTTGGCCTCTAGGGAGTGTGCATGCAAAGTTTCACGCAGATCGTGCAGTTATAGTTAAAAATGCAAATCAGCCTGTTATAGCGCCACCATGAGGCTGATTTGAAAATGTTCAAGTGGCATTTCTTCCTCGGCCTAGTGGGAATGTGCGTGTGCAATTTTATGGAAATGGAAAGCTGCGTTTCATGCAAACTTTGGAAGCCAACTTTAGCCAATGAGGATGTAATATGGGAAATCGGACAGATCCGGGTTGATCACATGACTATAGAGATACTGGGTACCGATTTGCATGACGTTTGGTTAAAAGCTGTAGGTGTAATGGGAAAAAATGGGTTTTGCACAAATCGGCCTCCTGGTGGCGCTATGACAGGCCCATGTGAAAAATTTGGAAAAGAGGTTCTGCTATGGCATCCAGGGACTGTATGTGCACAGTTTCGCTGCGATCAAGCCAACAGTGCCAGAGATTAGCTGTACACAAAATGACAGAATGACGGACGGACGGACACACACACACACACACACAGACTGACGGACAGGGGGTAAAACATACTCTCTCGCCATGCCTTTCGGCCTGGCGGAGACAAATATGGAATTTGTGTTACTTTGTTTGTTACGCTGTAACGCTTCTCATAATAAATCCTCTTCTGGCAACAAAATGTATTTCATTTTTCATACTTTCATACTTTAACTATGTTTCTTTAATTAACTGCTGGTTTCCATCCACAACATACGTGCACCACACAAACACACACACAAGAACAAGCTTGGTGAGAGCAACCATAATCCCTTGCAACAGCTGTCTCCAACTATCTATCTGCTCATTATGTGAGCACAAAACACTGGCACTATATCATCCTCAAACTAGAAAAAGTGCTCCTCGGAGCACAGGTCTCCGCCAGGTCAGGTAGGTTATTGTGGCCTCCTGGTGGCGCTATAATAGGCCAATGTGAAAAGGGTGGCATTTCTTCTTAGGCCTTTCAATGGGACACTGCATTCATGATTTGAGGAATTTTGTTCCAAAAATGTGTTTTGCTAAATTAGACCTGCTGGTGGCGCTATAAAGGCCAATGTGAATGTGAAAAGGGGGGCATTTCTTCCTCGGCCTAGTGGGAATTTGCATGCAAACTTTCACGGAAATTGCACACTGCATTCATGTTTTGAGGCATTTTGTTTAAAACTGACCAATCCTGCAAACTTTGGAAGCCACTGTAAGCCAAATAGGATGGAATATGAAATATCGGACAGATCCATCAGAATCACATGACTATGGAGATGCAGTGTACCAATTTGCCTGTTTTTTGGACAGAATCTGAAGGAATAATCTCCAAAAAATTATTTTACATAAGTCGGCCTCCTGGTGGCGCTGTAAAAAGCAGATGTGAAAAATGCAGTCCAATATTTTTCCTTGGCCTCTAGGGAGTGTGCGTGCAAAGTTTCACGCAGATCGGTGCAGTTATAGTTAAAATGCAAATCGGCCAGTTATAGCGCCACCATGAGGCTGATTTGAAAATGTTCAAGTGGCATTTCTTCCTCGGCCTAGTGGGAATGTGTGTGTGCAATTTTATGGAAATGGCAAGCTGCGTTCATGATTGGAGGCAGTTTGTTCAAAACGGACCAATCCTGCAAACTTTGGAAGCCAACCTTAGCCAATGAGGATGCATTATGGGAAATCGGACAGATCCGGGTTGATCACATGACTATAGAGATACTGTGTACCGATTTGCATGACTTTTGGTTAAAAGCTGTAGGTGTAATGGGAAAAAATGGGTTTTGCACAAATCGGCCTCCTGGTGGCGCTATAACAGGCTCATGTGAAAAATGTGGGGCAGAGGTTCTGAATTGGCATCCAGGGAGTGTGTGTGCACAGTTTCGCAGCGACCGGGCCAACGGTGCCGGAGATTAGCTGGTAACACACAGACAGGACACACGGACACACGGACGGACGGAAGGACGGACGGAGGGTAAAACATACTCTCTCGCCATGCCTTTCGGCCTGGCGGAGACAACTAGAGGCATTAGAAGTCTGTCTGTCATTCATCCTCTGTCTGTTGGCTTTCCAGTCTGTCTGTAAGGGGAAAGAGTAGCGGCTTTCCCATCAACAGCTGGCTGTCATCATGCTCTGCCGGTCCCTCGGGTTACTAGAATGTACTGTACATATCCGTCCACTTTCCCACACCATGCACCACCAATGGCAGGAAATGAGTCATGTGGTTAGACTCAGTATCTATTTGTAATTGATAATCTCAACGATTACCGTGGCTTGGCACCATCACTGAATTGTGTCAGAAATATAGTTTGTGTTTTTTCTTTCCTATTGTGAAGCGTTGTATTAATTCTCACTGCACACTCAAAGTACATTTTGAGAGAGTTGAGTGAGTGAATTAATTGATTAGTTATTTAATTAATTAGTCTACTTATTTATTTATACATCCGTGCACATATTACAGGCACAACACATATAAAGGCAGATATGACTGAGTGGGTGTGGATTAGAATCCTCATTCCCACACTCTGAGGGTTTCAGGTCTAATCCCACGTCCCTTTGAGGGGGATTTCAATCAAAAAGAGGTTTGTCTCTTGTCTCAAGAAGTGGATATATCCTGACTTTAGAATGTATTGCCCCCACTGTGCCCCCCAACCACCACCACCATTTCACGCACACAGCACTGGCCAATCACACAATGCGCTCAGGCACACCCACACAACCAAACAGGCAGGTATAGGCATCCTATAGTGTGTATAGGTTCATTGTAGGCTGATGATAGGTTCTTGGTTTACGTATGTATTAGTTATTATTAGATTACTGTGTTTATGCATTTGATGTATTATGTGTATTATGATGCATCATGATGTTTTATCTTGTGTCCTTGCTTAGTGTAAATCGCTCTGGATTAAGAGCGTCTGCTAAATGCCTAAACTGTAAACTGTAGGCAGGCACACGCGCAAGTACTGTACTCTCTGTGTGTGTGTGTGTGTGTGTGTGTGTGTGTGTGTGTGTGTGTGTGTGTGTGTGTGTGTGTGTGTGTGTGTGTGTGTGTGTGTGTGTGTGTGTGTGTGTGTGTGTATGCGTGTGTGTGTGTGTGTGTGTGTGTGTGTGTGTGTGTGTGTGTGTGTGTGAGAGAGAGAGAGAGAGAGAGAGAGAGAGAGAGAGAGAGAGAGAGAGAGAGAGAGAGAGAGAGAGAGAGAGAGAGAGAGAGAGAGAGAGAGAGAGACACACACACACACACACACACACACACACACACACACACACACACACACACACACACACACACACACACACACACACACACACACACACACACACACATGAAAGCAACACATGAAAGCAACACATGAAAGCACTTTCAGGTCCGTTTTGAGTAAATTATTTTTTGATTGGAATTCTAAGTAGTGAGTCAATATCTTTGAACATGTACTACATAGCCTAATGAGTTAATGTATAAGCATTACATGTGCATCCTCTCTTTTTTTTTATTCCCTTGCCAATGACTCCGGCAACAGTGGGTCCATATGGCATAAAAAATGCATTGGAAGGATAAATGTTTAAAAGGCTGCAATCTGTTGCATACACCGTAGATTCCTCAAGCAATGATTCAGGACACATTCTGCATTACATTGAGCAAATCACAACTGCAATTGCATTGAGAGGAAGGGAGAGCATTCACTGAGTACATCATTCCTTCATCAGTGTTTGTAGTGACACACAAGCATGCCTTCCTAGAGGTTGGCAGCACACACGTTGAGCAGTTATCTGACACCACCAGGAAGCACAGATCTGCTTAATGCCTTAACGCAGCGTTCCTTACAGAGGAACGATCTCCGGCGTGTTCTAACCACTGACTCAATTAACGGTAAGAGAAAGCCACCAGTTTCCAAATGTCAGTCCTAAAAACCACTTCCCCAGAAACCAATTACTGGAGAGTGAGAACGCCTAATTCCTCCTGACACGTCTGGCTGAGTGAAAACACGGACAGAGTTGTGATGAGGGATCGAGGGGTTCAGGTCGTGGTCTTCTTCGTCCTCCGTCCATGCTCCAACTGCTGTCACTGTGCACTGACCTTAAGCTATAAGCCAAGAGGGGCCGGACTCTGATGCTCCAGGGGCTTTAGCATGCTGCAGTTGTCCCAGTCATCCATCAGATTTTAAGGTCAGACTCCATATAGTACACCAAGCCATTCAATTAAAAAACAGGACACGTCCACATACATGTGCGCATGTACGTATACGAACACGGTCTCATTTTGTCTGGAACAAACAAGCATGTCAGGCATACAGGCATACACCCACGCAAACAGATATTCCGATACACAGATTAAGATATTACTGTACTCTATGATGGTCATCAAATCTGTTTTCAAATCATACAGTCGAGTGTGTCTTCCCATGTGTATCAGCTCCCACCGGCTTTGAATGCTATCAATGCATTGAATGGGACATTATCACCTTTTATCAGACCATTGAATGGACGAGTAGGCGACGAGTAGGCGATATACGGACCTACCCGCGATTTGTCAGACCATTCATTGGGCGTAATCAGGAGATACTGACCTACTTGGAGGCGAAGCAGTCCCCACAACAAGATTTACGATTCTGTGCCTATCGGCACATAACTCCAACGGCGCTGAGTAGGCTCAGGCGAACGTCGCACCGTTCAGGACGGCAACTTGGCCGCTTTAGCTCCCTCGGTGGTCCTTCATGGGGCTCCAGTTCGCCTGAGACTCCGTCATGGTCCGAAACCAAAACCAAAACCGAAACTGAACTATTTAAGTCATCTCCGTTGGTAGGTCAGTATGTCTTGATCACACCCAATGAATGGTCTGATAAATCGCGGGTAGTAGGTCGCCTACTTCGCCCATTCAATGGTCTAATAAAAGGTGATAATGTCCCATTCAATGCATTGATAGTATTCGAATCAGGTGCAGCTCCGCCGCAGGTGGAGCAATGACCAAAAATTACAGAAGTATTGAAATCGGCGTATGAGTCCAATGAGTCACAAGTAAATGTAAAAATCTAGAAATTAGGCCCGGACCGCTGGCCAGTGTTGCATTGGTGAATTGGAAAGTGGTTGCACTCTATTTTAATTACGTAGCGCGCATGTCGCTTAACACCTACACTACAGGTCACACAATGGATAATTGATATGCAGGCTCATTCCTATGTTAATCTTATGTTAATTCATACTGGTGTGACAACCGGCGGTCGGCAGCCTTTGTTAACTTTGTTGAGGTGGGAATTTAAAGTTGTTTTAAATCTATGCATGTGCGTGTGCATGCTCCAGTTCAAAAAGGTTGTTGCACAGCGTGTTAGTTGTACAAGTAATATATTTGCTACTAACCCCAGTGGCCAGCAGTTTGAGGTTGGTAAACTTTTTAGGCTTATAGGGAGCACAGTGGGTGATTTCCCAAGTTTGACAACAGAATCGGTAAAGTTGGCACTAAGAGACAAATAATTATGGGCCTAACACAAAGAACACTGGCTTTTATTGCATTTTATTTCACCATTTTATAGTCGGTCTGTGCACCCTATCCAGTTGAAGTATAGTTCTCCAATAAGGGAGAAGAGTTACATAATATTTGTTTGCTGGTTACATAAGATAAGATGAACCTTTATTGATCCCCGGGGGGAAATTCAGGTGTAAGAGTGAAACACAGAAGAGGTACAAGTAAGAATAAGAACCAAATCAGATAGACAGACGAACGGACAGACGAACGGACAGACGGACGGACAGACAGACAGACAGACAGACAGACAGACAGACAGACAGACAGACAGACAGATAGAAAAAAGGTTAAGATAATATTTCTGCGTTTTTACCTGTACTATTGCCAACTTTATATATTTTTATATTTGTTCTTCTCATTTTATTTTTCCTACTTCTAATTTAAGTAGGAAAATGCTATATTACTTTATATTATTATTATTAATGATCAAAATATTACTATTAATATTATTACATGCTACACCAACATTTCAAAAACATTTGGAACATTTAATCCAGTAATCCAAAAGAACAGACAGCACCAGAGTCAAAGACGGAGTCAGTAATCCTAAAAGAACAGAATAGACAGTGCAGGTCTTAAGATCTCAGATGGAGGTCAAGCTTATAGGTTGTGCTGACAATCGAGGCGTTACCGGAGAACTTTTGGCACGTACATGATTTGACGCAGAAGTCAAAGGTGGAGAGGATGAACAGAACAGTAAAGGTGAGAGCACGGTTCCTTGGCACCGGTGATGCCTATTAGAACATCTGACGGTTGCCCTGCAATCTGATGTACTGTCATCTGCTGGTGAGGTCCATATAGGCCACCATGCTGTGGTATAACTGCATCACTGAGAGCTTCTCAGCTAGCCGTAGTAGCTGAATGGTGTTGAAGGCACTGTAGAAGTCAAACAACATGATTCGCACAGTGCTGCGTGGCCTCTCCAGGTTTGCGTGCAGTTTATGCTCTGTGGAGCAGGTAGATGATGGCAAGTATGCAAACTGCAGGGGGTCCAGAGAGTCACTCTCCGGGGGCCTTAAAGGCTTATTTCACTTTCAAAAGAACTTTGGGTCATTTTATCGTCTACTCAGGCTTTTGTGAGCCCCCCAGACAGTTTTTAAGTTGCTTGATTCAGTATTTAGATATTTGATATTCATTTTATCAGACACGCCCCCTTCCTATACAAACCCATTATAACTCAATTTTTAACATGTTAGATTCATCAAAAACACCCGTCCTTGGTTCTGGTGACTCACCTTACCCTCCTATAATACGTAATTATTGTATTACATTTTTAGCGGCGCTAGCCACTCTATACCTTTAGGTATAGAGCGGATCCTGCTCCATACCTGACTTTGTCCATGTTCACCGTCAATGTTCTGATTGGTCAGACCCGTCAACGTTCTGATTGGTCAGACCCGTCAATGTTCTGATTGGTCAGACCCGTCAACAAAGTGATTGGACAAGCTTCACGTGACACATGGCTATAAACACATTATAAACACATATCGATGACAAAATGTATCAAAGGCGCCGCTACCTTCACACAGGGTGTGATTTTTTTCATTTAAAAAAATAATAAATGAAAAAAGTTGTCGAAAAAACACAGCCCCTTTGCGTATTAGGAGGGCAGGGTGAGTCACCAGAACCAAGGACGGGTGTTTTTGACATGAAACCAACATGTCAAAAATGGAGTTTGAAGTTATAATGGGTTTGTATAAGAAGGGGGCGTGTCTGATCAAATAAATATCAAATTTCTAAATGCTGAATCAAGCAACTTAAAAACTGTCTGGGGGGCTCACAAAAGCCTGAGTAGACGATAAAGTTTTTTTGAAAGTGAAATATCCCTTTAAGTGCTGCAGGACCAGTCTCTTAAATATCTTCATGAAGTAAGTTTAAAGCACCTTTCAAAACATGGTTACAAGGTTACACACACACACACACACACACACACACACACAGAAACACACGCACGCACGCACGCACGCACGCACGCACGCACGCACGCACGCACGCACGCGCGCACGCGCGCACGCACGCACGCACACACACACACACACACACACACACACACACACACACACACACACACACACACACACACACACAGACACACATACACACACACATACACACACACACACACACACACACACACACACACACACACACACACACACACACACACACACACACACACACACACACGCACACGCCTGGAGTTGTTGGCCTACAGCCTACCTGCCAGTCTGTCCTGGTTACTGTCCTTGGCTGCCCCTAGTCTTCTTCAGGTCTTTCTGAACAGCCATGTCCCCCTCAGCGTCCCCTGCCATCAAAGCCCTCTTCTTCCTGATCAACAGGCCTTTAATGTCCCATTGATCCAGGACTTGGTGGGAAAGCAGTATGGCTGTCATTACTCAAACTTGCACATTGTCAGCAGGATATTGCTGACACAGCCACATCAGGAACACCACTTCCATGGCGGCTGTTTTTACTCACAATACTTGGAAACCTCAGTGCTGATGGGACCTATACCATGCATCTCTGCGAAAACACTGGCACATAGCTTAGCATTCTCAAACTTAAGGCATCAATCTAATAACGTTGTGGCGCCCCCGTCCAATATTTAGCAATCGATAGTAAGTGAATAGAGCCATACAAATCGGTTAGAAAGACATTCACTGAAACAAATAAGTTGACACAATCCAGCCAACTGACCGATCGACATTGCTATCCTTGGAGCTTCGCCGCTAGTGAGGCTAAAGATCTTCACAGCTGTAGCATCCCCCCTCTGTTCTCAGTGCCATTCACCAGGATGAGACTGCAAGCAATAAGAATAAAGATGTGTCGGTAGCACTTTACAATAATGACCCGTTATAAAGCATTTATAAACGTTTATAAGTAGTTTGTAGACTAATAACAAATCATTAACAACCTGTTTGTTGACATTCGTAAATGATTACTAAAACCTTTATAACTACAGTTACAAATCATTTGTAAAGTATTAGTAAGTAGTGAACTATTCATGAATAAGCCATTTATATACATCTGTAAAAGATTATTAAATCATTTGTAACGACCCATTCTAAAGCATTTATAAACGTTTATAAGCAGTTTGTAGACTATTAACAAATCATTAACAACCTGTTTATTGACATTCGTAAATGATTACTAAAACCTTTATAACTACGGTTACAAATCATCTATAAAGGTATTAGTAACTATTCATGAATAAGCCATGTATAATACATCTGTAAATGATTATTAAATCATTTGTAACTGATGTTACATAATATATACAAGCTATTGGTAGCTTGTTCATGTTTAACATATGCTTTGTTAAACATTCCTAAAGTATCTATAAATCCTTAGTACATGTTATCATGTGCCCTATAGTAAAGTGAAGACAGTTCATCATTTACAACTGTCTGTTAATGTGTTTGTTCATGTTTAACATGCTTTGTAAAACATTCCTAAAATATCTATAAATCCTTTGTACATGTTATTATGTGCCCTACAGTAAAGTGAAGACAGTTCATCATTTATGACTGTCTGTTAATGTGGACTTTCTCCTTACCTGTTGCAAACTACCTGGCTTTCTTGAATGCAGACACCAAACAATTACTAGAATTATCATTCATGTTAAGCAAATGATGCGTAAGACATTCGTAAAGAGTATGTAAACCATTTGTGGTGTTAGGGACCAAAAAAGTCACTACAAAGTACTACCAATCAACTCTAAATTGCCTGAAACGTACTCCTAACAGGTTTTTGGGGGGACGATTTTGGCCTCCACACTTAGTGATTATTTCGGATTTAACTTTCGTTTCGGTGGTGACCAACTTTCGTTTCGGTAGTTTGATTACAAAATGTAAGTTGTGTAAAAAATAATCTGACTATACTAAGTTGTTATTTGTTTGTTTAAGTCAGGCTATACTCTACTCAGAGTCATAAGTTTACAAAATGTACTAAAGTATAGTGAACGTCTGTGCGGTTTGTCTTCATCACTGAAAATAAGGTACATGTAAACTGATGTCATGTGCAGTTGGGGTGAAGAAACACAACCATTTCACTCCTAATAATACCTATTTGATTTGACATCCTGACTTGCTGCTGTAGCTGAGGCTTGAACCTGTTACCTGCGACTCACTAGTCAGTGACTCTATCCATTCACCTACAGCTGTTTCCTTGGAATCTGCGGTTCTGAAACGTTTTGTTGTCAACCCCTCAAATTGACATGTATTTGGGCAGTGGACCCCAATGTGAAAAGATGTAGTGTCAGGGCCCCCCATGAAAAAGATTTATATTTATGCTGTAACACATTTTTTTAAAGTTATTTGTCTTGTTTGTTGTTCAAGTCAAAGCACCAGGAAGGCTGTACCTGTCAGCCATCTGTTAGCTCAATGGGTTGAGACGCAGTATTCATGATCCAGAGGCCATGAGTTCAAATCCCATTGATGTCTTTCCTATGATTCTTTCCTTTGCAGACTGGCTTCCAGAAGATCAACTGAAAACTACCAGGAAGGCTATATTTGTCATCCAACTGTTAGCTCAATGGGTTGAGACGCAGTATACATGATCCAGAGGCCATGAGTTCAAATCCCATTGATGTCTTTCCTTTGCAGACTGGCTTCCAGAAGATCAACTGAAAACTACCAGGAAGGCTGTACTTGTCAGCCATCTGTTAGCTCAATGGGTTGAGATGCAGTATTCATGATCCAGAGGCCATGAGTTCAAATCCCATTGATGACTTTCCTATGATTCTTTCCTTTGCAGACTGGCTTCCAGAAGATCAACTGAAAAATACCAGGAAGGCTGTACTTGTCAGCCATCTGTTAGCTCAATGGGTTGAGACGCAGTATACATGATCCAGAGGCCATGAGTTCAAATCCCACTGGTGTCTTTACTATGATGCTTTCCTTTGCAGACTAACTTCTAGAAAAACAAGTTAAAACCACCAGGAAACCTGTAACTCTCAGCCAACAGCTTAGCTCAACTGGTAGAGCGTCTGTCCAATAACATGACTTGACTTGACTTGAGTGGGTTCGATTCCCACTCGAGTCAAGTGTCCCCGGTAACTTGAGGCAACGGATAAATTGATTGATATCCTTAGTGATGCTTCCCTTTGCAGACTAACTTCTAGAAAAACAAGTTAAAACCACCAGGAAACCTGTAACTCTCAGCCAACAGCTTAGCTGAACTGGTAGAGCGTCTGTCCAATAACATGACTTGACCTGACTTGAGTGGGTTCGATTCCCACTCCGAGTCATGTGTCCCCGGTAACTTGGGGCAACGGATAAATTGACTGATATTCTTCGTGATGCTTCCCTTTGCAGAATCACTTCTAGAAAACAAGTTAAAACCACCAGGAAACCTGTAACTCTCAGCCAACAGCTTAGCTCAACTGGTAGAGCGTCTGTCCAATAACATGACTTGACTTGACTTGAGTGGGTTCGATTCCCACTCGAGGCAAGTGTCCCCGGTAACTTGGGGCAACGGATAAATTGACTGATATCCGTAGAATAACTTGTAGGAGTGTGCTGGTTCAAATCCAGTTCAACCCAGGACCGAGCGGTCCTGGGTTTGATTCCCACTAACGTCAAGTCCCCGGTAAATTGGAGCAGCGGATAAATTGACTGATATCCGTAGAATAACTTGTAGGAGTGTCCTGGTTCAAATCCAGTCACCACCTTAGTAACTGAAACCGAATCTGGCCAATTCGGTCTCAGTTACTGAGATAGATAGAGGGTGCCCCTACTCTGGGCCCTACTCCTACTCCTCCCCCTACTCTGGGCCCTACTCCTCCCCCTATCCCTACTTCTCCCCCTACTCTGGGCCCTATTCCTACTCCTCCCCCTACTCCTACTCCTCCCCCTACTCTGGGCCCTACTCCTACCCCGGGCCCTATTCCTACTCCTCCCCCTACTCTAGGCCCTACTCCTCCCCTATTCCTACTCCTCCCCCTACTCTGGGCCCTTCTGGGACCTACTCCTACTCACTACTCTACTCCGCCTACTCTACACACCCTCTATCTATCTCAGTAACTGAGACCGAATTGGCCAGATTTTGTTTCAGTTACTAAGGTGGTGACTGGATTTGAACCAGCACACTCCTACAAGTTATTCTACGGATATCAGTCAATTTATCCGTTGCCCCAAGTTACCTGGGACACTTGACTCGAGTGGGAATCGAACCCACTCAAGTCAAGTGAAGTCATGTTATTGGACAGACGCTCTACCAGTCGAGCTATGCTGTTGGCTGAGAGTTACAGGTTTCCCGGTGGTTTTAACTTGTTTTCTAGAAGTTAGTCTGCAAAGGGAAGCATCACTAAGGATATCAGTCAATTTATCCGTTGCCCCAAGTTACCTGGGACACTTGACTCGAGTGGGAATCGAACCCACTCAAGTCAAGTCAAGTCATGTTATTGGACAGACGCTCTACCAGTCGAGCTATGCTGTTGGCTGAGAGTTACAGGTTTCCTGGTGGTTTTAACTTGTTTTCTAGAAGTTAGTCTGCAAAGGGAAGCATCACTAAGGATAGCAGTCAATTTATCCGTTGCCCCAAGATACCGGGGACACTTGACTCAAGTGGGAATCGAACCCACTCAAGTCAAGTCAAGTCATGTTATTGGACAGACGCTCTACCAGTTGAGCTATGCTGTAGGCTGAGAGTTACAGGTTTCCTGGTGGTTTTAACTTGTTTTTCTAGAAGTTAGTCTGCAAAAGGAAGCATCACTAAGGATATCAGTCAATTTATCCGTTGCCCCAAGTTACCGGGGACACTTGACTCGAGTGGGAATCGAACCCACTCAAGTCAAGTCATGTTATTGGACAGACGCTCTACCAGTTGAGCTATGCTGTTGGCTGAGAGTTACAGGTTTCCTGGTGGTTTTAACTTGTTTTTCTAGAAGTTAGTCTGCAAAGGGAAGCATCACTAAGGATATCAGTCAATTTATCCGTTGCCCCAAGTTACCGGGGACACTTGACTCGAGTGGGAATCGAACCCACTCAAGTCAAGTCATGTTATTGGACAGACGCTCTACCAGTTGAGCTATGCTGTTGGCTGAGAGTTACAGGTTTTCTGGTGGTTTTAACTTGTTTTTCTAGAAGTTAGTCTGCAAAGGGAAGCATCACAGTAAAGACACCAGTGGGATTTGAACTCATGGCCTCTGGATCATGTATACTGCGTCTCAACCCATTGAGTTAACAGATGGCTGACAAGTACAGCCTTCCTGGTAGTTTTCAGTTGATCTTCTGGAAGCCAGTCTGCAAAGGAAAGAATCATAGGAAAGACATCAATGGGATTGGAACTCATGGCCTCTGGATCATGAATACTGCGTCTCAACCCATTGAGCTAACAGATGGCTGACAAGTACAGCCTTCCTGGTAGTTTTCAGTTGATCTTCTGGAAGCCAGTCTGCAAAGGAAAGAATCATAGGAAAGACATCAATGGGATTTGAACTCATGGCCTCTGGATCATGTATACTGCGTCTCAACCCATTGAGCTAACAGTTGGATGACAAATATAGCCTTCCTGGTAGTTTTCAGTTGATCTTCTGGAAGCCAGTCTGCAAAGGAAAGAATCATAGGAAAGACATCAATGGGATTTGAACTCATGGCCTCTGGATCATGAATACTGCGTCTCAACCCATTGAGCTAACAGATGGCTGACAGGTACAGCCTTCCTGGTGCTTTGACTTGAACAACAAACAAGACAAATAACTTTAAAAAAATGTGTTACAGCATAAATATAAATCTTTTTCATGGGGGGCCCTGACACTACATCTTTTCACATTGGGGTCCACTGCCCAAATACATGTCAATTTGAGGGGTTGACAACAAAACGTTTCAGAACCGCAGATTCCAAGGAAACAGCTGTAGGTGAATGGATGGAGTCACTGACTAGTGAGCCGCAGATAACAGGTTCAAGCCTCAGCTACAGCAGCAAGTCAGGATGTCAAATCAAATAGGTATTATTAGGAGTGAAATGGTTGTGTTTCTTCACCCCAACTGCACATGACATCAGTTTACATGTACGTTATTTTCAGTGATGAAGACAAACCGCACAGACGTTCACTGTACTTTAGTACATTTTGTAAACTTATGACTCTGAGTAGAGTATAGCCTGACTTAAACAAACAAATAACAACTTAGTATAGTCAGATTATTTTTTACACAACTTACATTTTGTAATCAAACTACCGAAACGAAAGTTGGTCACCACCGAAACGAAAGTTAAATCCGAAATAATCACTAAGTGTGGAGGCCAAAATCGTCCCCCCAAAAACCTGTTAGGAGTACGTTTCAGGCAATTTAGAGTTGATTGGTAGTACTTTGTAGTGACTTTTTTGGTCCCTAACACCACAAATGGTTTACATACTCTTTACGAATGTCTTACGCATCATTTGCTTAACATGAATGATAATTCAAGTAATTGTTTGGTGTCTGCATTCATGAAAGCCAGGTAGTTTGCAACAGGTAAGGAGAAAGTCCACATTAACAGACAGTCATAAATGATGAACTGTCTTCACTTTACTGTAGGGCACATAATAACATGTACAAAGGATTTATAGATATTTTAGGAATGTTTTACAAAGCATGTTAAACATGAACAAACACATTAACAGACAGTTGTAAATGATGAACTGTCTTCACTTTACTATAGGGCACATAATAACATGTACTAAGGATTTATAGATACTTTAGGAATGTTTAACAAAGCATATGTTAAACATGAACAAGCTACCAATAGCTTGTATATATTATGTAACATCAGTTACAAATGATTTAATAATCATTTACAGATGTATTATACATGGCTTATTCATGAATAGTTACTAATACCTTTATAGATGATTTGTAACCGTAGTTATAAAGGTTTTAGTAATCATTTACGAATGTCAATAAACAGGTTGTTAATGATTTGTTAATAGTCTACAAACTGCTTATAAACGTTTATAAATGCTTTAGAATGGGTCGTTACAAATGATTTAATAATCTTTTACAGATGTATATAAATGGCTTATTCATGAATAGTTCACTACTTACTAATACTTTACAAATGATTTGTAACTGTAGTTATAAAGGTTTTAGTAATCATTTACGAATGTCAACAAACAGGTTGTTAATGATTTGTTAATAGTCTACAAACTACTTATAAACGTTTATAAATGCTTTATAACGGGTCATTATTGTAAAGTGCTACCGATGTGTCCATTGCATTGGATAAAATGATACGACGCAAACAAAACAAAAGATAACAGACAAGGGTCCATTGTATTGATGAGCAATATACCCTTGAACTATTTTGATTGAACAAAATTAAACTGAGCAATATATATCCTATTCTCATCACAAGCAAGTCAATCAAATGTTTAGAGGTGTGGGTAATCTGGACAGATTAGTGAGAATGATTAAAAGAAAATACTGCGTGTTGGCACATTCCATCAGGAAGCCATGTCATCCTGTTTATGTTGTCTCAAATAAAGCTAGCTGTAAAATGCCTGTCCAAGAGCACACTGGGGCCGTCTGAGAAAGACTGTGTGCGTGCGTGCGTGACCCACACACTGTCAGCAAAGGCACAACATGCGTAGGCTGTGTCCGCATAAACACACATGCATGCACAAATACATACACAATCTCACACATCTCTTTTTCTATCTGTGCTTTTGGCCAGCCTTTTCATTAGCCAAGTTTATTAGAAGCACACACAGTCAGTCAGTCAGTCTCACACACGTACACGCATGAGCGCACACGCACGCACGCGCGCACACACACACACACACACGCACGCACGCACGCACGCACGCACGCACGCACGCACGCACGCACGCACGCACGCACGCACGCACGCACGCACGCACGCACGCACACACACACACACACACACTTTATTATATAATAAATTATAGTTGGGAGTTATGTGGACCAGTTTGGAGAAAACGGTTTACTCATTATCAGCTGCTCAGCCTCAGAGCCAAACTGTCATACTTGGGGAAATGTCGGCTTCTGACAGCTGTAAATATTTGAACTTCAAATCATCAATATTAGACTAAACTAAAACTCTTGTGTCATTAAGTGTATTTTGTTCAAAGAACAAATTCATTGTGGAATATTTGCAAAACATTTATTTATAAAGCACTGGTAGAGCCAAAGAGAAAATATGCTCATCTTTGATTGCAGAATATGCCCAAAATATATTCAGCACTAACTAGCTCTTAATGAGCTGAAAACGATCCATGTTGTAATCATATAGGCTGTCTTCCTTTCATTTGCTGTATGATTGCGTCCTTGCTGTTAACTAGATCGTCTTGTTACCCTTTACTCAAATTGTTATACAATGTGTAGTTAATGTTTAATGCCTTGGATGTGCTAATACACTGACACAAATGAAGGTTAAAGGGATTGCTCAATAAATGTGACTATATGTGATTATGAGTGTGGATAGTGTCTTTAAATGATCTATGCTAGTTGTCTGGCAGACATGTCTTTTCTAAATATAAAAATAAATGTCAGACTCAAGCTGCCAAAATCACATTTCGGCACCTCACACAGTGGCTGTGGTTAGTGCGTTGTGGCTCTAATGAGACTTATGAGGAGTTGGTACTTTGTTGTTCTTGTTGTTGTTTTATGGGAGGCAGACAGGCAGGAAAGAAGGGGGCAGGAACTAAACTTTAATTTTCTCACCTTCCCACAAAGATGGATGCGGGAAGGTGTGAAAGCACTTGGGCCAATCAAATGAGCTGTTTACAAAACAAAACGCAGAGACTGTATGCCGTTGCTGTCGGGCAGAAACCTAGTATCTCTATATTCCAACTTTTGTTATTATTATAATCTTTTGTGAATTATGCTCTACTTCGGAATCGTCATACAACAGTGTCACACATGCTCACAACATGTCTCTCACAGTGTGTTGTCAAGCTGTAGAGGCATCCCACATGGCCATAGGACAGGACTTGATGAGCAGAACATTGTTTCTCCATGTTACAACATACTTTCACTCTAGAAGAGCCAACGGCGCAAACGCACATTCAAAATGCCTTTAATAACTAGAAAGAATAACTAGAAAGAAAGAGCTCACGGGAGACAGGGGAGCAGGTTTCATGTATTGGGCTGCGCTCTCATTCCCCAGAAAACGACTGCAGCACTGCTAGGGAATAGCACTTTTAAACATAGAAGAAGCACTAAAGATAGAGCGTGTACAGCTATTAAAGCGGTGTCCAATGTATCAATGCTGGGTAGTATGCTTTTCACATGGGAAATTAAGATATTATGTTGTGCAGTATATGCCATGCACTCTCACACACATTTATAAGACTTAACGATGGCATTTCAATGATAAACAAACAGTAACATCTTCCCTTCTCCCTGTGAGAAGAACACAACCCTTGAGGGAAATGTTCCTTATTGACTTTGAAGCTAACAAGCCATACAGTGTGGCAGTCCTGTGGAGGATGGGATCGTGGCCCGTTGACACCTGTCAGGGGCAGCAGGCTGACTTTTGGCCCTGTATGAGAATCTCTTAGGGTTTAAATGAGCTCATTTGCGGCTTCACATCCATGCGGGGGTGGACAGCCCAGAGGCCACGGCGGGATGTCAGGACACACACTGACAGATAGATAGGTAGAGAGACATTTATTGATCTCGCGTGGGAAATTCAGTAGCCAGAGGCAGCACAGCAGTTGAGGTTCAGATACAAGAGCAGTACTGTAGGATACAGGATAGCGATACAAAAACACTAGCAGTCAGAAGAAGAATATCACAAAGAAAAAACACCATCACTAATGAACAATAGTATATACTATACACTCTAATAGCCTACACTATGCCAAACAAAATCCACACAAGTCACAGTGTCATTATAGTATCCCGCCCTGCGCTTAGGCAATTATGTATGCAAATACACACACAATCACAATGTCGTTACGACATCACAGAATACACTGATGTCATTACAGTGTCAGCAGTATTATCAATCAGCACAATAACCGCACCGTACAGTGTTACTAATACACTGGTGATATTACATGTCAGAGTTGGTGTCAGTACGTTTTTTACTGGTGTTCTTCAGAGTTACTTTGATCTTACTGGGAACATTTCTGAGGGGAACATTTATGAAGCAGAGCAGAAACTGAATTCTAACAGAATTATATTTCAAATATTAAAACTAACCTTAGAATTAACGTCCGGGGCTGATTTGTCTGTGCACATCAGTCATGTACTGCCTGGATAGTGATAACAATCTATGGTACCTCAGATTAAATCAGACATTATGCTGTAAATGTACTGTATCGCTCTTGCCCCAACCACGCCCTCTCTGTGCTTCTTTAGCTAGTGTTTGAAGTCTCAGCACTCAAACTTAATGCAAATCAGCACAGTGCCTTAGCTGGCCAAACTCAGGCCAACGGTACTGTAATTAAATATGTGGGGAGATTTCAGATGTGCTGGGGGGCTGTCCACCCCCGTATGGAGAAGATCACAGTGCTGACTTTCTTTCCCCTTACATTTCTTCTGGTACCATCAGTTTTTATGCACCAGATATCTGGAACAAACTACCAGAAATCTATTACAACTCCCATTCTTTCTTCTTCTATACTGTCCAGCCTTTCCTGAGCAGGGAGGGCCAATAGCGCTGCAGCAATGTGACAGACATGTACATGTACTAAGTGTGCCTGTTCAGTTGGCTACACATAAATGAACAAATGACAGACAGACAGACAGACAGACAGACAGACAGACAGACAGACAGACAGACAGACAGACAGACAGACAGACAGACAGACAGACAGACAGACAGACAGACAGACAGACAGACAGACAGACAGACAGACACACACACACACACACACACACACACACACACACACACACACACACACACACACACACACACACACACACACACACACACACACACACACACACACACACACACGCACACACAGAGCGAGAGAGAGAGAGTTCTTTACAGAGTGCTGAAAGAGTTACAATTGCTGAAGGTCAGGCTTTCTGCCTTAGGAGGAAAGTCATTGTCCAGCATTTCAATAGGCATTGACTTGACAACATGCAGTCTTCTATTCAGATGGGGCGCCTGATCATTTCTCTCTCAGCAACCCAATATGTGCCTGGCCAAAGACACGCAACAGCTTGGATTATGAATAAAACCCAGTATGGTGCACACAAGAGAATGTTCGCTCAATTTCTAAGGCACAAGGATACATCCTCTCTTGTATCTCTCTTCAATCCCCTCTCTCCTCGCCAATCTCACTCCCTGTTTGCATTTTCTCTCTTTCCTCTCATTTTTCCTCCACCGTTTGACAATTCTGTCAATATTTCTCTTGCCTGTATTCATCACCGGCCACAAAGCGGTCAGCACAACATACTGTATGACACGCAAAATATGAACTATATTTGGCATTTAGCTAACACAGGTGTGTGTACACAGGAGAATTCTGTGAAATGGCAATATAATTTTAAAATGGCATGGATTCAGGAGAGGTTGTGCTTGTATGGTCATTGATCTGATTATTGTGATTTGTCATAATGCCAAGAGTGACATTTCATCGTCCAATGGGGACCATAAAATGGTTGAAAGCACCCTCATGGAATTTAATTAAAAAACAACAAATATCACAATGCTTCATGTACAGCTGTGTTCCATCTGACTCTCTCATAACCTTAGGGTAAATGTCTAAGCCCAGTTGTGCTTCTGTTCGAAGCTAGGAATTCAAACCATTATTTGATTTGGGGGGGACATGTTATTTTCTTACAGAACATTATGCCATTACACATTCTAAAAACTTTTTTTCCCCCCGACTGTTTTTAGCTGTTACATTTTCTCCCCAATTCAGTCATTGCCTGTAACCCCCCATATGTAGTCCCTGTCACTTTGGTCTAGGTAGGGTGTAGACAATCATGCGTCCTCCGATACACATGAGCCAGATCCCATACTAAAATGTCTGCCGCCTTGCCTCCTCCGTTCCCCATAATGGCTACGTTACAGTGAAATTGGTGACCTGCCGAAATATGTGACCACCTTGTGGGCTTCAATTTCATCAATGTTCGAATGTAAACCACTGCTGTTTGTTTATTAACAGAGTTAAACCTATAGCGCTATATCCTTCCCAGTAACGCTCCCTGATGAACAGCCTCAGCCTGAATTTTCACTCCATTATTCAGTCTGAAAGCCCTCGCCGAAGTGGGACTCTTTGGCGATTGGTTCGTACTAGATTACTCCAATCCCGATTGGGCCGGTTAGATTTTCAACTGAGAAAACCCTGCCTTTCTACACGTCACCAGTGAATGCGAGGCTAGCGATTCAGGGGCTGGAGCCAGGCTATGAACAGGCTCCCCGACCAAACTGAACGAGTCGCTAGCGCAACAACAGAGAACACCCTCCCCTGCCGGCTT
Source organism: Gymnoscopelus microlampas (assembly GCF_963454915.1). Lineage (NCBI taxonomy): Eukaryota > Metazoa > Chordata > Actinopteri > Myctophiformes > Myctophidae > Gymnoscopelus > Gymnoscopelus microlampas. The sequence goes on along the minus strand of NC_139942.1, from coordinate 42,576,478 downwards.
CCCACCCACAAACACGGCCAATTGTGTTTATTGGAGCGCCTGGTCATTCTGTTAACATTACTTAAATTTACTAATAATAGACCACAACTACTACTTTACAGTGCTATTGAGGTGCCGTTGACCTTGAATATGCTACCAACATGTGCGTTTGATTGTTAATATGCCCCTATGACTGAAACAAATCCAAGTACATTGATATGCCGTTGACATACTTTGAACCTTTTATCCCCATCATAAACACAGTAAAACACAGCCTGATTCATATCACCAAAGCCTCAGCCCACCGATATTGATGTGTTCTACCTACAGTACATTCACATTCTCATGACCAAGTGGCAATACTTGATACTTGATTGAGAGGGGATTGGTTAAACAAACTTTAACAATGATTTGATTACGCATGCACGCACGCACGCACGCACGCACGCACGCACGCACGCACGCACGCACGCACGCACGCACGCACGCACGCACACACACACACACACACACACACACACACACACACACACACACACACACACACACACACACACACACACAGCAATACCTATGTCTCACCAACCCATCTCCGGTCCTCTGGAGGACGAAACAAGTACTAATGCATTAAATGTTGGCTGGCCTGGTTTGTGTGGTCAAATTTAATTTGTCCCTTTTGTGCCCATTATTGATTGATTGAATATTTTATTAGACAGAAAACACTTTTGATGAATAGCATGAGAACGAGTTCATTCCCTTTGTTGTGCCAAATCTGGGTTGAACATGATTCGTGGAGCTGCCTCTGGTGTTATCTCTGCCCACCATTTGTCCTTGTTTGCTTTACATTTTGGCTCCCAACTTGAGTGGTTCTCACCTTTGTGCGGGTATTCTGTTAAAGTGGTACAGATATTGGCATTTTGAAACCGACGTTCGGTAGATCTTAGCATTAGACGGTGAATGTTATGAACAAACAAGACAGAGCTATGTCCTCTGTCCATACTCCCCCCCCCCCCCCCCCCCGCTTCCAGGTTCTTATTGACCTCATGTGAGACCTGAGTGCTGGGAGCCTCTCCACTAATCTGGCTGACCACAGTGCTTTCAATCAAACCTCTCACTCATGCCAATTCTCTCTCCTTGACTCTCTCTCTGTCTTTCACCTCCTCTTCCACTTATACCCAGTGCACATAGAGGCCTGACCGAGCAGATTGATTTCCAGTAAGACGGTGTCTGGAGCGCGATCTGGAGGTTTCAGGATCTTTATTCATCATCCTTCTTTATTGCAGTCTAATCTCAGGGGTGGCCGTGTCTGCTGCTCCCACACACACACACGCACACGCGCACGTGCACGTGCACGTGCACGCACACGCACACGCACACACGCACACGCACACACACACACACACACGCATATACACAAAGACTAACTCACAGAGCTCACTATGATGTCTTTATTTAATTTCTTCCTCCCAAAAGGCCTACACGTAATAGCCAAGTGCTTTATATATAGTACCTTTATTAGAAGGATAAACCCCTTGAGATGCATCATCTCATTTTTGAGGGGGTCCTTAAGACAAATGAGGCATGCAATACACAAACAATACAACAAAATACATCCATGCAGACAGACAAGACAAGAGCTCTCCCGAAGCTAGCCGCTCCCACCGCACCAGTTCAACCATTAAGTAGCAAAATTCATATGGAGACATACCCATTAACACAAGAAAACCATAATAAAGTACAAACCGGTACAGACATGCACATGCAGTAACATGCAGCAACATGCTCAAGCAAAGCAGGGTACACATTAACATCGGGGTAAAACAGTATATATATGCACATGCAACTTAGACAATGGATATCAATACATTAGATACAGGTTTGTAATAACAATTGTTAGGAACAAATTCCAAGAACGATTAGAAGCATAAACAGGGTGTTAGAAGGTGAGTGGAAATAGATTCTTTAAACACGTTAAGGGAGGTGATTGATCTAAGTGAGCTTGGTAGGTTATTCCAATCGGATGGGGCTTTGAATTTAAATGCACGTCGACCACTTTCCTTTGAGATTTTGGGGACGCCAAATGTTATATTTTGGAGTATCGTCATTATGTTTGTCTTAATGAATTCTGTTTCTTTACTGAAGAATAAATATCCCTTTGATTAACATAGCAATAAATGCCACCTGCGGTATGTCAGCATTAAAGCTCCCATATTACCATTCTACATCGTAATGAGATAGAGTGACCTATTGTACGACAACTGCCTGGCGCTCTACCCGCAGCTTCAAGCAACTGCCACTCCCCACAGACATACTGAGCAAAGCCCCCCCCCCCCCCCCTCCCATGTCCCTTTGCCCTCTGTCAGGGTGAGCACGCCACGCAATGCCCAATTAATGCCAGGGTCAACATTTCAATATGCAACCCAACCATAGTTGCTATTCCACCCCACCTCCGGAGATCAGGACCTGGAATAATGAGATTTACATGCACCAGGTGATTACACCGAGCAGCCAACCAGAAGGAAAACAGATCAGTTCCGGATGTGCGGTGATGAGCCTATTGCTTTGGATCGACTCTCTCAATCTCTGTCGTATCTCGTCCCGTTCTATTCTTAGCCATTCTCTGTGCTCGCCATTTCCTCCTGGGTCAGAGTGGGTATTTTAGGGGAGCATCTTTGAAGTTTCACGGCTGCGTAAATAGATCCACCAAGAAGGCGTGACTAAGGTAATTGCTTTCAAAACTCTTGGAAATAGAGCACAAGTGTGGGTGCTCACATCAATCTAACACTCAAATAGTAGTTCTGTATCTTTATAGGATAACTTTTTTTAGTTCAATTTGATACAGAGGATGAAGATGAGGGGAAGGAAGATGAAGAGGAGGAGCCTGCCGAAACTGGAGAAGAAGATGATGCTGCTAAGCTTAAATATGTGTATATGTGGGAAATATAAGAAGAACATACATTTATCCGTTGTTAAAGTTTACAGGGACAAGATTGCATTAATATTTCAGCATTAGATATGTTAAGCATGAAACAAACGACTTATAATCGACACAAGGCTATAATCCCCCTAGACAGTTTTTATGATCAGCAAAAAAAGTATCCATGTAGAAGACGCAAACTTGAACCGGGACCTGACTAAATCCTTAATCCAGTAAGCCTTATAGACTTTCTTACAATTCGACTCACACTTTAAGAGGCTCTCAACCAATGTCATCACATCAGATTCTCATGAGTGGAAATGTTGGAGAAGTGTCACAGGGTGGATGGGGGCACCGGCCGCCAACAGCTCAATAATGATGAGATAGATGTATGACAGCCACTCACAGGAGAGCGTCAGCCTATTTGTCTTTCCTGTCCCGACAGAAAGATGGATGACCACCCTCGCCTCCCAAGCCTTCTGTGGAAGCATTCACAGCACCGGGATGTCACGATGAGGCCCATCATCATTCCTCACTCTCACACCATTCACCCTTCAAGACTTGTTTAGTCCGGAAGGGTGAATTGGTTTTGATGCTGCTATGATTTTGTGCTTTTTCACATTTTTGGTTTGGGTGGTGGTAAATGGTAACTGGACAGTGGTGTAACTACTGTAAGTACATGTACTCAAGTACTGTACTTAAGTACAATTTTGAGGTACTTTTACTTTACTGGAGTATTTCCAATTGTCTATACTTTTACTTCTACTCCACTACATCTCAGAGGCAAATATTGTACTTTTACTCCTCTACAATTATTTGAAAACTTTAGTTACTAGTTACTTTGCAGATATAAATGATTACATTATAAAACATACATTAACCACTTTAGCCTCATTTTATACCTACGCTATTTGAAAATAGCCGATATTCAAGCTCACAACGGGTCTCGTCGCTACGCGTTGTGAGCTTGTAGATCTGCTATTTTCAAACATTCTAGTACTTTTACTTTTGCTACTTGAAGTACATTTTGATATCAATACTTTTGTACATTTACTCAAGTATATTTTGAATTCGGGACATTTACTTGTAACAGAGTACTTCTACATTGCAGTATTGATACTTTTACTTAAGTAAAACATTTGAGTACTTTTCCCACCACTGTAACTGGATCATGTTTGGATTAGATTGCCCTGATGTGCTCCTCGTGTACAGTACATGTGAGTATGTATGTGTATTTGCACGCATGCTCACGTGTGCTACTACATACAGATGAATGCACATACACACAATGCATGCACAACATACTATGCATGCACACGCCCGTGTGTTGCATGTTAATACGGGCGCCCACTCACATTCACAATGTCCCTAGGGAGTATAGGTCAGTCACAGATGGGACCCAAAGGAACAGAGCAGAGGGGCAGGGCCGAAAGATTGGAGGAAATAATTATCTCCCTACATATCAGCCGTTCTCCCTGGGGAAATGTATCATTGCTGTTTCCAGCCTTCAAAATACAACATGTTCCAACACCAGACCAAACGCTGTATAGCCATTATGCAGCAGGCTGAAGCTAACAGGCTCAAGTGAAATACACCACTCGCCAGTGGTGGAAAAAGTACTACATTTTTTTACTTAAGTAAAAGTATCAATACTGCAATGTAAAAGAACTCTGTTACAAGAAAAAGTCCGGAATTCAAAATTTACTTGAGTAAAAGTACAAAAGTTTTGGTATCAAAATGTAACAAAAGTAAAAGTACTAAAATGTTTGAAAATAGCCGATCTACAAGTAGATCGGCTATTTGTACTTGTAGATCGGCTATTTTCAAATAGCCTAGGTATAAAATAGGGCTAAAGTGGTTAATGTATGTTTTATAATGTAATCATTTATATCTGCAAAGTAACTAGTAACTAAAGTTTTCAACTAATTGTAGTGGAGTAAAAGTACAATATTTGCCTCTGAGATGTAGTGGAGTAGAAGTCGAAGTATTGCAAATAGTTAGTTACTTTACACCACTGGACATTTTGTAATTTGGTCAGCATGGTTAACGTTAACAGCCCCCACCCTACCCACCAGAGCCTTTTGTAACAGCGAGACTAATTCCTCCAAGTCGGTCTTGCCATGTTCTTCAAGGTCTAGCAGCGCAGTGTTCTGTTCACAAACCTTTGACGGTAGATTTTAGCCTGACAACTTCCACTGTTACCTTGGTAACTGCACAGGGTTGAGATATGGAAAATTGCGCGAAGGTGCGAGGTGAGGTTGTTGATGCAACAGTTGATATTCCCCGTGATGGCCTCAGTGGGTGTGTGGGTGATTTGTTAAGGAGCTATAAGAATGGGCAGATGGGGCTTCGATCTGCGTTGTGATATGTCTGGAGCCTTACACAGCGACATGGTGTACAAGTGCATCATATTCCATAATCCAGATTTATCTTCCGATTAAATCGATTCTCAGTACTTCATTGTACGTATTTTTCTACAGTTGTGGTTACACATTTAAACCAACAGTATTTCCTATTTCGAATTTGAAAGGGAAGAACAATGAGACTATGACACAAGGCTCTCAAAGCACAAGGGCCAATTGAGGGCTCTTAAAATTTACCTAAGAAACAATACACTTCACACCTTTGTGAGTGTCCTTTGCACCACGTTAAGGAGGCTTTCCTCTCTTGACAAATGTCTACGTGATTTAATCAAGGATCTAATCAAGGATCAATCACAAACAATCAGGGCGACTGTTGGTGGCACTAACAAGCGACAAATCCCATTACACCGTGATGTGCCATTAAATTAGATTTGTGTAAGTGCTCATCTTTAAAAGCTGATGGAACTTTTCATGTATTTATTGTCAATCCAATAACATATGGTTCTTTTGCACGACAAAATTATCCCTCAAGACTGCCACGTGCACGTTCCAGACAGTGCAGTTCAATCGCTCTTATTACAGCACTTTCAGTCGGCTCTGTCCCTCACGTTGGCTTTCTCTCGGTCTCTTTCTCTCTCTGCACACATCTTTCTCTATTCACACTATGGCTGTTGCTAGAGGCAGAGGAAGGCTTTATAGACACGAATATAGACATGAATAACAAAGCTCCTTTCATGGTATTTGAACTACTACATAAATTGGATAGCAGTTCAAACACTTCCGCCGTTCATCTCACTTCGGATTTCACACACACACACACACACACACACACACACACACACACACACACACACACACACACACACACACACACACACACACACACACACACACACACACACACACACACACACAGAAAGAGAGAGAGAGAGAGAGAGAGAGAGAGAGAGAGAGAGAGAGAGAGAGAGAGAGAGAGAGAGATATGGAAGCCAGTTCGACAATAGTGTTACGCAGTTTTTAAAACCCGTCTCCGACCCATCCGAAATAACCAGGGACGGATTATGGCTTCTGTACATTGTGCTCGTGCACAGGGGCCCTGGAGCCAAGGGGGCCCTGGCACTGCCACCTGAAAATCAACATTTCGATTAGTCAGTCGGAGACCCCTCTGTCCATTTCCTTTACTTCCACTAGGCAGATATCAAAATAAAACTTCTGTTGTCTTATGACATTACACTTTTCCAAATGTGTAAAATAAATACAGTCTTATTTTGAAAGCCTCCCAGTTGTAGGAGGAAATCTATTAAAGCCCACCTGGATTAAACGCAAGCATTTGTGAAGAATTTGTCTTCATATATACGATAAGAAAGCCATGTGGTTGTGATTTACACAATGTACTTTGGAAGTGCGTTCTGTCTTTCGACCGCCACTCCGTGGCAGCAGTCTAATTATCTCATCTGGAACTTACAGTAGCCTAGTCTTGCACTCAGAACTACATGTGTACACAATCTGCACACGGTCTGTTGCATTGTCTTAAATTAAAACAATCTGTCTGCTGTCATGTAGTTGTCTTAACACCGAGACCGAGAATCAATTCATTAATTAATTCATCCGCCACCGCCAGCGTTTTTACTAATCTTCTGAGACCCACAGATTTTTTTTTCAAAGAAGATGTAAACAACAGATGTCTGGGGGGAAGGACGAGGGTCTCATCTATCATCCGGAAAATAAATATTGTAACCATGATCTTCCGTTCTTTAGTTAAATATAGCAGTTGAATATAGCTTGTTTTCACCAAAAACGCAATCTGGGAAAAGAAATCAGAGATAAATGTATTTTTATAAATCTGATAACGTTAGTCCAGTTAATCACCCAAACTCGACCAGACCCATTCATTTTGGGGGGCAGGGTTGAACAGCTTACCCAAACCTGCATGACCCGAGGGTCGGGCAGGTTCCGGTACCATACTGTATACAAGCCTTTGAAAATGTAAACAACGGGGGCACCGATAGCCGAGTGGTTAAGCTGCGTACCACATTGTACCACATATATATATATATATATATATATATATATATATATAGAGAGAGAGAGAGAGAGAGAGAGAGAGAGAGAGAGAGAGAGAGAGAGAGAGAGAGAGAGAGAGAGAGAGAGAGCTTTATTAGAAGGATAAACCCCTTGAGATGCATCATATATCTTTAAAAAGAAAATGTAAACTATTGTATGACAGCATATCTTGTCTTTGTAGTTAAACACATTTTCTCTAGTAAAGACCACACCTTAAATCCTCAGAATATATAAAAAAGAAAATGTAAACAATGACAGCATAATGTTGTCTTTGTAGTTAAACACATTTAAATATCCCTTCTGAAATGCTTATGGATATGGAAAATATTTTAGATTGTGCCACTGTATGAGTGCAGCTCTGAACTCTAGATAAACTACATTACCATTATGCCTCACAGGGGAGTTCACAGTGGAGGTTGGAAGGAGGGAGACACCAGCAGAGGCAGAGAGAATCATGCTTTCACTGTGTTTTTTCAATAGCTGAAAACAAAGCCAATTCCAATTCCCAATGCTCTTAACGATCGTGTATCTTTTATTTGCAGTTCATCCACATAACCGAGTATAACAACCGTGGAGATTAAAGTCCGGAAGGCACAGCAGCAGGCCATAATGAATCCCTGCTCAAACACCAACCAGAAAAACGCCCACTCTGTAAATCGTCACACATGCCAAACAAGAATCTTCCCCTCTCTCACACTAAGCCACAACATTAAAGGTGTTTGTTGTGGGAACATCAACAGGTGATGTGTCACACACTGAAAACCAGGACCTAGTCCTGTTCTAATTAGTGATTAGATTGCCACAGCCTTGCTCCCAACTACTCCGCTACTGCCTTCTGTGCGCTGCACGCCAGCTAATCAACTTGTAAAAGAACCTGGGGGCCTTAGCAGTCTCTCGAGGCTGAATGTTGAACAAGTTCCAGGTAATGGCATGTGACAAGGCATCTCTCATGTCTCCAAGCCAACCTCTTCTCATTTCTAAAGCCTCCGATTGATTTCTTTTCATCCCCTTTTTTTTCTTCTCCTCTGAAAGATAAATAGATAAATGTCAGACCAGGACCGCAATCTCCCACCTAAGTGTTTGATCATTGGCTAACTGGGGAATTCAATAAAATATTTTTCGACACCCTGCTGGAGTGCTCTGCAGAGTTTCTGTATTAAAATGCTAACCCTCTGAGTCACCACTGGTCGTCATCTGTGAGGATTTGGACACTTTTCACATCAACGCAGTAGAAACCTCTGTGATTTAGCTCACATAATGTAAAAACTCTTACGACAATGACAACAAAGCGGCACTTTGCCGCTTTCTACACGCATCGTTTTCGTGTAAACATAGCCTCAGAGTCATGGAGGATTTTACTGGGTACAACATTCAGCCCAAGAGATCTCAGCCTACTACTACCTTCTGTTTCGCTAATTAGCATATTAGGCTACTTTCAGTTTGGCTTTTTATGCATCCTCTTGGTCGAATCAAAGTGAATGCCAACAGAGACAGACCTGTTTGCTCAATAAAGTTCCTTAAAGTAAAGCTCACTTATATCTTCTTTCAGACTCTGGGGAAATATTCTCTCATTACTGCACGGGTGAGGGGGAGGAGGAGAGAAACAGCAATAAGGTGGATTTCCGCCGAGGCGCATGGAGAAAATGAAACGTTCTCAGTGACAGTAGACCATGTAATGGATTTCATCCGATTCCACCCGTGGAGGAAAATTAAAAGAAAATTACCGTTGTGTGAAAATTGTCTCTTCTTCCCGCTTCTTTTGAAACTCTGCCCGTGCCTGATTGCTTTATCCGACGACCGACAAGCAGAGCGAACATTTTACGTGTTGGATTTGAACAACCACCTGTTATGATTGATTTGGATAGCATTGTTAATCATCATCTAACGCTGAGGTGACTGTATGGGCTAACACCATACTTTGTATTACATTGATCATCAAGACATGATCAGAAGTGGGTGTGTTGATGTTTTTGTAGTATCTCACAGTGCTTATGGGTTTCAGAATAACCAATATGCACTATGAAACAGACACAATATATTAGGTCATTTTGATATAATACGTTCAAACAGATTAGCATCTCATGGTTGAGAAATTGTGATTTGAAAAACAAAATTTCAAAAGGATGTGAGATAAACAAAGGGAAGGTCACATCCGAGGAAAATAGTGAACTCAAAGTTCACTATTGCCATGGGCTTCAATCGGACGCTGCGTTCATGATTTGAGGCATTTTGTTCAAAATTGGCCACTCCTGAAAACTTTGGAAGCCAATCTTAGCCAATAAGGATAGAATATGAAAAATCGGACAGATCTGTCTTGAACACATGACTATAGAGATGTGTACCGATTGGCGTGATGTTTGGATAAAATATGTTTGAGTAATATCAAAACACCTGTTTAGAAAGAATCGGCCTCCTGGTGGCACTATAACAGGTGGATGTCAAACATTTGGGGCAGAGGTGTTTCCTTGGCCTCTAGGGAGTGTGTGTGAAAAGTTTCAAACTGATCGGTTCAATTATAGGCCACAACATGAATCGGCCTGATATAGAGCCACCATGAGGCCGATTTGAAAAATGTAGGGTGCCATTTCTTCCTTGGCCTAGTGGGGATGTGCATGCAAAGTTTCACGGCAACTGGACGCTGCATTGATATTGGCCAATAAAACTCATGAAGTAGAAACTACATCGCTACACAAGAAAAAACGGATACAGAGCCTGTACAGAGGCAGTCTGTCTGTATAGAGGCTGAGTGTGTGGGGATGGCTGTTTTATTCTACAGCAGGGGTCTTTAACGCTTTTCAGGCCAAGGACCCCCTAGCAGAGAAAGAGATGAAGCACTACTTTGGACCCCAGGAAGAATAGTCTTCACTGTGGTGAGGACTAATGGGGATCCGTAATAAACTAAACTAAACCAAAACTAAAAACTTCACTACCCCACTTCCTATTGTACAAAATTGTTTTACAGATTAAACTTTTTCATAGATTTCATAGATAGCTTCACAGACTTGTTTGACAACACTATCATCAGTGTATGTTGGAGTCATGTTAATGTGTATTTTCAAACATTTAATCACTTAAACCGTCAATACTTAGTAAACTTGACCTTTCACTCTGTACTTGGTCTGCTCTTTTTCCCCTCTACACCAAACCACTTTGCCGAAAATAGCCAATCTACAAGCTCACAACGCCTCGCAGCGTGAGGCGTTGTGAGCCTGTAGATCTGCTATTTTTGGCTAAAGTTCTCCTCAGAATAGGGATGCTAGGCCGGGTATAAAGAAAAGAAAAATTCTATCACACAAAGATTTGGCAGCCCCCTGTAGTAATTCTGAGGACCCCCCTGTTGAAGACCCCTGTCCTACTGTATTTGCATTGATTAATGCACAATAGGTGTGCACTACAAGTCTAATTAGAATTACTCAAGCCAGGTGTCACTACATACAGCATAAACCGGCCATCGCACAGCCTAGGTTTTGGTTGGCAACATAATGGTTAAAATTTTAAACTAATCTTTTTTTTCACCAAGCTAATTGCTGTAACTGAGTAATACGCTTTTTCACAATATGATAATCCGGTCGAATCTGATACTGTGATAATAAATAAATAAACCCTCTCTCTCTCTCTCTCTCTCTCTCTCTCTCTCTCTCTCAACCACCCCCTCCTAGCATACAACAATGAGCTATTCCTTGAGGAGGAAATTAATTGGCATTTTGATATTATTATTTAATTATCGTGACGCATTTCTTAGTGAAACAGAATGTGCGCGTCTCAGCCAATCACAGTGATGGGGGCAGGGTTTAACCGCAGCTTTGAAATCTACAGACGTGTCTTTTACCCAGCAATGAGCACTTCTCCTGCAGGGTAAATGGCAAGTGCTGTGGCCCACCTGGAAGTCACCTCCCTTGGACAGCGGACCACAACGTTTAAAAAAAAAATCAAACAGTGCTGAAGTTTCTGTTACTGCATTGCCTATTTCTCGCCTCAACTGTTTCTGAAACATATTTTAGTGTACTGCATAGCTTTAAAATTAGATTGTTTATAACGTGTCCACCATGTTTGCGCCCTCCACTCACGCCATAGTCCCGCCTCCGAGCAAGGAGGCCATGATTAGATGAGTCCGGAGGAATCGACTCGAGCAGGTTGGACTGATAACCACATTCCAATACTCAAATTTCTGCCAGCTCGCTTCTCCTCCTGGATGCTGTATTCCTTTCTTATATGCTTATGAATTGAGCTGTATGACATGCATTCTCCCACACCCATGCACAACAAACAGCATGATTGTGTAAATAAAGATCAAAACATTATTTAATTTGTCGCTTCAGTAGCTTTGATCACATACTGTTATATATAAATTAACTTAGTTAGTAGGCTGCTGTATCTAGGCATGACCTGATCTACACCTGCGTAGTCCCTCACTCAACTGAAACACTGTTAAACAATCTATTCAAGTCATTCTATCTATATCTATACTATTGAACCGAGACAGGTCATTCAGGGACTGACTTGTACATATCTAGTTGACACTGTACACTAGCAGTTATTCAGGAACAATTAAAAGGGAAGTGAAAATGTATTTCATTACCCCAGGAGTATAAAACACATTTCACACAGACACTCAATAACATGGGATATTAAAAATATATTTTTGTCATCTTTTCAAAATATTCTTCCCTCTGCCCGTGCAGACAGAGGGAATTATTTGCTTTGCTTTTCATCCTTTAATATTACAGACGCTCAAAACCCATCCGAGGCAATATCGCAGCCACTGTTAAATCAATAGTTTTGCATATCAATATGCACATCCTCAAATTGAAAATCCCATTCTATTTTCGAGATGGCTTTTTGATGGGTTCTCATTATGGTGGATGTTGTTGGCTGTGGGTCAAATTGAAATGCCATTGCCATCTCGAGGAGGGGCTGTTCCAGAGGAGGTCCTCAGACAACAGAGAAATGTCCACTTAGAGCGTAACCCCTATCGTCTGGCAGAAGACAAATTGCAACGTAGCAGAGAGCGTGGCTACAGTACATGGTGGGGCATGAGTGACCGAGGAGGTGCCAGTCAAACCTTGCATGGTGCCATCAGACCTCGGTCACTGTGGTATCACAAACCCTTATCAAATCCAAGAAACCAAGACTTGTAATTCCAACCCTGCAGTATTTCTGGATTATTCGCATCCATTAGATAATGAATGTGAAGTGAAAAATTGCTGGAAACCCCACATCACATTCACCAAGATGCTCTATGTAGCACAGTTAAGTCATCAAACAAAGACTGTGCGTGCGTGCGTGCGTGCGTGCGTGCGTGCGTGCGTGCGTGCGGTTGTACATTCATGCATGTCTGCGAGCATGCACTTGCGTATACTTAAGCTGTTCTGTGAATATTTTTTGCTTAAGGGTGTGTCTATGTTCGTTCCAGCTCTCCTATGTGTTGCTGTGAGTTCTATAGCTTTTGCCATTCCAAAACTAATTGCCGCCACTGTCAGCAGTCTGACACGTAATATTTGGAGTGGGCTGAGCAAATAGCTAGGAGCGGGACGCACTGCTTCTTTATCACAAGATCAATGCATTAAAAGAAAGAAACAGCTTCACAGTCTGCGCCTCGAAGACTCAAGGTTGAGTGGAACCGCTCCAATGGTTTCACCTGCGTCTCTATGGGAACCATCTTTTTATTCCCTCAATGAGTACAACCCATGTCTTTGACTACACTGATCAAGCTACTGCCGTCAGCCATCCCATTTAATTCTCATTTCAGTTGCCAACCACCGCAAAAACAGGCGACATTCAGGGGCCATGTGACTCGTTCAGATGTGCACAATATTTGACAATGCTATGAAATATTCATGTACTTGTGTGCGCGTATACGTGTGCATGTGCAGTACATATGAATCATAGCTTGCCTGGATTAAGTTTGTTAAAGTAAATTGCAGCTGGATACAGGGATATGGCATGGGAGACCAAGCTGAGCAAAGCTTCATCGTATGATGATGTTGCATGCTGAAAAGAGCTGATTTACAAACTCACAACGCACTGCGACATCACTGTATGACGGAGTAAGCATGGGTTGAGAGAAAAGGTCATCCCTATAACGGGTGTGAGGATAGAGGAGCCAACTTCTACAGCCAGGGAGATGAAAAATGGGCAGCTTGAGTCCAAGTCAGGGGGTAACAAGCAAACGTGGGGCTTCGGTTCAAGGTTGTGCATGTGTACAGTCAATTCAACACGTTTCATACATATAGTAGTCACCATCAGAGCAGAGGACCTATACCTTTTCAACTTCTGAACCCTTTCAGCAGTCGAAATGTGTGAACTAGGGCCTAGTTACTAGGCTACTAGCTATTCTGTGTGTTTAATGGATGTACCGGATGTGTGTGTGTGTGTGTGTGTGTGTGTGTGTGTGTGTGTGTGTGTGTGTGTGTGTGTGTGTGTGTGTGTGTGTGTGTGTGTGTGTGTGTGTGTGTGTGTGTGTGTGTGTGTGTGTGTGTGTGTGTGTGAGCGTGCGTGCGTGCGTGCGTGCGTGCGTGCGTGCGTGCGTGCGTGCGTGTGCGTACAGTACGTGCATGCGTGTGTTTGTTTGTTCCAGGAGTCAGACCAGAAGCTCATCATAAAAAGATGGGCAGACCACTTTGAAACCCTCCTGAAACAGCCCTCCCCAACAGACCCCTCAGTCTTGGATGAACTACCTGTCCACCCCACCATCCAGGAGCTTGAACTCGATGTTCAATGTGCTGTAAGCTATCTGAAAACCAACAAGACCCCTGGCCCTGACATAGTATCCCTGCAGAGATCTTCAAACAGGGAGCCTATACCTCATTTGTGGACAATTCCATTTCATCACAAAAGTCTGGAAGCATGAAACAGTACCTCCGCAGTGGGTGAATGCCAATATCATCACCACGTACAAAGGCGGGGAGATAAATCCATCTGCTGCAACAGACGTGGCATTTCACTACTGGCTGTTGCTGGCAAAGTTCTGGTCAAAGTCATATACACAGACCAGTGAAAAACATCACAGAGGAGCTGTTGCCTGTGTGGGTTCAGAAGGAACAGGAGAAGTACTGTGGACATGACACCCCTGACACTGGTGTACGTCAGTGGTGTGTCCTTGCTCCAGTTCCTTCCTCATGTGTGTGACATTGCTGCTCCATGAGAAGATCTGTGGACTTAACACTCGATGGAAATCTGTTCAACATCAGATAGCTTCAAGCGGTCACAAAAATTACTTTTGAGCAAATCATTACAGACGACTGCAGTTGTAGCCCACTCACCAGAAGCACTGCAAGCTACCCTTACAGCTGCTGCAAGTGCCTATAGGCTGGGTCTCTCTGAAATGTGGCAAAGACTGAAGTAATATGCCAGTATCCATTCCCCCATCTCATCCACCAACCTTCACCATTTCCGACGAGCCCTGCAATAGTGGAATCTTTCAAATGCCAAAAATCGGATTAAACAAGCATCATCTTCATTTGGCAGACTCAAACTCCACACTAAAATATCTGTTTACTTGGCAAAGTTGGCAGCTGAGAAATATGGACCCTGTACAGCCGGCGTCTGAGGATGCTTGAGGCCTTCCACATCAGATGCATACAATTCATCTTGAGGATGTCCTGGCGCGACCGAGTGCCAGGACAAACTACTCAAGACCAACTGTATCAGTATAGAGGCTACAGTCACCCAGCACCAACTGTGCTGGCTTGATCGGATGTCATCAGGAAGCCGAAAGACCGCTAGGTGCTATATAGTATATAGTCAATTACACCTTTGCCGCTGCTCAGCAGGGGGCCAGAAAAAGTGATATAAAGACCAACTTAAAACGTTGATGAAGAAATTGTAGCCTGAATCCAACGCAGCTGGAGGACACTACCGCTCCATCTGGCCGCAGCTCTGCCAACAAGGAGTGCATAAACTCGAGGAGGACTGAGGTGATCGACGGACCAGGAAACGTCTAAGGAGACATGAAGCCAGCACCACACCCACCCACACCTCCAGTCAGTGCTTCACCTGTCCAATCCGTGGCAGACAGTATAGGTCACGGACTGGGCTCCACAAGACTCACATTTAGCAGAGGCAGCATGGTCATCAACATTGGACATGACCGACAACCTTAAGCAAGCAGTACGGAAGTAAGGAAGCTGTGTGCGTGTGTGCGTGCGTGCGTGCGTGCATGCTTCTGTCTACTTTTGACACCCCCCCACACACACACTCACACACTCACACACTCTCTGTCTGTCTGTCTGTCTCTCTCTCCCGAGCGTTTCAGACATGCAGTTTTGCCAATGGAAAAAGGACGTTGTGAAGTTGAATGTGTTCATGGGTGTGCGTGCGTGCGTGCGTGCGTGCGTGCGTGCGTGCGTGCGTGCGTGCGTGCGTGCGTGCGTGCGTGCTTGTGCTTCTCTCCTACCATTTCCCTCATTCAACACTTTCCTCTATTCTGTCAGTACAATCATAGTTTCCCCATATCTCCTTTTCACACCACTCCCCGCACTCCCTAGTCCCTTCCCTACTCTTTATTTCTCTCCCTTTCCGTTCTCTCTCTCTCTCTCTTTCACTCACCTGGTATCTCGGGATCAACAGAGAAGTACTGCTGCTGTGTGTGTAATATCCTAACAGATAATTCATACAGAGTTGAACAACTGTTATATGACATAAACAACATAAAGGCGTTTTAAGACATGGCTCTGTATAGGAGGGCATCCATCTAGAAGAGGGTCTGACTGCTATTTGTTGTTTGTCCGGAGTTCATGACGCATGAGTTAATGACGCACCAAATTGCATGTTCACACTGACTGACAGTAGGCTAGTCTCTCCTCAACAGCCAAACAAGTATTCCACAATCTTCAAATGCAACATGGAGTCTGTAACTACACCAAAGATATTCAATTATTAAAGATACGCCATCCCAATTGGAGCCACTAGAGGCAAAATGTTACACAAATCCTACAAATGGTCTCCTAGTAGGCTGTGGGCACCGTCTGATCTCACGAACGTCTGACATTTACTGGTGCTAGATCCCGCGAAAGTGTGTTGCTGTGATAGAGAAAGGTCGATAATAAAGTAGATTTCTCCTGATTTATCTCTCTGAAAAAAGCCCTTTTAGTATGAAAATCTTGGGAAGATTGTGTGGCTTGTAACGATCAGGTCCAATATTTAGTCCAGTGACCGTGGGGCTAAAGAATCGTTCATAAACTGTGTTCACGTTCACTATTCCATTGGAAATGATATACTCCAACCTGCTTCTGGTCTCCTAAAAAGGCGGCCACCTACACGCAAATACGGGAAGTAAACCAGAGATGGCATGTCTGTCTTTCTGTCTTTTCTTTTCTTGGACTACCCCCCTGACAGCAGCGTACAGGAAGCTGTCATTTTTAAATATCTTTAAAATGTATTTTTGTATTTCCATTTCTGCTAGCAGCAACCTAGATTTCACTAATTTAATTTACAGTATAGGACCAATTGATGCATTACATTACATTACATTACATTACATTACATTACAGTCATTTAGCAGACGCTTTTATCCAAAGCGACTTACAATAAGTGCAATCAACAAAGGTAGGGAACGAAAGCTACTAATCACCAGAGGTTATAAGTGCATTTTCTGCAATAACAAGCAACCAAGAGCATACCTAGCGCTAAGGTAAAAGTGCAATATATCAGCTACCTATTTCCTTAAACAGATGAGACAAAGTAGTCAAATGAGCAGGAGCTAAAAACAAATAATTGTATTGACTAAACAAGATCCAATAAACAATTCAACAATAAAACAAGCATTCGTACAACTAGTTAACAACAAGTAGGCCAGGCAAAGAGGAAGGGTAGTGTTTCCTGAAGAGGTGGGTTTTCAGCCTGCGGCGAAAGATGGGCAGTGACTCTGCTGTCCTGACATCAGTGGGAAGTTCATTCCACCACTGTGGGGCCAGAACAGAAAAAAGTCGTGACCGTGTCGATCGACCAGAAGGACCGTTGAGTGGCGGGGGAGTCAGTCGCCCCTTGGTGGCCGACCGGAGTGGTCGGGAAGGGTTGTGGGCATTGACCAATACCCGGAGGTAAGAGGGAGCTGTTCCTTTCGCTGCCCTATAGGCTAGCACCAGGGTTTTAAACTGAATGCGAGCCGCTACGGGGAGCCAGTGCAGGGAACGGAGAAGGATAGTTGTGTGAGAGAACTTGGGGCGGTTGAACACCAGACGAGCCGCAGCTTTCTGAACAAGCTCCAGGGGTCTGATGGCAGATGCCGGAGCGCCAGCCAGGAGGGAGTTGCAGTAGTCCAGGCGGGAGATGACAAGAGCCTGGATGAGCACCTGGGCTGCCTTCTCCGTGAGGAAGGGCCGAATTCTCCTGATGTTGTAGAGGAGGAATCTGCAGGACCGTGTCACTGATGCGATGTTAGCCGAGAACGACAGTTGATCGTCCAGGGTCACACCCAGATTCTTCGCAGTCCGAGTTGACGTCACCACAGCGTTCTCAATGGTGATGGCCATGTCTCGGTGAGGACAGCCCTTCCCCGGGATGAACATCAGCTCGGTCTTGTCCAGGTTGAGCTTCAGGTGGTTCGTCGACATCCACTCCGAGATGTCAGCCAGACAAGCAGCAATGCGTGCCTCCACGTGTGTGTCAGAGGGGGGGAATGAGAGGATCAGCTGGGTGTCATCGGCATAGCAGTGGTAGGAAAAGCCATGGGAGCGGATGACAGCACCAAGAGATGTAGTGTAGAGAGAGAAGAGAAGAGGACCCAGAACCGAGCCTTGGGGAACCCCAGTAGTGAGCCTGTGTGGTTCTGACACAGACCCTCCCAGCTTCACCTGGTAGGAGCGACCCGTCAGGTAGGATGCAAACAGGGAGAGTGCAGAGCCTGAGACACCCATCCCCTCGAGGGTGGAGAGGAGGATCTGATGGTTCACTGTGTCGAACGCTGCAGACAGGTCCAGGAGTATCAGGACAGAGGAGAGAGAGTTCGCTCTAGCGGCATGGAGTGACTCCGCCACTGCCAGGAGGGCAGTCTCTGTCGAGTGACCCAAAGATGAAAAGATGCAAAGATGAAACGGAATTGTGGTCTGTATGGTGGAAGAAATTGTAAATTGTGCGAGCCAACAGTCTGTGTAGAAAGACTACCAGTAGGCCAAATACGTTATTCATGTGTTTACATTTTTTTGAAATGTAACGTAAGTCAATGGGCCTTTAGATTGGGCTGAAACCTTGCACATTTTGAGTCATACGTCATATCACAGACCTGCGTTGTTTCATTTGGAATTACAATGCTTTTGGTCATTTGACAAAGTATAAATGCCCTAATAATGAGCAAACCTGGAAATGAGACAAGTGGCGGGTGGTGGTGATGGGAAGGGAATGTATATTCAGACGGCAGACAGTTGTTCCAATCTCTGATTAATTAGATCACTGCTCTGCCATCACTCTCGTCTCCTTTTTCTGCTGTAAATGAGTGTGTGGGTGTGTGTGTGTGTGTGTGTGTGTGTGTGTGTGTGTGTGTGTGTGTGTGTGTGTGTGTGTGTGTGTGCGTGCGTGCGTGCGTGCGTGCGTGCGTGCGTGCGTGCGTGCGTGCGTGTTGATGGGGGGGGGGGGGGGGGGGGGTTGTTATCTGGCATTTGAGATTCTGGGATCAGTCAACTTGAGTGGTGCTGGTGTGCTAATGCAGGGGAGGCATTAACCCACATCTCCCTGGACAAAAGAGAGCGGCAAGGCTTGCATCCGTCCCCAGAGAGAGAGTGGCATGCTTCTGCCTCCCCGCCAATCTGTTTCCGGGATATCTTGCACACTTATTGCATTTTGACCTGTTTCACAGCCCCATATTGATTTTTTTAGAAACATCACGTCAGTGTGGGGGTGAAGGAGGCTCTTTCAAGTACCGGGTTCGGTAATAATACATTTGCTGTACGCCACACAGGCTCTTCTCACATGCCGTTTACTTTTTTTTGTCAATAAAAAAGTATTATTTTTTGAAGTGTTCAAATGTTGTCTAGTCACGTCCTTTCCTGTTGTGGTGACGAGGAAATAGAAAATGTATCAAATCTGAATGTAATGTCATAATCCTGTCACTGCATGCAAAAGCCCAGAGTCATTACAGCTTCTGTTTGGCCACTTGTTAATGATGGCGGGGTCAAATGTTTCCTCTTTATTACATTTATACAAGAGATTTTCTCGTGTTTACCTACTCACTGATATACAGTCAACTTCTTTCTTCCCCTTCTTTCTCTCTATTTGCCTAATCTTTCACTTAGTAAAATCTTCAGTCTTCATTTATCCATGAAGTTAAATTAACATTTGAAAGTTTTGCTGTGTACAAAGTTTAATTCCCTTTCTGCTTTTCATGTCTCCAGTATTGTGGCGGTGTCTGGCTTTGTGTGTCGAACCCAGCAGTTATGAGAGAGCAGGCTGGGCATCGAAGACGCCGCTGTCTGTCTGTCTGTCGGTCCCTGTGGTACATTAACCATCCCTTAGCATGTATTATTGATTCCCTCTCCCTAATCAGGAGCTCCAGTGTTACAAATGACCCTTTTATGGTAGCAGAAACCAGTGTTCTGCAGAGTTTAATGAATCCAGCACCATGGCTGAGATAGAAACCAATGCTAAAAGTTTCTTGTGGTTTCGGTGCCGTGCACTGCAAACAGGTGTGTCATACTTCAAATATAAAGTTTTGTTAACAAGAGTCGTAGAAGGAAGCTAACTGGAGACAGACAAGTAATAGAGGCCATGTGTGTTTGGCTTTTTCCAATGCTTTTGACAGGGGAAATCTCTTTAAAAAAACAGGATTGCTGCCAGAAGTGCTGCAAGCTCTGCCGGACCTGTGTGTTCAGTCGGCAAAGTGCTCACCTTTGAATCGCAAGGTTTTGGGTCTGGCACCACTAACTCAGCGTATGAGTGGTACAACTCACTCAGCTAAGTAAGACATGCGGTAAGTGCTGGGAGGGGAGCTGACGGTATGGCACTCCACCTCAGCATTGCATCTCCATGATCTAGCTCCTTGTAAAGGGAAATAGACGCCCTTGTTACTTGGCTGGTACCGATAATAAGCCACTTACTTACTTTCATATTGTGCCCTTCTCTTGCTGGAAAAAAAAGAAAACATTACAGAATGTGTGTGAATCTAAACTGGGATATGTGGCACATAGGCTCAGCGTGACAACATGCATGTGAGGTCTACGGAGGAGATGTCAGAATGTGGAAGGGGAGGAGTGGGTGGAACACACAAAGTGTCCGGGTGTGATGATCAATTCACTCACCGCGTCACACTGTGACATCACTCTCTCTGACATCATCAACCCCCCGCCCTCCAAGCACAGACGCAGCAGTCAGAGGCAGAGCATTGAACAAACGACATACTGTACCCTCGCGCTGACTCACATGTTGTGTAAAGTAGTCTAACATCACTAATCCACTTTTATGAATGTTTGCTCAGAGCTCAAAATGTGGCAGTGAAGTTTGACGAGGTGGTCTTAGTAACAATGACAAAATCTACAACACGGTAAGATGAGACAACATGGTACAATATAGAACACTGCTGTGCCTATTCTTCAATGCAGAGCATTTACTGCAGTCTTCTTCTTATGGATAATATTAATCTGCTCAAAAGATTGCCTACCTTATTCATGTCACAACTGTGAACACAATTCAGACAAAATATAGAATCCCAAAGAACCTTAGACAAAAGCTATGGCATTAGAACCAAACCTCATTACTCCTTTGCTATTTTCCTTCACCGTTAACACAGAGCATTGTAAGAGACACATTTAGGCCTACTGAAAGGACAAGAATGTGAAACAAGGTTAGACCTACGGTAGGCTACATCACCAACATGTCATGTGATTAAGCATAGACCTTGATTAAATGAAGGCGCTATTGAGGGACTGAGATAAAGAACATGGTGATAAAGGAAAAAAGAAAAGAAAGAAAGTAAATGAGTGTGTGTACACATTAAGTGCATCTTCCAGCAATGAAAGAAGCATACATCAATGTAAAACTTCAAAGAGGAGGAAGTCAAACTCAGTTTTGGGAATATGACCTCTGTTGTTGGTCTGCAGATACATAATGGGAGATTTATTTAATGGCAACGTACAGCTTCCAGTCGACACAGTTGGCAAAACGAATGTTATCTTTTTAACCACATTCAACCAGGTGGCCCTGTTTTTGGGCATGTCATAAACCCCCAAAAGCAATGTTTTAAAAATATATAGTAGGAAAAGGTATAGGGCTCCCTACGCGTCTTTAGTTCATGTTCTAGCACATATAACAGGAATTGGAAGTAAAATGCTGTCAGATAATTGACAAGTCCACAAACAGTGGAGTATATACCTTCCAAATATAGTGTTCTTGACACATCCTGGTGGAGAAAAGGAGGGGGGGGGGTGGTAGATCAGATTCATCTTTCCCTTTTCAGTACAGCAGGTTTAATTCACACAGTGCCATTCATTAAATTAATTTATCAATGGTTGGACGTGCACGGTCCATCTCCATGTGCCCTTAGCGTTTCTTATTATAGCGTGGTGGGGGTCTGTGGCCTCAGCTCATCAGTTGTATTTGCTCAGTGGCTCACGGAGACCTCCGGTGTACCAGACACAATCGCACCTCATTAACATTTCAGGTGACGAGTCTGTCACAGCCTTAATTAACAATTCATGAACACAGCTTATAGCTATATTAACATTTTACAGCCAATAAATCAGCCGTCCCCAGCCTGCTATCTGTGTGTCTGAGTGTGTGCGCGCACGTGCTTATGCGCACACATGAATGTGTACCCCGTGAGTATGAGGAAATCTAAAAAAGGAGAGAGAGAGAGAGTGTGTGTGTGTGCGTGCGTGCGCACGTTCGTGCGTGCGTGCGTGCGTGCTTGCATGCGTGTGTGTAAATGCACACGTACCTCCATGACCAGATGGGTCTTGGCCAGTATCTTTGTCTGTGACCATGACATTTGTCTGAACTTTCCTTTAATCTTGTGTTCTATTTGCGGCATCATATTGAATCACATTCATTATAGTTTTTGCTCAAGGAAACAAGAAAAGGCTCCTCTGCAGCCAGACCTCAAGAAGGTTATTCAAAGTGTCTTATCAATTAATAACTTTGATCAATCAGAGTGAGTGCCA
>NC_139942.1:42301569-42551569 GCF_963454915.1 Gymnoscopelus microlampas | reverse complement strand
CCCTCTCGCCAGTGATATCAACAAGGCAAATGACCACAATGAGAGGCAAAGAGGTAGGGCGCAAGTCTTTCTGCACTTTGAGTTGAGGGTGATTTTACTTAGTTGTGCGCCTGTGTCGTGCACACAACTATGAATGGTGTATAAAAATCTAAGGAAAACTGGACAGCTAGCCCACACTTGTCTCAAATGCCACTGCGCTAACATGCTGAGCCGGTGTAAAAAGATTCAACACTGTGCGATGATAAGCGACCATACCAGACCAGATGCAAAATCTTCTATGTATCACCACATTGTCTTTGTATGAGAGAGAAAAACTCAGACAATGTGTGTGTGTGTGTGTGTGTGTGTGTGTGTGTGTGTGTGTGTGTGTGTGTGTGTGCGTGCGTGCGTGCGTGTGTCTGTGTGTGTGTGTGTGTGTGTGTGTGTGTGTGTGTGTGTGTGTGTGTGTGTGTGTGTGTGTGAGCGAGAGAGCGAGCACAATGAAACAAGATGAGTAGTACACTTTGAGAAAATCACTTTCTTTCAATGGCTGTGTGATGAAATGTTCTTTTTCTCCAATACCCATGGAATTGCTTTTTCTTCCAATTCCTTCCTTTTGTGCTACTGTGCTGCCCTCTTCTGGACACAACACAAAAAGCTACCACATGGTACTCACTAATTAGGATTGCATGAATCCTCTCACTCCTTTTAGACTCGCCTACCTGTAAGGCAGTTAGGGCGTTTTTTTATATAGCGCTGCTTAGTCCAGAATCACAAGGATGAGAAAATGCCTGAATAAGAGAGGGGGGGGGGGGGGTCAGTTGGACAGATAGGGAATGTACGAGTCAGAGAGAGAGGGAGGGAGGTGGGTGACACATCAGTGAGTTGGGCAAATCGTAATGTGAATAACAGAACATTTATGCATAATGGTCTATGTGAGATGGGTGGTGACATAACACAGTTTGGATGGCGTACATGGAAAAGGGGAAACGTCGACTTCACCCACTTCCATAATCTCCTCCATTAGCTCCATCAGACAATGAGACACAGCCTCGTGTCTGGAGAAGCAAATGAGAGCCTCGGAACGTTTCAGATATGCAGTGTTGCCCAATGGAAAAATCATTGTGAAGTTTAAAGTGTGCATGGGTGTGTGTGTGCATGGGTGTGTGTGTGTGTGTGTGATGGGTGTGTGTGTGTGTGTGTGTGTGTGTGTGTGTGTGTGTGTGTGTGTGTGTGTGTGTGTGTGTGTGTGTGTGTGTGTGCGTGTGTGCGTGCGTGCGTGCGTGCGTGCGTGCGTGTGTGTGAGAGAGAGAGAGAGAGAGAGAGAGCGAGAGAGAGAGAGAGAGAGAGAGTGAGAGAGAGAGTGTGCTGTGTGTGCATGCATGTTCCTCTGCTTCCCTCTTAATGATTTACAATAATTTTCCCTCATTCATTCAATACTTTCCTCTCTTCTGTCAGTACAATCACAATAGTTTCCCAATATCTCCTTTTCACACAACTCCCTAGTCCAGGGGTCTTCAGCAGGGGGTCCTCAGAGATACTGCAGGAGGGCTGCCAAATATTTGTGTGATAGAGACTTTTTTTTTTTTTTTTTTACATGAACCACTTGAACACGCGTTGCAGACGCGTTGTGAGCGGCAAAGAGGTTTGGTGTACAGGGGAAAAAGAGCAGACCAAGTACTGAGCCAAAGGTCAAGTTTACAATTGAAGGTTTAAAGGGATAGTTCACCCCCAAAAAAATCTATCGATTAGTCACCCCATGGAGACATAAATTCATGGATATGTTTTTGTTTTTGTCGCATTCCTAAGCCAATACTTTTATGACCAGCGGACCGGTAGGCAGTGGTTCCGGTAGGAGAGACAAACGAGACTCTTTGTGCCTCCTACCGGAACCGCTGCCTGTCATCAAATTATTGGCTTAGGAATGCGACAAAAACTAAAAATATATCCATGAATTCAAGTCTCCATGGGGTGACTAATCGATAGAAAAGGGTCATTTTGGGAGTGAACTATCCCTTTTAAGTCTTTAAATGACTGAAAACACACATTTAACATGAATCCAATATGTAGTGGGGGTCCGTGCTTCATCTCTCTCGCCACGCATTGTGAGTCCCTTCCCCAATCTTTCATTCTCTCTCCCTCCCTCCCTCCCTCCCTCTCCCCCTCCCTCTCTCTCTCTCTCTCTCTCTCTCTCTCTCTCTCTCTCTCTCTCTCTCTCTCTCCCATCACAGAGAGAGTCAGAGAGTGGCTCTATCTTATCAGGAAAGAGTGATATCCTTCTCCACGGCAACCACGGAAACTGGGGAAATGGGCTTAAGCTCTTCTTGCAGAAATGATTTCATTCACAGCCCATGCAGCACCGCTGCTGTTAGCATGGAAACTCTTTCCTCACACACATCACGCCTCACCAAGTGGGACTGAAGAGCTGCCTCCAAGTGCTGTGAACCGTAACTGTTGTGTCTCTGTGTGACTCCAGTCTGACTGAGACGCCGTCCCACAAATTGCGCAGTTGTTTGGCTGAACATGGAGCCATATGGAGCCGGTGCGATCGTGACCTGGGTTCGAATGTGGCATGCAGCACTTTGGCTCGGTGGGAATTCCAGTTAATGCAGCGGACAAGCTGTGGAATGTTTGGTGCCTTTTCCACAATTCCACAAAAAAGGCAGATTGACTGCAAATGCCTACTGTTTGCACAATATCCTCAACACATACCCCCCCCCCCCCCCCCCCCCACCACCACCACCACCACTACCACTACCACGACCACACTCTCTCTCTCTCTCACACACACACACACACACACACACACACACACACACACACACACACACACACACACACACACACACACACACACACACACACACACACACACACACACACACACACACACACATGCATCACAAAAGGAGTTGGTTCTGTAATGCTATTACCCACTAGCCTGTTGTTAATCAGCGAAGTGTAAATTTAATTATAATCAATTTGATGGCAGAAAGAAAAAAAACTCATCAAACTGTATGCAAATCCTAAGGTAGGCCTATATGAATGTATATGAGTCTGCAGCAGCCCAATTCCAAAGCAAAGCTTTGACTGCCAAAGCAAACAACAAATAGGCCTAGACACTGCTGAGCAATAAACATAATATGAAAAGCCAGCATTCCTCCAGATGGGAGGCAGTGGTGTAAAGTAACTAAGTAACATGTACTCAAGTACTGTTCTTAAGTACAATTCTGAGGTATTTTTTACTTTAGTGGAGTATTTCCAATAGTCAATACTTTTACTTCTACACCACTACATCTCAGAGGCAAATCTTATACTTTTTACTCAATTATTTGACAACTTAAGTTACTAGTTACTTTATAGATTTGAAGTATTATTACAAAACATATTAACCACTTCAGCCCTATTTAAACTTTATCTATTTGAAAATAGCCCATCTACAAGCTCACAATGTGTTGCAATGCAACGCATTGTGAGCTTGAAGATCTGCTATTTTTAAAAGATTTTTATACATTGTATACATTTGTGAAATGGGACATTCTGTATAATGAGTACATAAAGTACATTTTTATGCCAATACTTTTGTACTTTTACTCAAGTAAATTTTCAATTCCTGACTTTCACTTGTAACAGAGTATTTCTACATTGCAGTATTGATACTTTTACTTAGGCAAAACATTTTGAATACCTTTTCCACTACTGATGAAAAGGCAGCATTCCTCCACATTAGGCTACTTGGAGGAGGGAGTAGTCTAGTCTAGTCCAGGCCCAGCGTCATTCCAAGGGAGTTGTTGCAGTGATTATTGTGGACTTCCCCAAAAAAAACTTCAGCTGGAGTTTGATCAGGCAGGGGAACTTTATAGCGCACATGATGTCAGACAGCGTAGCTTTCTCCCTCGTTTAAAAAAGGCTATTTATTTAAAGCATTGTTTAGTGTGAAATACAGGGAATAATGGAGCGCCCGTGGACAATCTTTACATTATTATTTTTGAACTTTATGTTTACTTACGGGGCTCCTCCGTCCTATGGCTTATTCCAGGGGTCCGCATACACTGGAGGAGCGGTGCACAGACATAGGAATAGGTAAGGAGTCTATTTATAAGGACCGTTTTCTCCAGCGTATTTGTATTTGTTAATTCTCGACAACTTAGCAGTTAATTGCAGTGATGGAAGAAGTAGGCTACTCATATGTTTTACTTAAGTAAAAGTATCAGTAGGCCTACTGCGATACTCTACTCTGTTAATCTAGTTGAGTAAAAATTACAAAAGTTCAAAATGTATAAAACATCTTTTGAAATAGCAGATCAAGCTCACAATGCGTGGCATCATGACGCATAGTGAGCTTGTAGATTTTCAAGTGGCCAAAATGCAGGGCTTAAGTGGTTATAATGTATGTCTTGTAATGATAGTAAAAATCAACAAAGTAACTAGTAATTAAAGTTTTCAAATAATTGTAGTGGAGTAAAAAGAACAATATTTGCCTCTGAGATGTAGTGGAGTAGAAATAAAAGTATAGAAAATTGGAAATAGCCTACTCTAGTAAAGTAAAAGCACCTCTGGCTAATTACTATTAGGCCGATATTCCGTTCATTTTTATATATTATAGCCTATATTAAATTACATTTCAGTCTACTATGAGTGGATAAAATAGCCCCCCCCCCCCCCCCCCATCATTATAATGTTAATGACTAGATTATGGGCAATCGTATCTTATAAATGTTTGATATATTAGCAGCAGCGCCTTTATCGGGTCATGACGACCGTCTAAATTTGGCTCGAGTCTGTCCATCTCCCCAAATGTGATGACAAGATTCAGTTAATCACCGAAATGTGATACATAGTCTAGCACCGCACATACGGCTCCCTTTTTAGCACATATTTTTACCCGGCCGTCTCTGAAGAGATTAGGCCATCATAGCAAAGCATAAGATTGAATAACGCCCAACCGACGCATGACGCACAAAGTTATTATGAATGATGTAGGCTTCATCAACATCGGTGTGGGTTCTGTGCTTTATCTTCAATTGAAAGGTAACCGGAAGACTCGCCCCAAAACACGCTCGCCCCCATTTTCTTCCCGGACCAGCGGTTCTTGTAGTCTTGTATTTGTTTAACTGAGGTTACAATTATTAGGAATAACTAAGGTTAGGAATTTACTGAGGTTACATTAGGAATAGGGTTTGGTATAGTTTTACTGAGGTAACGTTTAGGAATAAGGTTTAGGCATTATAGTTTACTGAGGTTACGTTTAGGAATACCATGGTGGCGACCGTTCCTAGGTCGCCGGATTTGCCCCGGGTTGAGCGTGTTTTGGGGCGAGCGTTCTGGTATGGAATTGAAACCTTATTCTTATCCTTATCCTCTCTCCTCCACACAGGAACTGGTGTGCCTTTGTGGTGCACAGGAACGTCAGCTGCACTGTCCAGGGAGGCGTGGAGAGCTTCCAGGAGCCCGTCATGACCCCGTGCCCTGCCTATCTGCCGGACTGCGAGCCGCAAGTGGCGTAAGCAAAATATGGGCAGGGAGGGAGGGGATGGGTCAGTGTTGCCAGATTTTGTGAGATACCATGGTCTATGAAAACAAGCACAAAAGAAGAGACTATAGGCCACAGCACTTTAAACCTATCAGTCTCACATCAGCTATTTGAAAATAGCCGATCTACAAGCTCACAAAGGTCTGCTATTTAAAAAAAAATCTTGGCGAAAAAGGTTACAAATTTGAACTATTGTTTAAACATTTAACACAAATCTGGTATGGGGGGTCCCTTGCACAAAATATTTTCAGATGGGGATACACAGACAATTAGCCTACTGTAGGCTAATTGTCTGTGTATCACCATCTGAAAATATTTTGTGACAATTAGCTTACATATTAATTTGGGGGTCCTTGACATGATAATGTTTGAGAACCACGGGTTTAAACAACTTTTTGGAAACAAGCCCCAAATAAGCAACTACACCTTAGAAACAAGCCCCAAAAACACAATCCGCAACTACCAGCATTTACAAGCAACTTTAGAGAAAAACAAGCCCAAAGTCGCTTATAATAAGCGGACATGGCAACGCTGGTACAAGATTAGGTTATAGATGGCAACCAAACCCGCTCGTGCGCGCACACACACACACACACACACACACACACACACACACACACACACACACACACACACACACACACACACACACACACACACACACACACACACACACACACACACACACACACACACACACACACACACACACACAACACACACACACACACACACACACACACACACCACAGCCTGTCTCATCCGTTAATATATCTTTCAGAATGGTCTGTCAATATGATACTAAATCTTTGTTGGAGGAGGATTCAAGCCAAAGTAGTAAACAATTTGGCTTTTGTTGCGCAATAGTATCTCAATATTCGAGGGAAATTAAGCAGTTGATTCCCATGTGGGGAATGGAGGGTATTAATTGGTGGTTGTCAAGGACAATCAACAACATTAATCAGAGCTGGTCTGACAATAACATAGGAGTTGTTGTTATTCTGCACTTTGATACAGTGTTTTGCAGTTAAATATATTTATGTTTAATGTACAAACGATTGTTTCAATATAACCAAACAAAACCATGCCATATCACCCTCCTCCCCCAGCAGAATATATAATTTTAAGTGGAATCTCAAGCTTGTATATTAAGTAGGCTATGATTTAATTATGAGATCTTGTGAGCAGGGGGGAATGGTGACATTTTTTTTTCTGGACACCGTAAAAGATTCCTATTGACAGTGACAACTCCTTATTTGGGACTCAGCGCGCATATCCCGTTGCTATTTTGTGGAAATCTTGTATGTCCAAACTGTAACTTTTTCCGGAAATGGAAGAAAGAAAGAAAAACTGTGTTTCAATGGATCCAATGTAGTTAATTACAAGCTCTTGTTAATATTTTTCATTGGTTCAATATTTATAAAACACACACACACACAGACACAGACACACACACACACACACACACACACACACACACACACAGACACAGACACACACACACACACACACACACACACACACACACACACACACACACACACACACACACACACACACACACACACACACACACACACACACACACACACACACACACTCTCTCTCTCAACATGTTGTGAGCTTGGATATCTGCTATTTTTGCTACTTTTGTGTGACGCTGTAGTTTGTATGATGAAGTAGAGGATTCATTTAGAGAAAAAAATGAATACAAGTTGAAATATGGAGATACAAGGTTTCTGCCCAACATGTCAGCAACGACATTTGATGTAGAGCTTGGTGCGATATATGCAGCTGTGCAGTGCACACTGACTTAGTACATCCAAATCCCCTTTTGCCAGATTCATCAAGACAGGACAGTGTTATCTGCAGTGGTGGACCAAAGTACTCAACCCCAGTACTTGAGTCAAAGTTACTCCTGGTCAAATATTACTCAGCTACGAGTGAAAGTTGCTCAGTCAAAACTGTACTTGAGTTAAAGTACTGAGCACTTGCTTTTAAAAATGGCCTAGTTAAGTCAAGTACAAATGACAAAATATATAAAATTGTTGTGAGCTTGTAGATCCGATATTTTCATTTTTTTCCTGAATTTGTTTAGTGTGCTTTTTATCCGTTTTACTCCCCAGTCGTTATGCCAATTAATTCCTCCCCCACACACATTTTGTGTGTTGTCACTCCTGTTGAATCCGACTGACTCACCTGCCAGTGAGGAGCCCCCACTGGGAGGACGTAGAGCCTCCCCCCCCCCCCCCGACTTCTCTCCCCCGAACACGTGCCAATTGTGTTCATATAGTCGAGTGTATATAGACTATACTACTACGCTGTAGAGCGTCTATACTATAGACGCTCTACAGCCTGCTATTTTCACTATTTGAAACAGGGCATAAGTGGTTATTTTGTACTTTTTCCCCTTCCTAGAAATGTAGTCAAAAGTCAAAGTCAAAAGCACAACATTTGTCTTTGAAATGTAGTGGAGTGAAAGTCACAAGTATCCCAAAATACTTGTACTTCGTTACTGTCCACCACTGTGTGCAGTTCACACTGACTTTGGGGATCTGATTTGTGAATTCCCCTTTTGTCAGGTCCATCAAGATAGTGTTATCTGACAAGAGGCCATTTGAGGACTATGCAGGGATGGAGAGTTTTTCAGGCATAATCAGTGTTCCAGATGCTACACGACCCCTTGCTTTCAAGGACGTGATGTCATCTATTGTTTCTCCTGGAAACAGTTTGCTTTGGCAAGAAGGTTGAAATGTTCATGATAATGTGCTACAAAAATAAAATAAAGTAACTGAAGCATACATAAGCAACTTTTATTGATTCTTTTTGCCATATGACAGTACTGGCAATTTCACATTGATGCATGTGAAATATTATGGTATTTTATGTTAGTTGATTAATATACCTTTATATTAACCGTATAATGATTAAACTAATCGAACACTGGGTGTCCTTCTCGTCCTAGGTACCAAACGCGCTTTCGACCGACATACAAGGTCGCCTTCAAGACAGTCACAGAGTTGGAGTGGAGATGCTGCCCTGGTCACCAAGGTCCAGACTGTAAGGATTTAAAACCAACCCCCAATCGACAGAGAGTACAAGGAACACAGCCTCACCACCAGCCAATCCCTGGGCAGACCACCAGGCACTCACAGAGTAAGATATCAACTGTACCGTCAAATGTCCCCGGGCTTTTCATTCTGTTTTTTATTTTTTTAATGAAAATTTGAGATTGGAGTACCTGATATGTGCAATTGATTGCTGTGTTACTAGGACAGGGGTTCCTAAACCTTTCCATGCCAAGTTCCTCAAATAGTAGATCCTCTAGCTGCGCTCCCCTGTTATGATTTGGCTTATCTCATCTAGAAGCTCACAACACAATGTGAGCTTGTATTTTAGCTATTTTTGACTTATTTTACATTTATTTACATTTTTAAATTCATGATAAATGTTTTAAACATTTTGACAATAAACACTTGCCCTAAATATGGACACCAGGTTGAAAGTGACTAAATTGGCACAATAATCATATGAATTGAATTTGAACTGAATTGTTCCTGTTCATCAGTAAACTGCTTGACAAGTGGTTTTGTTTATCTATTTTGGATTACAGGGCCAGAGCGGAGAGAGACAGGGCACCATGAGGCAAGGCATGGTGGGACAGACAAGGTTCATGTTCTTGAGAGCGAAGTCCAGCGCCTATCTCAGACAGTTCAGGACCTGCAGGCCGCCTTGACAGGGCTAACTGCCAACCTCCGCACTGACCTCCAGGAGGACACCAACAAGTTGCTGGTCACTCTACTCAACAACATGCGTCCACCAGACAGCACCTCAGCTACAGGCACAGAAGAGAGCAGAGCCATGCTGGATGGTCATCAGGCCACCAGAGGTGGAGTAGCTGGAGAAAGGGGTATAGAAAAGATGATGGCCAGGTTGGATGACATGAACGAGGCCTTGAAGAGTAAGGATGAGGCCATGGAAGAACTAAAAGGAACAGTGACTAGCCACGAGGGGCAGATCCGCCTGCTGATGGACGCATCACAAGCCCAGGCTCCAGCTGTGGGGGAGGGCGTTCCAACCGACCTTGATGTTCTACAGACCTACATCGATGACAAATTTGAGAAGCTAACAACGGACGTGAATCAAAATATGGATGAGAGGATGGCCAAGCTACAGAACTCCTGCAATGACAGGATCCAGACTTTGCAGAAGACCTGTGAAGAGGGCCAGGACCAAAACCTGGCCAGCCTGACCACGCTGGTGAATACTAAGGAGGCAGACTTGAGGAAGGAGATCCGAGCACTGCGTCTGGACATGGCTGCTGCAGATGGACCTGCACGGACTGAAAGGCAGACTGGTCCCACTAAACTGGAAGAGGACCACGGTGACCATAAAGACCTGTGGCGTGAGATTGACCGAATCGCAGAAGCTCACCGGATTCTAAATGTCCGCATAGACAATGAGCTGGCCCACCTGTCTGGAGGACCTCAGGAGGACAACGACAACGATTACATCCTCATGATCGAGGAGTTAGAAGCGCGCCTCAATATTACAGAGCAAAATGCAGAGCTCCACTGCTTCTATATCGAGGAGAAGCTCACCCGTGCGATTGCAGATGAGACGGAATCACTTCGGAAGCTACTGGATGAGCGTCTGACCAACATGGAAGACCAGTTCACCACCATGCTGGTAGAAATTAGCAACAACTCCTTCCCTGGCATGTTTGGCGACTCCATGGATGCCATCCAGGCAGAGGTCAACAACAACAAGTTCCTCATCCAAGGCTTGGATGATAAAGTCAATGCTGTTGGAGAGATGTGCTCTGCAGGATGTTCAGGCTCTGGTTCAGGGGATTCTGTAGGTTCCGTTAGTTCATCCACGCCATCTGCCGGTTTAGAAAACATTGTGAAGGATGTGCAACTGTGCAGGACCAACTTGGATGTTCTAAACACTGATGTCAGTGCTAACTCAGACAAGCTCAGGAAACTAGAGGACATTATCAATAGGCAGGTAGCTGGACATCAGAAAAGTACCCAGAGCATGGAGGACTTCAAGAAAGGATTGATTAATCTCCAAGAGAATGTGATTGGTCTGGCTGGAACCGTTAATGTGTTAGGTGACTCTCTGAACAAGTACACCCAGGATCTACATAACATTAACTCCACATGTGCTCCGCTGCGCTGCCCCCCGGGCACCCCAGGGAGCGAGCACGGGGCAGCATCAGGCACTTTACCCGGCAGTCAGACAGAATTCACCAACAGACAGTTGGATGGACTAAGGGACAGGCTAGAAACCCTCAATAACCAGATGTCATTTGAACTGGGTCAATGTAAGGAAAACACCCGGGATGTCTTGAATGGCATTTCTGCTGTAGACAGACGCCTGACAAGACTCGAAGAGGTAGGAGGACGTTCAGATGGGGTTTCTGGTAATGTCCAAGGACTGAAAGACTTGTGGGACCATGTGCACAGGATGAATGCCACCTTGGGGACTCAGACTGGTGACATCAGCTCAGTGCAGAATTCATTGCAGAGCTTCCAGGCACAGCTCTCAGCAATGGCCAAGCATGTTCTGAAAGACATCAGCACCAAAGAGCCAGGTGAGTTACACCCTGATGTTGTCATGCTTTGGTGACATCACTGACAGTCTGGCGTGACGTTATTGACGATAATGAGAGAAATTGCCTTGGGCCGCCTGAGACATTGACTCAGAGTTGAAAAATGTCTTATGACACTTGCATTAATATTTAACAGTGTGTGCTAGTGAGTGGCCAGGGTTCACGGTCATGTGCACCGGAGGTCAGTGGTGGTCCCATGAGGCCCTCCTACACTTTCTGTACAGTAGAGACCTCTCACCACCAACACACCATTCTGAAACCAACTGAGCCGAATAGGAACTGAGAAATGAGAGCATATCTTAAAGCACTATAGAAGTCCAGTGCAATGCATTATGTCAGAGCTCAAAACCTCTACCTTGAACAGCAGTCACATGTTGTTAAGGAAAATAGCAGATTATAAATGAGGAAATGGCGCTAGAGAGAGAGATAGATACATAGATAGATAGATAGATAGAGAGATAGAGAGAGAGAGAGAGAGAGAGAGAGAGAGAGAGAGAGAGAGAGAGAGAGAGAGAGAGAGAGAGAGAAATTCTGACCAAGAGGAATACACAGGTGTTGCCAAATGATTGTGTTGATGTGAATCTGTGTCTTCTGTTTGGCGACAGCTGTGACAGCCAGTTCTTTGTTGTCTCAATTGTGACAGAATTGTTGTTAATGGCCCATTACTTTAGGTTCACATGATTGAAATTCAATAGCAACAAAAGAGTACTTGAACATGATTCATTTCCACCAAGTCTTTGGTCCCCATAGAACAGCGATATCAAAAGCCTTTAGTAGATCTATAGTATACGCAGCATAGTAGCACAGACAGTGACAGGCAGCAGCAGAGGTACCTACAGTACATTCAGTCGTCTATCTGTCTATAAGGTCAGTAAATTCCACTTTCCACAGTAGGTCACTCTTAATGGACATCACCGCTTGAAGATTAAGTCTCTTGAACAACGTCAGCCTGTGTTGGTTTTAGTTACCGGAGCCAAATTCAAGAAAGAGCACCCGGTGGCCGTGCCATTTGCATTTGTTATATAAGGTAAAAGCCGTATCCACATTTGGGGGAATGGACTATAGTAGATGTTTCTTCACTGGTGATTGTAAACAGGGCTCTAATTTGCCTGATGAAGACCTACATGGTTGAAACGTTGCCCTTGAAATACATTTGTTTGGGAGCTATAATTCGGTGTTGGGATGTTTTACCTCTCTTTGATTTCTACCTCTTTATCCAGCACCTGGCCTAATTAAAGGTATAAGATGTGCACACAGTCTCCTCATTGTATTGTACAAATTGGCTCATGAGGAGGCTATAATAAAAACGAGAGGTCAGGCGTTAAGCAAACAACGCTACTGTGCAGTGAAGGGTGATGATACCACCCATTCTGAGGGCCAAGAAGTGTCGCTATATGATTGTGGACACATCATATTTTACAGTAATGAGATTATGCTATATACTATACTATACAATTAGACCATAACAGGATATGGCATTATATGGCTCTTCCTTATTCTGCAGTTAACCACTTAAACCCCATATGGTTGAGCGGAGTCCCTCAGGGCTCCATAGGCTACTAGTGTCTTTTCTGTTTTCTGTTATTGTGAGGAAAGCCTTCGCTGAAAATAGCAGATCGCCAAGCTGCGGTGCGTTGGGAGCTTGTCGATCTGCTATTTTCCGCAAAAGCCATCCCCACAATACGGATGCTGGGGTTTAAGTGGTTAATTTAAGATTTCCCAACTAGTAACATAACAGGAAATTAAGTGAAGGAGAATTGAAAATGAAACCTTTCAGCTTCCTTCTCAGCTTACTATATATACTTTTTCCTGTGTGACAAACATCTGTGTAAACACCAAAATGATAGAGTGATATCCATGTAATTCATAACATATTGGATGTTGTGAGTGACCCGGTATATCCAGGCTAGTATATATATCCGCTCATGGCAGGGAATTGTAGGTGCTCTTTCCTGAGATTAATCCCCCACATAGTGCTGGTTTACATGGAGGTTGAGACGAGGGGATCAAATACCACATATGGCCGTGGGGTATATCCACAGAAAAGGGGGGACATGGCAAATTCACTGTGCTTTGCATGTCTGCCTTGTATGTCATTCAGTATCCAGGCTGCATGGAGTCCATTACTGAAAACTCCTGAATTTGTGTCATATGCAGGTTTGGTTATACATAATTTTCTGCCACTCTCTGCCCCTCAATGATAATGATTTACTCTGTTTCTTGCTTTTATCACTCCCATATGTTGATGTTAGGAAGTTGCAGTGCAGTATGCTATCTTTCCCACTTGCTTTAGTTGTGTGGTCTTCCTTTGCGCGTCACAGCCTAGTTTTCCCACTCATAACAGAACCGAATGAGCCCTCAACCGCAGTTCCACCAAAACAAACACACACACAGAGTTTAGTACACCCCCCCCCATATCCACACTATTCTCCTGAGGTTCCCGTAGGGTGACCTCAGCCTGATGTGAGGAGTCTGGTCTTCATTAAGAACCCTGACTCACGGCTGGAGCCAGGCTCCTGATGGAGAGGAGTGAAGCAGGGCTCCACACCCAGGACCAGATGCTTCTGCTGCCCTCAGCTGTGATGTCACGAGTGGGGCCCCGTCCCCGGTTCCTCCCTTTTGTTTAACAGCGCAAAACCAAAAAAAACTATGGTATGAAAGAAGGAATGGAATAAAAAAAGGGATGGAGGGGCATGGGTGGGGACTGGTTGAATGATGGGTGTGGAGTGACAGAGCGTAAAGGCCTGGGGTTACCCCACCACCACCCTGCTTCGTTGAAAGACAAGTGGGTAGAACTTTTCCAAGAGGTGATATAAAGTTTCATTACTTAACACTGAATCTAAAACCTCACTTCCACACAACAATAAATTAGTAGGAAAGAACTGGCCACACTTCAGCAGGATGGAGATCAGTGTCTCACGGTCATCGTTGCCTCATAATAAACGATGAAACTGACTCCCAAAATGGTTTCATTTCTACAAAGTGAACGTTTTTGTGGAGAAACCGTCATCATGCTGCCAATAGTCTACTATTCAAGTCTGTTCACTAAAGCCCCATGAGAGAGGGAGTAGGGACAATGTGACAGGGGTAGCATGAGGGTCGCTTGTGCTTTTTACCGGAGGAAACAAGAAATAGTCTCTGAATAGATATAAAACCTCACGTGAAAAATCCCAGTTCCATGGGTGTGGTGGTGAGAACATCGACCGAAATGTTTCCTTTCTGTGTTGATCGACCCTGTTCTCCCTCACGGTCACATGAGGCTGCAAACAGATGAGCTGTTGTTACAACATAACTGAAAGATTTATGCGGAATAGCTGTGGCCTTACTCATTGCGACGGACGAGAAATAAGTTGCAAAATGTTGGCATCGAGTCATCCAGCAGCAGCTGCTGTGGACCCAGAGAAGAGCATTGCCCGCTGAGTCCCGGGTGCGTTGGTTTCCCACGACCACATCTCTCCCAAAGGGAGTTGCATATTTGCCTCATTAAAAGCCTGTATCAATGGATTCAGGCCTTTTTTGAAATTGGGCCGAAGGACAAATTCTTTAGATGTACCAGACTATGTTAATGAAGGCTGCAGACATATGTTATTAAAAGCTGTGCGAAAGAGCTCAGTCTAAAAATGAGATATTCACCTTCACTGTGGGAACGCTACGGACCATGCAATTATCTGTCTTGTAGAAATACTCAGCAAGGAACATTTATTAGCAATTTTATATCCCAAAATGAATGTAGAGTCTGCTTTACTAAAATGTAGAAACTGCTTGTTCTCTCAGAGGGGTGGCCGAGCATTTTGCTGGAACAGATACATGCTTGCTCTGGCACTCGCTAATCCAAATCCTGAGGAATATCATATGTGCTTCCACTGCTGTGGGGTTGACCTTTCTCATAGAGGTCCCCGACTATTCTTCAACCCTTTTTTTTAGAGGTGAAGCCTTTCCAGCTCAAATCGCTCGCTCCTTTCCCTCTTTGCTCTCCTTCTCAGTCTGTCTGTCTGTCTATCTCTCTCTCTGCAACAGACTCTTTCCGCTGATTGAAATCTCTCCTTCCGAGAATGCCAGAGGTCTTATCCTTCTCTCCTTTCCTGTCTCCTTAGCGTGGATGCACAGCCAAACCCACAGAGTGAGAGAGAGACAGAGATAGAGGGGAGCTGTTAGTATGGTAGTATTAACTCTAGAATATGGGGTTTGGTTTCACGGATCAGTGCTTTGTGATTGATCGTGTACAAACCTTACTTTACAGAGATGGACAGAACAGTAAGATGAACTGTCTTCAGTGATCAGGCAGAGCTACACAAGACTTCAAAGGCTATTTGAAGTCAGTGTGCTGGATTGGAAGGAGGCTGTTGTGAGTCAGTGGTGTAAAGTAACTAAGTACATTTACTCAAGTACTGTACTTAAGTACAATTTCAAGGTACTTTTTACTTTACTTGAGTATTTCTATTTAGAAAGCTTTAGAAGGCAATGCAATTGTCCTTGTTTTTATTCCTCTACATTTATTTGACAGCTTTAGTACTAGTTACTTTGCAGATAGATAATCAATTATTATCTTAATTAAGCAAATTATGACTCAATAATAACATGTCACGATCTACTGCGTTACTGTTAGTAGATCAACTATGTTCGAATAGCTTAAGTATAAAATAGGGGTTAAGTGGTTAGTAATTACTCTAATAACATTTACTTTACATAATATATGATTCTGAAATGGGAAATGTGTATAATGAGTACTATTATGTTTGCTACTGTAAGTATATTCTGATGCTAATACTTTTGTACTTTGACTTAAGTAAAATTTTGAATGCAGCTACTTTTACCTAAGCCCAAAATCTGAGTATTTAATACTCAGCACCACTGCTGGGAAGGAATGGAACGTCGTATTGACACCCGCTCCCAAGTTAGCGCGTATATCCAGTCAACACTGGAATTATGAGGGGAGAACTTTGACTCCCAACACGCCCTAGAGAGATTATGCAGAGTGACTGGAGGTGTGAGGTGAGGTGTTTCCATCTGGGCCCGTGGCCCTAGAGCTGTGGCCCCCAGAGCCCATCTGGAAGTCTTCAGAGCAGAATGGAACACAGAGACACAATGAGAAACAGCCATTCATTGTACATTTTCAACAACGTTAACGTTGTTAATACCGCTGGGGGATATCTAGGTTTGGACGTGTGCGTGTGAGTGTTATTGTCAATACGTTTGTGTCCAGATTTGGATATGTGCACTGCAGTGGTTTAAAGTAACTAAGTACATTTACTCCAGTACTGTACTTAAGAACAATTTTGAGGTATGTTTACTTTACGGGAGTATTTCCAATTTTCAATACTTTTACTTCTACTCCACTACATCTCAGAGGCAAATATTGTACTTTTACTTCACTGCAGTTATTCGAAAACTTAAGTTACTAGTTACTTTGCAGATATTAATTATTATATTATAAAACATACTTTAACCACTTTATGCCTATTTTATACATAGGCTATTTGAAAATAACCGATCTACAAGCTCACAACGCGTCGCATCGCAACGCGTTGTGAACTTGTAGATCAGCTATTTCCAAACATTTTAGTACTTTTATTTTTGGTACTTAAGTATATTTTGATGCCAATACTTTTGCACTTTTACGCAAGTAACATTTTGAACACAGGGCTTTTACTTGTAACAGAGTATTTTTATAGTGTGGTATTGCTACTTTTACTTAAGTAAAACATTTGAGTACTTTTTCCACCACTGGTGCACTGTAAGAAACAAAAGCATACATGGGAATATGCACCATTATGGGCAGTAATGTAACCATCTCAACACCTTATGTGACAGCATTCTCTATAGCCTGTCCTTATAATCTTCCCTGTTCTGTATACGGTGTTCCTCTGTGATTCAAGACACATCTGTCTCCCCTACTTTACACTCATACGGTGCCTGTCACACCAAATCCTGGGATGCGACAGTGACTAATGGGTCCCCACCCCCCACTGCAGTGACTCAATGCTTGTTTGAACCAATAACATCTGCTTTTGGTGATGCCCTTGGTTACGACACTGCTGTGTGTGTGTGTGTGTGTGTGTGTGTGTGTGTGTGTGTGTGTGTGTGTGTGTGTGTGTGTGTGTGTGTGTGTGTGTGTGCCTGCGCATACCTGTGGGTGTGTAAGTGTGCAATAGTCACTCAGTCTTGCCTGTGTGGGTCGGTACCTATCTTTCTGTTCAGTTGTGTGTCTTCATATCTGTCCCTTGTGTGTATGCTTCCCCTCAGTGTTGTAAAGTAACTAAGTACATTTACTCAAGTACTGTACTTAAGTAAACATTTGAGGTATTTTTTACTTTACAGGAGTATTTCCAATGTTCAGTACTTTTACTTCTACTCCACTACATCTCAGAGGCAAATATTATACTTTTACGCCACTAAAATGATTTGAAAACTTTAGTTACTATTTCCGTTGTAGATTTGTATTTTTATTACACAACATTCATTAACCACTTCAGCCCTATATACATTTCGGCCATTTGTAAATAGCCGATCTACAAGCTCACTCTGCTATTTACAAACACATTTGAAAAGTTGTGAAACCTTGTGCACAATGAGTACTTTCTACTTTTGGTACTTTAAGTACATTTTGATACCAATACGTTTGTCCTTTTACCCAAGTACATTTTTTAATTCCGGACTTTTACTTGTGACAGGGTATTTCCACATTGCAGTAATGATACTATTACTTAAGTAAAAAGACTGTGAGTACTTCTTCCATTACTGCACGTGCACACCATGCAGACAGACTGTGTGTTTAGAGACTGTGGTTGCCCCCATAGTGAGAATACAAGCTGAGAAGCTCGGGGGAAATAGGCACTCATCGTGTCCCGATGCTGCAGACATGGTTGAGGAAATGAAGTTGATGTCTCAGATTCCCGTGTAGAGAATGACTGCTGGGTCTAATTTGTTTTTGATTACAACTGGGGTTTATGGGAGGTTTGTGGCATCCCCTACAACATGAAGGAAGGAGGCCTCTTAATGGTTGATAATGCTGTATTTGATGAGCGGGGAAGGGCGCCCACTTGTATTTTATAACCACATGACCATAGTGTGGAAGATGACTTCCAAAACTGCAACTTTTCAACTTTCAAAATTATGATTGCCAATATAATCATCCCACAGAAATCCCATCCGATTACTTTTGAGTTATTTTGGAGTACATGTCATCAAATTGTTGATTCCAATTCATAGGCTACTTGAATGTGTGGTAGTATAGATAAAATATATATGGCTATTACCGTTATATTACAATTATTCACATGATGTCATAGTTTTAGAGAAATTAGGTTATGATCTAAGTTTAGGATGTGACCTTAAGCAACAAAGTATTTGATTCTCTCCAACAAATAGGAACTCCATTATCTGGTTCTATGTATCAGGCTACTATAGTCTTGTCACGTGCAGGCAGTAAGATTAGTTAGTACTCAGTCTGGCCCAAGACAACAAGACAACTTGTTTAGAGCTATTTTAATCCCATGCACAAAACCAGTGATTCCCAACCTGTGGGCCGGGACATACTGGTGGGCCGTGAGGATAGTGGTACTTTTCATAAATAACATTAAAAAATATCTAATCATTTCCATAAAAAAGAAGTGAAAATAACAGATCTACAAGCTCGCGACGCATTGCAGGCTTGTAGACCTGCTATTTTCACTAGTTTGGGTCCCGGGTTAAAAAAGTTTGGGAACCACTGCACTCGACTGCAACTCTTCCTATCACTACATATTATATCAGCTTATCTGATGCAATCAGTGTAACACCTAGCTGGGAGGGCTGATGGCTGACACAATGCAGGTTCTGTTAATGCTATCTGTTGTCTGTCCCTCACAGCATATCTACAGGCTCAGGTAATGTCTGTGCCCTCAGGGGGAATCCTGGCATGCAGCCCAGCGCTTTACTAGGAGAAGGTCCCTTGTGGGTCCAAGAATCTTTTTTTTTCACACCCTCAAGGAAGAATAATAATGACACCATTTTAAAAACGGCTTTAGGAGTCAGCATGAGTCAAGGCTAATTAATGTTGGACCAACATCTTAAATACGCGCCATTAAATGGGAATTATTAACAAGCGTGAGGGAAGATGTGGTTCGTGAATACACAAGAAGAGAAGAGCGATTTATGAGCACGTTGTAAAATCGCAGGCGTCTGCTTGTTGTGCTGTTACGGAGTTTCTGTACGTGTTTATGTTGCAATGGATGGTGGCATCTGTCGAGGCAAAAATCATTTCACGCTGTTAAATGGCCTCTCCCTGTCTCTCTCTCTCTCTCTCAAAAGGAATGACCTTGAGACCGGAGAGGCCTGGCTCTGTGCCGGACTCGACCCAGACCAGACCCAGAGTCACGCACATTCCCCAGATCCACATTCCCTTCATCATCCCTCATCAGCCCTCCAGCCCCCGCCAACCGGCCAGGCAACCCTCCAGCCCCGTCCAGCCCGGACACCCCTCCAGCCCCCGACAGCCCACCCTGACTCTGCAGGTCCCCTCCAGCCCCCGACAGCCCAC
The DNA here is from genome assembly GCF_963454915.1 of Gymnoscopelus microlampas. Lineage (NCBI taxonomy): Eukaryota > Metazoa > Chordata > Actinopteri > Myctophiformes > Myctophidae > Gymnoscopelus > Gymnoscopelus microlampas. The sequence goes on along the minus strand of NC_139942.1, from coordinate 42,531,922 downwards.
CCTGACTCTGCAGGTCCCCTCCAGCCCCCGACAGCCCACCCTGACTCTGGTTCCCTCCAGCCCCCGACAGCCAACCCTGCCCGTGGTCCCCAGAAGGCCGGTGTTAGAGACCGGTGAGGCTGGGCCTCCCGGATACATGCGCAGAGTGACCGTGCGGAGGGGCTCTGAGGACAGGTCATCCGTGCCTCTCCAAGGGTTCGCTGGAGCTCCAGGTGAGTAGTTAGTTAGCCAGCGATGACGCACACGCGGCATGACTCAAACAGCTATTTGTGTCTGGGTGAGGTTAACACCCAGCTGGAATAAGGACCCTGGCCCCAGGGGGCAAAGAGCCCACATATCCGAGACAAAAGAAATTACTATTCTGTCCTAGTCTGCTTCTGTAATATTTTTTGGGAAGAGTCATCTATTACTCAGGGGCATAATATGTGATACAGATGTGCCACTTCAAAACTTCACACGTTACTGTTCTTTCCCTGATAGTGCCCTGAAAAGGCATTTTTTTCCTCCCTTTTCTGCCCTTAAAATGCACTGTTTTGCCCCTGAAAAGAAGTTGTCACTACACACCCCCGTTTTTCCCTTCAACAGACATCCATATACATGAGAACAAAAGAATGTGTGTTGAACAAGGTGTCAGACTCATTATGAGGCAAAAGGTGATTTGACCAGTTGCTCAAATTAATTAGCATCATAAAAGCAGTGATCATCAAAATAATTCAGCATTTTAAATGCCCTTCTTTGTCCCTCTTATTGCCCTGGGAATCCCCTGAAAATTTACTGTCTTGGCGATGGCAGGACATGTGAAGTTTTGAAGTGGCACATCTGTAATAATATGCTTTCGTAAGCATTCGTCTTACAAATGCTTTTGGGGGTGTATTCATTAAACCCTCTGTATAAGATCTCCTTCCACTGAGTGTAACATAACATGACAGATGTTCTGACATATAGGATAGTGCTTCTAGGCCATTCAACATTTGACATGCAAGTAGGGAGACTTTAAAATCACTTCTAAATGAAACTAGAAGCCAATGCAATGGCTTTCTCTTTCTTGTTTTGTCTAGCTGCAGCAGAAGCAATAAAGAGCAATACAGCGTCCTGAATCGCAACAACTGACAGTTTAGAGTTGCAATACGACAGGGACAGAATAAGTTGTTTCAACTGATTGTGGACTTTAGTAATGACTTCAATGTGACTTTTTATACACTCTCTGATATGATCTGTGAGTGGTTAGTGTTATTCCAATCCAGTTCCACTAGAAAATACAATGTGGTCCAATTACAGTCTTATAGGAGCTGTTGCTGTCCACACGTGAGACTGATTAAGTCTTGATGATCAAATTAGGGACTCCAAAGTATAAAGGTTTTGTTTATCAGAAAGTCTCTCTTCTTTTGAAAGCCTTCATTATCTATACAAGATCAAGCCCCACCACTCCTGGCTTAATTTATATCCAGTCTGAGAATGTGGCCCACAGTGTTTAGACTGTAGACTGGGTCCAGAGGGGCAGACAAAACAATATTACCTCAGGCAAGCACAGTCACTAGGCAACAGTATTGTTCAGCTGTTGTTCGTCCAATACTCAGCTGAACTCTTATCGAATTTCTTCTGCCAGGTGGCACAATACATGTCAAATAAAATGTGTTATGTTTGTCATCATTTCACGTTATCCATTTCCTTCATTTTACAGGGTATCCTCCTGTGCAGCCCGTGTCTCTCAAATCTAAGATCATCCCAGGTGCCAATTTTATTTTCTCGAGTTAAATCAATAGTGCACACTGCACAGGGTCTTTCATTCTCGTTCATTGTCAAACTGTAATGCTGCTAACGTGTGGCACTAGGAGATGGTTAAAGACTGGGGGCATTTGGTTAGGCAGATTGGGTGCATTTGGTTTGGCAGATTAGGTGCATTTGGTCAGGCAGATGGGTGCATTTTGTTAGGCAGATTGGGTACAAATTGGGTGCATTTGGTTAGGCAGATCATGTGGAGTGGGAGGTTATAGAACAAGTAACTGGTGCAAGAGGAGGTATCTGCAGGTTTGACCTTGTAAGGCAGTGGTTCTCAACCTTTTCAGGACGCGACCCCCCAAAATAATCATATTTGAACTGGGGGACCCCCCACCCTGACAAGCACTTGGATAGGAGTTGAGGCATTCCATTTTGGTTTGGATAAATATTGTGAAAATAGCCGATCTACAAGCTCACAATTGTGAAAATAGCTGATCCACAACGCCTCGCATTGCGCGGCGTTGTGGATCAGCTATTTTCACAATTTCTGCCCCTTTCTTATATTATTTGACAATTTGGCGAATGTTTGACCAAATGTTTTTGCCAGTTTTATAGTATAGTTTGTTGATTACTTTTGATGCAGTAATGGTCTTTTTTCATTTAATTTCTCCTTTTTTCCCATCTTTTTTTTTAGATATCAAAAAGGTCTTAAAAGTCCTTAAATTGTCACTTTACAGTCATCTTACATCTTACACCCCCCCCCCCCCCAATCATGTGGGGACCCACAGGTTGAGAACCACTGTTGTAAGGCACTGCCATCTATGTCTAGGACCCCTATATACACTGTAAAATCCTCAGAGTTAATTTAACTCTGAGAGTGCACAAATGTATCCATTCGTACACTCTCTGAGTTACAGATCCATGTGTGTCCATTTACTACCTAACTATCCAGGTGACCCCCTGTAACCTCCTGAAGGACCGCTGGGGGGGTCCCCGGACCCGACATTTAGAACCAGTGCTGTAAAAGAATGTCTTGTTTTTCACACAGATGTTAAACGTGTTATACTGTATGTCTTCCATGACATGATGCCAGAGAATGTGGGTTGTAACTTGTAAATACTGCATGAATGAAACACCCTTTAAAAATAGAGGTGTTATCGTTACTGTGGCACCACGTAGGGCAGCTTGTGAGGTAAAAATTAAAAAGTAACACTTCTCCGTTTGTGCCATTAGTTCCCGCTGCAGCTAAAGTCTCATGGAACCCGACGTTGCATCACGTCCCAATGCCGTCTCCAGGTGAATCATCTCGCTGAATATTTAATCAATGAAAACAGGCATGCAAACAGTCCCGAGGTGAAAAAGGTGACATGTTGTTTTTTTTTCGGGTCAGGTGTCACACAATTGCCCTATTTGGATTCAAAACGTCTATTGTAGCTGAAAAGCTACAAGTTTGCATGTCTGGAAAAGTATTAACAAGAGCTTGTGACTAAATAAGTACTACATTGGTTCAGTCTTATTTTTCCATTTTGGACATGTTTCCACCTGACAGCGACAATATCCAAGTTACCGCTGAAACAATCCACAGTTATTGTTATGAATTATGTTTATAGTTGTTCAAGAAATAATCTAAAAGGAGTATTGTGCAGTATTTTCTCTCTTTAAAAAGAGACTCCTTAACTCATTTAGACCTGAGGCCGATTTCATTCAAAAAATGTCCTTCCTGTTGCTATATACATACATATACATCTATACATCTGTGTCATCTGAAATGACACAGATGCTTTCCCGGTTTTAAAGGTATAACAATGTATAGGCTCTCCCGCTCTTAATGGGTTAAAATTATAAACCTATGTCGGTTTGTCCTGATTCTAAGATCACAAGTTATTTCCTGTAAATACATAATATTTAATGTTCCTTTGGCCATGCATGTTATAATTATTCCTGTATTCTCTCCACTGTGTGTTGTAGTATCAGTGGACAACAGTGCACTGGCAGATCCAGTTTCATTCTCCGCTGGCCTTACCCAGCAACCCTTCTCTGGAGACTTTGGAACTGTCCGCTTCAACAGAATTCTTGTCAATGATGGCGGACACTACAACGCACACACAGGTACACATCACAAAGATACAGGCCTAGTCACATTGCCAAGTAATCTGTGGGTTATATTTACAGTGTGATAGATTGATAAATAGATAGATAGATATAGATCTATCTATCTGTCTGTGACAGTAGTGGAGGTACATCTGTGGCCTACTGGCAGTGTGCACAAGAAATGTCATTCTGATTGGTGCAACGGTTTGTGAGATTAATGGGATATTTCACTTTTTTTTTATTTTATCATTTAATCAGGCTTTTGGGAGCACCCTGGACCGTTTTTTAAGTTGCTTGATTCAGTATTTAGATATTTGATATTCATTTTATCAGGCCCCTTCCAATACAAACCCATTGTAACTTCAAACTCAATTTTTAACATGTTAGATTCATCAAAAACACCCGTCCTTGGTTCTGGTGACAACTTAAAATCTGTCTGGGGGGCTCACAAAAGCCTGAGTAGACGAAAAAATACTTTTTTGAAAGTGAAATATCCCTTTAACTCCAGACACACAGATAAGCCAACGCTCTTAGAGATGGCTGGACTCCTGCAGAGCTATGGCGTGAAGTCAAACTAGTGAAGAGCATAAAAGTTGGGTTGAAGTTGAAAATCTATTCATGCAACAAAAAGAAAAAAAAGCAGCACACGGCATAGTTACACCAGCCTTGTTCTTGTGAAGAACATTTGTTGTTATTGGTTTGGTATTAATATTGCAATGTTTTGGCCAAATGAGGTGTAGATCATCGCCACATGTAGTGTGGCTTCACTACAGAACAATGATTGTTTTTTGTTCGCATATTGCACACAGTAACTTATGTGCCATCAAGCTAAAGTTGGACAGGACGCTACAATGTTATTAGACTCTAGTCTTAATTATTAACTACTTTGATCATTACGTATGTAGAAGAAATGTGCAAGGAATAAGGTCAAATCATTGGACACAACCTATCGATACATTTAAGTATTTGTCAAACCTAAAACTTGCAGCATGATTGAATGTAGGGTCCTATATTAAATTAAATTAAATCAATCCTTCCCAGAGCCAGTCTTGCTCAAACTGACGCCATTCTTCCCCTCACAACAGGGATATTCACAGTACCGATGGACGGACGCTACCTGATCTCAGGCCTGCTGACCGCTAAGCATGGTGACCGTGTGGAGGCTGTACTGTCTGTGTCAAACCGCAGTGTCCAGAGGCTGCGGAGCTCGGCGGGACCAGCAGCCAATCAGCCCATGGGTCCGGCTGGGGGTTCTACCTGTGGCTGCGGAGGGTCCACGTCCTTCAGCCTGATTCTGTCCTTGAAGAAGGGAGACCGCGTCAGCCTGGTCAGGACCGGAGGCCAGCTCGCCATCGCCGAGTCCAGAGAGATCCTCTCCACTTTTAGCGGCATCTTCCTCTATGCACCGCAGGCCAACAGATAGCGCTGCACCCACCCACAACAAAAGACTGGGATGTTCCCATGCAATTAGACTGGAGACGTGGAAAAAGCCATGTTATTGACTGATGTGCTATACTAGGTCCATGTGTAGTAGCACAGTTGTGCTGTCAATGCAGCAGCTTTACAATACAGATGAGGACCGTGTTTTTTCTGATTATAGAGGAAACATTTATTTGCCGTTTAAAGATCACTTGGCCATTTCCAGGAATTTGACCAAAGGAGCAATATTTGCCTAGATCAAAAAGCAATATTTTGTCACAGTGTATCTATTTGAATTGTTAATAATCAACTTGCCATGTGTACTGTACCTATTGTACCATTATTGAATGTCTGGTGTAAAATTAACGTTAAATTAACGTTTATAAGATTTTATCAATTTTTATACTATAATAACAAAAACATCAGTATAATGTCAAGTATTATTAACAGAACATGATAATGCTAGGCAATAAAGGGTGACAAATCACTGTCAGTATCTGCACTGTCATCTAATCTTACTTCATATTCTCTTGAATCTGATGGCCACAAATAAATAGTTGAATGTAAATTATTTTATAACAGGGTTATGTTAACAGTTATGTTAATATTCCAAGGTAGACAGTGACAGTTTCTGAAACTGTACTGACGGAGTCATGATCAGTGGTCAGACTCAAAGCATTTTTGGGTGTGGGCGAAAAAGAAGTTCCCTTTCTCTCCCTCGCTCCTTAGAGACTAGTAAACACTCCAGCTGTACTGTAATTGCCAAACAAGCACCAGGGTGTATGTTTCCCAATACTGTGATCTCCATGTCAACCTCAAAAGGGCAAGAGTCTTATTTTGAATGAACACTCATCAGCTGATATATTGTGCCATGCCATCATTTAACTTTATTCATTCTAAAGAATGAACTATAACAAATTGTTAATGACTTGAGGGGATTGTTTGAACCTGACCAAGTACCAAAACAGTTCTACAAACAAGCAATTGGGCTTCTGGCCCCTTGCCTGTGGTCATGGCTGAACTTGTGAGACTTGGATCTTATGACTTGGATCAAAGTGGGAGAGAAATACTTTTACGAATAGGTCTGGAAGAGTAAAATGCATTCAGTTAGAAACTTTATTAAACACAAACATGACCAGAAGCTACACTTTTGTTAGCTTAATTGGCCTATATATTCTTTTTCCGTATAATGGATTTTGTTCTGTAAACATATTTTAAACCACATTTCCATACAAATCAATACAGCATATGCACAAGGTAGTGGTCAGACGCAATCAAACAGCAAGCCTTACCTCTGAATGGAACAAAACAAACATATTCTCACAAAAGATTATACATCGCGTAAGAAATGAGTAATAAAACAAAACAAAAAAAGGCATTGACAGAATATAGGTGAAGTTCAGCATATGGTATTTCGAAAAGCAGTTGTATCAGAACAAACAATATCTATTACAGTATACCACATGTCCCAGAATCGTATTAGATGAAGTGTGAACTTTCCACACAAGATGTATTACTTTCATAGAAAGAATGAAATTGCTGTTATTAATTATGCTATAAGAAAGAGAGATTTTACTTCACCAACTTCAAAGAGCACAAACAAACAATATCAAAGCAAAAAAAAAGTTTTTCTTTTTTCTTTACACAAACCAACAGCTTAGCTACAGAATGAATGCCCATATGAAAAATAATAATAATAATTAAATTATGCCAAATAATGATTTGATATCGACTATCTGGTTGAACAAGTGAGTAGCTGTTGTCATATAACTGTTGTGCTTCCGATTTCTGATTAAATGGTCTCCTCTAAGCTCATTTGCTGTAGCCATTAGTAAAAAAAAAAAAAAAAAGAGTCCTGGTACGTACTGTGCTACAGGCATGGCTGAAATCTAATGGGATTTCTTAACAGAATGCCATTATCTGCCTCAGAAGTCTTTCCTATGACAAACTGATGGACATGCATGGAATACTTCAAAGTGCTTCCTGCACATGCACAAGCCTTTCCTGTTTATTTAGACATCCGAGCAACACCCACCATCTCTTCCTCTAGCCAATATACCACTCGTATCGTATTACACGCATACATACACATACATTCAGACTTTCATACATACAATACAATTTGTCTCAACTTCATGCCTGATGTATACTTAGCTGCACATGGGTGTCGCTCAAAGCAAATAGCAGATCTACATTCTCACAGCGCAACACATTGTGAGTTAATTAAAATGCTATTTTCGGTGTGCGACATGGTGCACAACCAAGAATAAATCAGGCACTACTTCCAAGCCTATTCACACAAGCCATGTAACTGAAGAAATAAAATACAAATGTGAAAATGGCACGGCAGTTGCAAACAGGTGAGGGTAAATGCCTTCATTTCCCCTATGTCCCCTCCATCTTTGCCAATGGGGTGGTCTATGGACTCATTGGTCTTTCTCTACAAAAGGTACCAAGTCCTGTTGTCTTGACATTTTACATCTAAATATTTCAGAATGACATATTTGTCGATTGTGTTAGGTCACAACCACCCCAGGAGGTAAAACTACATTTCAGTGTGGTATAATTGCATGTAGTTTGAGGTCTACTGTCTCCAGAGAGACTTTTTAGTGTGTGGTCGTGTGAGTGGGTGTAGAGGTGTGTGGAGGTGAGTGAATCATTCTACATCTCTGGGGTGCAGCTGAGAAAGTGCGTTGGATAAGGCATGGCCAAGCAGCTGGGGAAGGAAACATAGGACTTGAAGTGTACTGTATCTGACCTTCACCCCAAGAGCAGCACTGTTAGCGATCAGCACACACGCACACACGAAATATCTTGCAGGGATTCTAAGCATGACCTCACAGAGGGAAACCCTTCAGATTAAACACTCAGCATTGTTACCGTGCATTTGCTCTCCTTTTTCCACACAATGACAAAGCCATGGCTACAGTTTTCTTGGGTTTGCCAAGTCCAAGGAATGTATTTGTTTATGAAACTTCCATTGCACTGACTGAGGCCTGCAGGTCACTATGAAACAGGATAAGGAATACGTGATAAAACACCCACACAAAGTTCTAAGTAATTGGTCCAGATGGGCTATTCTGGGAACCTAAGTTACTGTAGGTGCATGTCAACCAGCAACTGACCACGCCAAAAAATCACAAGCATTACTACACTGCACCAGCCATCTATTACTTGTCAAACAAGCAAAGACAGAAGTGCAATGGAAATCAATAACTTAAACCAATAACATCAATTATGATAAATAATTACTGCATTCTCATAAGAAAACGGTATAATCCTACATAAATTTAAAGGACAGCACAAAATACTGTTTAGCCACTTTTTCTTTTTTTAGGAACATATTTAACTGTGCATCCAAACATACATATTGGGCAAAGAGTGTCTCAGGCAAACTGTAAGTATTACCCATAACAGCTTTGGAATATTCAAATACCCCAAACCTATCCAGATTAAGTGGCCATTTTAGGGCTACAGTGTAGATTGATGTGCACGTCAGCAGCTTACTGACTTGAATCCAACACTAAGACATATCGCCAGAGAGTTAAGGATAAAAAAATGCACACACCACTCCAATAACAAAAAAAAATGCCTGCCCAGATTTCTGGGCCAGTTGGAGTAAAGGTAAGACACTAGCTTTGTTTTCCATCTACAGGCAACAATGGTTGCTGAATCCCTAAAAGTAGTAGCTGCTTTATCCACGTTAACCCTGGTGTTCCTGTTTGGGGGAAAATAAAATCAATTTATCTGTATTATTCTTATATAAGCTTTCCTTTCAAACTAGCTGGTAAAGTAGTTACATGTTGCAGCCAGGACAAAAACAAAACAAAACAAAAACCTGTATTTGGCAAGAAGCTTATGTTAGTTTCCTACCCACATTCCAAATAATCAAATACAGTGTCCTTCACTTCCTCAGCAGTTAGCTTAGCATGACATTGTTCATGGTGATATGTAGTAAGCATAAGAACTTAAATCCTGATTTATGCTTCTGTGACAAAATGTCCTATCTTCAACTGACAAAAGTGTCCTTTCAGTTGAAAACAAAAACAAACAAAAAGTTTTCTCTTTGTCACCCAAGCATGAATCAAGCTTAAAGCCTAATTTATACTTACAGAAAATAACACGATAATAACTTAAGAGTGGCCCCAGATGAGACATCTTCATGTTTCTCTGCCTGGGGGTTGGTGCGTTTAAAGTACTAGAAGTTGACAGTGCTGGCTTGGGTCTGGGACAGCTGTACTGTAGGAGGAGAGACAATTTCATTCCACACACGGTCTGGGATGTGACTTTTTTCTTTTCAGTATTTCAGTGGGTTTCCTGGACACTCGTCTCAGTGTGATTCCCAACAAGTGACGACCGTTTTCCTCCTTATTCGTGTCCCTGATCGCATCCCTGTCACTCCTCCAGCTGAAGTCTAACAGCAGGGCTGCAAATGTCACATTCCGTTTATAAAGTATGTGTAGGTTCTCTCTCTGTGTGTGTGTGTGTGTGTGTGTGTGTGTGTCTGTGTGTGTGTGTGTGTGTGTGTGTGTGTGTGTGTGTCTGGGTTGTATCAGAGCAGTTCGTCAGGGTTGAAGTCAGGTATGGGCTGTCTCCAGTAACAGAAAGAGCTATACTCTGGCATGATGAAGGCCTCGTTCTGCTCTTTACTTAGCAGCGGGAAAACGTGCTCCACAAGCTCACTCAGCCTGCCGTAACTATGACAGAGAGAGAGAGAGAGAGAGAGCGAGAGAGAGAGAGAGATGCAATCAGAACCTCAATGATCCACTACAGAGACACAGCCTGCAGTCGGTCATATCAACAGTGTTTTATGATACTGCACTACATTGTTAACTTTACCACCCTTACGGAAGCCATTTAATCTGCCTGCACTAATTCTATGTACAAATTAAATTACACACACATTTGTATCATATTTATTCACACCGTTTAGAAAAGCTGAGAGTGCAAGAATGACACTGCCTGCAGTGTTGCTACTTGTGTTGCATTGCGTGCGGGTCACAATAAACAGGGTAACTGCAGGAATCATTTATCGTTTCAGCAAGTTTCTGACGATTACTACTGATTGCCAAGTACTCTTTTGTTCATGATTATGCGATGCCATGCGAGCATGATGATCTTTTGTTCAAGTAAGTTTCATATATTGTCAAATGTCATTATTTTTCCACTATCTGTTTCACCAACACATGAGGGAGCACTTGTTTTTCTACCCGACTAACACGAGCAGGTGGCGGCCCAATTCTCGCCACTTGTGGGTGTAGACTACTCGATCCATGTACATAATCAGTCCTTAGCTAAAAAGACTAAGCGGTACAATGAATTACACCTGAACTCCCAAAGATGGAATGAGAGAATGAGATCGGTTTACCAACCATTGTACACCATATGTAAAAGCTCTGGCAGAGGTGCATGTTATTTCTGAAATAATGAGGAAGGTAAATGTCGCTTACCCTCCACTACACCCTGCCTGTCTAGACACTGCCTGGCCTTGTCAACGTTTGACTCGAACGTAACCAAATAGTCACATTCATTTGCTTGTGGAAAAATGCACAAACTAAATCATAGGGAAGAGTGTGAAGGGTTGAAAAATCTTAATTTTCTAATAAAACTGTCTAGGCTAGAAATTTGTATTTCAGACTTTCTAATACTTTTTAAAGCCTTAACATTGGCCAAAATGTATTTCATACTTTTTAACCACATGAACCCTTGCTTGCGTCCCTATTTTTGCGAGAACACTGGACGAAAATAACAGCTCTACAACGTCACATTGAGATGCGCTGTGAGCTGTAGATGGGCTATTATTTACGAGAAAAAGGAGCAGACCTAGTTTAAAGCCCCGGGGGACTGCGGTCAACCCAGGATATGTGGTTAAGACTTATTAATAACCCAATGAAACCCTGATAAAGTATTTGATCATACCGTACTTTACACTGACATTCAACCATCCCTAGCTAGTACAGGTAGAAGCAGTCTCTCCCAAGAAACACAAGTCAAGGCTAAGCCAAGGCTATGTCTCAGTTTGACGTGTGGATGGAGTCGATAGATGACGTGTGGATGGAGTCAATAGATGACGTGTGGATGAAGTTGGTAGATGTGTGACACTTACGAGGACTTGTTGCCCTTGGTCTGCTCCTGAATCAGCTCTCCCTTGGGGTTGACTGTGAAGATCCTGCACTCAGGGACTCCCACCTCCTTATAGGCAAACACATCCTGGACAGGGAGACACAAGGGTTAAAGGCATACAAAAATAAAAAAATAAAAGAAGGGGGAGATTTGCACTTATTTGGAAAGAATCACATTAGTCATACCTACGTATGCAGTGGTACAGACTAACATTAACCACGGGTTTCCTGTTTGTGCTCCGCCTGATGTGAGTAATGGTGAAATTACTAGACTATACGTCTTAGCTGGTGAGTGCAAAGCCAAGTGTGTGTGTGTGTGTGTTGTGTGTTGTGTGTTGTGTGTGTGTGTGTGTGTGTGTGTGTGTGTGTGTGTGTGTGTGTGTGCGTGCGTTGGGGGTTGGGGGTTACTGGCTCCCTCCTGGGTTCCAACAGGGTGTTGGTGTTTTTGCAGCTGAAGATGAGACAGCGTACCCAGCTTGAGCTCCCTACCACAGATGAGGCCACATGGGGCCACAATCCATCAATGACCTCAGCCTGGGTCCAGCCTAAAGCCCATTTCATACTGTACAATGTTTGTGTTTAATATTATTGGTAATCAATGTGTCATGTTTGTTGAACTAGTACGCCCAGGGAGCAGGATTAGATCACTCTCAGGAATGTCTATTTTTAAGCATGTAAAGCGAGATTTAAAAGTGTTCATTGAGAGCCAATTATTTTGGGGAAAATTTAACAAAGGAGAGGACACATGAGTTGTGTGCCTCAAGAAAATGCATTTAATCTTTTTAGCACTCAGAGCACCAGGGTGGCTAATGTTTAAATTATTTAAACTTGTAGCAGCAACAGATACAGAGCTTCAGGCAGGCTTTCAATAACCATACAGCAATACCAGTCTCCTTCAACAGAGATTGCTACAAGCATTTGCTAAAGCTACCAGTTATAAATAAATAAATAAAACAAACAGTGGACACGTGGCCCAAAGTCTCATGCCTTCATACAGGTATTGACTCACATTAGTTCTATTCCCGAAGGCAGCGTAGAACGGCCATTTGTTATGCTGGAACAGGTTCTTGATGTCCGTAAGGCATTCGATCTTAAAGATCTCGGGTTTCTTCTCAATGACTTCCCTGCAAGCAAGCAGACAATTCGATTAGAGCAACACCACGCCATGTGAGCTAATCCCCCTCACCCCCTCTCAGACTATTTCAAGTTAGTTTGACTTGATAATGACTTGGCAAAAGATGCAGCGGTATCAGTCTGCCTCACTGGTTGTAAGATAAATAATATCAAAACATCTCAGAATGAACAAGAGGTTTTGAGCACTGGATTTGAGGTTTTAAAAAGAAGGATCCGAGCTTAAAACACTGGAACAGGGAGATGTTTAAAATGAGAATGAGTTCTGGGAGCGAGGAGGATTTTGGTTTTGGGGTGCTGAAATTCAGAGCCATCTGAGGTTAGAATACCGACTTGGAGGAACAAGAACATAATTTAACATGCTGAAAATGGCCGATGTTCAAATAAAATCCTGAGTGCGTAAAAGTGGACCCAAATGGATTGCGGGTCCTTTTGGGTCCACTTTTACACTCTGAGTTAAATTAACACTTAGGGTTTCACTGTGTGTGCCTTAGCAATAGTATGACTTGATGATTTTCAGACAGCATTAACAGGTAACACTGTACCTGTGGAAAGCAGAGAAGAGGCTGCTGGGGGACAGCATAAGCGGGCCTCTGGGAAGGATAGTGCCCTCGTCATTAACCCATTGCAGGTAGCCACGTGTCATATGTGCCATGCCGATGGCTCGTGCAGAGCAGTATAAGAACTTGTAGCCGTTTCTGCCAAAGGGAAAAGCAATGCTCATTAGGCACCGGTAATGTCATGGACTTCCTTAATGAAAGCAAAGAATAGCAATCGCCCATGGAGTGTCATAGGTCAGTGAAGTAAAGTCACTACCAATGGAGTTCATGAGCTAATTGAAGGCAGTATCAGAAGATTTACTATTACAGTTAAAAGGATCCCTAGCTAATAAGCCTTATATGCCTTAATACATTATAATTGCCCTCTGTAACTAAAAATAAAAAACATTTAAGGTGTTTTGAATTTTTTATTTTAGTTATAGAGGCCAAATATAATGTATTAAGGCATATAAGGATCCTTTTAAAAGAAGCTATTTACTAATGCTATTCTTATAATGTTTTATAATGACAAGTACAAGATTCTTCAACTGAAAGACCACAAATTTAAGGTCCCAAAATAATTCACATAAAAGAAAATAAGAATTACTGGCACCTGGATTTTTTTAATCATATTATTTATTCCTGATCATAGACCACTAAACAATTTAACTTACATTTTTGGAAATAAACAGTATATAAAAATCAACATCTAGCTTGTTTGTCTGCACATACTCGGCTACTGAATGGTAGAGCTTGGCAATCCCCTGGTGGGTCCAGTCTTTCCCCAGCTGTGGCAGGATCTGTCCAAACACATCTGACCTGAAATGTTTAAAAAATACACAGAGATGCAAAACACATGACCGACTGGACAATAGGGATCTTCCCGATTCCTTGCCACCTCTCCGATGTACCTCTCAGCGTGTGTGAAAGTCTTAAGTCACAGAGGAAATGGAGAAACAGTGGGAGTTAGTGAGGAGGATGAAGGAAATGAAATCAAGCTTAGAAGTAGACTCTGGCCCTTTCCCCGGCTGGTCCCTCAAAACAACTGGAAGACACTAAGTATTTCCCCACAGGGCTTTTTTCAGTCACTCCCTATGGTGATATCTTGAATTTTATGGACTAACTTTTTAATGTACCCACAGTACAAAAGCCATAATATGCACACCACTGTGCTTAAATCAAATTAAAAACAAGCAAGAGAACTACTACGATACCCAGCATCCCCAGGTGCATCAGCCGCTCTGTCATGCAGTAATACTGTATGTCCTTCATTATTTTCTTCGTCAAATTGCTTCCGCATTCCGTACGTCTTGACAACCAATAAATGAATCGGATTTATTTAAAGCACACAGCGATAGACAAGAGACAGACAGACAGACAATCAATGTGGAAATAATCTGACGTGACATCAGCAGGTCGGAGCAGATACGCTGTAGTTACCTCAAAGCTCTCGTTCTTAAAAACGTCTCGGAAAAAATATCAGTTTAGTATGGAAATGCTCCAAATATTTACAGCTTGGTGGAAATATACTGGATATATATAAACCATTGGATAGTGTTGCCAAACTATATAAGCTAATTAGGGCCAAATAGCATAGGCTTACAATGGAGATCATTCCCCGAGAAGCGGCGTGGCTTTGGCAGTGACGCATTTGCCGGTCTGAGCCATTGACGCCCCCCTTTTTCTTTCTTTTTCTGAAATGTGGCGTATCAAGTGTACGTCACCAAACTGGGCAGGACGACTAAGCTCTATGGTAGTACTCGCTGTTCAAAGGATGTCACAAAACGTCAAAAACGTCTGGCCGTTTCAGGTGAAATAGACGACATTATGAAATCCCTGCTATTAATGAGGATAGTTCCTCTGGCGGGGGGCAAGACTATGCCTCAACCTTCAGCTTAGGCTGTGGAAGCTCACACTCACACTGAAATGTAAATGACCTCATTATGGAGCCTGTGCTTCTCACCATGCTTTCCAAAAGACAGCAACACACACGCACGCACGCACACACGCACGCGCGCCAAGGGTTCACCAGGATAATAAGCAGCAGTCAACCTTGGTCCGTTTGATGTTGTTCATCCATAAGCGTCACAGAGTGGGTGTCAGGAGACAGCACAGCGGACATTGACTTGGCGAGGCCAAAGGCAAGACATGACTATAAAAAGCTTCTAAGTCATGTAAACGCTGTGGTATGTGATTCGCTTTTTTCATTTAAAGGGCTTGGAGGTGCGTTCTTTTGTCAACTCGCTCGTAAAAGTGGACAGGGTGTTCTGTCTGAGAAGGAGAATAATGATGAAGAATTGATTTGTGAGAATGTATAGAAAAAAATGTCTCAGTGTTAAATCAAATACATTCTGTATTACGACAATCATCAAATGAAGGGGTCTTATTTCAGTGTGTGAGTGAGCAACATATTGGCTTTAAGAACACAAATAATATCACTGCGCTGTGCCAGTGCCAGTACTGGCGTTCATATCGTCCAAATAATCTGGGATTTCTATTCATAAAAGCGGCTCCTTGAACAGAATGTGATGATCCGAAGCTAATTAGATTTGTGCGTCATAAGGATATATTAAATGATCGGATTGCAAGACAAGTATTTCTTGAACAATGTCTCTGTAAAGGTTTCCATTTTGGAGCAGCACGTACTTGGTGATGGTGCCGTCGATGTCGGAGATTATGACCTTGTCGTCCCAGTTCCACAGGTAGATGGTGCCCTCACAGCGGCACGTGCCCTGGTACTGTGTGGTGATGCTGAACGTCACATCATTGGGCCCTTCCTTCAGCTTCAGACTGGCCTGGTGGAGGAAGCAACAGAGTTTTATTTATCACACATACAAATATGTTCTGAGGCATGCATGTGCACATAGAGGCATGCAACTGTCTCTTGTTATTGGCTATTCGCCCATTCATGCACACGCGCAAGCACCCCTTCACATCCCCCTCCACGCACAAACAAACCCATTTACACATATACACACACCTTGTCAAACCTCGACAGTGACTATGGCTGTAATCCAGTTTTAGGAGTCACACTGTACAAGGTAGCACTCTTCCAATATGTGTTTTATGGTAGGATTAGGATGCAAATGGTTTTGGAGCCACCTACAGACTTGTATTGGAATGAACACCAGGTCAGAGTTAGCTGGCCAGCAGAGGGTGCTCCAATCTACCAAACAGACCAAACACCCATCAATATCATAGGGACATGTTTAGGACAAAATAAAACATGTGTGCCAAAACCCCGTCCATGCCAGTCAGACAACCTTTAACCCCCAGAGGAAGTTCACTTAATCCAGTTTCCTTCCTAAAAGCCGGCATCAAATTACAAATCATAACGGAATAATAATAATAGAACTACTAGGAAATTAGCCAACTGACAGCTTCACTTACAAAAGAGATAGAGGGAAAAATAAATGACACTCTGGTAGTACCAATGATGAAATTACAGAATAAACCATTCATGTTTGGGATTATAATATAGAAGAAGAAGTCCGCACACTATTGAAGCTCCAGCGACCAGTTTTATTTTGAGGCTCACAGCTTTACAACGTTTCGACCCCTCGGGTACCTGACGAAGACCTGAAGGGGTCGAAACGTTGTAAAGCTGTGAGCCTCAAAATAAAACTGGTCGCTGGAGCTTCAATAGTGTGCGGACTTCTTCTTCTTTCTATGGTGTGTATTTTTGAGTCCAGCACCTGCAAATTTTCAAAGAGATGTGCGTGCTTCCCTTTTTGTTCTGGGATTATAATATACACTCAGAATGGACTCACTTATATCATTTCGACAATTCAAATCAATTTTTAATAAAATGTTATGCTTTTTATTTAAGCATTCCTTGTAATCTCATTGAATAAGATGGTTTTGTCCTCCAACAATTAAATCAAGTTTAAATAATATAACACAGTATAAAAAACCTTTCTTACATGAATATGTTTCCATCTATCTTAGAGGGGTTAAGTGTTCAAGTACACATGGTAGAACAGTCACAAAGGTTACTGAATGATGATTCAGATGACTACGGTCTATTATTACTCACTATCTGATCGGAGGAGAGACGCAGTGACTTCCTGTAGGCGTGTGGGCTTGGATGGGTGGGAGCCTCCAGCGGCTGCAGTCGCTCCTGACAGGACACAGCGCTCACCTCCTGGTCGCCCTCATCACTGGACGAGTCAGTTGGCTTCGGCCTGCAGATGTGCACCAGTTCTTACATGGTCAGGTACATTAACACTCAAGCAATGCATGTTTCACTTGCAGAAATACTAAACTAACTTACTGTTAGTATACTGTCCTTTTTTTACTTTTCAGTTATTACTGTATGTGTTAAGTGTGCCACCCATCCAGGGCTCCCCCATACAGTGGATGACTAGAACGAGTCAATGAAATCGATCGTGGAAATACTAACTTTTCTCGGAGAGTACTTAAAAAGCAATGAAAAGTAAGAATGGAAATCTAAAGTTTAATAATTATCTTTAAGCTTAACAAGTGGAAACTGAGGCAATTTACATAAAAACATTTTAGGTTAATGTCTTCACAAAAGGTTTAGCTATTTTGGCTGTTCTACTTGTATGCCAATGATATACATAGATAGGCTATTGTACCATTCCCCAAACTTGAAAGACCTGGAAATATTCAATTGACTTCCTCATTTTTACAACTGACATTCCTTCAATATAAGTTCTATATGTGATTCATCCATGGTTCTTATAAACCAGGAGATTTATAAGCCTGTGTTGTTTTACACAGCCTCGATAAGAGCTCAAACTGTCACTGGACTTACTGTTACTGTACAAGTGTCAATAACCCTGGGTATATGGGTGTGGTGTGACTTATGGCACTGTTTCATGGCATAATTACAGGATGTTCATGGGAATGTTTTTTGTTTTGTTTGTGTAAGTCTTTGTTAACACATTGCCTGCCTAAGACGTATATATACGTCATTTAGAAATCAGCTGTTGCCTGCCAATGACGTATATATACGTCTTTGGAAAAAAGGAAAAAAAAAAAAAATTTTTTCAAAAAAAAAATTTTTTTTTTTTTTTTGCATTTTTTTATAATTTCAACCCTTGTCGAATTATGAACAGATTAGGAGCTAAAAATGTTCGAAGATTTGCTGCTCCATTCACTTCAATGTTAAAATTCAAACGGACAAACAATTCACTTTGTTTTTTGGTTTAAAACTGCTGCTTTTGAGCTATATTGAAACATCAACCAAACATGTCAACGAGGTCAAAATGACCTCGTTGACATTTGTGAAACCACACCTGAATCTCATCTGTGATTAGAAACCATCTGGGGATCAATCATACTGGAGGAAAAAAATCTGTGGCTACGCGAACAGGTACCAAAAACATGGCAAAACCCTGGCAGGCAACAGCTAAAAATCTGAAAAAACTCTGGCAGGCAATGTGTTAAAAGTAATCAAACATAGGTTTAAATAATATTAGTCCATCAAATTTAAGAAAAGAAAAAGACATTTGAATTAATAGATGTAGTGTGGGGGGAAGCTTGAAATGAAATAATGACTGCTAAGGGCTTGCTATAATTACGCGCAGTGTTGCACAGCAAAAATAGAGGTTATGACAAGGTTACATGTCACGCTGCGAGGCGTTGGAACATTGTGAGGTTGTAGATCAGCTATTTGGTGCGCAACACCACTTTTTCTATACTAAATATGTAGTTGTGGGGAGGTGGGGTGGGGTGGTCCTTGAGAATTGTTCAAATAGTGGTCCAGAGCTAAAATTAAAAAATATATTTTTAAAAAGCTGAGAACCATTGACTTACGGCATGACAAGGCTGTCCTGAGACATAGAGGCTCCACCCTCCCCCAGGCCAGACTCATCCTTAGTTTCCAGCTTGGATTCCGACTGGTTTAGAGAAGAGGAAGACAAAGCATGTCAGATCACAACAGGTGTGTTCCAGTTAAGGGGAAATTCAGACCGCTGCACTTTTTCTCCCCAATGTTCTAATGCTTAATTTATGCTGCGTCGTACGACGGTGTATAAATCAGCTTAAAACGGTGTCATCTTATCGCAAATCTATGGTCTTAAGAGCAAACGCTTAAATGAGGCATAACAACAGAAGGCTGAACTCTGCCTACCTGCTTGATTGTACTATCCGCCCTCTTTCTCCAGAACCACCAGCGTCCTGACTTCTTTGGCAGTTTCTCCTTCACCCAGGCTTCTTCTGTAGCCTACAAAACAAGTCCAAGAACAGTGTTGTTAACACACAGGTTTTCAATGTGGGGGCTACGGCTCCCAGAGGGGCCAATTGCTCAAGCTCACAACACATTGCAATGTGATGCGTTGTGAGCTTGTTATTGGCTATTTTCACGGTCCAACACACACAGTAAGGATGGGCGACCGTGCCTTTGCTGTGTTAGCACCGAAGTTGTGGAACAAACTTCGCTAAACATTAAGTCTGCCTCCACCTTAGGGACTTCTAAAGTTAAGATAGTTTTTTGTTTCCTCTGTGACTATTTTTCTCTTTCCTCTGGCTGTGCCCCAGGCCAGTGTAATAGCTGGATGGGGGGCGCATTACAGATACGGAACATAATATAACCTATGACCTATTTTCTTTTCTTTTTTTAAGCCATTTCACAATATTGTTGGGGGGGGGGGGGGGGGGGGTCGCAGCCAGAGGCTATGGTTACGTGGGGTCCTTTGAATGGAAAAGTTTGGGAAAAGTTTTTTAATACAGTATCAAAACACACTGGGTTTTAAGTGGTAAGTAATGGAGTTACCTTTGGTAAATTCTTCTGAAACGCTTGCAGGCTTAGAATCAACGGAGCAGCAAGGGTCCAGTTATAGTATCTGAGGACAATAAACATGTTGGGAGGTCAAATAAAAACAACATACTTATAATCAAATCCTTCTAGTGTATTTTGTACCACTTACAAGAAAAAGCCACTTTACCTGTTTCCTATCTTTACTACCAGATTGGGATTATCTATGATTGCTGGATTTTCAGCAAATTCATGATAGGTGATGAGATGCTCCGTGAATTTTTCTGTGTATAGGACAGCAGAGACAGAAAGACAGAAGGGAGAACAACTGCTACGTTAAACAACTGTTGTTTAAAGCACTTGTTTTCAACGTAGGGTCTGAGGACCCCCAGGGGTCCTGGAGAGGGTTCAAGGCCAGGGGAACCCTACGGGTTTTGATAGTTAGGATAAGGAACCAAACAGGCCTGTAAGGGTCCGTTTGGTTCCATTCGTATACACTCAGAGTTAAATTACGACTCAGGCTTTTACAGTGTTGGTTGTCCCAGAGATAAAAAATCATAATGTTGGTTGTCTCAGAGATACAAATCGTATGAAATGGGGTTCCGTGGGCTAATTCTTATCAAACTGGAGGTCCTTCAAATCTAAATGTTGAGAATCGCAGGGCTTTCAACCACCAAATTAGCGACTGGTGGCTTCTGAAGTACATTACAGACTGTTTAACTAGGGAAACTATGCAACTGCCTTCACTAGTTAATAGCCAAAGCAGCTAATTTAAGTAGACTAACTGCACAAGCCAGAGCTGTGAACTTTACCTGTACGTGGCTGGTAACGTAATGCCAATTTTCGCCCTGCACACAAGTACACAGTAAGATCTTCACACTTACTCTCAAGGGTTAAATTAACATTTCACTGTGCACCAATTTCACTTCAGAGTACAGAATAAACTTTATTGTCACGTCACTGGTTTAGAGGTATAAAGAAGTGGGTGAAATGTGTTGGTTTATAGAAGTGCTATTGCTGGTTCACCTTTGGATATTTCTGCGTTCTCGCTGAGGCCCCCGCATAGCGAGAGAGTGACGTCAGGGAGGTCACTGGCCGAGTCAGACAGACACTCTGTGCCGCTGTCGGCTGCCGCGCTGCCTACCGACTGGGGTGACTGCGACCCAGAGTGCATCTCAGAGTCCATCCAGTGTTTGGCAGCCACCTCAGAAACCTCAGACTCACTGGAGCAACAGATCAAAACAGTCCATGTAATCAATACAATACATGCTCAATTTAACTGTGTGTGCCATTGTTACGTGCTTAGAATAGTGTTATTTCAGAAAAGAAATCAGAATTTGTTATTTCTGTAATGTATTTTGGTATTTGAACAGTGTATGTCCTTTTCTGAATATTACTTTAGCTATTGTATAGGCCTACATGTGTTTTATTCAATCAATTTTGATAGCCGATGATGACCTTTTAAGCATTAAATCTCTCCCTTACCTCTTAGGAAAATAACGTGCAGCAACATCAGGTTCAAGTACATTAAGGTCATCCAGGTAAATGTCCTCTGGACCCTGGTGCTGGCTCCTCTTTGGGACACCTGCATGCATCCAGAGAAAACGTTTAACATCACAACAGAAAAACAACAACTATAAGTTAACCCATTAAAACCGGGAAAGCATCCGTGTCATTTTATATGTCTTTGCATATTCAAAAATAGCAGATATACAAGTTCATAGCGTGTCACTTCGTGCCACGCTATGAACTTCTAGATCTGCCATTTTTGAAAAATCGTTAAAGTTTCAAACTTTTGAATAATTTTTTTTTTTTTTTTTTTTAAGCTTTCATTTTTAACACATTGAGTGCCAGGGGTTTTTCAAAACAGGGTACCTCCAGTGCCTGGAATTTTAACCATTTTTGGACCTTTTTCAAGTAGTCACAAAACATTTTCAGTGATCACCGTCCTCACGGTGATCCCCTCATTACACACATAGAGTAAGAGGTCTCGTACAATCCGGGGAAAAAGATCAAAAACATTCGGTAATCCGTTCCATAGTTGCAGCCGGTTGAAAATAGTCGAAAATACATCGTAAAAACAAAAAGTACACAGGAGCCGAGATACAGGCTTTTGAAGTCATAACTTAACCAGGAAGTGGATTGGAGTCTAAATCTTTGTAAAATAATATCTCCTGGTGCTGTGAAGGGAAAAAAAAAAAATTGAAAAAAAAAAAAGTTTTGTTTTTCATATTTTTGCCCAAAAACGGCCATAACTGTTTTTGGCACACCTCGTTTGGAATATGAAAAACGGTCCGGACCGTTTTTGGCACTCAATGTGTTAACTGAGATCTTCTGGAGGTCACTCCCTGGAACAAAATATTTTGAGATGGGGGTCCGCAGCCAAATAGATATCATTTTGGGAGTCCTTGACATGAAAAAGTTTTGAGCACCAATGATATAGTTTTTCAGAAAACTCTTTTTTAGAATCGGCCTCAGGTCTTAATGGGTTGTTTTTTCGTCAAACCAAGCTGCAATCCAGAATTTATTTGAATGAATAAAACATTATTGTAATCAATCTGTATGTAAGAGTATTTTACTGCAATGTAACTTGCACACCGGCAGTGGTTGGAGGTGCTTTCCCTAGAAGTAGGACACCTTGTGTAGTAGTGCTGCCTCAAGACCATAGAGCAATATCTCCTCTGACAAAGCCTTATTGGCAGAGCACTAGAAATGTTGTCTTTTGAGAGGGAGACCCAGTTTCGAATCTCAGGTAGGACATTAAAGTTATGGATTGAAGCTTTAATCCGTTAAGACCGGGAAAGCATCCGTGTCATTTTAGATTTTAGCTAAAAAAAAAAATGTTTATACTTTGGCTATTCAAAAATAGCCGCGCTACAAGCTTGTAGATCTGCTATTTTTGAAAAACTATATTCTTTTTAAGCAATTTTTTTTTTAAACTCAAATCTTTGCTTCTCGAGGGTCCCTGGAACAAAACCTTTTGAGATGGGGGTCCGCGGACAAATACATATAACTTTGGGGGTCCATTGACATGAAAAGGTTTGAGAACTATAGCAACATTTAGAAGACATTTGTAGAACCGGCCTCAGGTCTTAATGGTTAAACGTTTTATTATTCTTTTATCCACTGTATTTCCTCCCCCAACAGAACAGTAAAGATTCAAATACAAAATGGACAGCACCTTTCTTTTTGGATGGCGAGTCACTCTTGGAGCAGCCGTCACCCATGTCCGTGGTCCCGTGAGCAGAAGCGGCGAGGCCGTCTGTCGGGGTCGAGGTGGTCATGTTGGAGGGCAGAACATCCAGGGGCTCCGAGGGGGTAACGGGACTGAGGGATGTTATGGAGCTGTCAGGTGTCTGATACGCGCCGATAGGTCCAGTATTGACAGGGGTGCGTGGTTCAGGTTTGACGATGGTACACACTGGGCTGGCATCTTCACACATGATGGGGTCCTCCATGTCGCCCTCGTTCTCCATGGCCTCGGAACTGAGGATGACGCGGAAGTGGGTGCTCTCTGACGGGGTGATCATTATAGGGGTGATCAGTTTTGGCAGCTCGTGTCTCTCCTTCTTGGGGACCTGGAGGCAGCGCATTGGGGACAGGCAAAATTATTACATTTAGACTTGATTATTATTTTGCTGACACTCTTATGCTGTGCCATTTACAACAAGGGGACCCATAGCAGTGTACAAAGTGTGGGTTGTGACACAAACTACATCTATTGACTTGTGGAATTGTGTTAGAATGGCAATACAGTAATGAAACTTAGTTAAATGTTCACTTTTACACATACTGCATTGATTAATTAGGATCAATACAGGCTTTGGTGTGCTTTAGAAGACTTTACAACAATAAAAAAAAGTCTGTCTGAAGAACACCTTGCTTTTGGTCAAAACAGGCTGGTTCGTTGCTGAGTCTTCTGAGCTTTGACTCTTATAACCAGGCATCAAGGGATCATGAAAATCAGGGGGAGAGGTGACTTACCCTGGTGGATTCTGGGAACTCTCCCCAGGTCCACTGCATGTGGGATTCAGCTCTGAGCATGCTCTCCAATGGCCTCACCAGTAACTCTGAGTCACTCTTGGGAGAGAAAGCCTGAGACAAGCCATGACTGGAAGGGCAGACAAAGACACATGCCAGCGATCAGTAACAAAGCACGTTTGGCTGTGTGGGATTGGCTCTCGAGATACGATTGTGTCAACACCTTGCTCGGTGAGCCCACCTAACAATGTGTGGACCATTTACCATACCAATGTTCACAACTAATTCTATTACACTGGACCAGAGAAAAACTTAGTTATGCATTACAATTACCATGCATTTTGTTAATGTCCACTGTCCGTATGTTCTGCAATGCAATGATCTGAATCATGTATGTCCATGTACTTTGGCAGTAGACCTGCATTATATTTCATGTTGCTTTATGGTGGGTTGTTATGGCATCAATAAAGAAATTCCTCATACAAAAGGAATTCACAGAATCATTGGCAGTTTACTATTCAAACATAATTCCAACATTTGGATGCTTAATTTCAATCAATTTTCAATGCACAGCCACGTCACGTGACCACACGCAGCTGAGCGGGAGCGTATTTGCTTTCAATATATACCATGTTAACTTGCCCCAGCTGCTTGTGGATGTTTTCGCTAGTGTTGTGTGGTAGTGAATGTATGATGTACGTAGTCGTTTCCTTGGGCCAAATGGACATAGTAATCGTTATGAATACTTAATCTCCAATTACTAAACTGTTAAGCTTCACAAGAACAATGTTGGTGTAACTAAACAATTCAAAGTGGTCAGTTTACATACAGCAGGCTTGTCTCTGAAGAGACAGTGTTATTTACATACTTCACCTATAAATACCAAACCACTTCACAAGAACAATTTTGACGTTTTTACAACATGCATAGTTTATCAACTACAATACAACTTTCACAAATTGGCAGTTCCAGGTTATACACAGACACGTGCTGCCAGTGCAGCCTTTGTGTTTGGATGATGGGATTAGCTCTCGAGATACAACGTACTGTACCTCATTTACCATGAATACTAAAAATGAAAACTAAATTTAACAATCTCCTCACAAAGAGTCTTTTTTTATTTTGTTTAACAAATGTGTTGGTGTGGTGGACCGCAAAACGTACCTGTCAGCTGTGGACCAGTCGCCATCAGAAAAAGGATAACTGTCCAGGTTGTGTCTGGCCGCAGGTAGTTTGGGATCGATGTCCCACATGGTGTTCATTGACAGTGTCCTAAAATTGGGCATGCAAGATCCATAAGTCAGCTTGAATCCCAATTCATAAATGAACAGGAACTAATCAAACTATTTTGCGTGCCATTTAGGAGGAAATGGACATTTTATCAGGGTCACCTGCTTTTTTGTGACTGACCTCAAGAAACGAACGTCAAACTTTAACCCTTTAAGACCTGGAACTGTGTCATTTTTAGATTTGAGCTAAAAAGCTTTATCTTACACTTTGGCTATTCAAAAATAGCAGATATACAAGCTCAAAGCGCGGCACCGAGCGCTACGAGCTTGTAGATCTGCTATTTTTGAAAAATCGTGAAAATGTGTGCAAATCTTTGAATATATGTATTTTTAAAGCGAACATTTTTTAACTCAAATCTTTGCTCTGGGGGTCCCTAGAACAAAATATTTTGATGGGGGTCCGCGGCCAAATACATATAATTTTGGGGGTCCTTGACATGAAAAAGATTGAGCACCACTGATATAGAAACATAGGTTTTTCAGAAAACTGTTGAGATTTAGGAGACATGTAGAATCGGCCTCAGGTCTCAATGGGGGAAGGAGGAAATGGACATTTTATCAGGGTCACCTGCTTTTTTGTGACTGACCTCAAGAAACGAACGTCAAACTTTAACTGACCTTGAGGCGGGTGCCGCGACCTCCTCGTCGGAGCTCAGCTCCAACTCAAAGATCTCCTCGACCTGCCCGGGAGCAATGGGAGCAACGGTTGTCACGGCAACGGCAGCGGGTGCAATAGCAGCGTTAGCATTAGCAGCAGTGAGGGCCATGGGTGGAGTCAGCTCCTCTCGTCTTGGGTCTCCTTTGTGCTTCTTCCGCCGTCTCTTCTTCTTCTTGGTGGTCACAGTGCTCGGGGTGGGGAGCTCGGGAGGATCCTCCTCGGGGTCGACCGGGTCATCGTCCATGTGTGGGGGATGTCCCCTCACCTCCGATATCCAGAACATGTGACCCTCTGTGGGGATCGGGGACGTGGCCAGGTGGGCGGGGACAATCTGCTGGAAAAGCAATTGGCGCTTGTGACTAGGGCTGGGCAATATGTCAACTTAAACTATCTAAATATAGAAAATTCACACATGTTCATTAATCTATTTTGTTTTTGTATACTTGAACTTATTTTGATTATCTTAACCACTTCATTTTATAATACATTCTAATATAGTAGAATTGCTATTTTCAAAAAGATTTTGATATGGTTTACAATGGTTAACTATGTAAAGGTTCAATTATTAAGAAAAAAATATATAGAAGTTAGATTTTTTTTAGAATCGGCCTCGGGTCTTAATGGATTAAAGAAGTTTTGCAAAAACATCAAGGTGCATAAATATCATATCACTTTTAAGATGGTGATGATCCCTAAAGCACAAATGTATGATTGTCATGTTGAGCTGCGACGACAGTTTGAGACATTTGCATCGAGACGGATTTGAATGGTAAATCACAAGAGTCACAAGACAACTGCATAACAATGGATTAATTATTTGCTGGAGACAAAAACTGCGAGGGGGAAAAAAGGGTTCTATGTTTCCACATAAAGACGGCTGCAGGCTATGAGATGAGCAAACCCGTCCCGTGATACTGTGTCAGACTGAGATTGTGTGCAACACAAATAAATGCCAAAGCTGGTATGTTTGTGTGAGGAAGGACAAGAAAAGCTATGTGTTCCAAAAATAACAGCCCTAGCCCAGCCTGAAGTAGGGTGCTGCATTATAACAAAGCCAGTGTTACACAATATTTGAAGAATGTGAATGTTTGAAAAACGTGTCTAAAGAGGTGTTGAGACTCTAGAGCACTCGGTTACACATCATCCATGATATATGCATTGAAAAAAGAAAAAAACTACTTGAATATTACCAAATTCTCATATACTTTATCTAAGTTTCTAATCCAGTGTGTACATTTCTAATAAATAATAAAGGTATCAAGGTATCAATTTGTTTTAATGTTGCGCTCTAAATTGTTTTGGAACAGTAGCTGACTACCCCACACCCCACAAATAGAGCAGATCTTTCTCATTCTGGAACCAAACTTGAACATTCTCTCTCTGGCCAATCAGATGCTTACATTCTGCTCTTCAATCTCCTGGACAAAAAAGGCCTCTCCATTGTCCCCAAGCTTCATGTGCAGATCCACAGGCTCTCCATTGACCTCAATGTCAATCTGAAAGAATCATGTGGAAGAGACGCATTAGTACATTTGGACAACCTTTTTTCATTTCAAGGATCCACACAGTTTGATATCCATCTACTACGGTATCAATCATTTAGCAACTATCAGTCATTTAGCTGGAGACCTCCTGGAACACCCTCAAGGACCCCTGGGGGACCCAGACCACACGTTGAGAACATGTGTACTGGGATAAAATCATAGAAAGGACGATGATAGAGGAAACTGTCCGCCATCAAATTAAAATCTGCAGATCTGATGTTTTGTTTTGGGCTTTTACAAAACCTTCTACCTGCATATCATATATGTGAATTAAATACACAGTACATCCAGTAAAATCACAGCACAATTCCATCTATATTTAATAACTCTTCCAATTTATTTTAGGCTGTGTAGATTATAGATTGTAGCTTCTTACATCCCGTCTCCTCTCCGCTCTTGATAACCTAGTGAATCTAATTAGTGACCTAGCCCAGTGGGCTTGTGTTTCCCATAGCCTGCCAACAGAACATGGCTTATAATATGTCTGCCATACAATTCCCCCGCGGACACAAGGCCCTTCAGAAACTTGACACCAACAAAGCAAAAATCCAGGTCACGTCTGCCACAGATAACAGTAGAGGAAAGGGGCTAAGGAGGGAGAATTTGGTTGGCAAGTGCTTTATCCAGTCTGTCAACCTGCAAACATCCGCGACTGGTGGATTTCAAAGACATTCGTTTGCTACCGTGCTCTGCTAGGCCAAATCTTTTCCTCTGCTGATGTCTTTTATTGCCTGTGTCGGTTTTAAGCACTCAGCCACAAGCCTTGGCAGCGACCCCCCTCCCCCTACCCTTGGTGTTGCCAGGGGGATTTAAGTGTGGTGAATGATGGCTGGGAATTTCAATGCCCTGCTGATAATGGACCGGAATAATAAAGAGAGGTCTTTGCCCATTTAAGCTCAATGACGGGTTAGATCCACTTGATTGACTGTGCCGTGGTTTTGCCAACAACACCCTGCTGGTATTATCCACATCCGGCTTTCATGGCATTGGCTTGGACAGGCCCATTTCTATTCCGCAGTGCTGGTCAGTTCCACTTATAGCACATGCTGGCCACTGTACGACTTACTTTTTTCAATGAGGCAAATAGCTTTTTTGCGAAAGAGTTGCATCTTTAAATCCTGGCTGTGGAAGGGGATGAAAAAAAAATACCAGGCAAAACGTTCACAAAGCACGCACTGACGCATACCCCAACAATAAAATCCCAGGTGCTTACCAGAGGAAAACTTTGAAGGTAGAAAAATAGACACTAGCCCAAAATGTATTTTGATTACCAGCACGGTGACATTTCGAGCGCTTGAAATGTCACTGTGGTGGCAATTCATTAAAATACATTTTCGTGTTCCCTATTTTTTTTACATAAACCAAAAATAGCAGCCATATGGCAAACAGTGTCGGCATTTTGCTGGTGACTGCATGATGTTAATTTCTATGATTTAATGATCCTGAAAAAATAAACGTTCTTCTTAGCTTTTTTTTACTATAATAATAACCCTGCTTTCCTCATGGAAATCATCATTGGTATTCATCATTGTCCACCAATGGTTAGTTATGACTCCACACTAGAGTACCATAAGTACATCTGCAATCTGTGGCTGCTAGTAGGAAGGATCAATGGTAATGCAGGAAATATTAAGATAAACCTTTTATGCTGCTCAACCCCAGACTGGATTAGGCCCATCTCGTTCACCTGACAATCTGATAACAATCTCAGTGACACATACTGTACGTGACTGTTGCAAAACAGTTCATTCTGAGCCACCACCCCCCCTCTCCCGTTCACGTCTGCATCTCTCCACATACACAAGAGTAACCTGTTGCCATAACAACCACGCATTCATTCCTCATTTCAAGCCTATCATTCCGACATCCGGACGACAAGGTAACATCTACTCTCCCCCACAACTGTACACCCTTCTCTGGTACACGATGAAATACTGAGTGTTAATTTAACTCAGAGTGTGTATCTGTGTAAATATTCACAGATCCATTTTTACACTTTAACTTAAATCATTTAACTCTGAGATTGTTACTGCCAAATCTGCAGCGTTAATTATTAAACAATCAGGATTTGGCAGCCAACACAAGTATAAAACACACAATAGTTCTTGAAGAGAAAACAACACAGGACAGTCCATGGGACATGGGTCCATCTGCTATTTCTGTACTGAGAAGAAGCCAAACGTATAGTCATGAAAAGGAAGAATATTCACAATGAGACATACAGTACAGTATAAAGAATTACAGTAGGATGCAAATGTGTGATTCATGATGAACATATTTTAGATACGATTATAAATAAACATCAATGTTTAAAAACAATTATTTAAGAGAGCATATGGCTCATGAGTTAGCCTATGATACAGTATGTATCTATTCTTGGAATTAAATTTGGTTGCTATAACATCAGATATGCTTCCACCATTTAAAGACAGTGACTAATCGGTGATAAGGTGAGTTTATGATCTACATCAGCCCTGCCTATACTATAGGTCCAGGCTCTCTCGGATATGCACTCCTACAGTATGTGGGCCTACAATAATTTGTTTCAGAGGTTTCACTCTCTTTCAGTGGGCATAATTCAAAGCAGCAGAGGCCGAGGTCTGCCATGGCAAAGGAAATAGAAAACGCTAAAAATAGCCACACTACTCCTCCACCATGATTAATGGGATCTTATCTGCAGGCGGGAGAAATAGTTAAACAAAGAGTGGAAAAAACATCTATTTTTCTGTGAACTGAGAGGACATTCCCTGTAATAGCAAATACTCTAGAAGGGTACTTAATCCGTACTTTCTGGAATCACGCATCATGACAGATTTAAGTCCTAACTTTTGCTGAGGCACCTTTTCTCCTTATATACAGCATTCAACCACACCTATTAAAGAGGAGGGGGGGGGGTCGCTTGTTTTTTTATGTTTTTATGTCTGTAGGAGGCGAGCCGTCTTGAAGAGGGTGTGTTTGGATGACTGGGGCTAATCTTGCAAACTGTGCGTTGGACCAATCAGTGTCAAAGTTCTTGTGCACGGCACGCTGTCAAGGACATACGTCCATCAATTTGTTCAACTCTAATTAATTAAGAATGAATGTTAGGCATTAATACTACAGTAATGTTGCCAACTTGTAGGTACTCTTTTAAACCCCTATTTATTCTGTGCACAGTAAGTGACAAAACATACTGTATCCCTGCAGCCACATCTTCAGACTTGATTGAAAACGTGTCTTTAAGATGTCTATCCAAAAAAAGCACATATCACCAAGCCGTGGTTCTCAAATGTGCACATTTTTAATTACTGGATACAGAGATGGTATAAACCCCCACCCAGGTAGAAGATTTCTACAGGCCATAAATTAAAGGGTGAAGTCACTCTCTAACACTGAAGCCTGGGTGTGTGCTTTTGTTGTTTTAGTTTGCTGTTGTTTTTTTTCTTTTTTCCCCCGATATGAAAAATTATTAAGCAAATTCAATCACAAAGATTATTGAAAAATACTCGCAACTCACCACTTTCTCTTTGGAGCGCAGCACGCCCAGCTTGCCAAAGCGCACGTGAAAGGGCGAGCACTGGTATGTGCCGTCTCTCTGGCGGACCACCACCACGTCGATGCAGCCCGACAGTGTTGCCTGGTTGATACCTTTATACAGCTCCTTGACAGTCACCAGCACCTGGCCCGCCAGCTGGCCCACGTAATTCATGGTCTTTTCCTGAAAGGGAAGAGGAGAGGGTGAGCATTGGGTAAGGAACTTTAAGTGCTTTCTGAGTTATGACCTCTTAAGTTTGAGGACCAGATAACTTCCTATATAAGTGAAGCGATCTTACAGAAGTTCTCCTTTTGGTCTTCCTTTAGTTCCCTAACTTCGATGGTCAACAGTCACCACGCACGATTCTCATATCGTGATCGCTCTCTCTCTAAAGAATCCTCTTGTGTAAAGTGGGACTGACTCGCCTGTGTTGGCTTTCATTTCTCCTCTCCCTCTCTGGCAGCTTACCCGCTTGGTGTTTATTATCTCCCGACCTGCATGCAGACTGCCAGCGTGGCACTGTCACCAAGCCCCTGTGCCCCCAGAACAATATCACTGAGGCCAAGCCGTTGAGAATGAGGATACACCCCCACACACACACGCAAACAAACACACACCGAGGACCCTCTGTCCTGCTGCCTTTTAAACGGATGACTTCCTGTTTACATTCTGATCGCCTGTAAGGACGATTCTCAGAAAAGCATGACTGTGTACAGTGTAGCTGCCGTTACATTGGCACGGTTACCAACTCAAACAAGGTTTTAGCTTTCCTGAACATATTTTGAGGCTGAAAACATCCAGCGTGTGGGCCTAAATAGTTATTTTTTTTAGACACAATCTATTCAAACTACTAAACCTGAGATAACTGCCTTATTAAAAAGAGCTGTCTATCTAAATTACATTTCTAAAGCAGCCTACAACTATTAGTCTAACAGAACTGTTTCTTTGGGGTCAGGCTAGTAGGGAAACGTGGGAGTGCACACCCCAAATGTTAATTTACCCAAAAAAAGACATGGTCAGTGGTTAGGGCTGGTTTAGTAGGCGTAGTAAACAGTTGAGTTCCCCACTTCACTTACACCACTAGGTTTATGTAACGTGAATGGATCCTATCTCAAACTGACCTTTTGTTCTTCTGAGTCTAGCCGAGGGACCAGTTGTGGGAAGCCGGAGGGTTGGAAATAAAGGGCAACATTGTGCAAGGTTGGCATAGACAACAGGGAAAATTCGAGTAAACTAATAACTAAGACAGCACTGTCACAACATTAATTTAACCGCGAAGTTCAGCCCTATTCAAAAGTTAAAGAAAACAGCTTATCTACAAGCTCACAATGCCTATAACTAGTTTAGAGTTTTTATTTATTTATTATTATTCATGTAAACGTTTTGCCTAATAACATACCGGCTAAAAAACGCCAGGAAGTCGTTAGAATATTTAGGCTATCACAAATTATTGTTGCTCTCAATCACTCGCAGAGATCAAGAGAAAAGGAGATTTATACTGGTAAACTTGACAAAGCCGTCACAGTAACTGCAAAAAAAACCTTGATTGTGGTAGTCACTTTGATGCCCACAGATTCCACACACAGTCAGGGAGGATGGGAATGAACACAGACTAGGCATTAGCAAAGGGCCTGCACTAACCCGAAGTAAACGTACACTGTGCTGTGGTAACTACAACACTGTTTGTACAATCTTAGATCCAACATCAACCTATAGTGTAAACTGTCAAGAGACAGGACAAAAGAATCAGCGAAGCGGATACATGGTGGGACAGAATCAGACTAAATAAGTTCATCATACTGAAGTTTTCTTCCTTACCGTCCGTGAGGAGTGAGTGGGGCTAAGTTCTATGCTTGGGAAAACCCACTGAAAATCTGGCTCCATTATATCTTCCTCCATTATATCTTCCTCCGCAAACGAAAATAATAGTTCTTCTAGAAACAGATTCCTTCTATCTGACCAAAAACGGTACAATAAGGACTCAAGTACCTGTTGCATAAATACTGTATCCGTAGGACATTGTTATCTATCTACTCATTAACAGCGTTAAGAAGTTTTATAGGAGGGTGGCAAGAAGCCAGAAGGTTGCCACGTGACATCCAATTTTATTCTTTATTAAACAATTATTTCAGGATAGCAGGTATGTATCATCCCATCCAATTAATCACCCTTACCTGCTATTTTTAACAAAAACACAAGTCTTGTGGTCCTGTGAATTGAATACACAGGACCACAATGGAAATAAGCCCTCAGGACCTTTTGTGTAATCCTTTTAGAACCATTATATACACATATAGACTGTAGGTACGATTATATTATAATCATACCCATTATAATCGGACAACTGTACTATTTGCTGACTGTTAATAAAGTAAGTATTCAATCAATTTAAAAAAAAAAGTAAATTACCATTACCATTACCCAGAACCATTAGTTCTGCATCCAAAGCAGACTTTGAATGGCAAAAGAACAGATCTAACAATATGAAGTCATTACCATTTCCATATAGAAACATAGACCCCTGGATACAAAGGTCACAAACGCAAACAAACCATCCATGTGCTAAATGGATGAGCTTCAAAACAGCCTAGGGGGTAAACCTAATATTCACGTCATCTCATCCTAGTAGCATTCATTCACCACCCCCGGGCTTGGTTCTCCATAATAAGCTCAGCCACCTGCCAAAAACCAAGCGGCACGACAAGATAACAACGTGGTAGACCCTATGGCATCAGGCCCCAAGCAGAGACCGACTGAGACACCTGTCAATCCTCACTCACCAGGGACCATGAGGACCTGAGGGACAGGGAATCTTGCGAGTCTTGCTCGCTGCTGTTGTCTGTTGTATCCTCCCGGCGGAGGCCATCCATGTCCCCCCAGGATCGTAGCCTCTTCATGACTGCTGGATGGAGGAGCACCAGTCCGCCACTTATCACTTCAAGGAGGATACTCCACAGGGAACAAAGTCTTCTTGTCAAAGATCATCCTCCTGTGTCATCGTGGTCTCAATGTCAAAATACTGACGTGCCAAATCACTGACAAATAGCCCGTCCCCAGGCGTAAACACAAACACTGCAGTCAAACGGCTACATGACTCCCGTGGCGATTGTGCAACACTGTCATAAATGTTATAGAATTATTTTTTTCTTTTGGGGCCCAATTCTTCTGGAGGGGGGGTGGTCGATATTTAGAACCAATGGGCTGAAAGGACACATGGTCTTCATCCAATCCCATTGGTCCTTTAAGGTGGCGGGTACACGACTGATAAGACACATCTAGTTCCTGTGAAGGCCTACAAACTACACGTTTTCCCACTGATAAGGGAGCAAGCTCAATGAACCTGGGGGTTGTTGTGGAAAGGACCAAGGAGGAGTAGAAAGAAATAATGAAACGTAAATCACGTGCAGTGCTCTGGTCGCCATGTGCTCCTCATTTCTCTATAGATGATTAATCTAGTAGTAGTTGTGCTCATTGGCTGCTAGCTCCAGCTAATGAGATACTACTGTACATGAACACTGGACTTCAAAACAATCATGGTCCATCACCCTGCTCAGTCTACATAGAATGTCCACAATTAGGGCTGTCACAATTACAAAATCTAAGTTGACGATTAATTGTGATTAACGATTTAATTACGTTTTTGGCATTAAATATTGGAACATAGTTAGGAATAAAAATATAATTTCAGTTTGCCTTTTAGGCTTTGTAATAAATAAATGGCACAGGGCAGATATGACAAATAAGTTCAATAGAAGTTAAATAACTTAAAGAAATTACTGATATTTAATCATTTTATAGTTTTACAATAGCAGATCTACAAGCATAGTTGTAGGCTTGTAGATCTGCTATTTCCGCATTTTTTAATATTTCATAATGCATGAAAATCTTTCAACATGGAAACGATTATGCAAAAATAATCGCGATTATCTCAAATAATTGCAATTAGACGATTATGTAATAATTGTGACAGGCCTATCCACAGTGACCATCATCCAAACCCACACTACAACCGGACATGTGATCACTGTAGTAAACAGTGTATTGTATATATGGCATGCCAAGGCTGTAATCTTCCGGAGCATTAAGTCTACAATGAAATAACATAATAGGATGCTGACATTTGCCCACATGCAAACACAAGACGGACATCTCTCAGTGTCATCATCATCCGTACAGAATCCTGGCGGAGGAGTGACACCGTGAAGTTGGAGCAGCGATGAATCCAGGGCACTGTTTTCCATTTCTGTGACGAGGCCACCCACCATGGTAGCTGCCTGCATTTCTCTCCTTGGCTCTGATCCCAAAGTGAATTCCAGGGATAAACACAACACACGTGGCTCTTCTAGGAACGCCTTATCTGGCCTGTCCACATCTACCAAGCAGTTTGTAAACACAATCAATAAAACAACAAAATGTACACGAGTCAGATTAGAGCTGATCGCATTATAAGCACACACAGGTACTGTACTACAAGAGGGCAAGGTACAACAAATGTATTGTGTACTCTGGTAAGGACCACAAAAATATAAGTAAAACATGTATGGGTGTTTGTTCATCCATCAAACTTGTGTAAGAACATTGGGGGTGAGGGTGCTGCAGTACGAGGGTTGGTTACCAAACTTCTCAGGCTGCAACAACCCGAAAAGTCATATTTGAACTGGGGACCCCCCCACCCTGACAAGCACTCAGTTTGACTCTGTTCCACAGATAAATATTGTGAAAATAGCCGAAATACAAGCTCACAGCGTCTCGCACTGCCAAGCGCTGTGAGCTTGTAGATCGGCAATTTTCACAATGTTTACCTCTTTCTCACGTAATATTTGACAATTTGGCCAATTTGGTATAAAAAGGTTTTAAAGTAATACAATTGTAACTTGAGAAATGTGCAGATACCCTTTATGTTGGTTTGTTTACTGTTGAATGAGAAAATAATGTTGCACATTAAGCTAATCATCTGGGGACCCCCCAAAATAACTTGGGGACCCCCCTGGGGCTCCCGACCCCCAGTTTTGGAACCACTGCTGTAGTAGACACCTGCCAATCAGTATATTGTAGCAGCACAACAACAGACCAGCCGTGGCCACAATGTGACAATCAACATGATGTCAAAGTCTGCTGTCATTAACTCATTACAGTACATCTGGTGCATTGTACTTCCTGGTTACAACAATCCACACTACTATGCAGTATTTGTTTTGTTCTGATGAAATTATGACATCATAGTCCCTGTGTGTGTGTTTTATGTAAAGAACATTGAATTGCCTTGTTGTTGGAATGTGCTATGCAAATAAACTTGCCTTGCCTTGCCTATGACTGAACCAAAGTACACAAATATGAAGTTACACCCCATCAAGAAGTAGGTTACAATGAATGGACTGACCATTGCTTTTAAAATGGAAAAGACAAATAAATAAAATAAAACATACATCATACAGCTTTCAAATTCAGTAATATTCTTGTTACGTGTTCACGTTGTAACCAGGCATTAAGAAATACTGGTCATTGTATCCTAACAGCTTAGAGTCTCTAAAAAATTGCATTAGAGTCTGAAACCATATCCGTTTCTCGCCACTCTGGATTTGGAACAACACTCAGGGGGCATGGTTTAGACCTGGTACTAATTCCGGCACCCTAAAGGACTGTGGAGGACAGAAATAATGTGAAATCAATCACTTAATTCATCCAAGAACACGTACCAAACTGATTCGACTACTTCTCGGCCTGGGGCCCTTGCCAGACATTTTTGCTAGTCTGGGATGGCACAGGGTTGAAGACAGGTTTAAGCAATTAAAAATGGGATTGATTTTAAAGATAGTCAAAGGGGCTTTGCCCTCAATGCCCACATACCTTACTAACTACTTGAAAAAAGTGAGTGAAACCCACAGCCACAATACTAGAGGGAGCGACAACAACGATCTGGTGCCACCCTCCTATAAACTTGGGAAAATTATCTTTCTACTGCACTGCCATCAAAATGTGGAATGCCCTGACACCATCCCTTAAAAAATGTGGATCACTGGCTACCTTGATTTGGGTCAAACGCAATAATTTTTGTTGACAGCGAGTGCATTGAACTGTATGGCATAGTCACACAAAGTGACCTGTGTATGAGTAAAAGTAAACTCAACTGCATGTAATGTTACATGTGTGACAGACAAATGTTTAACAAAAACAAAAACAGCCCAAGTGGGAATAACATTTGGGGAAATAAAAAATAAATGCCCAATTAAAACGGATACAGGATAGGTGGGCACTAAGGACATCTGGGCACCTCGAACATGGTCTTAAGTAATGTAAAGTATACATGATGTGAACATGCACTGTACATCATTATCAGACATAACGTTATTATCCTTACTTCTTGTTTATGCCCCAAAATGACTGGATATACAGGTATTGTAGCAATTTGTAGCAACTGTAGAAATATTAGACCTTAATTTGCCGAATGTTTAAGCATGTTCTTCATGTCATGTATACTTTACTTAAAAATATTTTTCAAATGTTATATATATATTTTTAATTTGGACAAAATAGCCAATTTTACATCGAGGTGCCCAGATGTCGCTAGTGCCCATCTATCCTGTTACCATTAAAACTATGTCATGCCCTACTTGCTAGCCCTGGTCGAGCGTCAGTGAGTTCTATCTAACGCCCTGCCAGGCGCCCTGCTCTGCTCATAGACCAAAAATTCCACTGCCGTGCGAGGTCTCCGTCTTAAGTAAAATTAAACAAAACTACTTCGCTACTCACCGAAACAAAGATTGTTTTGTTTTGTTGAAAGTCTATTGTCCAGGGTGGGAAGCCTCTCAGCACCCCACCTTCTCTGTATAATACACTTTTTGGGCAGAAAAGGGAATATGTCCGCCAGACGGAAATTATTTTATTGATTTCACTGCGCCCTCTACAGATCTGATCAATATAAATTACCATTGACCAGATCTGTAGAGGGCGCAGTGGAGTAAATTGTATAATTTCCGTCTGGCGGACATATTCTATTTTCTGCCCAAAAGTGTATTATACAGAGAAGGTGGGGTGCTGAGAGAATTCCCACCGTGGAGAATAGACTTTCAACAAAAACAAAAAAGGCGTTTGTTTCAGTGAGTAGCAAAATAGTTTGTTTATTTTTTACTGAAGACGGAGACCTAGCACGATAATGGAATTTTCGGTCTATGAGCAGAGTAGCGCGAATGGCAGAGCGTTAGAGAGAACTCACTACCGCTCTGGACCAAGGCTAGCCTACTTGCCAGCTCGAGAAGCATTTTTTCTGGCATTTAGCTAGAAACGTTATAGAGCTAATGAAGACATGCATTTTGCCAGGAATATATCAACTAAATGAATTAAATTGGCGTAGATTAACCGACGTCAGTTAAGTAGCTGGTTAGCTAAAAACATGAATACCGTTACAGGAGGAGGGAAAACAAAACAAGTTCGCTTTTTTTTCAATGGATGTTCTAAAAAATATATTATATATTCATAAACAAACACATATGTGAACCATAGATACCCAGAAAATATTGATAAATAGCAGTGCAGTAGGCTATTATTATGATATTATTATGAATGAATGGATGGAGGGCTCAGTGCCAGACCAGAGGGTCAGGTTACAGTTATAACGTTAACCAAACGCTAGGAATAACAAAACAATCGCCCCAAAACACAGTTGTCCCGGGATAAATCCAGCGACCTCGGAACGGTTACCAATTGGTATTCCTAAACGTAACCTCAGTAAAACTGTACCTAAACCTAAACTTATTCCTAAACTTAACGGCAGTAAAACTATGCCTGTAAACTTAACCTTATTCCTAAAGGTAACCTCAGTAAAACTATGCCTACACCTAACCTTGATCCTAAACTTAACCTCAGAAAAACTATGCCTAACCCCAACCTTATCGTCAGTAAAACTATGCCTTAACCTAACCTTATTCCCAACCTTAACTTCAGTAAAACTATGCCTAAACCTAACCTTATTCCCTACCTTAACCTAAATAAAACAAATACAAGAATACAAGAACCGCTGCTCCACGACAAAGAATTAGGGGCGAGCGTGTTTTGGGGCGAGTCTTCCGGTTACCAACGCTAGCTGGCGTTACCTTGATAAACACCAGTCAGTCAGTTACCCCAGTTATTATTAATACAAAATGTCAACGTTTGGCACGCTGTTATCCCGAAATGCACATTCATTACTTACCCCGGGCTATATGAGTCAAAATACAAATTAAATCATTCAGAAATGCTGCTAGCAGCCCTGGCTGGCGGTGGCTGCCTAGCTAAGCTAGCTACGTTGGCTAACGGTGTTGTAGAGGAAACTATGAATGTCAGCAGCGTCGGTTGATAAAAACATCATCACTGTTGTTAATGAACATGAATGTTATTATTCCGCCTTTACCTCTCTCGGTCGGTTACTTCAGCGGGAGGTTGAGACGAAGAAGAGGGGAGATGTTCATAGTGATCTTCTTTAGCTGTGAAACTATCCCGTCAAAAAAAATGTTCTGACGTGTCCGAGAGGAGCCAGTGTCTCTGACTGGACCAGCAGCCCTTAGACTAGACTGGTGTCTCTGCATGGGAACACAGTCAGGACGGTTAGCTTGGACAGGACAGCTGCTGCTGCTGCATGGAGCCCCACAGTGGAAGCTCTGCTCACACCACAGCTGTTTGTGTTTCACAGCTACATGTAGAGATGTGGTTCTAAAACTTTTGCATTTCAAGCCCCCAACCGCCCCCCCCCCCCCCCCCCCTTAACTCTGACAGTATACAAATGGAACCAAATCAGTCACTCAGATCAGAGTCACTTTGAGAACCACTGATGTAGAGTAGAGGCTAAATAAGATGTCATATTTCAATTTATGTGTCAACATATACAAGTCATGTCATCAATACATGTGTAGATCAGACAGTGATTCTCAAACTTTTGCATTTCAAGGACCCCCCCCCCCCCTCAACTCTTATGGACCCTGTTACAGGCCTCCTGTATGGGTCAAGCTAGAACCTCCCAATTTAGAACCCCCTCAATCACACAGTTGTTTGTGTTTCACTCTACATGTAGAGTTGAGTGGTTCTCAAACTTTTACATTTCAAGGAATGTAAAAGTTAACTCTGACAGTGTACAAAATGGGTCCATTTGGAAGGAACGCTGTAGTTGTCATTATGTAAATGTATGTGTCTACATATACAGTAATGTCATCAATACATGTGACAGCACAGTGTCACAGTTGAGTGATTCTCAAACTTTTTCATTTACAAGGACCCCCACTCAACTCAGACAGTGTACAAATGGAACCAAATGGACCCATTTGGTTCCATTTGTACACTGTCAAAAGTTACAGACCTGTAAGGGTCAAGAGGAGTCACTTTGAGAACCACTGATGTAGAGGCTATGTAGATGTCATAATATCAATGTATGTGTCAACATAATACAGTAATGTCTATAATTTCAAGAACCCCCCCCTCCCATACCTCTGAGTGTACAAATAGGGTCCATTTGGTTCCATTACACTCTCAGAGTTAACAGTCATTTAGCCGGGGACCCCTGGCTGGAACCCCCTCAAGGACCCCACTTTCTTTGAGAACCACTGATGTAGAATAGATGTCATTATTTCAATACATGTAGATGTCATCACTTCAATACATGTAGAAAAAAATCGCCATTTCAACGTCATGCTATTTCAAAACACAAGATATCCTTTCAATTAATTATTTCAAGAGCATCTGTGCCATATTAGAAGTACGTACTCACTAAGCATGTTTTTTCATTTATTTTATGTATAAAATAATATAAACACGGGGAGCTTTCTACAGAGCAAGTGTACCTTTATTAATACAACACCATAAGGAGATCATATTACTTTCCTTGTTCAATAGACAATACAATTTCAAAGCAATTGCTATAGGCAGTCCCAGATAAAGATATCTGGAAGTTTTACCCAAAACAACGCGCCCTCTCAGTCTCCACTTTCAAAAACATTCTTCCTACTGTGACATGCGTGCTTATGGAATTGGTTCTATAGCCATAGCCTGTAGACATGAAGGTATGCTGTGTATGCACGTTTTGTCACATGCAGCTTCGAGGCAGACACAATGAACCAGTTATTTTCTGTCATACTTGTGTGAAAGGTAAACACACTTCAGTGGTCTGTCTGTCTATGCTTGACTTCCTCCACTGTAAGTTAACTGACTTCTTAATGTTTGACACTTCTACCTTGCAAACAAGACATCATTGGTACACTAGTTAGACACAGTACAGTAAAAATAGCCGTTTTATTTTTGTTATTCTTTAAAAAGAGTCATAGCTCTACTCAGTGGAATAAGAAATGAGTTTCCACTGGTCCATATTTTCAAAATTTCACATTACAGAGACGAATAAAAACTTTACGATCCCACCCCCCCTTGCCCCCTCCCCCATTTAAATGCAGTTCTGTAAGAGTGGTGTAAGACATTAACATCCTTCTGTTTTTGTTTTAAGTAAAGATTAATGTTATAAACAGGCCAACCATATCCTATGGTTTTAAATAAACTGCTGACAATGGCTTAACGTGATACGAGACAAATGAAGCAACTACAAGCACACAATTACTCTTCTCTATTTACCATATTCCACAAATGCATCCATGACCTGCAATGCCAATGCCCAAAGCTCTTTTAGCCCGGAGCAGCATGAAAGAGGCAGAAGGAGCCGTTGTTATGCCTTTCCCAGATTCATCATTTATTTAGATGCTATCCTTACACAGACATTCATTCACTGTAAAGTAAAATGCTTTGGAGACAGCCCAGTCACCCCTCCACTCTGCTTCTTCTTCTTCTTATGCCTTATCCACATCCTCCGGGAAGTAGACACTGACAGTGAACTCGCCGGCCTCTGTGCCATACTTATTCTTGACCAGAAGGGCGTATTTGCCAGAATCGGCCGTGGTAACGGAAGCGATGGTGATGCTGGCGAACTTGCCAGCCTCGAACTTGAGCGTGTAGCGGTCGTCATTCACCAGCTGCCTGTCGTTCTTCACCCAGCTCACCTCGGGCGTGGGATCACCCCAGACATTTCCAGTCAAGTTGAGGGACTGAACAAAGAGCACAGGACATTTGAAAATGTATTATTATTTTCATACTAATTATTATTATAATGTCTTATTATTATTTTATTTTTTGATTAGCCAATAATGTTTTACCCCCTTTTTCTCCACAATTTTGTCGTTATACCAATTGATTGCTCCCCACACACATTTCTGTGTCGTCACTGCTGCTGTATCCTAATGGCTCATCTGCCAGTGAGGAGTCCCCACCAGGAGGATGTCCTACTCCTCCCGCCCAACACTCCCCGCTGACAGGTGCCGTTCCAGCCCGTAGGAGGACGTGCAATGACAATTATCACCCTCCCTGCCCAGCTTCCCTCCCCCGAACACGGGCCAATTGTGTTTGTGTAGACGCCCGACAAAGCCGGTTGTCACTTTTTATTATTATCATGTTTTGTATAAAAGGTGGGAGTATTTATTTTGCTCCTTTATCTTATTTCAATTGTATCTATTATATTCTCCATTTCTTTTTAAAGTGCGATGTTGCACTTTGTATTATGATTTTGTTTTTATTCTGTAAAGCACTTTGAATTGCCCTGTGTATGAAAAGTGCTATATAAATAAAGTTGACTTGCCTTGCCTTGCCACCACGGTGGATTCCAACCCATATTTTAGTTTTTTAAATCTGAAATGTGTCAATCAAAGTCTGAATAGAGAAAAGTTCCCCTGAGAAGGGTGATGCTTCATTTTACCTTGCCCTCTTGGATTGTGACCACGTCTGGCAAACCTCCAACCACACGAGCACGATCTAAACAAGAGTGAGCAAAGAAGTGAATCAGTGTGTGCATCACATAGATAGTTCGTAGACTCTGGCTTATGTGTACGTAGCGAATACCGATCTAATATTCCCATACTAAATGAATTACTCATAGTTGAACTGTGTTAAAAAATATATTGAATGAGATTACCCGCATGCATTCTCATTTAGTCATACAACACATTATTTAAACTGCAGCTTGTACACAGCATGATTGAAAATAGAACAGTTGCCCCCATTGTTCAGACTGGAAAGGAAAAAGAGAATGCATGAAGACTTTAAATACTGTAAGCTTTGGTGGCGAACTTCAATTTATTAAACCGCTTTTGACAACTAATTTTCCTGAGCAATCACTTTCCCTGATAGGGTCAGATAAATGAGTTCCGAAAGTAATGATTACTAACACCTTCGAACATCTTTCCTCACCACAATTACCATCTGCTTTATAATTTAACTCCCGTAGAAAAAAATCCCATTAAAATCCCAGCGGTGTGTGAGTCTGAAAGTTTGTTGCATAATTTCACCCAGCAAGGTAAAAATATCTGCTTACTTTTCTCTGCGATGGCTGCCGCCCTGAGGAAGGAGGGAAGGAAGCAGACAGAGACATTGTCAGAGGCATCTCAAAATGGTATCACAGGCAGAGGGTTTAGAGCATTTCCCCCAACAGTATGTTTTACAATGCCAGGAAGTGTGATTTGAGCGGGGTCCGGTCAAAAGGGCAAACAAAGTACTATTGAGTCTATTTTTAGCTTTGAGATCACGAGCCACTATACTATGGTATAAGCATCATCATTTAGTTAAACAGACAGAAATGCAGAATTACACAACATCAGGTCAAAAGAGTTGATTGAGTTACTTACTTCAACCTCTGGAATTCTTCAAATGCCTCTTCCCATGCTACATCGACCCAAAAAGGAGATTATTTTATTAGTACCGAAGCATTGCCCCAAATTCCATGTAGCTTTGTAAATAAGGGTCAATGAAAATAAAGGTTAAATGAAATAAATAAAATAGATAAAGGTTAATGAATGTAGGCTCATGTAATCTACACAGTGTGAGTGTCAGGCTTTTTGTGTGTCGTATCTTGAAACAAAGGGGTAGGGGGAATACATGGCTTGAGTCTTCTGTCAAATCATAAGCTGAATTTAAACTGGCACTCACCTTGGCCACTGAGGTCAAACACTCTTTTGACACCGCTCTGGCCATCAAAGATGTCCATGGTGTATTTGCCTTTGTCTTTCTCAGTGGGTTCCTTGATCT
Organism: Gymnoscopelus microlampas; assembly: GCF_963454915.1. Lineage (NCBI taxonomy): Eukaryota > Metazoa > Chordata > Actinopteri > Myctophiformes > Myctophidae > Gymnoscopelus > Gymnoscopelus microlampas. The sequence continues at coordinate 42,488,114 of NC_139942.1, read as the reverse complement.
TAAGCCAAAGCTGCTCTCCCGTGACTCCGGACTGCACTCTGTCCGAGCTGGCAATCTTAGCCTCTCTGAGAAATACACAGGTAACATGGGGATGAGTGTCCTTGTTATTGTGAATCGGAAGATTGTTTATGTACTGATATGATGCAGGTTTAGCCAAAGGCACTGGTTTAGACCGGGGCTAGTGAGGGATAGGCCTGACCTTGATTATTCAAATAGTCGACTAATCAGTCGAGGGGAGTGTGAGTCGACTGCCAATCTCTTAGTCGAATTATGAAAAAAGAAAATATATATATATATTTTTGTTATTTTATTGTATTATTCGACTGAGAGATTGGCCTAATTTGTCATATTAATTAACTAATAGTTTGCCAAAAATAGGATATAAATCATGATTTACTGGGAGAAACCAAGCAAGTATATGTTAAATCAGACATTAAGCACCCCTACAGCCCAAATGTAATGTTCCTCTATTGCATATTTGCATAACATCTTTTTTGCATGATTCGACTGAGAGATTGGCAGTCGAATCAGACTGATTCGACTGCCAATCTCAGTCGAATCATGCCAAAAAAAAGGAAAAAAAGAAAAAAAAAGTTTTTCAAAAAAGATAATAATAATATATATATATTTTTTTTTTGGGTGTCGCATTAGTCGACTATTAGTCCACTATATTAGGCAATATTTGGCCAATCAGATTCCACTATAGAAATCCTTAGTTGGGGACAGGCCTAGTGAGGGATCTGTTGTTTTTGTTCAGGATGATTTGTTTTCTGCCGGTCACCTCCACTGTGGGAAGTGGGAAATGTGTATACTTGGAGGGACAAACAGACAAGGAAAACATAAAGCAGCATTCCAATGACGTGATAGGCTGGATTGACGTACTTCTGGAGCCAAGAAACCCGCAGGTCTTGGTCGTGATATGTGATAAAGGAGTAGAGGATGATGCCCTGCTCGGTGCTGAGAACTTTGATCTCAGTGGAGGAGTTAGCTGGAAGGAGAGGAACCGAAAGACAGAGATATTTATCAGTTCAATTTGGAAGACATACAGCATTTGTCAATATAATAGTTTAATTAAAAAGAAAATAAATGAAAAATCGTCAATCGTCAGAAATATTGAGTCTGAAAAATGTGTACACATGTTTTATAATGTACATTTCCACCATTAACCAGGGCTAAAGACGCGTTTGAAGTAGAGACTTGTTTCTATAATCAAAATTAACATCACAGAAAAATAAAAAAGCAGTTTGAAAGAATGGCTCACCAATAACCCTGAACAGCTCATTCATGACAGCCTGGTAACCTGAATAAAAATGTGAGAATAATCAATGCCATATCCATTAAAACCTTTTGCCTTTTTTTTTTTACTACAAAATCAAATGGAAACTTGGATCTTAAAATTGCATGAAAAATAAGTTACCTTCGTCGGTCAGTTTGAATGTGCTCTTATCTTTCCCTCTCGCATCCTTCAGGGTGACCTCATAAACACCAATATCCTTCTTTGAGATCTACAGTTTGAAGTGAAAGCAATGTTAGCAACATGCAGACAGCACTGGATTCCCATCTACTTTAAACGACAAGGGGGGAATCCGACTAATTTGTGGACAGAAAAGAAGAAACAGACAGTATGACAAAGACGTGACGAACTAAACCGAAAAGCAAGCTTTTCTATGCCCAGGATGCTGCAGGCTTGACAGAAAAAGACATGTAAAAGGTTTTGACGCGGAGGACACATGGATAGTTTTATAGGTGAAAACTTGAAAAAGAGGCGCATAGTATTATGTTCAGACTTTGGGTCGTGGTGGCTCGGCAACGTCCTCTGCAGGTTTCTTTTTCCTCTCTGTCTCTGTCTCTGTCTCATCTTTCTCTTGCTTAATAACACACTGTAAATTGGACAGATAAACCAGTTAATGCCAGCGTCACCCACAGGAGTGGCAAGCAGCGGGCCACCACTCCTGAGCTCATGCACTCCCCAACCTTATCATTGTCATTTAGATCACTGTTTCCCAAACAGTGGGTCGGGACCCATTTTCGTGGGTCGCGAGTGAATATCCCTTTATTTTTTGTTTCCTAAATGTTGTCATTAATTATTATCTTAAAATATTTTCTAAAAATGTCGACAAAAAATCACAAATATTCATGTTGAAAACAAATTCAAACATTTTTCAAAAAGAATTTCATGAATAAAATAAAAAATAATCAAAGAAATTCCCTATTAGAAAACAAATGTTTAAGAAGTAGTGAAAAAGTTTGGGAACCATTGATTTAGATGAAATGAGTAGCATGAGACATCGATCAAACGTCACTGGTAGCAGGCTAGCAGCACAACATGGACTGGCAGATCAAATGTGTTTTATATTCTCCATAATCAATGGGCAATTTCTCATGTGTGCGATATGCACAGCACAGCACATGCCAGTGTAGATAGATTGATGTCACACAAACAATATTCTAACTGTCAATTATTATAATTCAACACACAAATTAACTGCATATTTGGGAAATATGGGCATAAATGTTGAAGAATATGACATGTTGGTGAAATAGTCATATCATGTAATATTCATATAAAAATAAGCACTTTCTATGAACATTTTACAGATGCATTCTTAAATGACAACATTGATGCTGAAACCAACAATGCCTTCTAGCTTGTTGTTTTCAACATCACTACAAATTTAGAGAAATATGCATATTTCTAATAGTGTTTCGTCATTTATGAATCCGTGTGCCAGAGAGGGGAGTAAGCCGCGTAGCATCTACAGTAATATGCTGCAGCTCTTATATACAACCAGCCCATAGATGCATTAGTAGTGTAGCAAAGCATTAAGCTTTCTACTCATGAGTTAACAACTACCCACAATGTAAGATTTTCAAACCAATGGCCTGACCTTTCCAATATTAAAGGTCATCACTCCGTCTTGTCTCTCAATCTTCTTAGCATCCTCGTCACCCTCCTCAATCTCAATGGTGTCCTTGAACCAGGTGATCTCGGTCTCTGGCTTGATATTTCCTATCTGTGGAGGAGATTGACATTAAAGAAGAGAAAATGTGAGGTCAGCCCTATTGTTACTGTACTGTATGTCACTGACCGATATAATGTCAACAGCAATCTAATAGCAGAGGTTCTCAAAGTGGGGTCCGGGGACCCCCAAGGGTCCTTGAGGGGGTTACAGGGGGTCCCCTGCTAAATTTGATAATATAGCATCAAAATCCCTTTTAACCACTTACATCGGCTATTTGAAAACATCCAATCTGAGTTACATTTCATCCAATCCAATATTGAGTAAACATTTTAACAACACAAATCTTGTATGATTTGGCACTAAATATTTTCAGATCGGGGTCCACAGTCAAATACATATCCATGACCTAAAAAGGTTTGAGAACCACTGATCTTATAGACAGGATACTCACAACGTGCAGTTACTACACTTTTCTTACCGTGCATTTCAGCAGCACATCACACTCTGGAGTAACAGTGAAGCCAAGATACTCCACGAAGTGAGGACCTATGGGTGGCCAGTAGGACGTTGTAAGTATTGGTGTATTTAAGGTTTTCAACAATGCTGTGTTCTCATTGTATAAAACTAGAACTTGTGTTTGTAAATGGTGTCTGTCTTCTATAATGATTATCTTGTACTGTACCTTGTCTTCTGATCCATTCTGCCCTCTCAAATTCAGATTTCTTTTGAAGCTCTCTAAACTCTGGAGAACAGTAATAACAACATCAACATCAACAAAAACAAGAACAAAGAATATTCTCCATAATTACTTCATTATTTCTTATTAGAAATGAACAGGCACAGTGCATCAAACACAAAAAAAGCTATTTCAGCTTGTTGAGGAAACGTTGTCTTCTGCTGCCCCTACGAGGACACTCATTTTAACTGCAGTGGTTGTGATATGCTGTACCAGACAGAGCATTGGTGAGAAGGATGTGAAAAGCTCTATGCAAGATTTACTAAACAAATCCACCTTTTTTGTTGGGAACCAAACATCAACAGCCTAGCCAAAGGGGTCAAGGGAAATATTAGACTTCAGGGCTTTCAGCCATACTACTCCACTACACTATTTTGAATAAGAGCACAGTATTTTCAAGTCAAGTAATAGCTGTATGGGGACACTCACCATCTCCAATCAGTACCAGACTAGTTGTACCCTTGGCCTTGCCATCCACCAGGTTGAAGGTGAAAGTTCCCTCATCGGTGACCTCCAGAGAGTCCATGAACATCTCAATGATGCCGGTGGTCTTGTCGAAATGCATTGTGTATTTCTGGAGATAAAACAGATCAGCACAAACCCCATCAGGCTAACTGATTAGCTTTTAAATGTGTCATTTGCACATAGCACTTTATTATAAAGTGGAGTAAAATGTAGACACACTACCGTATATGATTATTTTCAAAAAATGTATTATCCCAGGAGTTCTACTAAGGCTGTATTTGATAACTACTAGTGTTGATTATGTCTTGTTTATTATTGTATGTCTTTAAACATCTTAATGAATTGAATACACAGGACCACAATGGAAACAAGCCACTAGGGCCTTATCCTTTTAGCATTGTAAACCGTACCTCTGTACAATCTGCAAACTTTTTAAAGATATTTTCTTGGGCTTTTTCTGCCTTAATTGATAGGATAGTGGGCTGACAGGAAATGGGGAGAGAGATGGGGGGGTGACACACAGCAAAGGTCGTCGGGATCGGGAGTCTAACCCGCGACACGCTGTCAAGCAGGATTACCAGCATATGTGGTATACGCCTGGACCGCTAGGCCAGCGGGCGCCGTACAATCTGCAAACTTTTAATAAAGTATTCAACCGATCAAAAAAGAGAGCTCTACTTCAGTTTCACCGGCCACGCATGAGTCACTTACATCTCCCTGAGAAACGATGACGTCGTTGAACACGTACTCCACGTTAAGGGCAGCGGTGAACTTCTCCACCTGGGTCCAGAAACGCACGCGACCCTTCTCCAGCAGGTCCATGGCCATCTCTGTCTTGAAGGGAATAACTGGAAAGTGAGAGTAGGAGTTTAATAAAGGATGCTTGTTGACCTCATAGTTCTAACAATACATCATGGTATGTTATTACTGTATGTGTTATAGAATACAGTAATGGAACTATTTAGTGCTTACAGTAGCAACAAAGATATTTAAGTTTTTGTTTCTTTTTTTACTTTAACTTCAACTCAAAAGTCAAAAGCATGCTTTGAAAAACATTCGGAAGTGGTTAGTGAGAAATTGGGATATTCACCGGGGAACTTGTTGCTGTGGCTGATATCCAGAAGACGTTTGAGACCTGACACACAACAAAAACAAAATGCGTCAATTACACAATCTCTAAAACCTCCATCACACCTCAAACTGGTCCGCCTTATGCCTGAGTTATACTTGGTTGTGCAGCGCGTTGCACATCCAAAAATAGCCAATCTAAAAGTTCACAACGTGTCGCACTGCGACGTGTTGTAATCTTGTAGGAACTAAGTATCAATCAAGCCTTAATACTCAATAAACTCTCCTCTCATTGCCTGGTATGCACAGTACTACTATGCTGTGATTTTCAACTGCTGTCAAGAGGCCAAAAGCTCCATCATCTCCAATCTTGTGTTCACAAGTAATCTGACCGCAACGCTGCATCTCGCTGTCATGACTTTCTGGGCGAATGCACGTATTCCCTCAGGTACAACATGGCGGGAGTCAATTTAACACAGCTGTTGAAAGTTGATTACAGAGGAGGAGATACATCACACCTTTGGCACTCTGAGCCTCTTCGGCATGTGGCCTACGTCACGCAAACAAATGAAAAGAGTGAGTGAATGGAATGTCATCCGATAGGAGCAGTGTGTGACTCACCCGCCTCGGTGAGGGTGTAGCTGGCGGAGATGCCGTCTGTGTTGGTGGCCACACAGGAGAAGATGCCCAGATCCTCCAGAGAGGGATCATTGAAGATAGCTCTGGTTCTGGAGAGGCACAAGGACAACGGGATGTTTTTAAACACTTAAGCCCTATATTAGTTTCTTGTATGACAAATAGTGAAAATAGCCGATCAACATGCTCAACTCAAGAAATTTGACATGTATATAACAATTGGAAAATAGGGACGCCAGGTTTAAAAAGCACACAGGGTTTTCCTTAATTGATTTTGGAGACTACAGTACGAATAACTGTGGCAGGTGGGGTGATGTGAAAATTAGGAACCCATATTTTTAAGGTTCCAAACCGTAGCGTTGAAAGTTCTAACGTGCATTTTTCAAGGTGGCATAGACAAATGTCACAAGGTGGCATAGACAAATGGCATAGACATAATCAACATGGAGAGGATTTCTGGGCGGACACAAAGAGACACATACACATGGATGGATGCACACACAAGCATGCATGCAGCACCGTACGTACTTGCCCTTCTCACTGACAATAGTGAGGCGAGAGCTGTCTTTAAGAGCCTTGTAGTTTTTGGACCAGACAAACTCAGAGCCCTCAGCCATCTTAGAGCACTCAAAGATCATGGAGATAACGCCGTCATCGTCCACATCCACAACTATCTCATGGGTGTCTGTGTGGGAGGGAGAAGAAATAGCTACTGTAGAAGAGTGTGTTCGCATGTGGATACAGTAGGTGTTTGTGTGTGCGTATGCACATAAATGAATGTGAATGTACAGTATATGTAAATGTACAGTGTGTGTGTCTGTCTGTGTGTGTGTGTGTGTGTGTGTGTGTGTGTGTGTGTGTGTGTGTGTGTGTGTGTGTGTGTGTGTGTGTGTGTGTGTGTGTGTGTGTGTGTGTGTGTGTGTGTGTGTGTGTGTGTGTGTTACATCAGTGGTTCTCAACCTTTTCAGGCTGTGACCCCCAAGTATTATCATATTTGAACTGCACCTGACAAGCACTTGGAATTGTAGGAGTTGAGTCATTACTGCACATTTTGTTTGACTCAGATAAACATTGTGAAAATAGCAGATCTACAAGCTCATAACGCCTCACATTGTGAGGTGTTCTGAACTTTTAGATCAGCTATTTTCACAATGTTTGCGTCTTTCTTATATCATTTGACAATTTGGCCAATATTTGACCAGTTTTTATAGTATAGTTTGTTGATTACTTTTGATGCAGTAATGGTCTTTTTTCATTTCATTTACTTTATTTTAGTCATTAAATTGTCACTTTACTGCCATCTGGGGACCCCACCAAAATCATGTGAGGACCACCCTGGGGGTCCCGACCCACAGGTTGAGAACCACTGTTCTGTTACATAACAATTCCACTTACCAGGGCCAGTCTGGGCCAGGATGGGACCCAAGACTGCAGAGGGAGGTCCAACTCCAGCGAGATTCTGAGCACGCAGACGGAACACGTAAGAAGTACCAGCACTCAGTCCAGTCACCTGAATCGCAAAGACAAGACAAACTCTATTTCAATTTCAGAGTACATTACATTTCAGAGCACAAATTTAAGGTGAACTTCGATCTCTATGGAGGCTTAACTATGGAGGAGTAGATGGAGCTGGGGAAAAGTGCTTAAAAGATGATGTCATGGGCTTTCAAAAGCTTTTAAAAATCATTGCAACGTTGTGAGATTGTAGATCAGCTTGTAGATTGTAGATCTTGTAGCTTGTAGATCAACTCCTCCCTCACCTTCAGATATTTTACTTTTACGGCCTTCTCATGAACAGCCTTCCATCCAAACTTCTCACTGGCCGAGGCCTCCTTAATGTCAAGGTAGTATCCGTTGACAGGGGTGCGACCGTCAAACACAGGTGGTTCCCACAGCATCACCAGAGACGTGTCACGCACTTCCAGGGCATGGAGACCAACAGGAACACCTGAGGACATAAGGAAATATGGGCGAGTGAGAAAGGAGAGAAATAGAGACAGAAAAAGAGAGAGAGAGAGAGAGAGAGAGAGAGAGAGAGGGAGAGGTAAAGAGAGAGAGAGAGAGAGGGGTAAAGAGTGGGGGGCATTGGAGACAAAAGATAATACTAGACTGCTTATGTCTGATTTATACCGAGTTGCGAAAATAGCAGAGCTTGTAGACCGGATGCAGCCAGTATAATTCAGGCTTTACTGTGCCGGGCTTCTGGCAAACAAAGGTTTACACTTAATCCAAGGACTGCATGATTTTGGAATTACATTCAGGGAATAAAATAAATAGCTGCTGTCTACCAATGACTAAGTAAGTGACTGTTTAGAACTAGCACTTGCCTGTTGTAAAGATGTTTATTGTCAGACCAGATCTCTAACCTAAATCTCAAGACATTGTACATTTACGTGTAGCATGATGTGTGATGTGTTATATTACAGTACGTCCTGCTTCTTTCCTTTTTGCTGTACATACTGTAAGGTCCTGTTGTCCTTGTACCATGCATGATAAGTAAAACAGATATGCCTGCACCACCATAACCACAACAGTTTCCTGTACTATCTATACAGTATCTACTGTATTGGTATCTTTGGTGAATAACGTCATTGTGATAGTGATGTAGAAGGTTTCGTTGCAATACCTGGCACAGTAAGGGTCCATTCCTTGCACTCCAGAGTGGCACTGTGCAGTGAGGGTGCACTCACACCTGCCATGTTCATTGCACGCACCTGGAACTGGTATAAGATATTCTCCTTCAGGTTCTCAGCCTGGTAGGAAAAGAACACAGAGAAACAGCATCCATTAATAACACATTTAGACATGGCAAAGTATAAAAATAACTAATATTAAGACTTATAACTTGATTGATTCCATAAGGATGTAGATCGATTAACTCTTTTGAGTGTGTGTACTATATTTGTGTGCGAGCAGATGATCATTTTGTATAGTGTGGCAATCTTTTTTTTTCCCGTCTTTACAAAGAGACTATTGTCATCCAACAGAACTCTAGTATAAACTTGCTCTGTAGGCATCAATAGTAGGAGAATTTAAGCTTAATCAAAATAAGCTCACGTTGTGAACCTGCCGATTCAAGGCTATTTTCAACGAGCGACACGAGTGTCGTTAAACAAAGTCAGAACGTACTTTGAAGGAGGCGGTAGTGAGGGCCTTCTCATGCAATTGATGCCACTGTCCGGTCACTTGTCCCTTCACCGTCCTGTAGTCCACAAAGAAGCCTCTGACGTCAGCTCCTCCATTGTTTGCAGGCGGATTCCAGGCCAGCAGCATGTAGTCCTTGGCAGCCTCCACCAGCTTCACATCGGTGGGCTTGCCAGTGACAGCTGTCAAGAGGTCAGGCTGGTTACAATCAGGTCCAGAACAGTGACACTCAATACGTTTAACCCATTAAGACCTGAGGCCGATTCTACAAATGCCTTCTAAGTCAGTAGTTCTCAAACTTTTTCGTAATTCAAAATTGTTCAACATTTTAAAAACATTTTCCAGATGTTTCAAAAGATGTTAAAAAATAACAGATGTACAAGCTTGTACATCTGCTATTTTTCTAATAGCCAACATTACCATCTAAAGTGACGGTTTTAATGGGTTTAATGGGTGTTATTAGGCCGTAGGGCTGAGCGATATGATTTCAAATCAACATTGTGATTATTTCAAACTTTTGTCTTGATTACGATTAACAAATGAGAATTAATATTACTTTTGTTATAGTGAAAATAGCAGATCTGCAAACTCACAACACGTCGCATAGAGCTTGTACATCGGCTATTTTCTTTATTTTTGCATGCCACCATTGAAGTATAATACAGGGTTAATTGGTTAATCACAAAACTCACCAAAAAAAATCATGTTGATTCCTTGATATATAAGAAGAAAATATAATAAATAAAAACAATTCAATTCAATTCAATTATAAGTAGGTTATTGGTTTAAAATATCGGTTTTGATTAATTGCTCCGGCCCTACAGTGGATAGTGGAGCAAGATCAACCCTTCTGAACACAGATTATCTATAAATGTGAATATATAGCAAGTTTGATTCAAAGTAGAACATACAGAATATACAGTGGTTAGAATAGTTCAAAGTTTGATGCCTTCTATAAAATATGGGACCCATATGTGCAATTTATTGGCCCTCAATTAGCTGACACATTATTAACAACAGTGTTCCTTAACAGAAGCGATACCGCTAACCTTGAAGGATAAGATCATTAGTCCTTGTTTATTTATTTGTTTCTATTATTGTTGACAGTCAAGCACCAAACAATGTGTGTAGATAATGTTGTATTTTATGGTCCGATGTAGGTATAAGGAGTTTCTATTTGTATCTATGTCCTTTGTTGTGCAACGTATCTGAGCTGAGCTGTCTGTGTTTGTGTTGTCTGTCATAAAATGTCAATAAAAATAAAAATCAATACAAATATTATTGGGAAAGAAAAGAATAGTTCAAAGTTTGCATGGTCCTGGTGTAGATGAACAGCTAAAGTGGTATTGTGTACAATTCTAACTGCGGCTGAGGATGTAATTCATTACCTGAAGATTCAATTTCAATTAAAGCATTTCTTCATCCTAATTTCACAGTTCCCTGATCAGTGATTTAGTTTGATTTAATCTTGTTCGACGTGGATGAGTAAGCATTTCGGATGAGTCACCTTAGCCCTGCGTGTGCAGAATCTTAATGGTTTATACTGTTACGCTGCCACAGCTACATTTCAACATTCTACCAGTGGATCAGTACGGCAATGCAGAAATACTCTGTTACAAGTAAAAGTCCGGAATTCTAAATTTACTTGAGTAAAAGTACAAAGGTATTGGTATCAAAATGTACTTAAAGTACCAAAAGTAGAAAGCACTCATTATGTAAAATGTCCCATTTCACAAGTTTTCAAATGTATAAAATGTATATAAATCTTTTGAAAATAGCAGATCTACAAGCTCACATCGCAACGTTAATGTATGTTTTGTAATCATCTACAAAGTAACAAGTAACTAAAGTTTTCAAATAATTGTAGCGGAGTAAAAGTACGATATTTGCCTTTGAGATGTAGTGGAGTAGAAGTAAAAGTACCGAAATTTTGAAATACTCCAGTAAAGTAAAATGACCTCAAGTACAGTACTTAAGTAAATGTACTTAGTTACTTTACACCAGTGCATTCTACACTTGAACAAATGGTACAACGCTTTGGGCACACAAGACAAGACTATGGTATCGAAAGTACTTACATTTTAGACTAGAAGCGGGATAACCTTTGCTCTAAGCAACTCCCACAGACCAGATGCGACGCTGGTTAGGTTGTTCATGCATTGTTGTTCAGCATCGTGTGCTATTTAAGGACACAATGTTTCACCGAGGCGGCCATGCACCAACAGGCACCCCTGAAGAGTTATCAAATGGCAAAAAAAAGCTCAAAAATAAACAGGGAAACCACAATTGTGTAACTATACAAAGCAGACGCAATGCATAAAGGAAAGCTAACATATGTAGTATTTGACATGAAAATAACAAACAAAAGAAGACAAAATCCAGAGATGTGTTAGTGATGAGTAAGTAGTACTGTAGGTCAGGCACATGCAAAGAATATCCACTGCACTAGTTACAACATCTATAAATATGACATGGTATTTCTGGGGTTCAGTGACATAATAGAGGCAGGGAAAGATCTAGAAACAGATGAAAATATTATACAAACAGCCTGAAGACCTGCAAATAATACTAATAAATACAGTGACAATGCTTGTGGATGAAAAATGGCAAAACAGGTTTTGAGAAGGGGCATGAAAGTAAACCAATATGGAGGAACTCAGTTCTCACTAGGCAACAGAGAAAACCTGCTGATGTACTGAGCAGCTCCACAGGTCTGTCTGAACATGTGTTATATCACACGTTCGATTTTTTTTTAAAACACAAATCTTCTCTTCTGGGGGTCCCTGGCACAAAACATTTTCAGATGGGGGCCCGCGGCCAAATATTTATCATTTTGGGGGTCCTTGGCATAAAAAGTTTGAAAACTACTGATTTAAAAGGCATTTGTAGAATCGGCCTCAGGTCGTAATGGGTTGATGATATTGTATGAATGTGAAGCAGGGAATTGGTAGGGAGAGGCGTGGCTGGGAGGAGGGAGGAGGGAGTATGGCTTTAAATGCTAAAGACACAGTGAACAGAACCTAACAGAAATAAATAAATACAAAAATCAATGGTTGACGACACTTACAGATGGCAGCCAACACGACCACGGCATCAGAAACAGGGGAGCTCTGGCTGTATCCAGCAGCATTGACAGCCTTCACTTTGAACACATAGTTCACTCCGTTGGTCAGGCCATGGCACACGAACCTGAACACAATCAAGACAAACCAAGCTTTGTCAAGAGCTTCTGCACTGTTTTAGTGAGTCAGCGTGATCGTTCTTTAGCCACTAGAGGGCAGACTATCTCACAGAAAATGGGGTCAGCGCAGAAGCATTCCATCCACATCATGAAATACAATTAAATCATTTTGCATTTAGCAAAATCTGACCCTAGGGGGTCCTCAGAGTTACTACAGGGGGTCCGCCTTTGTGTGACATGATTTTTCTTTTTACCTTAACCACTTGAACCCTAGCATCCCTTCTCTGAGGAGAACTTTAACCAAAAATAGCAGATCTACAAGCTCTCACCTTGTAGATCGGCTATTTTTGGCAAAGAGTTATAGGTGTAGAGGGAGAAAAGCAACAAACGTTTATCTGAAACACAATTTTATATAATATAGAGGGGGTCCCTGCTTCATCTCTCTCTCAGCTAGGGGGTCCTTGGCCTGAAAACGTTGAAGACCCCTGTGATATTATATTAAAGTACCTGGTCTTTTTGACAGGATTGTTGTTGCAGGGCACCCAGACGTCACTGCCCACCACACTGCATTGAATGTAATAGCCTGCCAGGTGTTTGACATCCTTAGAGGCTCCCCAGGCAACCACAACGGATGTGTCTGTGTTCCTGGAGACCACCATACTACTTGGGGCGGACGGCAGGTCTGTTTGAAGACAGACAGAGATGGAGAGAAACAAATAAACAGTCAGACAGACAGACAAGAAGACAGAGAGAGAAAACACTTGTGTTTTTTGTGTCACCGACATAATTATGCCATCACAGTTGGCCCAGCTCACCCAGTTTGTCTGCGACGGTGGTGTCACTGGTGGATGCGGAGGGCTCACCCACGCCGGCAGAGTTACAGCAACGGACACGGAAGTTGTAGACGTGGCCCTCCACCAGGTCGAACAGGGCAAAGCGTGGGGACCTGACGGGCATGCCCGTATTCACCCTCACCCAGCTGTCGGCCCCTGCTTGACTCTTGGGAGGAACAGAGGGCACAGTGAAATACCAGGGAAACACTAATGGGTCCGTCGAGCTACTATAAAATGCTGAGTGTAAATTTAAAGCTGCAATCTGTAACTTTTACGTCTCCCACACGAGAGACAACATTTCTATCTCTCTTCCACGACGGAATCCCCATTTGTCCAGGGGAGATATTGCACTTCTGATCTTCAGGCAGTACTACTTGTCAACCAGAAGGTGTCCTACTCGACACCAGGGTCTAAATTTCTCAATGAAGAGCACCTCTCCAACCACTGCAGATGTACTAATTATATTGTATTAACATGCAGATTTATTAACATTATTCATTGAGTCGGTGTACATATATAACCTCATTGTTTGTTACATTTGTGTACACTCTAAGAGTTCCAAATAGATAAATAAATGAACACTGAGGCTGTGTATAGGCACAGACAAGAAATCAGTTTATACAAGTGATCTAAGATAAAGTCGGACAACATTCTTCTCACCTTCTCAATGTAATACATGACCCCTTCATGACCTCTCTGGACCGGAGGCTTCCAGCCAAGCACCACATAGCTCTTAGTTGCCTCGGTAACCACCACATCAGAGGGTTCTCCTGGCACCTCGCCAACTGGGGTGGGGGGGTGGGGGGGTAAAAAAGAGGAAGTAAAAATGTATATGTAAATGTAAAATTCTTATTTTACATTAACAAAATATTGTATTTCTGACAGTCTAAATGAGGGGCTGAGTAACGTTTTAATTCTGTGAATTGTAAAATAGGCCTTTCGAAGAATAAATTTGAAAATATGAGACATTCCTGAATATAAGTGGATCTGTAACTGGACCTAGCCTATCACTGGAGAAGTACTGCCCCTGAACTTCTACTGGATATGTGCTTGCTGAGATGTGAAAATGCTGAAGCGATGACACCTTTAGTTTGTTAAAAAAAAAACACCATAACATCATTGGGGGAGTGAGAAGTTCACATCATGCAGAGACAGTGATTTTCTACAGGGCATTGGCCCTCTCTCTGCTGACGCTCCAATAAAACCATTTCAGTAAGTGAAATGCCACCATAAAATGCCATATGTTGAACCACTGAAGTGTAAAATGTCAGACGGGATGACTCATGTTCAATCTATATGGCTGATTATTGTGTGAAAGGCTTCCATACCGATGGGGTCCTCCTCTGTGAATTTGATCATGCCGGTCCAAGGAGCAGATGGGCCAGCTATGGCAAAAATAGGAAACAAGTAGTTATGAGGCAGGTTAGTCAGCGATGACTTCAATGTAGCGCTACGGCTCAGTTAACACTCAAGATAACGTTGCTCTCACCTCTGATGCGGGCTCGGTCGGAGGGATCCATGGCTACCACGGGGTCAGAGACGCGGGAGGGTCGACTGACTCCTGTGCTGTTCAGGGCCCGCACCCTGAAGATGTAAGTACGCCCCTCCACCAGCCCCGTGACGGGGAAACGGGCATATTTGATAGGGTTGTCGTTGCACTGGGCCCAGTGATGGGTGCCCACCTCACACCTGCCAACACAATAATCAACAACCAGTTTATAAGCTTGGGGTTTCCTGGTCGTTACATTAAAGACAATGTAGCCTTCTTTTGCTGTGATTTTCAGGTGATTTACATGTTCCAAAGCCGAAATCAAATAATTTCTTAGTAATAGCCATAGGCAGGACAATAAATGTATAGTAATAGTAGGTCTTATTTTCATTACCTCCTCCAGAGAAATGTAAGGGAACATAATAAGAGAGTTATGGGTCCAAATAGATCCTTATTGGGTAATTTGGTTCCATTTGTATACTCTCAGAGTTAAATTATGATGATTTTACAGTGTAGACCAGACCCACAGTGTAGGGTCCCAGAGATATAAATTGTATAAACGTGGCCTAATGCATATCAAACTGAGGGTCCTTGAAATGACTGAAATGGTCAATAGAAGGGCTGACGGACCTGTCAATGAAATATCCCAGGATGGGGCTGCTACCCTCCACTGCTGGTTGCTTCCACGTCACCACCACATAATCCTTATTGGCATCGTGACAAAGCACCTCCAGGGGGGCCACGGGAACCCCCTCCACCTCCACATCAGCATCTGGCACACAAACACATATGAAAAACACGGCATACACAGAAAAACACACACACACACACACACACACACACACACACACACACACACACACACACACACACACACACACACACACACACACACACACACACACACACACACACACACACACACACACACACACACACACACTTGTGAGGAGAGCTGTATCTAAACTGGGCTGATCTCCATTACATAGCCACATTAGAGCCCAGTTTCCATTCTTTCACCTACTAATGCCCTAAGGCTTACAGTATGTGTGACACTGCAGCTATCTAAAGCCTGACTTATATTTAGTTGTGAACCGGTGTCGCGTGCCGAAAATAGCTATCGCTTTGCTTTGCATCGCAGTGCGTTTGAGCTTGTAGATCTGCTATTTTTGGCATGCGGCACCAGCGCGCAACTAAGCATAAATTAAGCATATGATTTGCCACTTCACTGAGCCTGTAATTTCCAAGTTCACAAAGCTCAATGACATTTATATTGTACAAGAATGCATGAACCTGTGGGGTTTCCAAATTCGCTGCAATTCAAACAGTGTACACTGTCTGCGGTGGCCTTACTGGCACGGAGACGGATATAGAACCTACATTCTGGTGGGGAAACCTGATACCGTGGGGAGAGGGTTGTGTCACTTAAAGACGTGGTGGGGGCAGGATGGGGCAAAGTCACTGTGTAACTCTAGGGTTGAACTCCTCACTAACCACATCCAACATGAGGCCTGATTTATACTTCTTCGTGCGATGGTGTCCCGTGCGGAAAAGAGCCAATCTAAAAGCTCACAAAGCGCTGTGCTGGCACTAAAGATTGCACAGATTAAACTAACTAAAAACAAAGAAAACAAGTTTCTATTTCATCCATTCCTCTACTTAAGACAACTAAGCTATTCCCAAATCAAGATGTCCAACAGGTGTGTAGCGTACCTTTGACAAACACATATGCAGAGTAGGTCTCGAAGCCGGACTTGGTGTTGATACGGAGGGTATACATGCCCTCGTCTTCCTTGTTGAGGTGGGCCAGGGTGAGGGTGGCACGCTGACCGCTCCAGTGTGAGTGAACCCACTTGGAGTGCTTCAGGGCCACCGCTGATTGGACAACAGAGAACAGGAAACAGACATGATTGTGCACTTTACAATGAAGTGCATGATAAGACAATAAAACCCTAAAGGTGAGAATGACAGCAATCTACAATTTAGGAATTTAGCAGACGCTGTCATCCAGAGCGACTTAACAAGTATGAGATCAACACGTTTAATGTCCACACTTACAGTTTCTGTACCACACCACCTCAGGCTGGTAGTTCTTCACGACGGGGAAAATGATGACAGTGCAGCCCACGCTCAATGTCTCGCCCTCGTGGCCGAAGGCCACTTCAAATTTGTCAAGGATGGACGTCTCGAAAGTAACGCCATGCTCAGCGCTGAAACCATCTGTGGGAGTGAAGAAGGTAATTAAAATTATTAAGACGAATCAATCACTGGTAATGTGTTAATTTGGACCAAATTATAAAGTCTTGACATCGACTCACGTGGTTTAGGATCAAGAGGACCTGCTTCCTCACCAGCTTGGTACCCTGGGGAGAAAGGATTATGTCAATAACCTTGCTTAGATTAGTCAACAAGACATTATTATCACTCATTTGGTCCTGCAGTCATGGTCTGCAGCCTTCCATGATGCTAAATTACATTCTGTTGTCAGTACTATTATTATGTAATTAAATATTGACATGTTGTTTATCTTGGTGTTCCAAAGACCCATTCCCCTACTGCACTTTATGTACTGTAGCATTGTACTGTACACACACATACACATATACACACACACACACACACACACACACACACACACACACACACACACACCTTTTATACCGTATTTGTGTATTGACCCTTTAAAACTGTTTGTAGTACAGTGTAACAGAAAGGCAGTCTTCTAAGTCAGTGGTTCTGAACCTTTTCAGGACGCGACCTCCCAAAATAATCATATTTGAACTGGGGAGCCCCACCCCGACAATTGCTTGGAATTGTAGGAGTTAGTTGAGGCATTACATTTACAAGCTCATCTACAAGCTCACAACGCCTCGTCGTGTTGTATGACCAGTTGATAGTATAGTTTGTTGATTACTTTTGATGCAGTAATGGTGTTTTTTCATTTAATTTCTTTTCTTCTTAATCTTATATATATATATATATATATATATATATATATATATATATATATATATATTTTTTTTTTTTTTTTTTGGTATTCGGTGTTAAAAGTCCTTAAATTGTCACTTTACTGTCATTTGGGGACCGCCCCAAAATCATGTGGGGACCCCCCTGGGGGTCCTGACCCACAGGTTTAGAACCACTGTTCTGAGTCACCTTTAGGACCTTGCTCAGCCTAGCAGGATCCTCTGATGCTATTTGACTCCTGAATGCTTCAGAGGCCTGTACTGTACATGGGCTAAATTGGGAGGAGTGAAGTGCTAGTTCCATTTAAAGGACCACATTGAATGTTTCATAGGCAAATCTTCTAAAGCTCTCTATCACCTCTATGTGAAATGCTGGGAGGCGGGAGGGACACTGATAGACTACTTTGTTTTGCTGAAGGAAAAAGAGCGTCACCTACTTTTTATAACAACAGTCGCGGTAGAAGAGGCCTCCCCCTTGATGTTGAGAGCAGAGGCATAGTACTGAGCCGTGTCGTAGAAATCACAGCTGGAAATAAACAGAGGACCAAAAGGTGAGCTCTTCGATGTCAAAAATCAACACTCAAGCAAGACACAAATGCTCTGGAAATGTATGATCCTCGCAGATTTCACATGAATGTGGACATTTTCCTGGAGATAATACTGTAAATACTGTATATGGATTGTTAAAATGTTATTCGCACAATAAAAAAGAAAACATAAGGTAACAATTATTAACCCATTAAAACCTGAGGCTGATTGTACATAATCATATGCCTTCTAAATCAGTTAGTTCTCACTCTTTCAAAGATTTTTCAAAAACGTTCAAAGTTCCCTATTTTGGGCATGATATTATAGGCAAACGTTTTTAAAAAAATCCAGAAATTGTCAAAACATTTCTTAAAGAAAATTCAAAAACAGCAAAAATCTAGGAACTCACAATGCATCACATAGCCACACATTGGAAGCCTGTAGATCTGAGATTTTCACTGCGTGACACCATCATATTATGAAGTATAAAATGGCTTAAGTGGTTAACCGCTTAAACCCTATACTTTGTTGACCGGTGTCCCCCAGGGGTCTATACTTGGCCCACTCTTTCTTCCTTCTACACCAAATCACTTTGATGAAAATAGCCGTGAAAAGGGACATTCTGCACAATGAGTACTTTTACTTTTGGTACTTTAAGTATATTTTGATGCCGATACTTTTGTACATTTACTCAAGTACATTTTGAATACTTCTACTTCTAGCAGAGTATATTTACATACTTTTACTTAAGTAAAACAATCGAGTACTTCTTTCACCACTGATGAAAATAGCCGATCTACAAGCTGACAACGCAGCTTCTCTGCACCGCGTTGTGAGCTTGTAGATCTACTACGAATATTGAGCTATTATGACATGCCCAGAAAAGGATCACTAGAGTTCAGGGTGTACGGTTAAACAGCTTGCAAATCCTAGCAAAGTCACTAAAGTCCTGTGATGACCTACTTCTTGATCTCCAGGGAGTGCATGTTGTAATTGCTCTCAGCTGTGTATTTCTCAGGGTGTTTCTTAGGGTCGATGATGACATTGTTTTTGTACCTTGGAGACAATACAGAGAAAGCAAGAATGTGTGTTGGTCATTGCATACATCACAGACATATAACTCATCAAGTGCAAAAATAGCAAATCCACAAGCTCACAACACATCACATCACTTACGTGTTGAGCTTGTAGATCGGCTATTTTTGCCACACGACACCATCATATGATGAAGTGTAAAACGGCTTATGGGCTTAAGTGTTAGTTTGATGATAAAATGCCCCTGCTTTGCCTGGGAATACTAGCAGGTCAACGTGTCGGTAGTCTGTAAGTCATAGGGTCATATATTTTAGACCCTCCAGAAAAACGCGGGCAAAAATCCTTGATTATGCGGGCTAAAACTCTTGATTATGCGGGCTAAAACTCTTGATTATGCGGGCTAAAATCCTTGATTTTGCGACGAAATATGCGTTTTTTTTTTGCAATTTTATGCGGTGAAATTGCGGGAAGTTGCGAAATATGCGGAAAGTTGTGAAATATGCGGAAACTTGTGAAATATGCGGCAATATGCGAAATATGCGATATGCAAAAAGTTGTGAAAAATGCGAAATATGTTAAAAGTTGCAAAATATGTGGAAATATGCGATGCGAATCGCATATTATGCGATGCAATGTGCGCTTTATGCGATGCGCATATTATGCGATGCGATGCAGCCTTTTTGAAAAAACGTTACCCCCGCATAATTATGCGCCATTTCGCTGATTTGGCGGTAAATTCTGCGATCGCATAAACGCATTTTTCTGGAGGGTCTAATATTTTGTGCATGTGGCTTTCATAACAGCCAGTGCATAGCAGTTGTAATATGTTTGCGTATAGTTTAGTGCAGGTGTGACTGAGGACACTATTTTATCATCAACACTTATTATAAATCTGGCTTTCCCGTGAGCCAGTGCCCTTACAATGATTAGACAACTACTGTATATGTGTTTAAGTAGGATATATAACGTTGATGAAAATACAATGATTGATGGCGTCATCCCCGCAGCACCCTATCTGAAGTATGTTCCAAATAAGCCCATGCCAACGTTCTTACCAGGCGATCCTGGGTTTGGGCCATCCCGCCACGGTGCAATGTAGCTTCACGTCCTTGCCCTCCCAGACGGTCTGTCCACGGGGCCTGACGATAAACTCAGGCGGGTGGGTCAGACTGTCTGTGTTCATCTTCTTACGGAACTCGGAACGTTCGTCGAGCTGAATGAGCACAGTGAAACAGATCAGTAAGGCACAGTGGTGGAAAAAGTACACAAATGTTTAAGTAAAAGTATCAATACTGCAATTTAGAATTACTCTTACAAGTAAAAGTCCGGAATTCTAAATGTACTTGAGTAAAAGTACAAATGTATTGGCATCAAAATGTACTTAAAGTACCAAGAGTAAAAGTACTCATTGTGCAGAATGTCCCATTTCAAGTTTTCAAAATGTATAAAAATCTTTTGAAAATAGCAGATCTACAAGCTCACAATGTGTCACAATGCGACGCATTGTGAGCTTGTAGATCTGCTATTTTCAAATGGCCGGAATGTATATAGGGCTGAAGTTGGTATGTTTTGTAAGAATAATCAAAATCTACAGAGTAACTCAAGTTTTTAAATAAATGTAGTAAAAGTACAATATTTGGATCCGAGATGTACAGTAGTGGAGTAGAAGTAAAAGTGTTTTATCATTATTATTATTATTATTATTATATGATTATGCTGTTGTTTTATACCAGTCTTATAACTGTTTGTGTTGTTTAGTGATGACATGATGTCATGAAACTTTCACCATGACTGTTCTGTGTTTTTCAGTGGTGGAACAAGTACTTTTAACATTTTAACAACATAAAAAGTAAAAGTATCAATACTGCAATATAGAATTACTCTGTTACAAGTAAAAGTTTACGTTCAAAATTTACTTGAGTAAAAGTGGAAAAGTATTGCCAACAAATATGTTTTGTAATAATAATCAAAATCTACAAAAGTAACTAGTAACTAAAGTTTTAAAATATTTCCCTCTGAGATGTAGTGGAGTAGAAGTAAAAGTATTGAAATTTGGACATACTCCAGTAAAGTAGAAGTACCTCACAATTGTACTTAAGTACAGTACTTGAGTAAATGTACTTCACTACTTTCCACCACTGGTGTTCTTGTACAGAGCACACAGAAACATGTTAACCCTGGATGACTTCACGTAGACCAATGTTTGAGTGTCTGACGAGAGCTAAATGTTGGACTTCTGGAATCTGTATTCAGACGCTGGCCATCACGTCTTCAAATTCTCAAAAGTCCCTTGGTCAGTAGCTGCTAAATTACATCAAAAGCGCTTGACGTGATTTACCGTTCTTCCCAGTTCCACGCGTTCTGCGGACTCCCGCATGTGGCTCTTCCTGGTCTTCTTATGCACCTTGACATGCGTCACCGTCTCCTTGCCCTCGCGGATGAACAGGTTCCTCATCGCCACATAGTTCACCCCTTCCTCCCTCACCACCTCCTCAGCGGTAGTCTCCACCAGACCCCGAATGCCCTCATGACTGAAAACACAACAGACCAACAGTATAAAAATCTCTGGTTTAGCCTATTAAGACCTGAGGCGATTCTTAAAAATGTTTTCTAAATCCTAACAGTTTTTTGAAAAAAAATAAAAAATAAATGTTTCAAGATTTTTCAAAAATAGCAGATCTACAAGCTCATAGCGCCAAAGACACCTAAAGTGACACAGATGCGTTCCAGCAGGTCTTAATGGGTTAGAGTGGAACATTGTGTCTCAGATACATGATAAACATGAACTGCACAGGACACTCCTGGGTGTTAATTTAACTCAGAGAGTGTAGCTTCACCCAAATGGACCCATACAGGTCCAGAATTAAATTAACCCTGAATATTTTATTGTGTGTATACCATACGTATATCACTCATACATAACACAAATTTGCCATTCTATGTTGTTTCTCACATTTCAGTCATACATTGTTGTAACGTGTTATGATTATGTTTGCACGCTGTCCCATATTATAACCTTTATTTATTTAACCAGTAAAAACATTGAGACACGGGTCTCTTTTATGCCACACTGTTACAGCAATACAAACATGGATGAGCAGAACAATACAAAGCACAGCCCTATGACTGACAGACTACCGACAATGCCCACTAAGATAAATAAATAAATAAAATCAGAGAAATTGTCTTGGACATTAGACAATGTGACCTGGGCTTTAGGATTAAAAATGGAGCTACAGGTCAATCAAAGCAGGAGCAGAAACTGGAAAGGGCTTCTGTGGTGAGCTTTTTAAAACTCCCAAAGGGGAATCAGAGATGACAATTTGAGTCTCGACTGGAGGTCGTTCCATGACCAAGGGCCAAAGTAGGAGAGGCTTATTTTGCCTGCCTCTGTGCACAGTGCAGGCACTGTATAACACAACCATGCGTTTGCAGTCCAAACGCATGGTTGTGTTATACAGTATACTTTGGACGATATGAGCATCATCTTCATCACCACCATCACTAACGAGACATTGTGTTCACCTGCGTGCGGCTTCGTGACTCACCTTGCTCTGAATAAGGGAACCACGTAGCCGATGACCTCGTTGTCTGTGTCCATGGCCAGGTAGGCGCGCTTGCCTTTCTTGGTTATTGCGGTCAGTTTCTCCAACTCCTGCCCCTTCTCCGTCACCACAGAGCTCTGCATGCTGTGAGGTTATTGACAGACAACAGTTACAGCACTCTCATTGATAACACACAGTTCAGACCAGGCCAAAGAGCATTTGCAAATACTTTTGCTCACGCTGTTTGTTGTCTCTAATGTACATATGGGTGTTATGTGGCCAATATGGCGATAAAACAGCACCAGAATGTTTGGACAGTTGCAAGGGAATATTTAAAAGAGGGTTGAGGTTCCTGTGGTTTTCAGGAACCTCAACTGCACCAGAATGGCGTGGTGCAGTTCACACACAACCCATCAAGTACTCCATGGGGATGAAACAAATGCAGGATGTAAAGTAGTTATAAAGAGTATTTGCAAGAACTATTTGTCTACCACAATATGGTCTACACTCTACAGACTTTATTCTAACCATTTTACAGTGGAATCAACATAAATAAATAAATACAAATATTTGGAAACGTTTAGTCATAAAAAACAATACATAGAACAGAACAAAAGTGCGAAGCACAAATACAACGATCAAACAATAATTAATAAATATGAACCACATGTAACTTATTGAGAACGACACCTGGTCTATTAAGTGAAGACGTATTTCTGTAAACACTCTTTGAACCTGGCTCACGTTACACTGTCCAATGTGCCAACCCTCCTCTGTGTACTTCCAGTTGCCTGTCTGGTTTAGGCTATAATAAGCTAAATGGTCACAATGGGAATTGTTACTGGTGGCAGGGAGAGAGGATCAACATTACATCCTCTGCATTTACTCCTAATATCTGCTAAGCCTGCCTGACCTGGCATCCGACAGAGTGACATGGTCTAATGTCAGCAAACTCTTTTCTAAACCATAGAGGAAGGAGGGTGAGTTAAATGGGTGAAATAAGTTGTAGAGCTTGTTGATAATATATAGAGGCACGGGCACAGAGTGCTATAAACGATTTCTACAATATTAAAAGTCATTATCCTGGTATCCCATGTAATCGGTGTAGACTTTTTAAATACATGGAAATGAAACATTATAGATAAAGCACTTGACACAGTATCAAATGTTTTATGGTCATGATTCACCAGTAGCTTGGATGGCTTGGTTTCAGGCTTTAAAATAATTTATATAAATATTTTCGGAAATCTCCATGGGAAAAATTAATGGGGTTTCTATCTGTGGCACCACAAAATGGCCGCCACTGCTATGCCCTATACGAGCTATGGTTCAAGAGTTATAGGCCAAAACGGGAATGGCCCTGTTATAGCGCCACCATGAGGCCAATTTGAAACATTCTTCCTTGGCCTACTGGCAGTGTAAAGTGCAAAGTTTCTTTCTGATCGATCCAACGGTGCCGGAGATTAGCTGCTCACAGTTACATGGACGGATGGACGGACACACGGACAGACAGACAGGGGCGAATACATAGTCTCCGGCCTTCGGCCGTCCGGCCTGACGGAGACAACTATTACAGGACATTCAACCAGTACAGTTGGCCTACTGACAACCTTCTCAGGTCCAATCTACAGAAATAGCCCGTCTCTCCATGAATATCTCTGGCAGCCACTTGATACAGCTCAAGTTCCTGACCTGCTTTACAAAGTATAACACAGTACTAGCTTGTACAGTCGGGCTGAAGAACAAAGACTCTCTGCCCACACCAAACACTGACAAGTGATAAACTTGTCAGCAGGACATACAATGTTGTACGGAATGAAGACTGAATCTGGACTCCCTTTGATGCAGTCCAGGCTTTGATCAAAAGGCGATCAAGTGTCATTTAATTTGATCACATAATCCTCCTGTTGACCAAAACCCATACAACTGAGAAAATAAAAGCACCACAAGACTGAGGGTTGTTAAACATATGGCATAGTGAAACTCTGTGTACTCAAAACAAAACAAACCCTGTGGCATTTGTCCAAGGTCTAAGGTCATAGTGAGGAAGGATGACAACTGTACCAGAAAACAAGAGCCTTTTCCCATGTAGGAGGCTTTTTTATTAAGTAATCTCTGTCATGCATGGTGCACTGGATTATCTAAAAACAATACATAATACAAGTTTTCCTTTAAACTGCCTTCATCATTGGAGTTTATGATAATCTGTTCAACAAGTTGCTGTCCAAAGTGCTGCCTTTACATGTTTGTTGCTAACGTACAAATGCTTTATGAATGAACCAATTTACCAATAATAAATCACAAGCTATAATCAAATTATTTGACTTTGAATTAAAAGCGTAATCCACCATACGCAAAAATATATAACCCACCACAAAGCAATTAAAATAACACATGCACAACACAGCAAAATCACACAGGCATGAGGACAAACAAAACATTCAGCACTGATCAGCCATCACCACTCAACATAACTCCTTATCATCCTTACTAGTAATATTAGACCCACATGTTGCACTACATTACACACTACACTACACAACACAACACAACACAACACAACACACAGTTATAAAAGACTGTTTGTGTTATGACTTAGTCTACAACGTCTTTTATACAACAAAGCTGAACACCAGCAGAGAGAGAGAGAGTGCATCCATTCTCCCGGGAGAGGGACACTACACTAGGAGCTGCGTGCGTTTGCTCTGCCGTGGATGAACAGCACTCTACACTCCAGACAGGGGTAAACTCCACTGTTGAATATTTGAAAGCAGTCCTCTTGATATTGTTCACTCCGCACCACTTTCAGCGCAACAGTCGTGACCTGTCAAATCAAGAGCACTGCTGTGTTTTGTTTTGTTTTCAAATATCTCAACTGTTGCGGGTAAGTATTTAATCTACATCTACATCAGTGGTTCTCAAAGTGGGGGTCCAGGGATCCCCCAGGGGTCCTTGAGGGCGTTCCAGGGGGTCCCCAGCAAAATGTGTTAATATAGCATCAAAATCAGTTTAACCACTACAACCCTATACACAACATGTTGCAATGCTTGCTATTTTCAAAAAATCTTCAAAAAATTGTGAATATTTTGTGAAACATTTTAGCAACACAAATCTTGTACGGGGACCCCTGGCACAAAATATTTTCAGATGGGGGTCCTCGGCCAAATGGGGGTCCTCCTTGACATGAAAAAGTTTGAGAACCACTAGAACTTAAGAGTCTACTACATACCCATGAGCTGAGAAAGCGTGCTGGCTAACAGAAGACCTGGAGCACAGGTAATAGTTGCTCTCATAGTGCCGCTGCTGTTGCTCCTGCTCCTCCTTCTGTTGTTGACGATGACGTTGGAGCTTCACCTTGGACAGACGTATGGATTCTGACATCTTGAGGGCCGCTCCGCCAACTTATGTCAGACTGTCCTTTGTTTTGTTTTTCTTTGTTTTGTTTTTTTATACCAGTTCTGTAAATCAATCTCACCGTTATCAATGTAGGGCTTTTTGTTTGTTTGTTTGTTTAGTTGGGAGTTGGTGGTTAGGTATTATGGGTGTTTGGGAAATGATAGTTGTTATGATCAGACATTTAAAATGAGAAATGTTATGATGGTGATGATGGTGATGATTTGTTTTATGTAAATCAATCTCGCCGTTGATTAATGTAGATTGATTTATTGGTTAGGGTTTCTTGTTTGTTTGTTTGTTTAGTTGTATGAGTTGGCGGTGAGGTATTATGGATGTTTGGGAGATGAGTGTTGCTATGGTCCAAAATTTAAAATGAGAAATGTTAATATGACAATGGTTTTCTTCTCATGGATTAAAGTGTTAGCACTAGTTATGATAATGTTCTACTGTGTTAACATTCGCAACCATATAGTGAAGATATAGGGGAGATACAGAGTGGCAATCAACCCACTGTATGAATAGCAATAACTGTTTACAACATCTCAGACTATTCTTAAAGATCATAACAGCTAAGGCAGTGGGTTGATTTTTGGGGGGGGGGGTCCCCAGATGACAGTGAAGTGACAATTTAAGGACTTTTAAGAACTTTGTAATACCTCAAAAAGACCATTACTCCATCATCAAAAGTAATCAACAAACTATTCTATAAAAACTGGTCAAACATTGGCCAAACTGTCAAATAATGTAAGAACATTTTGAAAATAGACGATCTGACTGCAAGCTTACAACGCCTCGCAACGTGAGCTTGTAGATCTGCTATTCTCACAATATTTATCTGTGGAACCGAGTCAAACAAAATTGAATGCCTCAAGTCCTACAATTTAGGGGTGGGGGGTGGGGGGGGGGGTCCCCAGTTTAAAAAAAAATCATTTTGGGGGTCACGGCCTGAAAGGGTTGAGAACCACTGTTCTAAAAGATCAAAACAGCAACACAAACACTAAGTGTTAAGTGTTGTTGTGCTAAGGTAGCCTAATAAAAGGTAATTCTGTCATGTCTTGTGACATAGCCTACGTGATTTTTTTGTAATGTTTTTACATTGTCAGGTTGTAAACCTTGTCAATAAATACATTATATAGCTAGCCTACCACACAAGTAGACTATACTGCAGGAGTTAGACGACTATGTGGAAAATATATCTCCACCAGCACTCATGAAGCAGCTCAACAGAAGGTCCCCAAGGCACCTGGCATGTCACCATGTCATCACAAATCAATCTATGTGGAGCCTAATGATAACAGCAAGCTAACATACAGTAGCCATATGCTTCAATGGCTTTAATGGAATTACTGTGAGAGCACAGAAGTGGTTTCTGTACTATATTAAGATGATAAGAGGAACACATAACTTTACTTGTGCACATATAGCCTACTGTAAGTAGCTAAATCTAGTATCTACCCTTCAACTGGATCTAACAGGAGACTCTGGAGCCAATAGCTAACATAATAGGACCTGAAATGACCTTAAAATGCAATAGGGCTATTTAAGGCTTCCCAATTCTTCCACATGGGGGAAAAACGAATATAGGATATTCAATTTAATCAACATTCATTCAACTTTGCGTTATTTCACTTGGAAGTTAATGCATGCACTCCTACAGGGGAACATAAGTCACAAAGGCATATTAGTACTTTTATGTTAACATCTAAAAGACATCAAACGAAACCACCTCGGATATTAGTTTGAACAATCAAATTAACAAAGTGATCAACATTAAATCTAGGCCTAATTATTAAGGCCCAGCTGACAACT
Organism: Gymnoscopelus microlampas; assembly: GCF_963454915.1. Lineage (NCBI taxonomy): Eukaryota > Metazoa > Chordata > Actinopteri > Myctophiformes > Myctophidae > Gymnoscopelus > Gymnoscopelus microlampas. Next base: position 42,460,320 of record NC_139942.1, on the reverse strand, counting down.
TCGTTATTTGAGATTCCTTTAGGACATGATGAACCAGAGCTATACAGTTATAATAATCTCACATAAATAAATAATCACACTGACTCACCAGAACGAAGAATCGCCCAGTCGCTGAAAACTAGATTTAAAATTGCAATTCCAAATGTAAAGCGAGTCTAAATCCAAAGCAAAGCAGCGTTCGGGGTATAGGGGTGCGGGCAGTGGACAGGATGGCAGTCCACAGAACAAAAATAATGCTGCCACTCGGCAGAATGTTGAAGGGACCGTCACGACCTTTTAAGGCTGGGACGATTTTAAATATAGCCCATGAGACCATGGAGGGGCCAGAAGGGCCATCATGTCGCGCAAAGACAAGTCTTCCTACTGGCTCTTCTTCTTAGGAGGAGATGATGATGATGATGGATGGATGGGAAACACTTTACATTTAGGCCTAAAGCCACTGTTAGGAAACAAACAAAACACATAAAAACGAATAATAGGCTAATAATAATAATAATAATAATAATAATAATAATGATGATAAATTCAACTTAAAATTAAACAGAAGAATAAGGGGGGTCTTTTTGCAGTTTCTGTAGCTACATCTGACCAAACTATTCTCTAATTAGGCTAGAAATTAGGCTAGATGAATCGATGAGGAACTAGAAAAAGTGTTCCTGAACTTCCTGGGATCACAGGTCTCCGCCAGGTCAGGTAGGTTGTGGGCCATCATTAATGTTCGGAATTGATTATCATGGAATATGAAAAATCAAACAGATCCGTCTTGATCACACATGACTAACAGAGACCATGGTACTCATGTGCGTGACATTTTGATTAAATCTGAAGGAGTAACAGCAAAAAAATGTTTTACATAAGTCGGCCTCCTGGTGGCGCTATAAAAGGCAGATGTAAAACAGTGAAAAATGCAGGGCAAAGGTTTTTCCTTGGCCTCTAGGGCCTTCGGCCTGGCGGAGACATACTAATGTGAGGAATCCACATTCACATTCAAAAGGATTAGACTACTCAACATCATGGGTGGGAAGCTAGAGACAGACTAGAGCAGGAGTTCTCAACGTGGGGTCTGGGAAACCCTGCAGGGGTCCTGGGGGGGGGGGCAGTTAAATGAGGCAATAGACCCCTTAACAGACGACGTCACACTGATAAGAACCAGTATGCGTGCAACCAGTATGCGTGCAATGAAACCCATTCTATCTCGCTAGGACGCGCCTCACTAGCCAACACACAAGAGGGGGTTGGGGTGTGCTGAAACCAGCGCAGCCCGAAATAACAGGTTGGGAATTGATTGCGTGAAAGAATCACCTGTGCGTCCAGTCTCAATGTTAGTAAACAAATAATTGGTCTAGCATGCTGATCTGCACTTCATCATGCCTTGTGAGCTTGTAGATTTTCTAAACATTGTTAATAACACAAGCAAATCTAACTCCATAGGGGGGCCTAGCTCTGGTCCATAGCATTAGAATGAGTTCAACTCCTTTTAACGCTATGGACCAGAGCTAAGGTGGCCCGTGGCCCAATATAATACATATCAATTTAGGGACCCGAAAATGTGTTTGAGAACCGAACCAGAACCACTGACAATTTTTTTTAAATGTGATCCACACCCCGGAACAGAGGGTGGCGGTATTGCACCAATAAACCGGATGACCCAACCGCCGTCAAACAACAAGAAGAAGACTTCAGCTCAGTGTTGCCAGGTCTACTTATTTTAAGCGACTTGGCTAGTAAATATTGGTAGTTGCGGTGGGTCGCGGTTTTCTTGGGCTTGCTTCTGAGAACCAGGTTTAAATAATAATCCAAACATCATGTGGAACTTCCACAATATGTATTTGAAAATAGCCGATCTACAAGCTCACAACAAGTCGCAATGCGACGCGTAACCGGCATATTAAAGTGCTCATGTCGCTTCTTTTGGGTTTGTTTTCATAGACCTGGTTGCTTGTTTCTCTCGCAAAATCTGGCAACGCTAGTTCAGCTCATAAGCTTGAAGGATCACATTACATTCTCTCTGACGCCCTGATCATAACATCCGTCAGGCTGCTGCAGCATAATAGTTGTAAACAACAGTCCTAATTCCTCTTCAGGTGAGTTAAGTGTCTCCCCTGGCAATGGTACAGTAGACATGTGGGTCCTGTTATGTGGACCAATGTGGACCAATTTGGACCACCGATTTTCATGCCTTTCTCTCACTTGATGACAGCAAGCTAAAGCTAGCATGGTCAACTATCCAGGATAACCACTGGCTACTGTATAAATAAAAGGCGTAACGGCGGACATCATTAGAATATTAAAAGGAGTTTCATTTTTTTGTAGCATCATGAAGAAAGGTGTTAAATGTCAAAGTGGTCCTTAAAAGTTTGCTGAGTCAAAACCCTTTCAAGTTGAATGAATGGTGATAGCCTTGGATCAAGAGCTCTCTCTTTGGTTGAAAAATGTCCGCACATTTTCCACTTTACATGTTTCTTACCTCTTTCTGCACAACGTATCCAAAAAGTAAAGGTTTTCTGAAATGCTCACAGATGTTTGACATTTTAACGTACCATAAAATCTATCCAACGAGTTGAAAAAAACACTTAATTCGCCTCTCTCCTCCGCCGGTTACATGTTTTTAAGACATTGCGCAAGAGTTGCGCCCATAGAGATAACATTACTGATTCCCCTGCTGGTCAAATGTTGAATTGCATCTTCTAATGCATAATATTATTGAACCGGCTGAGGAGAGAAGCGATGTAAACACTTTTTTCCAACTCGTTGGATGGATAAATACGGAAGTAAAAATTAGACTTGATAAAATACATATATGATGGTCTTGATCTAGATGTGGTATACAACCTGGGTTGTATACCACAGCTAGTAGATATATACAGTCTTTTGACGTTTGCTCTGCAAAAGCTCACCTCTACTTCATACTGCCCATATTTGCAGAAGGTCGGAGGGCCCCATCTACTACAGTCAACATGGCAAGCAAAAAAGCCAAGGGAAAGAACACCAAGAAGCGCCCCCAGCGTGCCACCTCCAACGTGTTTGCCATGTTCGACCAGTCTCAGATTCAGGAGTTCAAGGAGGCCTTCAACATGATCGACCAGAATCGGGACGGCTTTATCGATAAAGAGGATCTGCATGACATGTTGGCCTCATTAGGTATAGTTTACATTTAAACCTTTGGGTGAAACTGGAGGAAATGAGGGCCAGACCTTATTCTGCCACAAATAAATGTTTGTCAACAATGTGTGTTGAATTGAATGCTCCTTGTTTCCTACTCATTCCAGGTAAAAATCCTACAGACGACTACCTGGAAGCCATGATGAATGAAGCCCCTGGCCCAATCAACTTTACTATGTTCCTGACCATGTTTGGAGAGAAGCTGAATGGTACAGATCCAGAGGATGTGATTCGGAATGCTTTTGCCTGCTTTGATGAGGAAGGGACAGGTAAGTTCCATCTCTGAAAGAGTGCATGGATGACAAACACTCTTGCTCCTCAATGGCACTAAAAGGAGTGAGAAGCAGCCTGCATGTTCACTTTACAAATCACATCCCTTTTATGAATAACAATTTATTTTTGTTTTTTGAACAGGGATTATTCAGGAGGAGTACTTGCGTGAGCTCCTCACCACCATGGGTGACAGGTTTACAGATGAGGATGTAGACGAGCTCTTCAGGGAGGCCCCCATCGACAAAAAAGGCAACTTCAACTATGTAGCATTCACACGCATTCTGAAACACGGCGCTAAGGACAAGGATGACTAGAAGCTTGACCGTCCGTCACTGCATGATGCTGATATTCCACGCATCCTACTTTTGGGTTTTCCATAGTGTCATGTAATATGTTTGCAGGACCATCTCTTGTTTTATTTCATCGTTGTACTTAACATATTCAGCATCAAGTCTGGCAATCATTCAATAGACTACCCTGGCATCCACCTACCTGTACATGTGAGAAATAAAAGGCATGCTATGCAATAACATATCGTCTTGAAAGGCGTACAAAATATGCAGTGGTCCGGTGTGGTTGTGTGTATATGCTTTGTTGGGACCAAAAGGATAGTAAAACCAGATAAGATTTGCCTTGTGGGGACATTTTATGAAGATGAGGTTGAAAATGGGAGAAGTGGTCTAGTAAGGTTAAGGTTAGCTTAACTTAAAGGAGCACTTCACCCATTTTCAATCTATTTTCATATAATTGGTCCTCACTAATGCCAATTATATTATATATTAATTTTCCTGCTCTGTCTCAGACACCCGCCTACCAGTGACATCATCGTTGGGAAATCCAAGCAAATAGAAACTGCTGGCTTTCTCTTTGGCCATTATTCTGGCCATTGTTATCGCATAAATAAAATAAAAAGTATCTTGTTTGAAATGATCAAACCTGCCTACCGATGATGTCACCGGTAGGCTAGGTGGGTTTCTGAACTGTCCACAACCCTTCTGAGACCGTGAATAGAAAAATGGTAACACATTATCCTACTAAGACCAGACAGATTCTACAAATGCTTTCCCTGTTTTAATGGGTTATAATGAACATTAGTGAGGACCAATTATATGAAGATGGGTTCAAAATGGGTGAATAAGTCCTTTATGTAAAAATGGCAGTTTGATGAAAACCTGGTTTTGATGAAGCCACAAAGATGGCAAGGTGTGTGTGTTTCCTTGCACGAAAGCCTCATGTTAAAGTGCAGTTGTGATCAATTTACCAAAGGATTGCTAATTGTGTAGTTACGCTTGTTCTTTGACAGAACCAGATGGGCCCGATGTGTATATGTGTGTGACGTTAGACTTAATAGATTTGCCTTAATTTTCCATCTGGTTTAGAACAGCCATAAGCTGTTATTTGGCTTAAAATCACATTTTCACCAAGACATACATATAGCCAATTAAACGTAATGTATAATGAGCTGCCTGTTTAAACTGAACTCTGGACTGGAGCCTCACCTCACTATCCGTCATAGCCTATTTTGCACATCTGTGATACACCACTATGGGTCTGTATAAGCTAGTAAATATGTACTGTATGAAGAAAACGCTGGAATTAAATGATCAACTCTTTGGTTTTGCTGAATCTTTTGTAGCTGATTAAAGTTTTAAGATGAAATGTCTTCCATGTGATCTCCCATTATTTTTTATATCAAAACTGAGGGGATGTATCCACCTCTTCTAAAACAACTTGGTGTGCCCTGAGGGTAACTGAATCGCTATGGAGTCATGCCTTCAAAGAAACAAACCACTCTCAAATTCATTTTAATTTGTGAGATCAAATGCACAAAATCACTGAGAAAATGTGTAATCATCATAAACAGCATATATGCAGAGATGTATGGATATACATGACAAACTTTACTGGTTTGGCACTGACCCTTGCTGTAGTTTAACCACTTTTACCCTGGTGTCCCTACTTTGGGCATGGCATAGCCGAAAACATACAAAAACCTTCACTGCAACGTGTTGCAAGCTCGTACATTACTTTTGAAGATTTTTGAAAGTATAAAATAGGGCTTACGTTGTTAAATACCATGAACAAATGCATCTCCCGATTTTGCAAGACAGGTGCATGACTGTGAAAATGTATTTTCTGTATTCCTTCACACAAATTGGTAACATGTAGATTTTTATGAATGTGAGAGTTTTGGATGTTCTTGTTGTACCATAAGAAACCATGTACAGTACATCGAGATTCAGCATACTTTGTCAAAATTAAAAGAACCCCTGATCCTTTTATACTGTTTGTGGTGAAAGCCTCTTAGAGAGCACCGTATCTCTGTCCCTGAGAACCTAAGACATCCATGCTCTTTCAGAGGTGGTGCTCAACCATCACCAAACATGATCACTGTTCACATTCAGGCTTTTGTTTCATGCGGTTCATTGTCTTCAGGGCATTCTTACACACACAGTCACTCTCTCTCTCTCTCTCTCACACACACACACACACACACACACACACACAAAGAGTAATAAATAGACAAAGACCTGCTCCAGAACTGAAGCCATCAGTACAGTTTTTAGCTGCTCACAGAGCAATGTACAGTACATGGGAATGCGTTGTAGCACTACTCTGCCAGGGCTAGATTTTTGGACTGGATCTTTGCAAGGTGCTCTGATATACCAGCCTCGATCTTGTCACACTGGGCTAGAAAGTCCTGAGGAAACAAAAGTATAACAGTTAATACTACTTCACTCAATACTCCCAAAGATGTATCATTAAAATAATGCTAATTTTGAGTTACAAACACTAACCTGCACAGTTTTCACCATCCCTTTTTTTTTCATTCTGCAATCGTTAAAGTTTTCTGGCACATCCTGATAAAAGAAGAAACAGTTTGGTGTTAATCATAGAGGTCATTGGACTGCAAGTGATCAAATCGGATTTGTGTATTCAGACATTGTCCATCTACTATATCCATTGGTTGATGTGGTAATGACATACAGTAGGTGAGGCGTGAGTAACGATTAACTTACACTGTCGTATGTGATTATGTGTCGCTATTTTAAAATGTTCTTGTTTAAATATCCACAGCAGAGGGCACAAATGAATTCTTCCACCTTTTTTTAGCGGCGCTAGCCACTCTATACCTTTAGGTATAGAGCGGGTCCTGCTCTATACCTGACTTTGTCTGTGTTCACCGTCAACGCTCTGATTGGTCAGACCCGTCAACGCTCTGATTGGTCAGACCTGTCAACGCTCTGATTGGTCAGACCCGTCAACAAAGTGATTGGTCAAGCTTCACGTGACACATGGCTATAAACACATTATAAACACATATCGATGACAAAATGTATCAAAGGCGCCGCTACCTTCACACAGGGTGTGATTTTTTATTAGCTAGTGGGAGCCTAGCCTCCTGCCTGATGGTAGCAGCTCGAATGATGGGTGAAGGAGGTAGGTACGGTCATTATATACCTGAATTGCTTTTTTTGTTATGGAGCGGTTGTACAATGTCCTGAAGTTGCATCCGTTTGTCTCCCATGATCTTATTGGCCTGGTTTACTACCTGGGTGAGCTTGTTCCAACCAGTAACTGAGAGGTTCCCATATCAAGAGATGATGTTAAAAATGAGATCACACTCAGTGATTGTTAGACCTGTTGACCATGGTCAGGGAGTGTTTACTAGCATTAAAGCAACTCAGTTTCCTGCTGTCAATCTGATTCCAATCTGGAAAGTCAGATTTGGGCTGTCAGTCTGAATATAGCCAAAGAAAGAACAGATGACGGCAGCAGCTATTGCACAGAATTTACCATGGAATCTACTTGCTCCAGGATCTTCATAAACTGCTCGGCTGCGACTTTCACTCTATGGTCCAATTTACCCAACGCTTCTGCCTGAAGATCCTTCGCTAGGAAACCCTGTGGGAGAAAAACACTGACATTGACTGCAAAGCATGATTTATATTTAGTTACACGCTGATGTCGCTCACTGAAAATAGCAGATCTACAAGCTCACAGCGACATGTTGTGAGCTTGCAGAACCAAGAAACACAACAGCCAAGTTATTTGTTATGGAAAATGTGCACCTACATTCTTGAGTCCTGTCAACTCTCCGTCGACTAGTTCCAGCTTTTTGGCCGTCAGTTCCACTGACTTCTCAATGTCTTTGAGCTTCTTTAGTTCAACTTCTTCTTCTGGACTATTCTGTCCAGAAAGCAGATGTTAGTACTTGATGACGTCTGCAGTTTGTCTCACATCAGATAATCCAAAAGCGCTTCTCTGAGCACCTTAAAAAGAGCTCTTAAAAATTGTCTACAAAACAGGTAAATCCTACGCTTTTTTTTCTCCTTTCGTTTTAGGAAGGTTTTCTGGAGCATTTTTTGTCAAAATGATATCCATAATCCCTTTGCCCTGCAGCTGCTATTACCCAGATGTTTTTTCAATGTTAAAATATGCACTTTAAAAGACTGACCGGTCTACGCACTGGTACATTTTAGCATTTCATTTAATATAGTTTTAAAATTATTGCACAATTACTGCACAATTCTTAGATTACGTTATTTTATGTACATTTGTTGCTGTACTGTTGTGTTATTGTTTGTTATATGTTGTAAATGTCTTTACGTGAAGAGGACCACAATGGAAATAAGCCCTTGGGATTTATTGTGTTTTAATCCTCGGTGATGCCATGACATCAGGAAAGTGCTACTGTGCTCTTTTTTATGTAGTGACACCAAATAAAAGCAATCAAACGTGCACAGAACTTACCCTCTTTCCAATCATCATGAGTTTGCAGCCTTGTTTTATTCCAAAACTGGACAGACTTTGTTCCATATCCTTAAGTGATTTGCCTGCAATGTGGTATAACAAATATCAAGAAAATTATGTTAATGTTCAACATTAGGACATGTTACCCTCAGTAGGGCAACCAACACACTGAAAGCATGGGCCCCAAAAACAACCCTAACCTGGACATCAGCAGTTTCAGCTGCTGCCCTGTGGTAGATGATAGGTCTACCAAATCACAAACAAACTTGAGAACAACGTCTACCACAGAGCCATGTGAGAAATTAACATTTTAACAACAAAAACTACGCCAATTCAGCAAATGTGCATTATCCTGAAATGTGATATCTCAGCTGCAAATCATCATCGTCGTCGTTTTTTACATTTAATGCATTAAATCAGTTTAGTTTAATGTTATATTAAAATGTACTGTTACAGTATGTGAATTCACCGTCAGGACTGCTACAAAATGTGGTTGCACAACACTGTGCAATGACAAAGGAATTATTCTGATTTTTGTAAAATATTATATACTGTTTAGACTGATGATAGGTTCTTGGTTTAACTATGATCCTAGATGACTATTTATATGCAATTGATGTATTACCTTGTGTTGTCCTTGCTTACTGTAAATCACTCTGGATTAAACAACCCATTAAAACCGGGAAAGCATCTGTGCATTTTAGAATTTTAAGACATACGAGCTCACACTGCAAGCTTGTACATCTGCTATTTTTGAACATTTTTGAAAAATAAATATCAATTTGGGGCTCCCAATTGGCACCAAAGGTTTGAGAACTACTGATTTAGAAGGCATTTGTAGAATCGGCCTCAGGTCTTAATGAGTTAAGAGAAATACCTAAATTGTGCATTCCTGATTCTGCAATGGGCTCATGATGGAAAGCACACTCGTTACCTTTGAAGATGAGTTTCTGTGAAGGTGCTGGAACTCCTGTGACCTGAGTGACAGCCTCAGACAGCTCCTTCAGGAGGGGTTCATTTCCATCCTGTCCAGTTAGCGTGATGCTGTGCTTTGCAGAGCCTATGAAAGAGGGAGACCAATAAAGTACAGGCCAGGAGGGGATGGGATGGTACAATTGAAACATCAGCACAAACAGTAGGGCTGTCAGTGTCACGATTATGCAATTTGACTTGACGCCCATCATCAGAGAAATATTCTACCAAGGCTAGCTTTCTAGCTAAGCTAAAGGTACATTAGCTCATAGGAACTGGTGGTACAGCGCATATTATCCTAGCAATGGTTTTCTAATTCACATCGTTGCACGTAGTACAGTAACTCCTAGACATTGTCATTATTATGTACTGGGGGAACGTTGCTTTACCGCATGCAACTGTCACGGTTATCGATTGTTCTGCCATTTCTAGTCCTTCTTCTGTCTCACTGACTGCAGCAACTCCAAGTTGATGCTGTTAGCTTCGTGGCTAAGGGCTAACAACTTCCTGGATGTACAGGAAACTACGGCCGGCGTCGCTTGTCAAAAAGAACATAGACTGGGATCAAGTTACTCTGCAAGTTGCTGATCCGGTCTGGGTCCATACCGGATACGGAAACGTTTCTTGCATATGTGTGGCACTAAATGACCAAATACAGTAGGCGGGCTCTAGACCGGATCACACTGGTTGATTCACAATAGAAACCAGGCTTCCCACAGGTGCTGCGGAAAGCCTGGTGAAGCGAGGTGAAAAAGAATTATCTATTCTGTTCTTTTTGGCATGCGACATCCTCCTCGCACGTATTTACAGTACAGGTTGGGTCAAAACTACTAATTGATAATACTAGGCTATATCTATCAATACATCTAGCAATTAATTTCACAATGTCATTGATGTTATAATAAAAGTGAAAGCTATAATTGTGTTATGACACATCCACCATGACAAATAAAATATTACTGTTTACATTATTTAAATATCCTTTTTTTTTTTTTTAAATAGTGCATGTGAAATATAGTGCAGGAAATCATTGGTTCTCAACCTTTTCAGGCTGACCTCCCAAAATAATCATTTGAACTGCATGGGAACCTCCACCCTGATAAGGGCCTCCACCCTGATAAGGTTTGACTCAGTTACACAATTTTTGCCTCTTTTATTATTTGACGATTTGGCCAATGTTTGACCAATGGTCTTTTTTTGGTAGGTATTAAAAAGGTCTTAGAAGTCTTTAATTGTCACTTCACTGTCATCTGGGGACCCCCCAAAATCATGTGGGGATCCCCCTGGTGGGTCCTAACCTACAGGTTGAGAACCACTGCAGTAAATAATGCATGTGTGAATGCATGCAGGCAAATTTGTAAGCATTCGCCATCTACTACAACCTCTCATGGGGTCTATTCATTATTATTATTAGTAATAGTTAGCACATTACCCATGTTTTGGATCTTATTATGCTATATTAATTACTGTTAGAATTTAAAAAAAGTCACCATTTCAAAGCACCAAAAAGCCGAGCAAGAAAACAACCTGCCATGGAAAATATATCAAGCAAAAGGGGTGAAAGAGAACATGAAATGCATCCCACTCATGTCTAATAGTGTATTAAATTAACAGATCTTGATTTTTAAATTAAAATTTATTTTTTGTTTGTTTCAAATGACACACGTATTCAACACTGGAATACAACCTTTTCAGAACTCTGAAATCAATGTCTAAACCAGTGCGTTTCAGCATTCCAAACAAACAAATAAACAAACAAAACAAAAACATTGACAACAAATAGTAATAAATTAATTCTGCCTAATAATACTGTCGATGAGCAACACAATGACAAATCAAGGACGAGGTGTAAACTACAAAAAAAAAAATGTTGTATGGTATGTTACAAGGCCACATGCTAGCATGGTAGTAGTAACGGTAACCGGAAGACTTGCCCCAACACACACTCGGCCCCATATTTTGCGCGGACCGCTCACCCCAGTGGTTCTTGTATTTGTTTTACTGAGGTTAAGGTTAGGAATAAGGTTAGGTTTAGGCATAGTTTTACTGAGATTACGTTAGGAATAAGGTTAGGTTTAGGCATAGTTTTAACTGAGGTTACGTTTAGGAATAAGGTTAGGTTTAGGCATAGTTTTACTGAGGTTACGTTTAGGAATACCTGGTGGCGATAGTTCTGAGGTCGCTGGATTTTACCCGGGGCGAGCGTGTTTTGGGGCGAGCGTTCTTGTATTCAACAACAGACAACCCAACACCAAGACAACTTCCATACAGTAGTGTTCTCAGGTCAAACTGTTTTTTTGCATGTATATAAATGTTACTCTACATATAAAAGTGTTTCCAGTTGAAGTGCAGCTGTTTCCTCCAGTCTTGTTCTATGTGGCAGGTATCTGCGGCAGGCCAAATTCATCCACCAAAACACCATCCTGGAACCAAAGTAAAGCATGTTAGCAAAATCATCCATACACGGTCACTTACAGCAGTGGTTCTCAACCTGGCAAAAACATTGCCAACAAAGCGCTGTTCGAGTTGCACACCGATAGGCAGAGTATCTGCAGAGTATATCGGTAATGATAATTCTCTCTGTGTTAACATGGTACGGGAAACGGCAGTCTCTGCATCAGCATAAGCTGTCAAAAGCACCTGACCAAGCGTCGAAATACCTTGTTTGTGCTGCTGTCACTGGGGATTCCCTCGGGAATAGAAGGGGCGGTAGCTGCATCGTCCAGGTAGGAGCTGTCATCATCCAGCAGCAACTCATCTCCCAGGGCGTCCAGCTCTGAAAATGCAAGCATACACACTTCCAGTGGCAGCTGGTGGATTTTTCCCCAGGTGGTGCTACACCAAAAATGAAGCTAATAACATGTACTATGTTATCACACTAGTTTATTTTGATAGGCCCTGCCCTATAGGCTATAGTCATTCATTTATGAAAGACACACATAACTAATTACATGAGCAGGAATTATGAGTACTACACCTGTTTGTACATATAGGCTAATAATAAAATGCTGCTGTAGGCTATTATATTATCCATATTCACTGCAACCGACAGGATGTTTGCGCACACACCATTACGTTTAGACAACACATAGAACGTTTTTTATCTACATTTTATGGAAGATTATACATTTTACTCACTAGTAATTAACCATATAATATTTACCTTGTTGGTTTGATCATTTAAAATATATATAGAATATATTTTAAAGTAATTATTATTTATTCAAGGAAGAGCTAGAGGTGGTATGGCGCACTAGTGCCCTCTATTGACGGGCTGTCATGGACATTTCATTGTCTATTCCCAGCTTTGGCCACATATTGCAGTGATTCTCAACCTTTTTAATGTCAAGGACCTGGGTTTGATATACATTATGCCACAGTCCCCCATTTGATATACTAGGATTTTTATCTCTGGGATCTCAATCTACACACTGTAAAATCTAAACATTTTCATTTAACTCTGAGGTGTTCCTAACTATCAATTACTTAGCTGGGGGCCCCTGGAATCACCTCTAGGAACCCTGGGGGTCCCCGGTTTTGTGACCCCCATAGCTTGGTGCCATGGGCTGCAGCCCCATGCGCAAGTGCGTTAATCTGGGCCTGCAAACGCTCATGTGAACATGTACCTGGACACAGACAGGCATACTGTACCTGCTTCAAGATCATCCTCATCGATCTCTGGTGTTCCATAGCTGCGGCTCAGAGCTTCTTGTACTTCGCCAGCGTCTTCCATCATGTCCTCCAGCTGGTCCTGTAGATCCTGGAAACAAAAAATTCAAGTGGCAATCAGCATTGTCTTTTTAAGAACTGGAATCATGATGGTGTGGGTTTTCTACTTAACCGGAGTGATCATTCTACGCTACACTAATGCAATTAACGTGAAAAAAACGTGAGAAAACTGTGTAAAAGTCAAAGCCTAGCCCTCCCCCTCGAACTGTTTACTGTAATCTTTTTTTTTGTTGTTGACATTTTGTTTTCAAACTGTTTATATGATGTTTTGCATAGTAGTGTATATTTGTCTGTCATTCATATTTCAATGAATTGAGTACAAAGGACCCCAATGGAAACAGCCATAGGCTTTCTTGGGTTTAGAATCCTCTTAGCAGATCTTGTATTGAACTGTACTTTCCTGTGCTTTTTTAATAAACTGCTAATAAGTTATTCAATCAAAAATAAAATAAGTGTTTTCAATTTCAAAAAGTGTTTTTTTTAACCAAGAAAAAGAGACCATACTAGCCCTTACACTTACATCCTTCTATCCTACTATAATACTACTATAAAATAGAAAAATCTCTGTCCATCTGTTTTTCTCATTAGTGGGTTGACCAATGGATATGAAACTGCACATGGGCATTGATCATTGGCATATTAAGAGAATGACAATTTTTCATTTTTCCAAAATCAAAGCTATGATTTTGTGGTCGTGGTTGCAGTCCCAAGACTGCATGTAGTTGGGGCATGTGCATCCCCAGGTATGGATTTGGTATTGTATTAAAAAAAAAAAAAAGCCTCACACTCTGTTTTGTTTGTTAGAGATCAAATTATCAATGAAGATTATTTGAAAAATATGTTCCTGACATGGGCCTTATTGTATGTGCTGTGTTAACGAACACTACTGAAATGACAGCAACACTGTGTGTGATTAGATACCTCAATCTGGTCAAGTTTGACGTCCTTGTATGCTCTTTTCATTTCCTTTGCACCAATCTTCATGGCCTCCACCTAAGAACAGAAAAGACATGCAAGATATAGGCTATATTAGATATATTGCTATATTAGATATATTCCTGTTACAGTACCTGTTGCACTGGTAACAGGAATGCATCCTCCTTTCTATCTTCCCATAAGAATTAAAGGCATGACCTGTCTCTTCACATGTAAAAGGTTTATAATGCACAGTACACATTTGTTAGGAGGACAGCTCTGGATCTGGACAGACTGGATCTACTGTACGTGTTTGACTCTCACCGTTGTTTTGGTGTCCTTTAGTGACTGGATGGTGTAGTTTGCCTGCTCCATGTTAAAAGACTGCTGCGCCAGTTGATCCCTTTGACCTTCATACCTAAAACAGGATAGCGGAAATGTAAACAACCCCCACAGCTTGTTGAGGAGTAATACTTGTATTTTGCATGCAGTCACATCTATGGTACTTTATCAATCACATCTAGATGTTAAAATACGGGAACGTAGGAGTAACTTGGACAATGCAGGACTCACATTCGCTTTTGCTTCAGGACCCTCATTGCCTTCTGTTTCACCATATTCTACATATGAAAACAGAAGAATAAATTACATTTATGATCGCTAAAGATATACATTATTAGGTTAACCCATTAAAACCGGGAAAGCATCTGTGTCATTTTAGATTTTTGCGTTGGCTATTCAAAAATAGCAGATATACAAGTTCACAGCGCTGCGAACTTGTACATCTGTGTTTGAACATTTTTGAAAAATCTTTAAAGTGTGAGAACTACTGATTTAGAAGGCATTTTTATAAATGCTTTGGTGTAGTGTCATACCTTTGAAGGACCATCTCTCATCTTTTTCATTTGATCTTTGTACTTGACAAGTTCAGAATCAAGTCTGGCAACCTTCTTATCAATAGACTCTGCTCTGGCATCAACCTATGAGAGAAATAAAAGACATAAACAATAACATAATGGTCTTCAGCGCGCGCGCGTGTGTGTGTGTGTGTGTGTGTGTGTGTGTGTGTGTGTGTGTGTGTGTGTGTGTCACACACCATATTTTACTGGCTTTGTGGTGACCAAAAGGATAGTAAAATTAGAGAAAATCTCAGATCTCAGATTAAAAAAATACAAAAATACAAAACAATCCTCAGATGAGGACATTGTTAAATAGATGTAGTTATGATGAAAGGTTGAGGTTGGGAGGTACTTCGGGGTTAGGGTGAGGTGGTTAGGTTTAGGAAATGATTGATTGATTGATTGATTGATTGATTGATTGATTGATTGATTACTTTATTAACAGTTTGCAAAAAAAAGCACAGAGGTAGAGTTCCTTCCATACAAAAGGATGCTAAAAGGATAAACCCAAGAAAGCATGGCTTGTTTCCATTGGGGTCCTGTGCATTCAATTAATCGAACATGGGTTGAAATGGGTTCAATGTTTTATTTGGGTTGAAAAAAGCTGGTTTTAATGTGCTGCAATGTGTTTAATGTTTAAGGTTAAGACAAACGTCCATGGACAGTGTCTTATATAAGTGACGCTAATATACTAAATCATACGACTGCCTTCCCTTGTCTACACAAAATATGATTAGCTAAATAAATAAATCAGAACTATCATATAACGGTAAAACACTGGGTTTTGCAACAGATCGATACTTACACTGCCTATGCAATCCGATAGGTTTGGAGGAGGCGCTTTCGGAGTCCCCCGTCCAAATATTCTATTCATTTTTAAAAGGTTTTAAAACGTGTATCTTATCTTACAAAATAAAGGCGCATCAGAAGCCAAAGGGCTTTAAAGACACCCGGAAGCAGCAGGGGTACAAAGTCATTCTATTGGTTGGCAGCCAGTGTTGCCAGATACTGCGAAAGAAATAAGCAACCGGGTCTATGAAAACATAGCCTCGGAAACCCATGCTTTTTAAAAATGAAAACAAGCCCAAAGGAAGCGACTTGATTGATTCTAAAAGGTCCGTCCCAAAGAAGTCCTTGCGGTCTTGTTTCCATTGGGGTCCTTCCTTGGTCCTTGGTTACGGCGATTTGAAAATAGCACATCTACAAGCTTGCGACACGTTGTGAGCTTGTAGTTCTGCTATTTTCAAAAGAAGAAAAAAGGAATTTTGAAAAAAAGAAAGGTCATTTTTTGAACATTTGTGAAACATTTTAATAACGCAAATCTTGTTTGGGGAAAGGTCATTTTTTTGAACATTTGTGAAACATTTATAACGCAAATCTTGTTTGGGGGGGTCCCTGGCACAATATATTTTCAGATGGGGTCTGAGGACAAATACATATTAATTTGGGGGTCCTTGACATGAAAATGTTTAAGAATCACTGGTTTACAAACGACATTAGGACAGAAAGCCCAACGTCGCTTATAATAAGCGGACATGGCAACCCTTTTGGCAGCACCTCGGCACCAGACCCATAGAGAGAGAGAGAGTTATGACACGCTTTGATCTCGCCGCAAAGCGGGCCGCTATGGGCTGTAGTTCCAAACAAGTATATTGTGATAGAACGAGCATTTCCGCATTCCATTCTTAGGATGGGAGTCAAAGTTAGTGTCGTCACTCTCATATTAGATCACGCTGCTCGGCACTAATGCGTCTGACCAATGGTGTGTTAGACGCGCTTGCCCTCTTGTGGCGATGTTGAAGCACTGCAGCTGCTAAAGAAAGGCTTTTGTCCCATAACATGCCTGGCAATGTAGTTCAGCCTTTGTTACCCATGTGTTGTGACCATTATGCAGTGGTGGAAGTACTCTCATTTTTTACTTAAGTAAAAGTATCAATACTGCAATGTAGAAATACTCTGTCACAAGTAAAAGTCCAGAATTCAAAATCTACTTGAGTAAAAGTACAAAAGTATTGGCAATTTGGTATCAAAATGTACTTAAAGTACCAAAAGTAAAAGTACCCATTATGCAGAATGCCCCATTTCACAAGTTCAATATGTATAAAAATCTTTTGAAAATAGCAGATCTACAAGCTCACAATGCATCGCATCGCGGCCTATGTAAGCTTGTAGATCGGCTATTTTTAAATGGCCAAAATGTGGGGTTAAAGTGGTTAATGTATGTTTTGTAACAATAATCAAAATCTACAGCTAATACTAGTAACTAAAGTTTTCTAATAATTGTAGTGGAGTTAAAAGTACAATATTTGCCTGTGAGATGTAATGGAGTGGAAGTATTGAAAATTGGAAATACTCCAGTAAAGTAAAAGTACCAAAACATTTTACTCAAGTAGCCTACAGTACTTGATTAAAGGTTCTTACAGTAGCTACTTTACACCACTGATTATGTGTCAGAATTAATGTGTCATAGCCGATAGGCTATGATGTTGTCAATGGGACTTTGTCACTTTGGCATGTAGTACACAGCAACACACACAGAGATCAATGGCATTATGAACAATAAAGATTAGGCTATAACAAATACATAACACAACAATAACAGTTATAGCACAATAATCTATATATATTTTTTAGAAGCACAGTGTTTGCATCCATGGAATGTAGACATGCTTCCATTGCAAGCATCGTGCTTGTTTGAACAATACCAACTTATTATCAGCAAACTTTGGCCTGCAGATCCATGCAAATCTTGGTCAGGCCAAAAGATCTTAGTTATTATTACGGTGGGTGTGATGTGATGCATCATTGCACAAGTGAGACAGACTGGCAGCCACCACCCCCACATGATAAAAACCTTGTTAATAATTAGACCTGTGAGATCTGTTTGTCCTTACATAATTCTTCCAGAGCAGTCTTCCATGAGGCAAACGAGGATGAGATGAGGTCCCACAAGGGCAAAATATTATCACTATGTAAAATAAATAAATCACTGGTGGAGGAAGTACGCCAATTTATTTACTTCAGTAAAAGTAACAATCCCACAATGGGATTTTTACTTTGTAAAACAACCTAGGGATTTTTACATATTTTACTTTGTAAAAGGACAGTATTCATTTATTGATGTTATCATCATTATTGTTACTTGAGTAAAAGTAGGCCTACTAAAGTTTTGGTGTCAAAATATACTTAAAGTACCTATAAGTAAAAGAATGCAACGCGTTGTGAGCATGTAGATCTGCTATTTCTGAATATCCCCAAGTATGAAATAAGGCTAGTAAGGGTTAAGGTCTATTTGTAATAATAATCTAAATCTGCAAAGTTACTAGTAACTAAATATTTCAAATAATTGTAGTGGAGAAAAAGTTAAAACTTTTGCCTCTAAGATGTAGTGGCGTAGAAGTATAAGATATCAAAGAATGGAAATACTCAAGTAAAGTAGAAATTGTACAGTACTTGAGTAAATGTACTACCACTGAAATAGATGAATTAATACATTAATATGAAGTCTCCTGAGCATAGTGTTGCAAATTCTTTGTTGCCATGGTGAAAAGCAGATCAGACATCTCCCAGAGGAAGGAGGAGGCAGTTTGATTTGTTATGTCAGAAGGTTTGCATGGATGCCTTTAACAGTGGCTCCCATCATCACCATGCCTTTATCCTGTACAATCATATTTGAACTGGGGACCCCCCCCCCCCCCACCACCCTGACAAGCACTTGAAATTGTAGGAGTTGAGGCATTACATTTAGTTTGACTCGGTTCCACAGATACAGTGAATATTGTGAAAATAGCAGATCTACAAGCTCACAACGCCTCTTGTTGCAAGGCCCCACACACACACACACACACACACACACACACACACACACACACACACACACACACACACACACACACACACACACACACACACACACACACACACACACACACACACACACACACACACACACACACGATCCACAGGTTGAGAACCACTGTATGCTGTACATAATGTCCTTATATAATGTCTTTATATAACTATAACGAGACAAAAGGAATGCAAAATATTATACAACTATGTTTGCACTTGCCAAACATCGTTGTACATTACTTTTGTTGGTGTGCCAGCATTTCTTTTGTGTTCTTGTTTTTTTTCTGTGCCTTATCTGCATCTGACTGGAAACCCTTTTTTTTTGGATAATTCAACAAAGCACAAACCTGTCTCTCATCTATGATATACTTATAACTAGATTACCAATATAATATATTACACAAAAAAAGTGGTTAATGATCAATAACTGCTATCCAATAATAACATGATATGATTCTGCATGAGTACTTTTACCGTTGCTACTTTAAATGTTGATGCTAATACTTTTGTACTTTGACTTATTACTTTTACTTGTAACAAAGTGTTTTTACACTGTGGTAAACGGAGCTCTTCATCATCCACCACTAGTTCAACACAGCAGCAACAACAACAACTGTGATGATGAGCTTCATTTCATTTCGTGGCAAACTGTGGCTGATGGAGAAGAAACTGCAAATGAAAGCTCACAGTGAGCAAGGTCACTGTGACAATCAATGCCTCCCAATCACCTTGAATGTGCTTCACCATGGAAACACTAACTTTACCTCCTACAACAAACAAAGACTGAATCAGTGCAATGAATTTAACGCATTGTTTCTTTGCAAAGCATAGCTAGGTTGTGCATAACCAATGGCTTCCCTCATTAACCTCTTTATATAATCAATTGTCTATTGTTATTCAGACCGATATTGGAATCCATACAGTAAAGCAACGGTTCTCAAAGTGGGTCCCCAGCAAAAATAATTAACAAGAGCAGTTTAATCACTTTAACCCAATTTTGTGCTTTAGCTTTTCAATAATAGCAGATCTACAAGCTCACACAAGCTTACAATTGCAGATAAGCCAGTAGATCGGCAATTAATATATATATATATATATATATATATATATATATATATATATATATATATATATATATATATACAATTTTGATTTATTTCTTTTTTTTTAAATGTAGAATAATTTAGAATACATTTTTCAGATGGGGGTCCATGGCCAAATACATGTCAATTTAGGCATCCTTGATATGAAAATGTTTGAGAACCACTGCAGTAAAGTATGTACGATGCATTATGTGCAATCTGACTGTATGAGTGTATGCCTGGAAAAAGACAAGACTGAAACAAACTGTGACAGACAAGCAGTCCAACAATGCAAGTCTTTCATACTGTCTTCAAATGAAGAAATCTATTTGTCATTCTGCCAAGATATAATTCATTTTATTGTCCATGTGAACAATGTTTTGACATTCAAAGCTCACAGATACAGGAAAGTGCAACATGAATACCTAATACAGCATGTTGACAAAATGCACACGGTAAAATCCTCATTGATAATTTAGCTCTGAGAGTATAAGTGTCCAGTTTAAAATTACACAATGAGCTTTAGTGCACTGTGGTCTTTTAACCCATTAAAACCTACTGTTTTAGAAGGCATTGTAGAATCGGCCTCAGGCCTTAATGGGTTAAAAGGAGTATACTATTAGGGGAGCAGCAAAGAAACAGAACATGTTTTTGTTGTTGTAACTTAAACAATACAACTGTTTTATATATCTCTATCTTGCTAGGTCGTCCATACTTGCCTGCTATTATACTCCCAAAGAGACAAAATAATACAACTATAACATCACTGTTAAGCATTGTAGATTGTATTAATATAAATACATAATGCCAATTAAAAATGAAAACAGAACTTTGCACTGTACATCACACAAATGGCTTAAGACATTGTGCCATAAAGGAGAATTACCATAGACACAAATAGAAAAGCTGAGTTTAATACGCTACAATTAAGGCACACAAAACAAGGCACCAGAACACATTTTATGCTATAAGTGGATACACTACATTAATATCCGAGTGTATTACATTTTTTAGCCAACTGTAAAAAGCCTTTCAAGAGTTGAATCAATAGTCCGGATCTGACTGTGTAGTATACTTATCATTTATACTAATGGATTGTGTATACGTACTCAAACGCTCTCATTTTACACTTTGGAATGAAACAAAACAAAAGTGCTTTTCATCTGTCACAGGCAGAGTAAATTACTGTAGGACACAAAAACAACCATATCAATATGATACACTGCAAACAGGGAACCATACCACAACCATCATACACATTATTTAGTATATATTCAGTGATCGTAGGGTTAGGGTTAGTTTTACATAATTACAAGGAATTAATTCGATGACAGTTGTCAGACAAAAATAACCCCGCAAAGAACACGCAAACAAGTTCAGTTTATCGCTAAAACCCCCATTGACATCCTTGCACTGCCTTGCTGTACAAAACATTGCCCAATACAGTACAGTCTGTTAATACTCACAGTAAACAATATTACTGTTTTTGTAGGAAGAAGAAAATGAAGAAGAATATGAAGAAGAGGAAGAAGATGAAGATAAAGATGAAGATAAAGAAGACAAAGAAGAAGAATGATGGGAGCTTGTAAAACAAATAATTTCACACACTATTTTTTTTTCACCATTTTTTGTAAATCTGTGATTTGACAATTAAAGGACAACTTTAGTTTTTTACAACCAAGGTTTATATTTTAGATTGAAATTATAGTAAATAAAATATGAGTGTTACATTTTTTAAATGTACTGCTTTCTATAGTTTTAGCAATTTTCGCGATCTTTTTTTACAGTGGGCGGTGGCATTCTGTCCGGTGGCTAAATATGCATTTTTTTACACAATAACCCGGTGTTTTCTTTATTATTATTTACAGTAGCTCTTCTAGCCCCCAATAACTCACATCTGGCCATCAAAGACCACAAGACCTTTTTTATTGTGTAGAAAAGGCATATTTAGCCACCGGACAGAATGCCCCCGCCCACTGTAAAAAATATCACAAAAATTGCCAAAACTGTAGAAAGCAGTAAATGAAAAAAAAAAACAATAACACTCATCTTTTATTTACTTTAATTACAAGCTAAAATATAAACCTTGGTTGTAAAAAACTAAAGTTGTCCTTTAAGTTGAAGTTGAAGATCTGTTGAGTTGAGTTCAGTATGAACACATGACAACAACAGATGTTGCTATCACATCTACTAACAGCACAGCTCGATTTCCTGGAAGGGCAAACCAGAGGTGTTGAATGTAAGTAACAGTTTATTATTAGTTAAAGTAACTCTCTGAACTTTACTGTGTACTACTTGTGCTGAAGTAAGGAGAATGTTTCCTGAGAGGTTATGAATAATTTTGTACATAGTGTTTTGCCCAAATAAGTAGCATTTCTTTCCTTCCTTATTTAAGAGATTTTGTCATGGTTTCACAAGAGCAAAGCACTTAACTATCATTTACAGTACATACAGAAGCCCACACAGGACAAACACACATGACTACACAACTCACAAAAATGCTATTCGCTAAACCTAAGCCAAAAGTTGGCAGTGATAATGTTAAATCGATTTTACTTGTTCGTTTTTAAAAGACAAGCTGCTCTGTTTGTATGTGAGAACATTTAAATATATTAACATAAACACAATATTTTTGCTAAAGGTTATTACAACTTGAATATATAGCTACATAATACAATTGTTATTTTTGATCCCTCTCCACTCAATAGATAAATGCTATACAATAGGGTATTTGTATTGATTACTGCATCAAAAGTGATCAACAAACTAAACTATAAAAACTGGTCATACATTGACCAAATTGTCAAATAATATAAGAAAGATGCACAAGCTCTTGCGAGGCGTTGTCAGCTTGTAGATCTGCTATTTTCACAATATTTATCTATGTAACCAAGTCAGACTAAATGTTATGCCTCAACTCCTACAATTCCAAGTGCTTGTCAGGGTGGGGGGGTCCCCAGTTCAAATATGATTATTTTGGGGGTCACGGCCCTGAAAAGGTTGAGAACCCCTCTGCTCAAGGAAACTTCAACACAAAGCCAGGAGGAGCCGGGGATTCGAACCGGGAACCGCTCAGGTTCCCAGATGGCTGCTCATACCAGCTGAGTCACTGCCACCACTAATCAATGGTAGAAGATATAATCTTTGAAACATTTCAAACTTCTACCCCTTGAAAAATACTACCATATATTATAAAATATGATCCAAGTAAGTAGCTGTGCCGCTTGTGGGAGATGCAATTGGGCTGGATTTCCCGGGAGAGTCTGCTCTTAAGGTTGTGTCACCACTGACACTACTACCGCTACACTACTCTCCTAACCTGGTAAACCCCCCTCCCTCCGGAAATCTGATTTGCATTTGATTTCAGGAAGGAGGTCTGGGATTGCGCAGGGGGTAAAGCTGCCCGAAACGCTGCGTATTCGAACCAATCAGCGGCTGCTAGGGGCGGGATCATCCAATCACCTGCCTAGTAGCTTGAAAAAAAGAAAAAACGTCTGTCATCGATTCTGCTTACCGAGTCTCAGATGGAAGTAGGCTGTGAAACAAATGTGTGTCTCAAGATTCTTCCATTTGACGGTGTCAGGTTACTACTCTCCCACTGACTTCCAAAATAAAAATAAAAACTAACGGTTTACCTCTATCCTAAGTGCTTTCAGAAAAGAAACATTACCCAGCCATCTCACTGTAGGATCTCTCTCAGATTTCAGTGGTGATTTGAGTCAAACCCAGGTCGTTGGAGTCCTCCCCGCCCTGGTAGCGGACAGAGGACATTTCCACTGCTAGTCATACTGGTCTGGCCTGCCTCCCCTCTCCGCGGGCCTCCGCGGGGCAGGTGTGGTCCCTAAGTGTGCTTCTCACTCGGCTCACCCCTGCTTGGCTGTCGCCGTGGCCCCGGACCCCTGGGCAGCAGAAGTCACTGAAGCACCGCTTGAAGTTCTTATCGAGGAAGGCATAGAGGATGGGGTTGAGGCTGCTGTTGGTGTAACCCAGCGCCACACAGAAAAAGTAGGCGGCCATGACATCGGTGGTCTCGGGCACGTCGGGCGACAGCGCCTTGACGAGGATGAAGATGTGGATGGGCGTCCAGCACACCACGAACACGGCCACCACCACCAGCACCAGGCGGGTGATCCGACGGAGGTTGCGGTCCTTCTCGCGCGAGCCCGACAGCAGGCGCACGCTCTTCAGCCTCAGCACCATGAGAGTGTAGCAGACAGAGATGATGAGCAGTGGCGCAACGAACCCGAAGATGAAGACACAGATTTTCAGCAGCGTGTCCCAGTACACATAGTATGGTTCTGGGAACTGCAGGGCACACTCCGTGGTTCCTGATGAGGAGGGGAGCCACGACAACAAATAAAAACAGATCAATAGCACTACACACTGTTCTTTCGATTTCTGGAAAAATCCACAGAATCCACACAATGTGATAGCAGAATATAAGATGGAGGGCGAACAACAGAATCTGATCTAACCGCAGTGGCAGTGAACTTGGATAATTTGCTCTAGCAATTAAAGAAAAAAAGCTTTCAGGCTATTCTCTCCCTCTGGGAGATCTATTATGCATGTCACAACTTTAATCTAGCCAAGTAGCGATAATGCAATGGCCCTCATAAAGATTCTATTTCCGGTATGTGCTCGTCATATGCACAGGCGGATGCTGCCCGTAGGCAATTGAGCCAATTCAAGGCAATTAAGGATGTATTCAGTACATGAGTTTGCAGTCGTCCACTATGACCCATTTACTGCTGATTAATGTCCCGCCTTATCTCCTCTAATCAAAATGGCCGACATGGATGACCATTCCAGATTCTAAACGACCGGGCGACCTTTCGATTTCCAGATGGCATGAATACTCACCAGTGTAAGGGACACCTTTGTTAATTCCGCAGGGGAAATTAAGTTTCAGCTTCACACAGCTGATGGCTGTTCAGATGGTCATGATTTGTGCTTGGGGCACAGCTGTTAGGGGTTATGTGTCTTGCTCAGGGACACTAGACATGGGTGGTGGGTCATGAGGTGAACCGGTGACCTTCTGATTACCAGGCGGCCTCTCTACCCACTCAGCTACGGCCCAACAATGTGTGTCTGTGTGTGTATATACAGATGGTCTTTAACATCTCATGTTTTCAAATATACTGTACATGTAAAGTTATTCTCGGTAACCTCCCATCTGACATTTGCTCCAAATTTATCTTAGTTAAGAACACTCTTAGTCTTAACCTCAGATCCAATGTTTGGCTACGTTATGTCGTGCCTTCATCAAAACCAGAGGCAGGTAAAAGAAGTCTTTGTTATTTTGGGCCTTGGTTGTGGAACGATATGCAGCCCGGACTTAAATTGGCTTCATTGATTATTCTAAGAGGTTTTAAAAGGATTACCATGGACGACGTACTTATACCAGAAACAGAACTGTTCCTTCTTTTATGTGTAGCATATTCTTTATATTGGTTATTTTGGTTTCTTTCTTGATATGTTCCTTTACATTCTTTTCCTTCTATTTCCTCCTTGAGCACTCTAGGTATAGTCGCGGTACGTTTTACTGATGTTATATGGTTGTCATTTGTATTGTCCTATATTTGTCATTCTGGCAAAGCTGTGTAATATCGCAGCCTCTTGGCCAGTTCACTCTTGTAAAAGATACTTTAGTCTTGATGCGTTTTTTTTACTGGTTAAATAAAGGTTAAATAAAAATCATAAAATAAGAATACAGTATATAGACGGTATGAAGCCAACATACCATTGTTAGTCTGGGTGCTGCCGAGGACCATGGCAGGTATTCCCACAGCGGACGACAGCACCCATATGAGCACGTTGATGATCTTGGCTTTGAGGGGTGTGCGGAAGTCCAGGGCCTTGACCGGGTGGCACACGGCCACGTAGCGGTCCACGCTCATCATGGTCAGCGTGAAGATGCTGGTGAACATGTTGTAGTAGTCTATGGAGATGAAGACCTTTGAACAAAGGGAGATAGTGAAAGTTGTTGAGATAAAGATACACCTAAACCCAATCTGTCTTTGCAATGTGCACGTAATTTTGTCAAAAATCAATAGAGATATATTGAAAGAGGGAGATGAAGACCTTGCACACCACCTCGCCGAAGGGCCAGGAATGGAGGAGGTAGTCGGTGGTCTGGAAGGGTATGGTGGTGGTGACCAGGGCGTCCGCCACTGCCAGGTTGAAGATGTAGATGTTGGTGGCTGTTTTCATCTTGGTGTATCTATCAATTGGAAACAGAGGAACATCATTACAATGCACTGCAAAATCCTTGAGCGTTAATTTAACCCATTAAAACCGGGAAAGCATCTGTGTCATTTTAGATTTTAACCACTTTCACCATTATTTATATACGTTGGCTATTAAAAAATAGCAGATATCCAAGCTCACGGCGCGTCGCTTCGTGCCACTCTATGAGCTTGTAGATCTGCTATTTTTGAGAAATCGTGAAAATGTGTGCAAATCTTTGAACATATATAGTTTTTAAAGCACGGAGGAACATTTTCAACTCAAATCTTTGCTTCTGGGGGGGGGGGGGGGGTTTGAGCACCACTGATATAGCAACATGAGTTTTTCAGAAAACTGGATTTTGTCCGGTTAGGTCATTCTCGAAGCCCTTTTGTTAAAGGCAGCACAGTTTGTGTCTAAAAAGAAGATAAAATATAATTCACCCTTTATTGCACTCTGCTTATTCTAATTTTTGATGTGGTGTTTCACAAGAGGAACATTATTCTCCTTGGATGTGGATTAGCTATAACTATCAACAAATTAACATGCCAATACTTTACTGATTTAATGCCAAAATAACCATCTGAAATAAATGATGAATGGTTTCCTACTTTAGTAAAAACGTCTCTATATTCTTTCATTAGTATATCATCTCTTTCTAGAATCCTGCACGGACAAACAAACACACACACGCACGCACGCACGAACACACGCGCACGAACACACACACACACACACACACACACACACACACACACACACACACACACACACACACACACACACACACACACACACACACACACACACACACACACACACACAATCTATAAATGCTATGAACGTTTTTTCCCCCATCATATTGAATTATAATGATATTCTATCTGAATACCACCTGGGGGCGCACAGGGACATACACAGATAAGCTGAGAAAACACCAGTAACATTATATTATAGCCTGTCTATTCATTTAGGCGGCCTTATTATTCTCTATAATTAAGTTCCACATAATCCAACACTATAATGTCCTTGCCTTATTTTTTTTAATCAAGAAAGAAATGGCCAGTGAGTAGCCTACAGCATGGTTTCTCAAACTATCATGTGAATTTGAAGGGACCTGAAAATGCGCCTGGAACTAGATTGTTATTAGCAGCAGCCTAGGCAGAGGTTCTCAACCAGTGGTCCGGGGACCCCAATTAGTCCTTGAGGGGGTTTCCAGGTGGTCCCCAGCTAAAAGATGGAGAGTTAGTAACCAACCCCAACCCGTATGGGTCCATTTGGTTTCATTTTACACTCTCAAGAGTTAAATTGTTGTTAAACATCTGCATTACTTAATTAAAGAATTGTTATTTTGATCAACGTTTGCCTGTTATCTCTCCTAATGGTACCAACATCAATAGCCTACAGCATGGAATTGTGGACACAATCGTATCCAACGATAACAAAATGTTCTAAGTCTATGGGTCTGAGAGGACAAATCTCGTCAAATGGTAGTCCATGGCTCAAATGCCGAATAAATAATGGACCTCGATATGAAAAGGGTTGAAAACCAACTGGCCTAAATGGAAGTCAGTCAAAATGAACTCACCTAACGATGACATACATCACTAAGCAGTTCCCCACCAAGCCCACTACAAACACAATGGAATACACGGCGGCTATGATGGGACAGAGGGGTGACATGGTCTCCATCTCGACGTCCCAGGTGCCATTAGACAGAGTGTCCCTGAAGACGTCTGAGAAGCCGGGCTGAAGAAGAGTAAAGTTTGGGGTGCAGAGCTCCTCCAGGTGACCCCCCGCCGGGGGACATCTGTCCTCTTTGAAGATATGCACGATGCCGCTGTCCATGGTGCTGAAACACTGGACAGGAGGCTTTGGAACGTTGAGACCAGTGTTAATTTTTACACCAACATTTTGATTTAGTTTAGTCATAGTCTTTTGAATACATTGTCATTTAGTTGTAGTCATATTTTAGTCATCTGAAAAGTTTTTGTTTTAGTCTCGTCTTAGAAATCAAGATTTCAGTCGACTACGTTGATTTTGTCGAAACAAATGCATTTTGGCAGGCCTTGATGGCGTCATAATGACTGATTTTACACTTATAGTTGCATGCTGAAAATAGCCGATCTACAAGCTCACAAGCATTGTGAGCTTGTAGATCGGCTATTTTCAGAGCGCAACACCCGAGCACAACCAAACATAAAATGACTTATCATATAGCTTGGTTTTCATTTAGTTTTCGTCAGTGAAAAAAGGTAGTCGACGAACATATTTGTCATAGTTTTAGTTGACGAAATTAACACTGGTATAAAACCACACTAGTCTGGCAATCTATCATCAAGACATACATTTCTGACGACAGTTAGGGGGACATAAGAATTGTAATATGATTCTATATCTTCACAGATAATTGTGCATATTAAACACTGGGTTCGAGGGCATGCATGCAGACAGACAGACAGACAGACAGACAGACAGACAGACAGACGTGTGGTGGCAATGTCTTACCTATTTGTTTGTTTATTTTGCCCTGCTCCAAAAAAGTTGGTATAGGTAAGATAAGATGTCCGTCAGGCGTGCGAGATATACACCAGTAGTAAAATAAAAAAGGTATATGCTTAACTGGAAGGCTTAACTCAAAATGTGTGTGTACCTGTGAAGAAGAGGAGAATCCACTGCCTGAGCCAGCGCTGCTGCTCCAAGCAAGTGCTGCTCAATCAGTGACATCAGAGGCTGGGTTCATTCTAGAGTTATGATCAGTGGTGGAAAAAGTAGCCTACTCACATTTTTTTTACTTAAGTAAAAGTATCAATACTGCAATGTAGAAGTACTCTGTTACAAGAAAAAAAAACGGAATTCAAAATGTACTTGAGTAAAAGTACAAAAGTATTGGTATCAAAATGTACTTAATAATGCAAAAGGTCCAGTTTCACAAGTTTTCAAAATTATGAAAATCTTTTGAAAATAGCAGATCTGCAAACTCACAATGCATTGCAGGCTGAAGTGGTTAATGAATGTTTTGTAATAATAAAACAAAACAAAAGTAACTAGCAACTTAAGTTTTTTTTTAACACATTTTATATATATATATATATATATATACACACACACACGCACACGCGCGCGCGCGCGCGCACACACACACACACACACACACACACACACACACACACACACACACACACACACACACACACACACACACACACACACACACACACACACACACACACACACACACACACACACACACACACACTGTATACACCTACATGCTGTTTACAAAAGTGAGTCCTTCAACTACCTTATGTGTTTTTTGTATTGTGACACATTTCAACTTTTGAGCTCAATTAAGCAGATGTCGATATTTAGCTTTTCCTCCCCCATACACTGAAACGTGTTGCTTAGAGACCCCTCTTGGGCAGGTATTGTTTGAGTTCTACTAATCTTGTTTAGTTTCTTGCTAAGTGTTGTGTAGGAGTCACACTTAACGTTTCTCTTTTTTTTTTAAAGGAAGCTATAGCCAAATTTCAGGTGGATAGGTTATTGATGATTTTGTTCTACAGAGCTTTCAGAGTCTGTTATGTCCTTTGCTGTCATTTGTTGGTATGGAAACCTTGGCGTAGACAGACAAATGCCCTTAACGGGGTTGTGAGGGGGGCTAGCAAGATTGTGGGGATACAATTCAGCTGTCTGAGTCATATATATGACCAGCAGGTGCTTAAGAAAGCGTCATCTATTAGAGCGGACAGCTCTCATCCCCTAAATCCGAATATGAATTCTTGCCTTCTGGCCAACGGTTAGAGGCCCCTGCAACTGAAAACAATAGGTACAAATTCTAATTTATACCTACTTCCATTCGCGCCATCAATAATGGAAGCAGGAGGAGGTAGCTGTTGTTCAGTTGCAGGGGACAGTTGACAGGCCCATCTCCATCTGGGAAACTCTTAATACATTTTACTCTTATGTATCTGTACACAAGATGTAACAATAAAGTACAACCTCGAACCTTGAACCAACCCTTGCAACGATGAGCTGATGTGTTTTTGTTTTCTTTCTTTTCTGTTTCCTATGGTGCAACATGGTTGTGATCTGCTGGCCACAATTATGGAGGTGGGAGAATGGTTGTTGTTACACTTATACTACTATGATGATCTGGTTCTAAGTTTAAATAGGGCTGAAGTAGTTAATGCATGTTTTGTAATAATAATTAAAACCTCCAGTAAAGTAAAAGTACCTCAAAATGACTTAAGTACAGTACTTGAGTAAATGTACTTAGTTACTTTCCACCACTGCTCTAGCCTGATTATCAGACTGAAGCTGTGTGGAGCTTCAGTCTGACATTGGCTCCAGTGTAGGCGATTACAAGGGGGAGGGGACAAGTATTTCCCTAAACCAATCCTAAGGGATCCCCACCCCCACCTCCGACTCTCATTTCTCCGGTACATTTTGTACCGGAGAAATCCTAGGTTCACAATTACAACACCAGACCAAGAGGCAGTCCACTCAGAGAGTGGGCGGGGTCTATGGTATGGAACCAGGCAACCACTGCTCCTTATTTGGTGCAACTTCCAAGCCACTGGTATGTATGATACAGGATATGCATCGACCGACAGCATTTTTGTTTTGTTTTTCTTAGCTGTTCACACAGTAAAAGAAAAAAAGTTTGATGCAACAAAGATAACTGTACATTGTTCATCCCAAAAGAATCCTAAACATGAACAGAAAGATTAGGCTACACTTGTAAGCATAGTAGCCTAGTCAAACGTAGAGACTACAGGTCCACTTGCTAGACCCAGACAAAATATAACTTTTTAAATTCTGAACAAGTAGGCCTATATCTAATTGAATCCACGTTCACAAATAGTTTGGAAAGACAGGAAAACAGTACAAAATGCAGACCAATCAATGAGAATACATTTTCTTCTGACAAAAGTCTGGGATCAATCTTCAGTGAATCTGTGTGAACTTAATTGTTTTCATGGCACAATGTGTAGAATGATGGTGAGGAGAAGAGATTGAAAGGAAGAGAGAAGAGCAGGATGTTTGCAATGGTGTAAAGTAACTAAGTACATTTACTCAAGTACTGTACTTAGGTACAATTTTGAGGTATTTACAGCCTGCAACAGCCTGAATCCACGCCATCAGTCTGGCCAATGCCAGGCCAGGTCAATTGAGATGTTGTAGCTGTTGGCGACACTAGGAGGCTGTAGGCACTGTGGGTTGCCTCTGGGCCTGGCTCCTCCCTCGTCTGACCAGAAGTAGGGTGTGGTCTACTTCTGTGCGTTGCGTCGTCGTTGCTGCTGGGCACAAACATCTCCATCTGCCTTGATGGATTAAACCCTCCCTGCAGGCCTACTTTTACTCATGTAACATTTTGAACACAGGCCTTTTACTTGTAACAGAGTATTTTTATATTGTGGTATTGCTACTTGCTAAAATATCTGAGTTCTTCTTCCACCACTGGAAGTTTGGCATCACAGTGCCCTTGAGAAGGGAACTGAGGCTGAGGTAGCAAAAGCCACTGTTGGCCAAGTTGCTATGAAGTATGAAGTTTCCATAGCAACTTAATATTCCGAACATGTGCAGTTTCGTAAGTAGGGCCTAGTTACGTAAACTAGGCGTGAGAACATCTTCAGGTGGGAGAAAATGTTCTCAGATGACACCAAGAAGCAGTGGCATCCCCACAGAATCAACTGCAAATGTCAAAGCATCAGACCTTTAGTCTGTGTCTCTGTTAATGTGGCTATATTCCAACATCCCTTTCCACCTCAGCTTATTCCCTCATCCTATACTGTGTTAATTATCCACCATGCTCACCTGTAAGCCCTGTGTTTATACGGCATGTCATGTGTATACTCCTTGTTCCTTTGCCAGTTCGTAAGAGTCTTGGTACCCAAAGCATATGTTGCAGTGGGTACCTGTTTTGTCTCCTAACCTTCAAGTTTCTAGAATTTTGTCGCTCTGATTATGTCCTGCCTGCAAAGTGTTTTACCGTGTGTCTGTCATTTTGTATATTGGATGTTGTGCTTGCTCATTTCTTATAAAACTGGCCAACTCTTAGAATAATAATAATAATAAAAGTTTTATAACAAAGGAGCTCTTTGTATATATACTCTTATATACTTACTTATACCTAGAAATATTAATGTCTATTTAAAGTACATTTTAAAATGTAATCTGGAATCTGCTAAAGTATACACTGCATACAGTACATGCATTTTGTACAGAAACTGTTATGAAGACATGGAAACTCTGCTAATGGCAAGAAGCCAAACTGTTTGTCCTTTAAATCAGGCTTAAGTTTGGGATGAGCTGAGTAATCAGTTTCAAGCACTGCTGTCCTTAACTCTCTTTATGACTATGCCTCATGATTCACAAAATGGCGTAACCAGCAAACTTAAGTAAAGATTTACCAAGGTGGTCATTTATGATATTTTTTTCAGACTGTCAGCATTCCTCCACTACTTCAATTTGAGGCGTATAGAATTTGAAGTGACAGAAGCTCATCAATGTGAATATAGCTGTGATTATGTCAGTGAAGATCCACTTGCTATTGTGTGAGCCTGAATACCATGAGTCATGCTCATGACAGATGTAATTAAACATAATGCATGTCATCCTCCTTGAAGTCCTTTGATTGATTTGACCTGAACTTACATTAAATGAGGAAGTAAAAGTGAAAAGTCTCTGACGACAGACAGTAATACCCCTCATCTTACTTTAAAAATGTAATAAAATGGGCGCACTCGGGTGGCGCAGTGGTAAAATGCCTGCCCACCAACGCAGAGGTTGTGGGTTCAAATTCATCGTGGTGCACCCGGCTTCAAGCGTCTATACGAACACAATTCGGGGGAGGGAAGCTAGACACACATATTCCTACAGGCTGGGGCAGCACCTGTCAGCAGGGAATGTTGAGCGGGAGGAGTAGGATGAAGGCTGTTTAAGAAAGTAGGTAGCTGATATATTGCACTTTTACCTTAGCGCTAGGTATACTCTTGGTTGCTTGTTTTTGCAGGAAATGTACTTAAAACTTCTGGTGATTAGTAGTTTTCGTTCCCTACCTATGTTGAATACACTTATTGTAAGTCGCTTTGGATAAAAGCGTCTGCTAAATGACTGTAATGTAATGTAAGGCTCTACGTCCTCCCAGTGGGGACTCCTCACTGGCAGACGTCAGTAGGATACAACAGCAGTGACAACACACAAATGTGGGAAGGGAGGAATCAATTGGCATAACAACAACAAAATAGATATACCATTATCTATTTTTTCAGGGTTTTTTTGTACAAGGCCCTTGTATTTTTATCTAGTCTGTGCAATGTTTTTAGAGCATCTCAGAACTGGCTCCCAAGGCAGTGACTAAGTAACAATGTCATATAGACTACATCGGGAGTTTTCAAACGTATTCATAACACTGTCCCTCAAATTGTATTTCATTCAGCCACAGAGCCCCATTTAGGAGGATTCTGTCATAGGGTCCCAACTATTAAAATATGTTTTGATTTAAATGTAATTATCTTAATTGTACGTAAATAGATTATTATAGAAGTTAATATTGAAACATATTGTTAGAATAGCCACTTGTGCTGTCATTGTTCGATGAATTGAATAGACAGGACGGGACCCCAATGGAAACAAGCCATAGTGCTTTCTTGGGTTTACTGTCCTTTAGTATATAGAACTGAACTTTCCGTGCTTTTTTGCTAACTGTCAATAAAGTATTCAATCAATCAATCAATCAATCATACATTTTTGTATGATAATAATCTCAAGTGAACTGAATTATAGTGAAATTAAATTACACCTCGTTTGCCTGTGGACCCCATGGAACCTCCCAAAGGACCACTGGCAGTCCCCAGCCCCTACTTTGAAAACCACTGTACTACATGCTACTACCGTATATTGGAATTGCCATGGTTGTTTTTGTTTTGTCTTTTAACAATGCACTGTATAGACTCACTTGATCGACTACTTGAGACATCATTCCGACAGCGACACAGTTAAGACATGTTCTAATATGATCAAATAGGACTACAGGCTCTGTGAACAGCAACCATGCAGAAAATCACACCAGGTAAAAGCCTGAATCTTCAACCATGCTTGGCTGCTAGTGTGATTATAAGGCCCATGGTCCCTTGAGCAATAAAAACAACAACAACAACAACAACAACACTGCTGTGCTGTCCCATATCACTTGGTCATGTGGTGGAAAAGTATCAATACTGCAATGTAGAAGTACTTTGTTACAAGCAAAAGTCCGGAATTCAGAATTTACTTAAGTAAAAGTACAAAAGTATTGGTATCAAAATGTACTGTAAAGTAAAAGTACTAAAATGTTTGAAAATAGCCGATCTACAAGCTCACAACGCGTTGCGATGCGACACATTGTGAGCTTGTAGATCGGCTATTTTCAAATAGCCTAGGTATAAAATAGGGCTAAAGTGGTTAAGTTAATGTATGTTTTTTAATGTAATCATTTATAGATTACATCTGCAAAGTTGCAAAGTAACTAGTAACTAAAGTTTTCAAATAATTGTAGTGGAGTAATATTTGCCTCTGAGATGTAGTGGAATGGAAGTAAAAATATAAACAATTGGAAATACTCAATACAGTACAGCAGTACAGCACTTGAGTAAAAGTACAGCACTTGAGTAAATGTACTTAGTTACTTTACAACATTGGTCATGATGAGTCATCAAACCTTCTTGACAGTGGGTAATTCCAGTGTCCATATTGCACACTTGACTCAGGTGATAACAGGCGTCCATGCTGCAGGAAGGAGGTCATTTCAGGAATGAGAAGCAAGGTTGCGCTTTGATATTTGCGATTCTCCTTGAGTGGCTGAGCTGTGTTACACGCATGACCATCGGCAAGACCATCAGCCTCGTTTTGATTGTCACTATGGGAACGGACAATCTCAAGATCAGTGAGATTTGGTCAGCAGTTAGTCGGTTATATTATGCCCTCTCTGAGAGACAACAGGCAAACCTGCCATAAACAGGTGATATCTACGTGTTCAGATTGAATATCGACATCATCATCAGGTTAATTCATGTACTGTACGGCTCTTCACACAACCATCAACATATATTTATCATTATTTTAGATAATGAGATTCAATTGAGTCTCCTACTGGAGACTTTGCCAGTCATCAAATTATTGGCTTAGGAATGCGACAAAAACAAAAAAAAAACTCTCCATGAATTCAAGGCTTCATGGGGTGTGTAATTGATACAACATAAATCATTTACTGGGTGAACTTCTCCTTTAAAAGAGTTCAGAATCCTACCGGGAAGAGAGGACCCAATGATAATGAAGATGAGGACAAACTTTACTCAGTAAATGATTCCTAAGTATGTACTAATACTTTACCCATGCTCAGTGATTTACCGTGCTGACTGTATGAATGTAACTCATCTACGCCATGTATTGACCCTGTACCTACAGCATTTCTTATGCAGGTGTTCGACAGTGTTTCAAGTCACGTCCTGAAGATAATGAAAACAGTAAATCTCGTAAAGCAGGCATCTTCCCACATGCCTTCAAAACATCTATTGTAAAGCCCTTACTAAAGAAACCCAACCTAGATGGTCATGCACTGACTAGCTACAGATATCCAACCTTCCATTATTAAAGGTAGGGTAAGTGATATTTTTTGGTTTAAACAAAAAGTATTTTGTTAAAAGGTTAAAGCACTATATTCTGATAGAAATCATTGCTATAGAGTGTTTGTTCAGTAACAGGAGTCTCCATGTCTCTCCAGCTCTTTAATAAACAGAAAATACATTTTCCGGTAGGTGTCAAAATCTCAGCAAATCAGGAGAAAGTACCCATTTTTAAGCTTCATTTTTTTAGTGTTCCAGTTCCAATTTTGCCTGCTCATTTCTTAGTGTCATCACTTCCAATTTCAATTGTTTAATCTATATCCTGATTGAGTTCTCTATCCTGATTGGATAAAATTGGAAATTAAACTGAAACTGAAACGAAAATGCATTTTCTGTTTTATAAAGAGCTGGAGAGACAAGGAGACTCCTTTTACTGAACAAACACTCTATAGCAATGAGTACTATCAGAATATAGAGCTATTTAACACTTATTTTAACCAAAGAAAATCACTTAGCAAATAAACTATACTCCCACCTACAGTATCAATGACATCATTGATGGGTAATCCAGACAAATAGAAGCTTCAGCTTGAAAAGAAAAATGGATGCTCCTTCAACTCCTTGGATTCAATCTGAGGTCACAATTATGGTGTTATTCTAGATGCAGAAGATGCATGTTAACAAGGTTAACATTAACATAGTGATGAAACGTTTTTTTTTATTTAATTAAAATGTTTTACCTTTTTTTATTGCATTTTCAAAGAAGCATTGCATTGCATACATATCTCCAACATACAGTCATTGAATTACTTCATTTAGATCCCAATTTAAAATAATCAAGTAACGTTGACATGAAAATGTTTTTTTTGCTAAAGCACAGCCATTTATAAATCAAAAAGATACTGGAAAACTGATGCATGCGTTTACGTGTTATTTCAAGCAGACATGATTACTTCAATGGATTTTGTACTGGTCTCCCGAAAATAACCACTGTGAGACTTCAGCTCATTCAAAACTCTATTGCTCGGCTGTTAAGCAACATTAGTCCAGTTCTAGCTGCTCTGCACTGGCTTCCTGCAACATTTCTATGGATTTTATACAAAGCCCTAATGGGCTTGGAGAAAAACTACATTTTTATCTCCCTTGATAAATACGTGCCTTTAAGAACACTGTGATCATCTGCTACTGGTTTATTGGAGGTTTTCTGCCACAGCCGAAAGGAAATCGGGGATGCAACCATTGTCAATTATGCCACAAAGTTATTAATCACATTGCCAATACAATACATATCAGGGAAGCCAGGAAGCTACTGTAAATACTGTAAATAACGTTTAAAAGAAAAACCTAACCTGAAAGAAGAAGGGAAAAAAATACATTTAAATGTTGTTGTTATTCAGTAGTAGTATTTTCTATCTTATTCTACAGTGTGCATTATATTCTCATCCAAATATTTTCTTATTTTCTAATTACAGTATATAATTATAATATTTCACATTGATTATCCCTGTTTCTATGTTCATTGTACAGTATATGAAGCACTCAGTGGATGTAAAGTACAGTATTTATTGTATAACACTTTGAGATATGACGGGTATTATTATTATTATTAATATTCATAGACACACAGCAAATGGCACTGTCTGCCTTGTGCCTGAACTTGGACAGCATAATGAATGTAAATGGGGAGGGGAGAGCAAAACCATCTGTTTCAGAGTCCAGAGTTCACTTACAGTAATTGTTGCAGGTGAGCATGCATGTGGACCGGGGAGAGCCAGCCACTGTAAACACCACTCAGACAGCTGAGCAAGGCAAGGCAGGCACATAAATATTGATTCTGTGCTACATCTCATTCTCAACACTCCGGGCAACTCAGATGAAAGTAAAGCCCGATTTACAATTTGTCGTTCGGCACACGATCCTGTCGTATGATGGAGCATAAAATAGGTATTAAGCAATTTGCCAACTAACATGACAAGGGAGGACAGCAGTGGCCTTTTCCGACGGCAGCTTAGTGTGCAATTTGGGGCAAATTGTGAGGAAAGATTTCATCAGGATTGTTTCAAACATAATTTGGGAGAATTTGGTTTTCATACCAAGAGCTTGTAATTCAACATGGGGATTTATTCAGTATTAGGATTCATAACTCATCAGCAAAGCCGTGGTCAGACTGACTGGCTCTCCAGTCAGTCAGTCTGACCATAGACATAAATCACAAGCACCTCAACATTTACAGACAATATTTGCTTATCGATATTACATTATGAAATAACTAGATGTATTTTGTGATAAGGTACTGAAGGTGGGAGGTAAAAGGTCAGACAGATCATTCAGATAATAACTTAACTCTAAATGTGCAAAATCTGTGTGCATGCGTGCGTACTGTATGTGCGTCTGTAGATCACATCTTTTTCCCTCCAAAATTTAGAGTAGCCAATTATTTTTTACCCCTTTTTCTCCCCAATTTAGTCGTTATGCCAATTGATTCCTCACCACACACATTTCTGTGTTGTCACTGCTGTTGTATTCTACCGACTCACCTGCCAGTGAGGAGCCCCCACCAGGAGGACGTAGAGCCTTCGTCCTACTCCTCCCGCCCAGCACTCCCCACTGACAGATGCCGCCCCAGCCCGTAATAATAATAATAAACTTTATTTGTATAGCACCTTTCATAACATGAAATGCAGCTCAAAAGTGCTTTACAGAGCAAGAATACAATTACAGTTACAACTAATTTAACAATAAAGCAAAAAGGAGTATGTTCAATGACCATTATCACCCTCCCAGCCCCGGCTTCCCTCCCCCGAACACGAGCAAGTTGTGTTCGAGTAG
The DNA here is from genome assembly GCF_963454915.1 of Gymnoscopelus microlampas. Classification (NCBI taxonomy): domain Eukaryota; kingdom Metazoa; phylum Chordata; class Actinopteri; order Myctophiformes; family Myctophidae; genus Gymnoscopelus; species Gymnoscopelus microlampas. The sequence continues at coordinate 42,422,019 of NC_139942.1, read as the reverse complement.
ACGCTCGACAAAGCCGGATGCACCACGGTGAATTCGAACTCACAATCTCCGTGGTGGTGGGCAGAGACTTTACCACAATCGTAGCTCCCATCTTGAGAATCATCCAACCTCAAACTCTGAGTAGGAAGGGACTCTGACGGTGCGTTTTAACAGCGGGCGACTCTCGGGCGATCGCGGGCGACATCGTCCAAAAGATAAAGAAAGTCTATGAGAGCCGGCGATCGGGCGAAGTGGGCGGGGGGGCGATGAAAGATGGATTTTCTTTATCTTTTGGACGATGTCGCCCGGCATCGCCCGAGAGTCGCCCGCTGTTAAAACGTACTGTCAGGACCCTCGTACTTGTGTCAAGTTGGTCGTATAGGCGGTTGTCAAGAAACACCAACCGATATGCCCATATAGAGGCATACCGTATATTGAGATCCGATTATCCAGAACCACCAATCCAACCGTTATGTCATAGACTGGCCTGGACCAAGCAACCTTAGCATGTGTGTCACTGAGTACACAAGGGTAGGGCATGATACGCAGAGTGGGAAGTCAGTCGGATCAGCGGATCTCCCACAAATATCGATTAAACCCCAAATCCCCATATATGGAGTACTCTGATGTCATCAACATCATAGTACTGACGTCATAGACTGCCTGGACACCACATTATACGGGCATACATGGGACAGACAGATACAAATATCTTCATATATGGGCATAAAAGGGAAACAGAAAGACATTTTCTGGGTGTGGATGTAGTAGTCTACAACTGCACTCAAAACAAACAAGGCAGACTGTCTGGAGTGTCTACCATGTTAATGTAATGGTCTTTAGCGATGCACTCAGTGTAATGTTATTGTTTTATGTAATGCACTTATACAGGCATGCTCTGTGCGCAAATTTCCCCAGAAGGACAATAAATCTTAATTGCATTAAGTCATGTAGGGATTAAATAAAGATTCCAGCACATGACATTATGATGTAGACTGTAGTGTCCACTGATGTCATTGGCAGATCTTATATCAGTAGTGGAAGGTGGACTCTTAAATGCTTCTCCCAAAATAATCTCCTTTAAACACTGCCCATCCCTAACAAATGTACTTTGTTTTGGAGTCTAGCAAGAAACACTGAAAGAATACATGCTTCAGATAAGGAAAATTGTTGTCTTTCTCCATGGACTCAGATTAGGACCTCTCCCTCACTATGGCATTTTATTCATTTTACTTGCCCAATACGTGAATGAGACCATTAGACAATGGCAAATGGCCCAGAAGAGAAAAGTCTGTCATCTGTAATGAAAAGCACTTCCAAGAAACAAGCACTTTCTTCAGAGATGATTAAATCTTGTGATTCACTGATTAATTAGTGCCTAACTGCTACAGTACTCAACAGTTTTTTAAAATAGCCTGCAAAATGTTTAGCAACTATGGCCTTGGTGGAAGAAAGAAAATGCCTCCCTGTATGACTGAAATGGCTCAACATTAACACTACCCCGCTTCTCCCGTTTCACACAACTAATGACTAGTAAACTATTCACACTGAATAAAATCCTTACAAAATACGCCGCCCACCCAACCAATTCATCCAATTTCAAATGATTCTCCTGAGGCTTGCTTATGTGTATGCCTTCATTTTATTGAATCCAGATACACATGAGCCGATAAGAAAAAAGTGAGTCATCTATTTGAATCCTACTAAATCATTTTTCTTATTCACCACCACCCATGTCATCTACAGTACACAGTATATACACAGTATAGTATGAACAGTGAATTAATTAAAAATGAATAAACAAAGTATCACAGACTAAATTCTTTATTGGAATGTGTACTCACTACATTTTCCAGGTAAGACTTAAATAACGTTGAAATCTTCTTTACACATCACAGACATAAAGTGCTAATCCAATCACTGCACAGTACATAGTGCTGAGGGTACGCCACACAACACGAGGAGGGAACTCAAGTAAGGCTTGATTTATAGCTATGTGTGGGTGGGTGTCACGCACCGAAAATAGCTGATTTACAGGCTTACAAGCATGTGGATCTGCGGTTGTCGGCCGAGCGACACCCGCACGCAAGAAGTATAAATCAGGCCTCCAGTAACATCAAGTACAAAGCCGGGTGTTGACGGACAAACAGTTGATAATTAAAACATTGTTGAAAGATGCACATACAGTACCACACTCGTTCACACAGTGACACATCATGCACAAGGACAGTTCAGCTTCTGGCTGCCACGGCTTGAGGTTGCTGCTGGTCAGAAGACTGCAGTTGTTTCCCCAGATATTCCCTGTGAAGGAAATGATCAAATTGATGAGGACCTAAAAATGTGTGGTTCACTTTACATGTTCTGCCTTTCCATCCAACGCAAATGGCTGAAACATTTGACAATGGCATGGGCCAGTTTGTGTGCAAAATGGGCATGCTCATTTACCTCTCATTAGAATATGCTCTTCATTCATTATGTCTCAGTACATTTTGCCTTTGTACCTCTTATTAGAGCACCATTTCCCAAACCCCCATAGTGTTACTTATTACAGGTGCAACAAGGTGAGAGACATTACTGAACTGCTACACTGACAGGTACAGCCTTGAGTGGTTTAAAAATAAATGGATTGTGTAATATTTCTATGAAGGTGTCAAACCTTCCAAAGAAAAACCTCAGCTAAAGTCATTATAGAAACCAATGTCATTTTTCTTAAACATCCATTGTCTATGTTAGGTTTTTTCCTCTTCTGCTAATAACATTTTCAGATTTGTGATCATAACCCCTTGCTAATACCAGAGACGACTAATACTCACAAGCACAAGATAACAAAAGGCTCAGGAGGTTTTGAGAGACGTCTATTTTTATTTTCCCCTGAAAACTGCTATGAATGTGATGTCCGGTTATATAATTTTTAATCTCAACATAATATATTGAACTACACTCTACATTCAGTCAGGCCATTTAAGTCTGTTCTGCTGTCAGGTACTCCTGAATATAAACAGGTGGGAGAAGTCCGGTGTATCAAGGAGAAACCTGCAGCACATCTTAATGATACCTTCCTTTAACCAGATAAATTATCTATTATTTATGACATGCCCAAAATAGGGACTGTAGGATTCATGTAGTTAAGGACACATTGTGTTGTGTCAAACATACACTTCTTCCAATCAGTATGTGGCTTTCACTGAGAGGTGGGAAAAACACTGTCTAAAATTCTAATGCTTATATCGAAGATATATTGAAGTGTTTGAAATCGCTAATCCTCCTAACCTTTGGCCAGTCTCCTAATAGCCTCAATATAAGTGCTGGCAGGAAACGAACAAACAGCAGCTGACTAGATGTGGTTGTCTAATTGGAGGCACGGCCAGGGAGAATGAAGTCCATGTCTGACGCAGATGCATGTGTCTGTGTCTGTGTAGATATTTAATCCATCTACTCACATGGCAAGCTGTATAGCTAGGTATAGGAGGGTTGGTCAATTCTTTATCATCAGTTACGTTCATTATCATCCCATTAAGACCTGAAGCCGATTCTAAAAAGTGTTCTGAAAAACGGATGTTGCTATATAAGCGTATAAGCGGTGGTCTTTCAGATAGTGTTGGGTGATGTGACCTGAAATGTGTTGTGCACAATGTGCACATTTTTAATACTAGTCCATACCCGTGGGGGGATATGCGCACATGATCTGGCAACCCGGGAGCCAGCGAACACAAAAACGCTAATAAACAGCTGACATTTGGTGAAATCGAAAAACGGGCTTCGCTGTTCCGTGCACATGGTAATGGTGAATGGCTGTGTGCAAATTCAGATCAATTGCTCCAGCCACTGAGGAGAACCGGGCAGAACAGTTTTGGTCTCACCACGCACTACAATCAAACAGACAGAGGTTTCTCAAATTATAGGAGGATTATTCAATATTTGTTGTTAAAAATGTTTAATCTGCTTAAGAAATCTGTGTTGCCATTTTTTTGGTCCAAAATGGCTCTTGACATTTAAGGGTGCTGACCCCTGTTCTAGAACCACAACAAGGAAGCCCACACAAGGGGCCGCTCTTAAAGGCACACAGTAGTGACAGCAGTGAGGGAACAGTAAAAAGTAGAGAGATTTCAAATAACCGGGAAAGAATACTCAATTCTTCAATTCATTCATCAACAAAATATGATTGAATCAATGTGCACGATATATCACCCAGCACCACCCTTAGATCATGCCAGTCTTTTGCTATCAGACCAATCAAAAGACTGTTGATTGGTGTGATATACAGTAGATAGATAATAGAGGGTGTCTATATGTACCTTCTCAATCGATATAGTAGTTATCCGATTCCATGTATAGTACAGTATGAATTGCACAAATTGTGCATTGTCAGCATGGTAATTGTGCCATTATGTGCATAATGGCTATTTTGCACGTACTGTAGTACTCAGTAGCAATTTCAGTAAACCAAAAGGGGGCAGAATGAGTCATACATAAATGACCCAGGCATTTTTCGAACACATCCAGTTCCGTGTCACAAGGCCACAGAAACGCTGAACAAAGTCATTGAAACTTGTGATTTTCCTCTCTCCTCCACTTATCGCTCCATACTCTCTCCTCTACTTATCACTCCAGACGTCACCTTGTACTGTACATCTCTGTCAGACATTTCAAAGCGAGTATGCAGTCAGCATATGAGAAACAAAGCACATACTTTGACCTTAACAAATAATTGCACCCACAAAAGCTTCAAGCTCCAAGAAAGCAGGTGCTTAAAAGTGAATCAGACGACACATGGTCCATTTACGGTGGCAACGCTGTTGAAACGTTGAGCTCTGTCTGTCGTTGTCATGACAGCAGAAGCCTTAAACAGGGAGGAAAGTAGAGGTGTTTTTCTCCCTCACCCATACAGACATGGTAACTCAAGGTGAACATGTTTATGTTCGCCACACATGTTGGAGATGCGTCAACACGTGCTGCTGAGAAGGTAATGGTGGTCACTAGGTCTGCTGAGCAGAAACCTACATTCAGAGTTGGAGCGGCAATCTGATTACACTTAATATCTAAATCAGCGTTTTGTATTCAGAAAGGCGTTCGAGGTGCGCAGAGGGCAGCTACTCTGAAAAATATCTGGAAACACTTGAGACATTGCATAATAATCCTTCTGAGGTGACAAACTCGAGGTGGCAAGGTAGCTGTCATGTTGAGAGAAAATCAATCGTATTAGAGTCCTCTAAGCATTCTCTCATCTCTATTTGTCAGTATACTGAAGGAAGGGAAGGCGATGTTTGCAGGATTTTTTTTTATGTCTGCAAGATGAAATTCGTGAGCAGGGGTTTTGTGCTGGCATGCTCACGTAACAGCATATTGCATGGGGAGAGTGACGCTATTGCTTTTGTTATGCGATTTCACAATCTCAATCCTTTCATTATTTTTCCTTTCTTCCCCATTTAACTCCCCTTGGGACATTTCATTTCATGTACAGAACATGTTCAGCGCTTTTCTTTACCCCCCACAATTCTCAGAACTAGCAGTGAAAACCGAAAACAGAAGAAGTTGTGAGGTGTGAGCATTGGGACTTTACTGTGATATAATCTCTACTGTCATTATGTTAAGCACTTACTTGCAACCTGTCATCCCAATTTTGTGCATGTCATTAAAAGGCGAAAATCTTTTCCAAAGAATTTCAAAAATCTTCAAAAATAGTGAAAAAAGCAGATCTACGTTGTGAGCTTGTAGATCTACCATTTCCAAAAATCATTGCAAACTCTCCTCATCCCCTCTGAATACGACCCTTCTGCCATTAGGAAGAAGAATCTGTGTGCCAGAATGCAAATCAAACCACTTGAAGCTATTGTTTGTTCCAGCCTCCATCAATCTGCTGAACCGAATGACAAAAACTTTAGCACGTAGCACTTTAAATGCTAAAGTTTTTTCTTCTTCTTTTACAGCTGTAATGTTGTCAATATATAGCACATTAACCATGGTGTCCCTGTTTTGGATATTTCATAGACGAAAAAAATCAATCAATTAAAAAAATAAGAATTGTCGATCTGCTATTTTCAGTATATGATACGATGAAGCATATAAGGCTTAAGTTGTTAAATGTGTAATAGTCAAATGTCTCTTTCATGTATGATGTAATGTAAGATGTTTTTATGTAAAGTAACTGTCAACAGCATAGATATTAGAAACCTAGATACCTCATTGGCCTCTGCAGTTCGTTGGAGCATTTGGTATCGTGGCCGCCATTTTAGCGTAGGAAAACGGACACTCAAAGTGACTACTGGCCAATCACAGCGCTCACATGTCAACATGTGTTCCCACATTATTGTTGACCGACACAGATTACTCAAATGAATTGAATGAGTGACAATTGAAGCGATGGCCATAATTTGCGCAGTCTTATATCCTAGGAAACTTGTGGATATAATGACGAGCATCACCTGCCATAGTCAGTGGACCCCGATGAAGGCTCTGCGAGCAGAAACGTGCTGCCAGCTGTAGCTTTCCTCTACTTAACCCATTCAATACGGGAATAAATCTGTGTCATTTTAGATTTGAGCAATAACCATTATTTTATACTTTGGCTATTCAAAAATAGCAGATCTATAAGCTCATAGCGCAGAGCTTGTAGATCTGCTATTCTTAGAAAAATCGTGAAAATTTTTGCAAATCTTTGAATATATATATTTTTAAAGCGAACATTTTTAGCTCAAGTCTTTGCTTCTGGGGGTCCCTGGAACAAAATATTTTGAGATGGGGGTCCACGGCCAAATACATAGAATTTTGGGGGTCCTTGACATGAAAACATTTGAGAGCCCACTTATATTATAGTAACATACGTTTTTTCATGAATTTTCAAAAACAACAGATCTAAAAGCTCATATCGCTATGAGCTTGTATATCTGCTATTTTTGAATGGCCAAAGAAATCTAAAATGACAGATGCGTTCTCTGTCTTAATGGGTTAACAGTGTGCCTTGGACCTGCTTATATGCTCTCTACAGAGGAACTTGGACTCTGTTTGCTATCATAAACCTCTCCAAAGAGCACCTGTTTCCAGTTGAGTGTAGTTAACCCAATAAGACCTGAGGCCAACATTTTTTCAAACGCTTTCAGGATTTTTCAAAAATGTTAAAAAATAGCAGATGTAGAAGCTCGCAGTGCGGCACGAAGTAACGCGCAGTGAGCTTGTATATCTGCTATTTTTGAATGGCCAACGCTGAAATCTAAAATGACGCTGATGCTTTCCCGGTTTTAACCCATTGAGACCTGGAACGCATCTGTGTCACTTTAGATTTCTTTGGCTATTCAAAAATAGCAGATATACAAGCTCATAGCGCGGCACCGAGTGCCGCGCTATGAGCTTGTAGATCTGCTATTTTTGAGAAATCGTGATTTTTTTTCAAAAAACTTTTTTTTAAAGTATCGCCTCAAGTCTTAAAGGATTAATGTTAAGACCCACGCTGTGCTCCTAATCCTCTATTGTGTAGTACATGTGCATTTGTATGGTCTTTGTAAATGCCCTGGCTGCTTTGTCTAATGGCAGGTTCCACTCTGCAAACTCACGCAAAATGTCCTTTTTTAAAAGAAATCATGAATCAATGAATTGACCAAAATAAATAATAATAATAATAACAATTTCCCCCACACTTTGATGCACAGGTAGTCAGCGCATTACAACCACTTAGGGGGGAGAAACAATGCAACGCCCGCACATCGAAACACAAACAATCCGTCCACACAGTTGCTCAGGAAGCCGTGCGTGTTCTAGATAGTGGCAGGAAAACAAACACTTTTTTTTCTCTCTGCTGTTGAATCATTGTGTGTCCGTTTCCAGGAGATGCGGGAGGATGGAAAAGAAAAGACAAAACGCCTGCCGAGACGACATACATTACATAGGTGGGTTGGGAGTTGAATTGGACTAGTTGGCCTGGCCTTGAGAGAAAATGCCATGAGCACCGCCACAGTAGAAAGAAAAGCAGAGTTATTCTGTACTTCAATTAACCCATTAAGACCCAAAGGCCGATTCTACAAAAGCCTTCTAAATCAGTAGTTTGCGCACTTTCAAGGAGTGAAGCGCTGTGAGCTTGCTCAGATTTTTATTTTGAATAGCCAACTAAAATCTGAAGTGACACAGATACTTATAATACAAATAATCACATTCCGCGATAAATCTAAAATAATTCCATCTTGCTGATCCAGAATCAGCCCTTAAAAATAGGTAGATTCAAACCCTGCCTTTGCAATGACCATCAGTAAGTTCCCTCCGGACCCAGACTTTATAATTTTGCTAGTATTTACTATAAAAATGATTTTGTAGGAAGGAAAATATTTATCCTGTGCTATCAGTTGATTACTATTATTGAGATAGCCAGATAAAAACATTACTAAGATCTATTTGGAGTGGGTGCATATGATTCAATTCCATTTCTTTTTGTACCTTGTGTTTCTACCAAACACCAGGTATAAATATTTACCCAACCTACATGAAGGAGACAGAGACTTTTCAATGACAGTGTGAGACTGTATGCTCAGCACTGGTGAACACATTATTATTATTGTCTCCGCCAGGCGGAAACACATGGCCGAGACTATGTTTTTCACCCTGTCCGTCTGTCCGTGGACAGCTAATCTCATTTTCACATGGGCCTTTTATAGCGCCACCAGGAGGCCGCTTTTTGTAAAATATTTTTTTTTACAGTACTCCTACAGATTTTGCGTGCAAATCGGTACACAGTATCTCTACGAAACGGGTCTTAAACGGGTCTTTCAGATTTTTCATATTCCATCCTGATTGGCAAAGAATGGCTTACAAAGTTTGCAGGAGTGCTCCGTTTTGAACAAAATGCCTCAAATCATGAACACGGCATGATAGCGCTTCACTACGTGCTGCACTGTGAGCTTGTAGATCTGCTATTTTTGAAAAATATATGCACATTTTTTAATATATATACATTTTTAAAGCAAACATTTTTAACTCAAATCTTTGCTTCTGGGAGTCCCTGGAACAAAATGTTGTGAGATGAAATATATGTATCATTTTGGCGGTCCTTGACATGAAAAAGTTTGAGCACCACTGATATAGAAACAGAAGTTTTTCAGAAAACTGTCTTAATGGGTTAACAAAAAAGCAAATCAAGCTGAGCACATACCAGTTGTGGACCATGAGTTTCTGCACCGCCAGCAGGGCGTTGTAGCGGACCAGCTGGTCCTCATGGTGCATGTGGTTCATCACCAGTTGCTTTCCGCCGAGCTGCTCAATCACTCTATAAAAAAAGGGGCAAGGAAAATATGAGTGAATGTAGTTTATTACCCACAGAAAAAAACGATTTCCAATCCTGTTTCTGTGCTTGCAGAACAAACAGCAAGTGCCACGACTGGACTGCCATAAAATAACATCTTTTTAGTGAGTATGACACAGTCATGTCATGTGTGTGCGGTGGATCAACACTCATGTTGTATCGGTGAAATCACATCAGGGCACTAGGGCTACAACTATCGATTATATTCTTAGCGATTATTCTATTGATTCCTTTGGTCATCTACAATGAAGGAAAGAACGACTATTAAATCAATTAGCTTGATTAACTGTTGCACCCCTAATTGGTACATTACTGCTGGTCCATATGCGGTAAATTGTTCCTAATTGGTGGTCTGTCATACCGGGGACAGGGAGTGCTGTGCTCTGAAACCATCGATTGTGACTGATTGGTGGTGGGGATTGTTGTTGTGAGGGAAAAAACATGATTACTCCGTCAATCAGACTGAACCAGTGGGCAGGTTGAAGAATTAAGCGAGGGTGGTGCAGATGGACGTCTCTTGACACAGTGTGCTGTCGGATCATGCTCAACAATCGGCTTGAGTTGAGGGCTGCATGCATGGTTGGCAACAGGACACTGACACAGTATTAGGAAATGATCCATTTAGAAATCGAGCCACCATATTTTCTCTTGTGAGCTGGACTGTGTATGGCAGACATAAGCTCGCCAAGTTACTGTGCCCGCCAGTGTTGTTGATTCAAGTTACTCCAACGTGGGTGACTGAAATAGCCAAAGTTTTCATCTGGAGTTTTTTTGTTTGTTTTTTCAGATAACTGCTCTTCCATGTGGAAATGTTCCTAATTTTCCTAGCAAACCAACTGCTACCCTTATCAACCGGAGTAGTGCAGAGTAGTACAGGGACACACAGCTTTTGAGTGCTTTCCAAAAAAATAAAAAAATAAAATAAAGAGACATTTACCGTTTGCCACGTGGATAGTGTCGCACGTACTCTCCCACGTCATGGGCTGCCACCGCGATGACCTGGGGATCATCGGACACCTCTAACAGCCTGGTTAAGATCCTGAGTGAAGGACGGTGACAAAATAGCAATAGCAGCATTCCATCACAACCTTGTCTGAAGTAAACAACATGCTGCTAGAGAAAACATGCTTACCTTACTGTTAAACCACTGGCATGAGGCATTATAACGTAATAATATTTTGGGAATGGTATGTCAATGTAATGTTAGATTTGACAAAAATGTAAAATAATAAAAAAGTCTGTCAAAATGTCTTCTATAGCATCTAATGTAGCCTGATAGCGCATTGCTGTTCCGTTTCCGACGATCTTTGCTGCATGTCTCTCCCCATCTCTCTCCCCCTATCTCTCTCTCCCTGTTTCCTGTCCATCTCCACTATACACTATCAATCAAGGCAGAAAAGCCCAAAAAAACATATATTAAAAGAAAAAGGTCTTCTATAGCTAAAATACTATTGTGGAAACCTCACACACATTTTAATATGCTTTGCTGGACAGGGAAACAATAACAATGTTTAAAATATGACTTATTAATCCCTATTTTATACTTTGTGTCAAGCAGCCGATCTACAAGCTTACAACGCTTTCCGAGCTTGCAGATCTATTTTCAAAAATGTTTTTAAATGTTTTCGCCTATATTGATATGCCAAAACAGGGACACGGGGTAAAATAAATCCAAGGATGACAGATATTGAGGAACACTAATGGTCTGTCAGTGGGATATTCATGAGCTAATATTATTTGCAAACCCTGTGAAGAGGAGTTGCAAGAGATATAAACAGAGAGAGAGAGAGAGAGAGAGAAACAAAACCAGAATGAGTACTATTAAAGTTGCACTGATTAGTTGAGAGGCCAGTGATGAGACCAAGATGAAGAACAGATTAGGTTTTTAACCGGATGTCAATAAGGTCAGCAGAGAGCGTGACTGAAATGCCAAAGAACAATGAGTAGGACCAGGGCTCTTAGATGAACAGACACGCACAGGAAAGTTAAACAATTCTGAATGTAAGCAGCGGCAAACAAGTTGGTGCATCGGAAAACATAATTTGTTGTGGGTTTTTCTGTCACGGTGAGAATGAATTGTGTCAGTAAAAAAACAACTACGGTATAGAGTCCACATTCTCCGTCTTACTTGAGGAGCTCGTAGTTCTTCTCATTCAGACGGACGGCATTCTCCCGCCAGAACTTCTCAGACTTGTGCACGGGGCTCCATTCCAGACGTCCAGACTTGAGCTCAGAGCTGTACTCATCAAAGGAGCTGAGAGAACGGCATGGAGGAGAGGAGAACGATAGCAAAGAAAACAAGATTGAGAGGAGAATTAAACATACATCAGTCCTCAGCACTGCTTCCTCAGTGCCAGTCTTTTGATAAGAGTATTGATTTCAGTAGTACAGCTTGGAGTCTTGTGGCCACAGAACAAGGGCATGCAGACGCAATACCCCGTTCAATTGGGGATGTAATCAGAGCAGCATTCAATAAGATCAGACACCAGAGCAATACGCCTCTGTTCCCAGAGACAGGCAGTCTAGTTCTTCTGACCTGCAGTAATGTTGTACCATATTGGGGAATGACTGTCCACTATCACAAGCTATGCTTATGAATTGCATACGTCACATACATGCATACACCAGTCACTGCTGTAGCAACAACAACAGTGGCCATAGAATCACAAGTCAGCATCTATGCTTTGCTCAGAGACTGAGAACAATCGACCAGCTATTGATTGATTGAGTCAATACTTTAGACAGAGACGTAAACAGCATGAGGTACAGTCAGACATTTGAGCTAAAAGGGTAACACAAAAAAAATCCAGGGGACTTGTTTCCACTGTGGTCCTATGTATTCAATTCATCAACATAGTATAAAAAATAACACCAAAATACAATATCGTCAACAAATATAAAACACTATATGTACAGAGTATAAAACTGTGAGGAAACAATTAGAGAGCTTGAAAGAAACAGCATTGCAGAACCAATCCTACATCTTTATAGTGGCCTTTCATATTGGGACAGTGACATGACAGGTTTTTAACCCATTAAGACCTGGAACTGTGTCATTTTTAGTTTTGAGCTAAAAAGCTTTATTTTACACTTTGGGCTATTCAAAAATAGCAGATATACAAGCTCATAGCGCGGCACCGAGTGCCGCGCTATGAGCTTGTAGATCTGCTATTTTTGAAAAATCTTGAAAATGTGTGCAAATCTTTGAATATATATATTTTTAAAGCGAACATTTTTAACTCAAATCTTTGCTTCTGGGGGTCCCTGGAACAACATATTTTGATGGGGGTCTGCGGCCAAATACATATAATTTTGGGGGTCCTTGATATGGAAAAGTTTGAGCACCACTGATATAGAAACATACGTTTTTCAGAAAACTGTTGGGATTTAGGAGACATGTAGAATCGGCTTCAGGTCTCAATGGGTTAAAGCAGTGGGCAATAAGTCATGCTAGTGGCTGTTCTCGTCGCTATTCTAGCAATTACTTTGCTTTTAGATGTCCCAAGATGCACCAATACATCTGGGGACATCTAAATTACATATTAGTTGCAGTAGTGACTACAGCAATACATCCCCCTTCCCTCAGACACACACACACACACACACACACACACACACACACACACACACACACACACACACACACACACACACACACACACACACACACACACACACACACACACACACACACACACACACACACACACACAAATTCTGTACAAGTGGCCTGTTAGGTTCAGTACCTGAGGTCCTGCACACTCTCTCCCAGACGCTCCAGCAGGAATTTTATGTCCTCAGTGATGTCCTCGTCATCATACTTCTGCTGGCTGAGGTTCTCCAACTGCTTCAGCACTTTGCACTGGATCATAGCCAGGGCATACTCCTGGCACGTCTCCTTGTCTGCAGACTTCTCCAGGACGTTCTGGGGAAGCACAACACACACAGTGTGTGTGTGAAATGAGTGAATTAATGAACTATATGTACAATGAACTCTTTACCTGAAGAAGGCAGACGGGGCATGAAACAGATAACAGCAGATGACGAAGAATTATTATTCTATTTTTTTTAACCCATTAACTCACTCACTGCCTTGCTTAATTTAATCAAGTTCTATGGAACATGACAATCAATGTTACATACTGTAATACATTCAATGTATATGCTGCATATACAGTATATACATACATACTTAAACACACACACACACAGTTTAATTGGCTTTCCAAGTTGTATCATTGGATCGGAAAAGTGCGCACTAGGCAATGAGCCTGTGCTGAATTTGCAGATAGAATTCATTCTTCAGGGTACAGCCTCAAAACACTGCAACATTTGAAGAACAAATAAGGTATATAATATATATGTTTCCTGAGGATCGAGTCAACCATCTGTCTGATTTCATAGCAGTGTGTCCAAATTGCAGTAGAAGACTTCTCCCTAAACTAACCAATTTAAATGGGAATATATTAATGTTATTGGTTTGGGTGAAACAGCCGTGCTAGCGTGAAGGCTATAATGAATTGGTTTTGGAGGAGGTTCAAAGCAAGAACTCATCCTTCAGCCAGGCACTGAGGCCAACCGTATCCATCAAATTATGTCCCCAATTAATTGCTGTCCGTCAACATGAGTCGCTGGAAATCTAGACAGTCAGAATGTGCACCTACAGGAGCATATTTACATTTATGTTACCAGTGTCCACCCTAAATCTAACCTCAATCCCAACTCTAATAGGACCCTGGGGACATAGCAATGGCCCCAATCCAGCCTGCATTGAGGTTACATTGACAGCTTTGCTATGCTGGTGAACCATGAGGACTTGTAGTTAGAATCGTTCTTTTTTTGCCTTGTATGTCTCTCCTCTCTCTGCCCTTGGTATCCGTTCTCTCTACTTTACTGTCTTAGCAATAAAGCAAAAAATAACAATAAAGCCACAAAGAATTTGAGAATTTAAGAGAATCAAAGCTTAATGCTGTTTGAAGATGGGATTAACAAATAGGCAATCTTTCCCTTATCAGATCCCCTTAGGCTTAAGGCCTAAATGATTTGTTCCATTTCAAAACTCCGCCGTTTCTTCTAGGCATAAATCCTTTCTTGGCCGGGTTTCAGCAGTCTTGTTTGAAGGCAATGGTGTCTGTTGATAGCAGAAAACGTCATATAATAATACTAGATGTCAACTGAGCAACAAATATCACAATATGTGGAATGACAGTGGGTCTACAACATCATAAAGTGAGCAGCAAATCATCCAATTCATTTTCCACATTTATCCAGACTTTAAAAGCATGCATGGGAACCCTGTCAGAGTTCCTCCAATTAGATAACACTTTGGCAGCGAGAGAAGTATGGGGCCATGGCCTATAATTTGATTCAGTCCCCGAGACATGGAACAAGGATTTCATTACCTGGCATTAATGTAGACAACAGAGGAAGACCAGACCACGGCTTTTAGGGCTAAATTAAATATTCAATAGACGCCCTGAGAAGTGACGGGAGAGACCTGAAAGGGTGGCAGAACCATAAATTGCATTATGGGTCTCATGTGGCCTGGCTATTTTATGGCTTGTTTCATCTGTTGTTTAGTTGTTGCAGTTTTCTCTTGTTATGGTAAATGACGGTCTAACTGAATGTAAATGTGTAGAAGAGAGTGTTACGCTAGCTAGAAAATGTCCACTGTGATTTCCAATTATGTTACTAGAGGCAGGGAACATCTGTACCCCCTCATCTTCTGTACCAAACACTTAAGAGGACTGCATTGACGTATATGATTTCCAAAACAGTTGAAAGAAGAACAAAGAACTAATATGACATTTTGGAGATGGAGAGAATACAAGGTTTGTCTGTTTTCTCTGCAGTCAATGGCAGTAACACACATTGGACCTGGTTGAATCATGTACATATGTATGCTGTATGCATATTGCATACTATGTTTTCCTTTTTTATTAAACAATGCAATGGAGAACAACACTACATGGCCAGATGTGCAAGGGTCAAGGGGGACAAAACTGTTTCCTATCAGAATATGTTTTGTCAATGTTATGGTTTGTTAACACACAGTAATAACCAGCACTCCAAAGTCCTTCTGGTACTTTTAATTCATATGCACGGACAGACAGCATGACAGCATGTCCGTGCATATGAATTAAAAGTACAAGAAGGACTTCAGAGTGCAGGCTATTACTGTATAGCTTCGTGCTTTATATACAGACTGAGAGTGCTCGTTTTTGTTTTATATTGTTCTCTCTCTCACACGCACACACACACACACACACACACACACACACACACACACACGCGTTCATGCTCCACACTCTCTCGTCACTACGTACTCGGAAGGCGGCCAGAATGATGCGAGTGACCTTCTCCTTGACAGACTCCTGGAGGATGTCGGACAAGGCTGGCACAACATTGTAGCGTCGCAGCTGTTCACAGAGTTGGGGGCTGAAAGCCAGGAGCCAAATGCAGAAGATCATCTGGTACTGAAGCTGGAAGCCGCACTTGTTGCTCAGGACAGCCGTAATGCTGAAAGACATAAATATAAATCAGAACATTATATACCGTAGGGCAGGCCCTATTTTAGCGGCAGAACTTTGCACCATGGCACATGGTCTTCATTTGGTCTTTGGTTAATTTTTGGAGACCCAGGTTAAATTTGATTATCTACAGGGAGTATTATTTGGGTGCCCTAAATAATACCGGCGCAAGGTGTGCAAGGTATGAATTTAACAACTGCGTCAGAAAGCACATTTATTCAAGTGTTTTCAATTTGAGAAATGAGGCGAGCCGGTTGCGGAGAGAAATCGTGTCCCTGTCATTGTAAATGAGGCGTAGGCGAAGCCGTTCTGCTCCGTGCTCCTATACTGCAGGATATTGGATAAATAAATAAATACCACATGTTTTTAAGGGTACTTTCGCCTTTTTATGTTACTTGTAAACCATACTGTTATACAGGTATTGTTGTTTTTATTAAACAACAACCACCAGCGGCATTGACTGCATATTAGTGCTCCTTAAATTTGGATGGTTGCTCCAACATTTTTGCTTGTGCTACTAAATGGTTTAATTGTTACTTAATTTTGACTCCTGCTGTGTATATGTATGGTTCGATTGATCGATTGATTTGTATTAGGATTCCATGACAACATGAGGCAATAAAGAAATCCAGAGGATAGCATTTAAAAAGGCATTACTTAAACACTTATGTCCATAGTGGTCCACAGTTACACTCAAATAAATATAATAATAATAAACTTTATTGGTATAGCACTTTTCAAAAACAAGGTGCTTCACAACACAAACCATGCCTGTAGTATGTACGTATGCAAGTGTATGTGTGAAATATATATATATCTATATATCTAGATCTATATCTATATCTAGATAATCACATAGCTTTCACAGCCGCGTGCTAGTGCCAGAAATGCATTAACACATGCATTAACACTTAGACAAGCATTCTCTCTATCACGGCGTCTGATAATGGGTACATTATCTCCTGATAATGGCTTGAGAGGACAAATGATCCCTAAAAAGATAAAGGCTGTGTAGAGGTGAGGGGAAATAATGAGGGGGGCCATTAAGATGCCATTAGGATACTGACCACAGACAAAAGGTTGAGGGGTACATTTGCAGAGATGGGTAGGTCTTATGCAGAATTGTCACACACAAGATTCCATTTGAAAAGTCTAATATTTTCTCCATTGTAGGCCCATCACAACTATTACATCATTTGAGATGATCGCCATAATCATTTCCATGTTGAAAAATTCTCATACATTTTCAAACATTATCCAAACATAGCAGATCTATCTACAAGCTCACAACGCCTCGCATATTTTGAAAAGTATGAAATTGTTAAATACAGTATGTCAGACATTTCTTTATATTCTACTTTATATCTAAGTTACTTGTCATACCTGCCCTGTGCATTTTTTTCAAACTGTCAAACAGAAATGTAATTCTGGCGGCCCTCACACCTACGTCGCACCGTCGATCTGACCAATATGTCTGGGTCATAGTGTCAGGGGCTTTGTCAGAGTACCCGTTGTACCCATCTGTCTGTGTCTCTTTTGTGCCCATATAGGGAGATCTCTGTATCGGTCTGTCTACCCGTGCCCCTTTTATACCCATATATGGAGATCTCTGTATCTGTCAGTTCTTGTCCCTTTTATGCGCATATATGGAGATCCCAGATGTCATCAGTGTATGCCAATATATTGGAATGTCCATATATGGGCATACTGGTTGGATCGGCGGTTTTGGACAACTGTATATCCTAACTACTCAGCGGCAGTCACCACACTCCCTCGACTCCTTGCAGCTGCGCCTGCCGAGTTTAAGTAATATGCATATGACCATATATGGTCATGTCTGTGGCTCTGGACAACCGGATCTCTGTAACTGTCAGCCCTTGTCCCTTTTATGCCCATATATGGAGTTCGCTAATGTCATCATCAGTATATGCCCTTGTATGGGCATGGCCCCTTTTGTGCCCATATATGGAGCTGACTGATTTGTTTGCGCCTGATGCCATGAAGACACATAGAGGTTAGACAATACACTCCATATTTGGGCGTAGCTGCATTGGGAACTCCTTACATTATGGCTGAGTCATAGTGACATGAGCGTGACGTCCACTGGCTGGCTCTCCCTTAAGCCAATTTTAATATAGGATTTTAATTAGGATATGTCCAATATTCAATGCCAAAAACGCAATTAAAATCGTTAATCGCAATTATTTGTATGACAATTAATCATCAAGTAAAATGTCCCATTTTGCTCTATTGACCATCATTTGCAGTTACATGCAGGAATATCATAAGCAAGATTTAATTTGATACGTCTCATATCTTCAAATTTGTAATGATCTTGTTCGATGTTGACGATGTACTGTACACTGACTAGCTTGCCAATATGATTGAAACACACCAACGATTTTAGATTCATACAAGAAAATGTGTGTTTCCAACTTTCCATTCATCCGTTTAAATGCAATGATGTCTGTTCATAGTAGAAAACATAACATAATAGGAGATATCAACTAGGCCCTAGGGCAAGAAATATCACAATATGTGGAGCAAAAGTGGCTCTGCAAAATCCACCAATTAATTTTCCGTCATTATCCAGATTTTCAAAGCATGCCCGGCAACTGTATCAGAGTGGCTGTTGGATAACACCTTGGCAGCAAGAGAAGAACAGGGCCATGGCCTATAATTCCATTTTGTCCCAGAGACATTGAACTAGGATTTCATTACCTGGCTGGCATTCATGTAGAATGCTAGAAAATGTATTCAGTAGAACACAGATCTCCACCAATGTTTGTCTATAAGGTTGTCTTAGGTTGCAGTGCTTATTTTGGCCAACATAATGACATGATGCAGTAGCCTGCACATCGAGGTACCGACAGTCAGTGGCATCTGGAGGTTGAAAATGAAACAGCGAGTCCAGTTAATCAGTCTTTCGTGATCAACCTTTTTTCAAAGTATTGTTATGATATTGTTATGTGCACTTTTGGGACAGGTCGTCACGCCCCCCTTTTGGCCAATCAGCCTGAAAACGCAATAACTTCTTCCTTGGGTCAAGACCAACCTTTCCACCACGTTTTGTATATATCCATTCATAACTGCTCAAAAATATCTTGTCAACAGACATACAAACAGATAGGGGGTCATTATCTCCTTGGCAGACGTAAAATTGTGAAATGACATACCAAAAGGACCCCCCCACAAAAACCTAAACAACAACAATAATAATAAAGTGAAGCCACTGGGACTCAATTATAGCTTATTATCCATGATATCTTTGTCCAATTGCAAAACCTTTTGACAAACTTCAATTCACAACATACATACATACCCACCCTTTCCCCAGCAATGTATAAGGAGCAGCTGAACTACTACTCACCAGTTCACGCCATCAGCCTCCACCCAGGCAAAGCGATACTCGTTGACCCTCAGCATCAGCTGGAGGCAGCCGGCCACACACTGGACATACTGAGAGCTCTGGAACGGACAACAGGGCACAACATTTGTTCTCAAAACATTGAACAAACTAAAACAAAATGGGAGAACCATCGATATCAGTGTGTAATCAGGGATTCAAGCGAGAGAGACTAGATTAGAAGGTTAGGTGTCATCAGAGCAGCTCAGTCGCAGAGGGATGAAGGAAGTATAGTTGACAGGCATAGACAACAACACAGGTGAGAGAAAAGATACTCAAACCATGACAAACTTGCATCAACGTCAACCTACCAAACCTAACAGGCAACTGCACATGCAAGCCTAACAGCTTTACAGAGCAACCCATGCTAGATCACACACTCACTTTGACAGTACAAAGATACAGAGAAACAGGAAGGAGGTGGGAAGGGCGAGCGGTGAGCAGGTGAAGAGTGCTCCATCACACCTAAGCAGAACGATGTGAATAAAGGTTTAGAGATTAGAGTGGAGGCATCTTAAGGGCAGAGGAGCGGGAGGAGGAAGAAGAGATGAAATTAATATGTCAAAGAACTACTGTAGCAGCTGTTGCATTAAAGAAAAAAAAACCCAAAGCAGACAGATCCAGCAGTATAAACAGGAATTGAAGGAGACATGAAGGACAGAAGAGTGGTAGTGGGGCACGTGTTGGGTTATCAGCCAGCCCCTCGCATCAGCAGATTTCTAAGCGTGTCTCCCAGGAATAACACATGTTAATATGTCCTTCATAACATGGCGGGATGCTGTTGCTAGGCTGTGAATGTTATTTCAATAGACTCTGTGCATAACAGAAGTCTGTTGTCACAGGTTTCCAGAAGGTGGCACATCCATTTCCTGTTCCAGTTCATTTTCCCACAGCTTTGTTTCATGGTTTCAGGTTTGAACCGGAAACACATTATGACACCTTCACATGGGTTTCCCATTCAAATCTGCATTCAATCAAACGAAGCTATAGGAGAATTAACCGGTACCGGAAACAGGTACTGTATGCCACCTTCCAGAAACCCAGGACTAGTTATGCACAGAGCCTCCCCCCATATTCCCTTCATATAAGGGTTTAAATGTTTTTTCTTCATGCACTTCTGGCATTAAGACAGCTTATATGGTCATGCAATTCCCACTCAATACAGCTGAGCCTAATAATCAGTGGCAGCCAGTACCATGCCGCAGTTAGGCTAAATGAGATTTCACCACTGCATGTCCCAAACATGTACAATAGATAGAAGACACTCGTGTCCCCGACAAAGAAGCTGGAATATTTAGTGAGAGAACTGGAGTGCAACAACAAGATGGGAGAGAAAAAGAGAGACATCGGGGGGTGGGGGGCGTTTAAGGAAAGACAAAGATGTGAATGTCCAGTGAAAGTTGACAGAAGCCAGGTTGCACAAACCCCCTGCCATTTTGCTGTGGAAGCGCCGGGGGGTGGGGCAGCTTGAGCCGCTCATACTCACTTCACTGGGGGAAATAGTCCCTTGTCCTGTGCCTGTTTCTGGACCTGTACCATGTAGGTTCTAATGTGAGAGAAACAAACAAAAAGAAAGAGGTGCCACATGGTTGCTTAGGTACTGTAGTCCACACGGCTTCCGGTGTGACGGTAGGCTGATCGTGCCCGGCACACACACACACACACACTGCGAACTTGACCATGACCGCACAATTCAATGAGAACACATAACAGATTCTTTCGAGGCTGTCGGGGAGAGAAATAATGACAGAATGTCCTTTGGAAATTTTCTTTGGCACCTTGTGAATAATGAAGAAAACTAAAACACGTGTGTGTGTGTGTGTGTGTGTGTGTGTGTGTGTGTGTGTGTGTGTGTGTGTGTGTGTGTGTGTGTGTGTGTGTGTGTGAGATACCTCATAAGGATATGAAATGTTCATTGAATCAATAACACAAAAACCCGCCTGCACTTTGAACGACAGACTGAATGGGAGATAACCTCCAGATAGCTTTTAGAGAGATTTCTAATAGCGCTACATTGAGCCTAGCTGCGACCATGACTGATCCATATTCTGTTCTTTTATCAACTCACTGCACATTGCATCTACTCAGCGCAGCATGAAGTGCCACAGCACTGCTCCTTTCATCAGAACCATCTTGGGATCCGATGAGTCCATTCACCTTAAAAAACGGTTCAAATCATGATGCTCACGTCAATAAGGCTTTCACTGTGAGAACAGATGAGCCCATTTCTATTCAAGGACAATTGAAGTACAGTAGGAGGAGGCTTAGTTCAGTGCTCTGAATAGAAAAATCAAATGAGCTCAACAGACCAGGCCTGTCACAATTATTACATAATCGTCTAGTCGCAATTATCTGAGTAATCGCAATTATTTTGTCATAATTATTTTTGTCATAATCGTCTCCATGTTGAAAAGTAAGCACATCAAAAAAGCAGAAATAGCTGATCTAGACGCTTATAAGCTGTAAGCTTGTGGACACGTTGTAAGCTTGTGATCAGCTATTTCCGCTATTCTTTCGTATAAAATGAATGTCAGTCATTTCTTTGTATGTTTCAGTTATTTGACATATCTTCCCTGTGCAATTTTTGATTACGAAGTCTAAAAGGCAAGCAGGAATCACAAATATTAGTGTGACAATTAATCATCAACTTAAATTTGTAATGGTGACAGCCCTATCAACAGGACTGTACTATAGCTATAGCCCTAGGTTCTGTCTTCTCAAAATTCGATTTCATATAAATAGATTTAGACCTACATGTCCTGCAAGACTGGGGGCGGGACGGGGGGATTTTAAACCATTGTACCTGTTCAGCTGATTGAATCAGTTTGTTACAACAACCATTTTATACAACTACTCATATCCTGCCAGCATGTTGCAACTGAGATACTAACTAATGGGACGTAGAAACCATCTATTTCCCCCCCAGTAGATGTCATTATTAGCGTCTTGTCTTATTTAATTACTACATGTACAGTAGCAAGCAATTCCATAACAAAAGGCCACAGGACAAAAGCAACATGCATACAAATGTCATCACGTTAGAAATGTGTTCAAGGCTGTAATTTGAAAAGCTCCTTTTGATCATTATGTTCTTGTCCGTTGCAATGTGAAGCTTGAGCAGCTTGTCAACAAAATTACACATTTTTATGCCATATTCTTCCCAACCTTAGCATCAATTATGTAGCATTTCAAGGAGAGTGGTTTGGAATTGGGAGAACTTCATTAGTGCTGCTGTACCAAAAAATAATGACTGTTTAATTACACAATAAATGACTCATTAATGGCGCTATGAAATCAAAATGAAAAATAAAAATCTGAAAGAAAAACATCCAGTTTACAATAATATACATTATGCAAGATAATGTGACAGGTTAACATTTTGTGTTTTCATATCAAAATTACACTACAGTGCTTCAAAGGTATCCTTATTACAACAAAGAAAGAGTAAATGAGCTGTAATGCATCATCTAAAAAGGATTCTTCATCAACAAGCCACAACAATAACAACAAAGGACCGCTATGTCACCATTACAGATCAAATGGTTAATTTACAGATAGAGGACAGCCCTATGGTCAGAAGCGGAAAAATACATTGCCAATAGGGACATTACTGCCCAGAAGGACCTATTAAGACATACCAATAACTTCTCTCTGGCTATGGATTAATATACTAGCCTGTAGACACTGCAATCCCAACATTACAAACGTAACTCAATCATATAGGACCTGTTCGAATGGTTCTAATGTTGACATGAGTTTCATTTATGGATCCATAACACAATTTCAGTGGAATGAAGGCAATTTCATTAATTGACTGGGAGCAAGTCACGTTCCAGTGTGCAAACATTTCCTTTTGACCTCCTATTGACCAGTTTGCCTACACAAAGGTTTTGTAGTGGGTGTGCAAGCTCTTTTTTTTTTCTTTTAATGAAAGCATTTGGCCCTTGAAATATGTAAGCTGTTCCCTCTCCCAGTTGCATCATGTATAGTACCTGCTACAGATTGCTGCATCATGTGAGTACAGTACTTGTAAGATAACCTGCTACAGTCAGAATGCTGCATCATGTGTGTACTGTGTACAGTACTTGTAGGATACCCTGCTACAGTCAGAATGCTGCATCATGTGTACACAGTACTTGTAGGTTACTTCAAGAATACATTGTGCACTGTAAGTACAGTAGGCTACCTGTGAGCTGAGTTGAGTCTTTATCCAGTTGAAGTAGTAGTTGAGGTCACTTCCCTCCATCAGCTCACGTCCCCAGGCGGCCAGTTTGGCGATGATCCTTGCGGCCTGGTAGAGGAAGGAGGAAATTCATATAGAGCATGTTTAAATAATCTTATTTTGTTTATTTGTCTCTAATATAAGCCACACCAACACTGATTCCATCATTGTTGGTGTGGCCTATATAAGAGACCAGTGTTTGTTACACTGCCATTTGTTAATTCTGAGGAAGGCCAGCAGGCCGAAACGATATGGAGCCAGATTGTGCGTCTGTGCGACACTTTTTTCCTCTTTCTAACTCAGTGGTTCTCAACCATGATATAGAAAAAGACTATTACTGCATCCAATGTAATCAACAAACTGTACTATAAAACTGGTCAAACATTGGCCAAATTACTAATAATAGGAGAAAATAGCAGAGCTTGTAGATCGGCTATTTTCACAATATTTATCTGTGGAACCGGGTCAAACTAAATGTAATGCCTACAATTCCAAGTGCTGGTCAGGGTGGGGGGGTCCCCAGTTCAAATATGATTATTTTTGGGGAGGTCATTGCCTGAAAAGGTTGAGAACCACAATACTAACTTACCATGTGGACAGTGAATAGGTCCTGACGATTCAGCATGGGAAGAAAGTAGGACCACGCAGTGTTCTTAGTCTTCTTGGCATAGTCAAAGAAGATGTTCACCCTCTGATGGTTCTCCTGACAGACAAGTGAATTAACAAGCAATGACGTACAATGACTGAAAAAGACTTAAACGAGCGATTTCATTTGCTGGATAACTTGTATAATTCAATCAATAGCAGCATTCAAATAAATCAACCTGGCTCATCTGATGCGTCAATAAAATACGTTAATACAACTAGAGGAACTAGAGTGCTTTGCAAACACTATAGATACACACGGAGATAGACGGGAACGCCCAGGAACGCCCCATTCGATTTTGGCTCGGGGGGAAGACAGAACGATCTGCCTCATAGAGTTACATCATACACGATCGTTTGGATCACCTTCAGAGCTATTTTATGGACGATAGAAACATTGTCAGCCAAGAAAAATCCATCAGAAGGACAGCTGGAACACAATCGTCCACTCGCCCTCTGAAAAGTTGACTTATTATTAAGATATATGTGACTAAAAAGACCAAACATTGACAATCTATGAGCTCACAGCGCGGCGGAACGCAACACGTTGTAACTGTGAGCTAGATTGGCAATGTTTGGTTTATGTTCCCCCCAGAATACGTAAACTGGGGTTCATGTGGTTTATCAGATTATCCTTATATCTTATTGCATTAGTCAAGTTTCAGCACAAGCACCATTGAGACCGGAGATCTGTTTCCCTCTTTCCAGCTCCGTCTGAATACCAAAACACTCACCCCAAAACACAGTCGCCCCGGGGTAAACCCGCCGGTATTCACCTGGTATTCCTAAACGTAAACTCAGTAAAACTATGCCTAACCCTGAACTTATTTCAAACCTTATCCTCTGTAAAACAAATACAAGAATACAAGAACCGCTGGTCGGTGAGAAAAATGGGGGCGGGCGTGTTTTGGGGCGAGTCTTCTGGTTATCTCTCCTCTCGCTCCTTGTTACAAAACATGTTTACATATGCACAGTGTTTAATCGCCTGGTAGAGACACTATTACAAGATATGATCAATTAAACTTACCATAATATCAAAACCCAACAGCCATTAAGTCATCAATAATGTTTATAGTGAATTTGAAGTACAGTTTAGAGACTGTTTTGTGAACGGCACGTACCGACGCCATTATCATTTGGAGACGTGCGTCATTTAATATCATGCAGGATTTACACACTGCTTAACCTCCGTGTTCATTGCCAGATTAACAATTGTGTTTTCTGTAGGTTTTTAAATGAGGATAGCCAGGTTTGGCTTGTTTTGTGTGTAAATCGCTGCATGCTGCGTTTCCAAACTGTAATGGCGTCGATGTCTCCTGTACTTGGAATTCACTAAAACGTGTTCTATAAACATCATTGATGAATGGCTTTTGCTTTTTGATATTATGATAAGTTTAATTGATCATATCGATAGAAAATGTAATAGTGTCTCTTACAAGGCGATTAAATCCGATATCCTCGGGCCATTGTGTTGTGTTGGATCCAATCGGACTCTTGTTTAATTTGCTAATGTAGCATTCCTTGTCGAGTGGCAACAAGGTTCAGTGCCTGTGATCTGGCAAGCCATGACGCCTGCTTTTAAATTGGTATACTTTTACAGCATGTGAGTTTGAAAACCCTGCATCCCTCCGTCTATACCAGCTGGGGGAAATCTGTGTTTTCCCCCGAGCCGACTCTGCCTCCGTAGGTACGACCCACTGATGACACTACGCCGTGTGCATGTATAGAGCAGTGGTTCTCAAAGTGGGGTCCAGGGACCCTCAGGGTTCCTTGGGGGGGTGTTCCAAATGGACCCTTACAGGTCTGTAACTCTGAGAGTATACAAATGGAACCAAATGGACCCCAAGGGTCCTGTCAGTGTTATGGGGGTCCTTGAAAGTTACACATTTGAGAACCACTGCTGTAGAGCATCATGTCAGCTATTAAAATGCACATGACAAGCTTAATAATGATGGTTCTCGAGGCTAGAAGTGATCCAGTGGAGTGCTAAAATACTTCTGCAACATCTTCTCATGAAAACAATCTATATGCGAGTACATGTCCCTGCACAGTAAAATCCTGTGAAAAAGGTCCTTATCTCCATATCTTTTTACTGTGGTGAAAGCGAGCCATTTTCCGCAGGGGATCACACTACAATGGCGGATCGCGTTAGAAATATTATTGCTCCAGTCGTTAGTCGGGACCCTCGACCATCGCGTAGACACCCTTTGTTTACATCCGGATCGTCGTGGAGGCTTCTACAGCTCTAAACAGATCAGCGTAAACGGTAAGAACGCTGGCACTGGATGTACCCCGTTTTAAAAGACCTCTGGCACTTGATGTGTTAAGTACAGTACTTGAGAAAATGTGCTTAGTTACTTTACACACGGTGTGTGTGTGTGTGTGTGTGTGTGTGTGTGTGTGTGTGTGTGTGTGTGTGTGTGTGTGTGTGTGTGTGTGTGTGTGTGTGTGTGTGTGTGTGTGTGTGTTTTACCTGCAGAGTGTCATCGATCAGAGTCAGGATATACTGGACTGTTTGCTCCTTGGAGATGTGAGCCATCAGGTTCAGAAAGGTCTTCGCACACTGAGCACAAACAATATGAAAAGGTTCAGAAAGGTCTTCGCATCACCGAGCACAAACAATATTAAATTGAAAGTCTGTCTGCATCCATACGTCTCTAAATCAACAATGCTTCTGCTTGCCACAGTGGGTCCATTCTTCACTCTCAAGAGCTATTATCTTTACACTCTCAGAGAGATAAGATTTTGACAGAAGATTTAGCTGTGTATCTTTTGTATAGAATAAAATAAAATGACCCGCACACCGTCTACACTTGCACAATAGGGACAACCTTATTTAAGCAACGTTTTGGTCAATAGACCCTCTTCAGGCATCTGAAGGCTGTGTATCTTTTGAAAACATTCCCATGTGTTAGCTCTGTGCCGTCAGCCAAGAATGCAAGACAATGTTTCTTTGAGAGAGGTAAACACATTTGTCACAGTGCAATTGATTTTATACCATTTTAATGGAGCTGTACTATATAGTTGTCATGAATGTATCATCTTCAGTACCGAATCAGAATATTTCAAAGGTTTTCAATACTCATGGATGCTAACAAAGTTGTTGCACTACTGCAGTACCAACGTTATTTTATGATGGTGATGACATACTGTTACTGTTTTATTTGAACACAGGGGAGCCACCTGTGTTTTGTCTGTCTGTTTGTATCTATCTGGATGTTTCGATACTGGTGACAATGTATATATCTAATAAAGTATATAATCATCAGCATCATCATATCTCAGGACAACTACAAAATATTGTTTTCAGTTCATGATAGTCATTCATTTTTTTTATTAAAAGTCAGATTTTTTAATGCCGTTGAGGTATAATATTGAACTTAAATGTCCAGTATAGTGACAACACCAGTATTGTATGTATGCCACTGTACAAACAGAAATACAGTTGGATTCACAGTTCAGAAAGTATTAAAGTACTGATAGCTTGATACCTGATGTCCTTCATTGGTCAGAATGACCTGTTTCTCCTCAGAGTGAGCCACCTCAAACTTCTTAATGAACTCACAGTCCTCTGCAGAAATCATCTGACCCCTGCAACAAAAAAAGAAAGAAAACTTAAATTAAAGCTACAATCCAGGACTTTAACCCATTTAGAAAATTATACCTGAGGCCTATTTTAAGAACGCCTTCTAAATCTTAACCTAAGTTTTCAGAAAATCTTCAATTTCTTATTCAAAATGTTAAGAAAATTCCTGTTGCTATATACATAGCTATATTGCTATATACATAGCATCTAAAATGACACAGATGCTTTCCCAGTTTTAAAAGGTATAACAACGTATAGGCTTTCCCGGTCTTAAAAGGGTTAATGAATAATAATATTAAACAATCTGTATGGTACATTATGTTAATAAAATAATGACAAACACATCTGCGTCGTTGGAGGTGGTGTCCCTACATTAATGAGAAGTTTGGACCCTGAACATATTACTACCGGTATAATGGTAGTTTGGTGACCCCTTTCCTGTCCCTAATTATAGTCAGCCTGCACAATAGTGACACTCACTCTGAAAATACCACAACTGAGCTTCAAGAGAGCCACAGTGAACAGCCCCTGGCTACCACAGTTAAAGTACATCCACATAATAATCAAGGGTGTGTATATCACAACAAGGAAAAAGGAAAAGAAAAAGAAGACTATATGAACCATTTTGTATTATTATACACATACAGCCATAAAGAGGAAGCATCACACAAGACACTGACTCACATGGCAAGGACTACTGTATCCAGATCTAGAGGCTACAGTCTAGTCCTCGCTCTGGTGACTAGAACGCAAAACTGTACAACAGTGGTGCTAGTCAGAGATTTTTTTTGTCATGGCTAAATAAATCCATCAACCTATTTTCCTGTCACAGTAGTGAGACCTCTCGATCTCAATAGAAGCATACGTTGCAGAATATCAGCATATTATAACAAGCACAGAGCACTGGAGTGAACTCCTACTTACTGGAGGTAGGACTGCCAGTTGACCTGGTTGGCTCGAACCTCAGCTGCCTTAGCAGCAATGATGTTCGTGGGGACTGCAGCATCCACAGCCCCGCGGATGTCCATGTTTGAATGTGTCGACTAAAACAATGTGTGTCCTGATCGAATGTCACACCACCTGGATGGGAAAAAAAGTATTAGATGGAGTGCCAAGTAGTGTTAAGCGCAATACTAGGCCCTTTCGGAACCCTGTATACCTTTTTTGTATTTGGGATGACGGTATCCAGTTATCTTGGATACCATCATCCCAAATACAAAAAAAAGGTATACAGGGTTCCGAAAGGGGCTAAGCACAATACATGCTCCTAACAAAGTTTTCGGAAAGGGAGCTGATTTAACAAGTAAATTGACGTAATTCAGACGGTGGGCGGTCTCAGAACTTTTTCTCAGAACTCCTGCAGCCCCAGATGTCCTGACTGGACTAGCAGCAATGTGACGTCACAGATGATGAGGCTAGAGAGGTACATACATACACTGTGGCTTAAGCTTGGTCTCTGATAACAGCCATTAAAGACAGTCCAAATCAATTTCAGGAAACAATATGACATGTCTTGAATACTCACTCATACATTACTCACTCAGTAGGACACTGGGATTGGAAGGTTTATTGTAGCCTTGGATCAAGACTATCATATATGTATTTTATATGTATTTTATCGAGTCTGGCTTTCGTATCTGCAAATGTCAAAAAAAAGATCTATGATAGTGTTGATCCAAGGCTGGGTTTATTGCTTGATATAAAATCCCAACGATTTGAATCAATGTTGATGTTAGGACAACAATAACTCGTAATGACTTGGAATTGACACCTATACGTCTGTATGATCTAATATTGGTGGTGATCATCATCTGACCATCTTCACACTGAAGCTACAATATAAGTTAGCCCTGCAGTAGCCTTGGATCACAAGACGGTCATCTGTCATATAATATATGACAGTCTTGTATCAAGGCATCAAGGCTAGCCCTGCAGTAGCCTTGGATCAAGAGTATCATAGATTCTGACATTTGCATAGCATAGACACGACAGTAAAAGTCAGATAAAATAAATCTATGATTGTCTTGATCCAAAGCTATACCTATATGTATGATCTAATATTGGTGGTGATCATCATCTGCCCATCTTCCCAGTTCCCACTGAAGCTACAATATAGTTAGCCCTGTAGCAATGTACTGTTACAGCTGGCTCTGCTAACAGCAGGTCATGCTAACTGAGAGAGAAGCAATGTCACGACACACGGCAGATCGTGTAGCGGGCAAAACAGTTGAAAGTACAAGCTTAAAATGCTGTCTACATGTTAATTGTATACATTCGCATTCCCCAAAGTGAAGGTCAAATGATTCATGTTATCTAGCCACAGCTGTTAGCTGTTATAGCTAGGCTCTAGAACATAAGAGGAGGATGGATGCTAACCTAAGCTAGCGCTGCTTCGCTGTCATAATGAAGACAGAATAGTAATTTATATGTAATTTAACACTACTGTTTGTTTCTCTAACATTATTTATTTTTCTAAGACTCGGATTTGACCGACAAGACATAGAATAACGAAAGAATACAGTGTGTTAGAATATCTCACCCTCCTCTTCCCTCTGCAGCTCACAGATGACAACACGCTCTATCATGTGACACCAACGATCACATGACTCACTAGATGGCAGCGGTGTAAAGTAACTGAAGTACATTTACTCAAGTACTGTATTTGAGTACAATTTCAAGATAGCCTACTTTTAATTTACTTGAGTATTTCCATTTGTTTAGACTTGTAGTTTACACTTCTACTCCACTACATTTCAGAGTCAAATCTTTTCTACATTTGACAGTTGAGTTACTTTGCTAATTGAATTAATGACATTATTATTATTCAGAAATCCTTTACACAAATGTAAAATGATGTGACGCATTGTGAGCAAGTAGATGCTATTTTCAAATAGCCAAAGAGTATAAAATGGGGCTCATAATAATAATAATAATGATAATAATAATAATGATAAACATAATAATAATAATAATAATAATAATAATAATAAAAAGTGGGTATTGAGTTTGTTTTTAAAGATATCTGTGGTCCTTCCCTGTCCTATATGTAAAACATAATAATTAAAAAGTTAATACACCTGTTTATATATTATTCATATCTCTCCGACATGAGATGTTTGTAAGGGACAACATTGGACTCCTATTTCTTGTGCCAGGCTTATTGGTTGGTGAAATCAGCCGGTGTGTTCTTCCAAATTGGTTGTCTAGAATAGATGGAAGACGGGCAATAGGTGGATTCAGTTCAAGATGTCTGCGTGGATTGGCAGATGGGGGGAATATTTGACCATTGGGAGCATCCTTTGAGTAAGTGTGACTCAGATATGTAATGGTGTCATACTAGGAACCAGGGGAGGGTGTTGACAAAATAGTCCTGTTATGATTTCCTTACATGTGTTGAGCTGGGTGTCATGTAGACATAAAGGAATACATTAAATTGAATAATCAAATGGGAAATAATGAGAACTGCTTCAACTGTGGCATTAAGTGACATACCTGAAGAGAATGGTGTGTAACTTTCCCTATACTGTGAAAGTATGGCTCTAAATTCACAGACCTCTTAAAACAAAAACAAAGCCTCACTTATGAAAAGCCCATTTGCCTCAAGAGCGCCACCATCGTTCCAGTGCTGCTTGTCTTGCAGCACATTAAAGACAGCCTCCCTGCAAACTGGATCCACTAACAGTTTGAATTTACTGTAGTGCCAATCGCTCCACAGACGACGCTGTCTCAACTGCACTCCATCTCACTTTGTCCCATCTAGAGAAAGAATAACACCTACGCCAGGCTCCTGACTTCATCGACTTCAGCTCGGCATTCAACACCATAATTCCACATTTGGTGGGAAAAAAACAGTTGGTGGAAAAGCTGAGGTTGCTGAATGTGGACTATGGCACCTGCACCTGGATCCTCAACTTCCGGTCTCAGAGGCAACAGAGAGTCAGTGTTGACAGCCAAACATCGAGAACGATCTCAGTGAGCACAGGATCGCCCTAGGGCTGTGTCCTGAGCCCCCTGTTGTTCAGTCCGTTGACCCACGACTGCACTGCCAAATCTGGCAGTAACCACATCCTCAAGTTCGCCGATGACACAACCGTGGTGGGACCCATTAGTAATAATGTTGAGTCTGCTTACAGGAAGGAGGTTTAACAATTGACACAATCTCTTCCTAAATGTGGACAAAACAAAGAGATGGCGATCGATTTCAGGAAAGGCAGCAACCACCATCACACACCGCTGACCATCGGTGGCACCCCTGTGGAAAGGGTTAATACCATCACGTTAATACCATCACGTTAATACCATCACGTTCCAGGTTCATCGGGCAGACGACCTGACCTCCACCGCCAACACCACGCATCATTAAAAAAGCTCAAAAGGGCAGGCCTTCCTACTCCTCTCCTCGCCACCATTGAGTCCATTCTAACCTACGGCCTCACTTCCTGGTTTGGCAGCTGCAAGGCACAAGAGAAACGTCAGCTGAACCGTGTGGTGAAGACAGCTGGGAGGATCATTGGTGCCTCCTTGTTAGGGCTCTATACAGAACGCTGTGCCCGAAGAGCTGTAGCAGCAGTGGCTCAGAGCCTCTGCCTAATGACAAAAAGCCTAATATCTCCCCCGGCCAAGGGAGCATTCCCCTTTAGGGATTAGGCTAGTGGATAAGATGTTGGCTTTCGACGTGGAGACCCTGGTTCGAATCCCTGGCGTTACAGAGCCACCAGCATCATTAGGGACCCCTGCCACCCTTCCCATTACCTGTTTGCCCTCTGGGAAGAGGTAGGAGCATTAAGGCCAGAACGAGCAGGATGCGAAACAGCTTCTTCCCGAGTGCAGTGAGGACTGTAAATGAATTGCGCCCCCTGCCAATCACCCCCCCCCCCAAAACCAACTGACCTAATTGATTGGACTGTACTTGACTGGACATGATGAAATTGCACTTCTGAAATGCACCATGGCACTTTACCTATATGTGATGCGCTGGTAACTTTTAGATGATTTGCACGTCATACATATATATATATTTTTTTTGTTTTAATGTTTCTCTATGTTGTGTTTTAGTTTTGGTCTTTTTATGATGTTTTTAGATGGTTTGAAGTTTTATGTTACACTGCAAGTGGCTGAAGGAAAACGGTATTTCATATCTCTGCTGTGGGGCAGAAACTAACTATGTCCAAAATATTAACTGATCAGGAACTGAAAAAGACCATGTTTTTTAAAACAACACAATACTGCCTCATCCAAGTTGGTATGATGACTTTATACATGGTCAGATACTTGAATGTGTCCTTATATTATCATCACTTTACCCAAATCCAGCTCAAGTGGAGTTTTTGACCATTCATTTGGAGATAATTGTTTTGTCCATCATTGATTAGAATAACAGGAAAAAACCAAAGGTTGGAGTTAGGTGGTTTGAACGACAGATTTAGGATCCAACGGAGTTAGGAGGTTTAGTCAGAAGTGCTTTTTAATACTCTTTTTTCATTGGTTCAATGTTTGTAAAACCCACCCACAGACGTAGGCCTAAAGGGTGTTCAATAGCACTGATTTGTTTTTGAAAAATGGAGATAGTTAGTTTCTGCCAGACAGCGGTGATATTCTTTATCTATGTAAGTACATACGGAAATTGACAAAGTGATTCTGAGATTCTGATTCTGATGATTTGTTTCAGCTCAGAGGCAATCACTGAGGTCTGGAGTCAGCTGATTGCTCGCAGCAAAGAGCTTTGATCTGTGTGCCTTGAGTGACAACACAGTGACATACACTATAAGTCTAATGTCATCCCAAATCAGCATCAAAGCTGTATATCGTCTCTTGCGGTCTGTTGAGTACGGTCAAATACACATAGAAATAGATCGATATAAATACAGTAATGCTGTATTATTCACACATGTGTTTCAATGTTTTAATGTATTACTTATGACCTTGTGGTGGAGTTCATTAAATGACAGAGGATTGTATACAATCACATTTGAGCACATGGACTGTCATTAGTCCTCCTCTCTGTCTCCATCTTACTCGCACACTAAGACCTCTCAGCTTAATCTGGCCTTAAGCTGGTGGAGATGCAGCAGCGAAGCACAGAGAAATCAGGATTGGATTCAGTGGAAACTCCCTTCTAATCCCCCTCTGTCCTCTCCGACTGTAAACACACACACAGTCTGCTCTCACCAGGGGTTCACTGACACTTCCTTCTCTCTCCGTTCCAACACACAATGTGCTTCACAACATAGGCTAAAGGAGCAGGGGACTGCTGCTCACCCATGGTTTCAATTCAGCTTTCTGACAGGCCTCGCCTTGGTAGCGGGGCACCGTGGATGGACCATGCCAAGCGTTAGGGTGATGAGACGGTGGGACTTAAGGCCCTCGTCTGCGATACGGGGGATCCGGCGCAACAGAGCCCAGATGTGGCGGGGTGTACGGGGACTGCTCCAGTCCTGCAGGCATGGTGAGGGTTACCAGGCACCGGCGGCATTCAATGACCATGACCATGACCGTGACAGAGAGGAACAACAAATGTGCCTGGAGGTAATGACATGCTACATCTTCATACGCATACATACCATCACCTCTGTTCTATTTTAGCACTGGTGTGCAAACCAATACTGTGAGGATAGTTGTTTTCCTTGAGGTTAAGTATGTTTGGGTAAACAGGCCCCTATACTTACAGTAGTATAGGGCTCTATACTAGGCCTCCCTTCTGTTTTCACTCTACACTGTTTCTGTTTCTACACTAAATATCTTCGCCAAAAATAGCAGGTCAACAAGCTCACAACAGATTGACGATTTTGCCAAATGTTCACCCCCAGAATAGGGACTGAAGTGGTTAAAAAGTATGTCAAAAGACTTATATATTTCAAATGCTAAATACCACAGAAATGAAATTACATAGGACTATCAGGGAACAGACTTTCATCAAGGCAATTGATTTTGAAAATCCAATTAATCATTTGTAGTATGGATGGAGTAACTATTTCGCTTCAATTTTCGGTTTGTTTGTTTGTTTTGTTTTATTTTTTTCTGATGGTGTCAGCTCATAATTAGTTAGATATACCGTAATGCTGTTTTCATAGTCTGCAGCCTGAGGGTCACACATATATTTAGGGATGCACTTCCTGTCTATACAGGATTTAGGATTAAGCAGATCTAAGATGTTGTGTCTATAAATAGTATGATATGAACTTGTGACCAATGAAAAGAAAGTTTGGGATACATCTAAAGAGCTGACACCAGATAGATGGCTGGCAACAATTCATATCTTGATAAAACCGTTCACGAGAAATATCTAGTTTGCTGTTTTGAATGAAATGGGTGGATAAGTGAGGATTTTTTATGACTTTCAGTATAAATTGGAAGCATGTTACTATTCACAGACAAGTTAGGGTAAAGTCATTTACATTGGTCATACAATGGAAAGTATCAGATTTTCAACTAAACAACTTGATGGTGTGTTGCGTTGTTTACTTGCAAATATGTTATATTCGATACTGTTGTACGACCATGTAATTGTCTAAGCATGTATCTGAGGAAAAGGGAGCTCATTTTGACTTGTGCAGCTGCCAGAATGGAGTGTGAAGATAATACAGCACACATCTTAGGTCATTGTTATGGAGACAACCTGTTGCTCTTACAGTACAAAGGCAAAGCATTCAAGTCTAGCGCTAGCTACTTAACCCTCAAGTTAGACCTTGTCTGTGGAATCGTGTTGCTAGGGAACTGAATTGGTCCAAGTTTAGTTTCTGTCAGCAACTGATGTTCACAAACACTGCAACAGAAAATATTTAGAAATGTAGCTGTCATGTGTGAAAAGGTCTATTTTCCCGAAGGTGCTACTATGACTTAATTGGAACGAAACCGTTCATATAGTATATGCAATGCAAACATTCACAAATGTAACATAATCTTTAACTGGATGAAGGAATGTAATTAACTTATAAATTGTTTCCCAGATGTTTCAATTTGTCAAAAAAAACTAAACTTTGATTTTGAATAGTAATGTCTGATTAAAATAATGATCTAGACAATTCTCAAATAATGTATAATAGGCATTTCCTTACATTGCCCTTTATATATAATCAATCCTCTATCTGTTCATCATTTAAAATACAGTGTTGAACTTGATTATGATGAATGTGTTTATAACCCCCAGTCAGCATATTTTGACAATGATTAAAGACTATTCCTGAATTCCGTGGTTGTTGGGAGCCGGATCAACTGACCCCCAATGAGTAATTGGTTTCTCACAACTTATCGATTGATGTAAATTTCATTTCCCCTCTCAGCATGAGATGGGCCCATGCAGCACTTCTACCAATATCATTGAGCCTTTAGTTATCACTGAACCCCTTGTTATGAAAGGCAGCTTACTGCAGTAACTTGCATTGAATCAATTTAAGATTTCTTGGGGTTGCTATTAAGAGGGGGAAAAACTGGTGGTATCAATACAGGTTATCATTTTATATGAGAAGTAACTCAAAGATTTAACCTGAAAGGCTGTTAATTTCAACAGAAAATGATCTTGTGCATTCCTAATCAATGGTGATGATAGGGACAATGCTATGGATGTATTTCTAGATTACAAAGAAGAACAGAATGGAGCTTGGATCTGAGGATTAGATTCTGAAATGTATAGAGAATGTTCATTGATTCAGATGTAGTGATGGATATCTGTCGAAATTCAACACAAGGACAACAACAACTATTTCTGAAAAAGAACAACAACAACAACACATATATATATAAAAATAAAACCTCAATAACATTTTTTACTTTTGCTAAGAATATACTTCAGTCCCGGCTCCCAGTCACCAGCTTTTTGGTCTTGAAAAAAAAAGTCAATCAAAGGTTCATTTCCCCAAGCATTACCGCAAACTTGCATGATTGTGCCATTCTTACATCATACATCAAAGAATGGCTTGATAGAAGCCATTCTCAGTGGTATTTCAAGTATGTCTATTAAGTCGCAGTGACCAAATCCAAATTCAATCTGTCTCAATGATACGCTGTGAAACAACATTTGTTTTGCTGAACAGGACCTCGTTTTTGGTTAAAATTGCATTGTTTGTCCTCAGGTCACTGGGAAAAATGTGTTTTGTTTTGTTCATCGTTTTGGCTTTTTACAAGCTTTTTGCTTTTTTTAAAGCCTTTTGCCAGTAAATTCTGCATTATGTTTTATTTTTGTAAACACACTCCTCCGCTCGGCAGCCTTCTCTTTTTGTACAAAAGACTCTGGGGTCAGTCACCTAACTGCTGCAGCAGAATGCATCATTTCCGTTGAGGTGTGTGTGTGTGTGTGTGTGTGTGTGTGTGTGTGTGTGTGTGTGTGTGTGTGTGTGTGTGTGTGGGTGGGTGGGTGTGTGTGTGTGTGTGTGTGTGTGTGTGTGTGTGTTGGGGGGGGGGGGGGGGGGGGGGTGGTCGGGCGGGGGGGTGGGCGTGCATGTGTGAGAGAGAAAGTGCGTGAGAAAGAGAGAGAGAGGAAATCAATCTGGCCGTGTTGATTGTGGGACTACATTGTACAATGTACAGAGGAAGGTGTTACATGAAGTGATATGAAGAGTCACATGTCCTTGTCTCTAATGAGTGGTTGTTTAGGACAGTGGTGCACAAACTGCAGAATCGTGAATAGTATCATCTGAGAAATTGCAAGAGGGACAGAGCTGTATTTTGTCCATGATAATTTATCTCTGATAAATGGATCTGGGTAGTAGCCTATATAGATTCACAGAAGTCTACATACAGTTAATTTCAGTCATCACTTGGTCCTTTATCGTCAATGTCAGGTCTGTGACCAAAAACCGTGTCTCTTATTCAATTTCTAAATCCCTAAGATTTGAAAGCCACATTAACAAACTGTTTCATATATGTTTATATCATCTCAGGAATACATCCAGGATCAGATGAATTTCAAGTTTTAGTTTTAAAGACACCAAAATCCTTTAATTTTTCACACCTTGAATATTGCACTGATGTTTTATATATCTTCAGTAAACAAAAACCTCTCAATAGGCTCATAAATGTACAGACCACTGCTGCCAGGCATTCAGCTAGGAGAAGAAAATACATCTCAGTGCATTATAAATAGTGTATTATTATTATTATTATTTGTATGTGGCATCTAGTTAAAGTTCATTGTATAGATTCTGGGATGCATGTATACACAGCAATGCCATTTTTGCAAGAATGACAATGTGACTGATATAATGACCAAAAAAAAAAAAACAGAAGAGGGGAATTAGTAAAAACAGTAAGATTTTTGTTAAAAATAAAAGCAGAATAATAGTTCAAGAAGTCTGATACTGGATCTGGTAAGGCTGTCACCCTTTACTGAAATGATAATCAATGAAAAGTGAATTTGGATTAACAAGATTATAATAATAAGCCACAGCATGCTGAAGGAGAAATCCTGTTCAGAATGTCATAATCAGAGTATTTCAATGTATCTTCTTCAATATATTTGTTTAATACTGTATCTAGGTGTTATTCAATTGAGTACATACTGCCATCTAGTGGCGATATGTTATAAGATGTATATGCCCATTGGGACAAATAGTTTGGTTCAGGTACAAAATACATTATGTGTGTGTGTGTGTGTGTGTGTGTGTGTGTGTGTGTGTGTGTGTGTGTGTGTGTGTGTGTGTGTGTGTGTGTGTGTGTGTGTGTGTGTGTGTGTGTGTGTGTGTGTGTGTGTGTGCGTGCGTGCGTGCGTGCGTGCGTGCGTGCGTGCGTGCGTATATATGTATATATATATATATATATAATATATAGCCAGTACAAAAGCATACTACCAGAAACAATGCCCTTGTTAGAACCTGGATAATAATTGAGTACATACTGCCATCTAGTGGCAGTATGTACTAACTAACCCAAAATGAAGAGAAGTCAGATCTCACATTGCTGGATATTTTAAAAACACCTGAAATACATTCGCAGAGGAACTACTAAAAGGAGTAATAGTTGTACCCTATAACAACACCAGCAGATGGCAGTATTGTATTATTCCGCGTCACTGCTGCATCTGAATGGTAGGGCAGGCTGCATAGATGAGTTGCTGCGGACAGAAATATGTAATGCAACAGACCTCTTCACAATGTTTATGGATTAACTTCAGGATGTTGGTCAATGAATATGAGAGCGAATCACATTGGAAAACGTCAGTGAGTAACACTGTAGCCTACGTCGCTGGATACATAGGTTATTTAACGGGGCGAAATAAGAAAGAAAATCTGTTTCAGAACCTCGGATAGCGACATTGCTTCAGTTTATTTGACTGGGGCGGCGCGCCTGTCATACAGTTTCAGCTTGTTTCGTAGCTAGCCTACATGAAATAGGCTGCTATACCAATAGGACTTAAGTGGTGAGGCATAGTCAATAACATTAAAACATGTCATGTCATTTTTTTAGATTCGTTTTAAATTCTAGGGGCTTTAATGATGAAGAAGAGATATAGATGTTACTAGTTACATTTTACCCTTTTCTCATTTAGGGGCCCCTCATTTTTTGAGAACCCCGTTCTCAAAGTGCGGTCCGGGGACCCCCGGAGGTCCATGAGGAGGTTCAAGGGGGTCCCCAGCCAGATTAGTTAATATAGCATCAAATGCAGTTTAACCACTCAGCTAACTAACAAATGGTGAGCTTGTAGATCTGCTTTTTTTTATCTTGAAGAAATTCAAAACATAAAAAAAAAATTAAAAAAAATGGTGAGCTTGTAGATCTGCTTTTTTATCTTTTAAAAAAAAATAAACTTTTTTGGATGTTTTAAAAACATTTTAACCACAGAAATCTTGTATGGGGAGCAAGACGCTGAACCCCTAATTGCTCCCGATGAGCAGGTTGGTGCCATGGTTTCCTCCACCATCGGTGTATGACTGTGTGTGTGAATGGCTGGGTGAATGTAATGCACAATCTATGTAAAGCGCTTTGGATAGAAAACGCTATATAAATGTACCATTTACCATGGTAATAATGGTCCGTGTCTACCGTGTTCATGCAGTGCTTCTCAACCTATGGGTCGGGACCCCCAGAGGGGTCCACATGATGGGGGGGGGGGGGGGGGGGAGTATAGCCTAATCAACAACGGGTCAAACATTGGCCAAATTGTCAAATAATATAAGAAACAATATAAACAATTTGAAAATAGCCAATCTAAGAGTTTGTAGATCTGCTATTTTCACAATATTTATATGTGGAACCGAAAATGTAATGCCCTAAAATTTCAAGTGCTTATCAGGGTGGGGGGATCCCCAGTTCAAATATGATTATTTTAAGGGGTCCCCAGTTCAAGTATAATTATTTTGGGGGGTCCCCAGCTCAAATACGATTATTTTGAGCCGGGTCACGGCCTGAAAAGGTTGAGAACCACTAGTGACTGCACACAGAGCTTTATTAATGTAATTCCAGTAGGCTACTACACACTTGCAGAGAGGAGGAGACGCATGCGTACTGACACGAAGCAGCCGGTCGGGGGAGGAAAAAAAAAATCCGTATGATTGTTGCGAACGGATGTAATCAAGGCAAAGAATTACCTCTCTCTGGGCATACATGGTGAAATTGTAAGTATTTGTGGCCAAATTGATGTACGCGTGCAACGGGCTATAGTTGGTGATCAGAGCGCATGGGGCTGTTAATTAATAATGAATCCTAGGTGTTTTATATAAAACGGCGTGTTTCACTATAGTGTGTTGCCATCCATCCATCCAGTTACATCCAGTGGTCTTTTTAACAGACCCAGGCTGTCTTTTTGTCTGTGGTCGGTTGGTTGTCCTGGGTGATGATGAAGCTGTGGGTCTTCTTCCATTGATGTGATGCTGTAACGGTTTTGTCGTTGTTACACTGTCTGCACATGGACACTGGTCAGTTCCCAAGCAAGCCTCATACATACTGTACATGTGCTATTGTTGTTGTTATTTTTTTAAATTCTAAGCTTTAATGAGAACTGTAGTTCATTTGCTGATCTAATTTTATCCTCTGAATGGATGGATGGATGGATGGATACCACCACCACCCCCCCACCCCCATTTCAGCTTCATCATCAGCTGTTGAGGCAAAGCTAATGCAATTGTGTCAGCTTTGAAGTATAGCCATACCCGACACCTATTAAACGCGTAAAGTATATGCCAGATTTGGCCACACGCACAAATCTGTTCATTAGCCCAACATGCACGGAGTATTTCGATAAACTGTTATGCGGATCCATTTTAGAAATGGACAAATGGTTTTGTATCCGCTGCGATGGAACGATGCTGCGGTTATATTCGCCAAGCTGCGCCTTCAAGAAGTCCCCCTCCCATCCCATGATGTTGCCTCTATATACCAAATCTTCTTACATGTATTAAGCACAGTTTCTTCTTATGCCATGTAGTAGCTTAATAATAAGGCAGTTGAAAGCAATATAGCTTTGTTACATAAATAATCTGATAGAATTGGCTGATGTTTGGTGTTCACACTGCCAGTGATGACACATCTATTACAATCAGAGTAGGAGGACTGGAAGTCTTTCTATGTGCACTGCTGCCATATAGGCCTACAACCTACATGGGAATTCTGTTGATAAAGACTAAGCATTGGCAGTTATTATTATTGCCAGTATAGCCCAATCAACCATCAACGTGGCAATATAGACTATATGGCAGGACAGAATGTGGCAAGTTGGCAAATCATGATTGAAAAGCATTAAGAGAAGAGGTTTTGTGTGTGTGTGTGTGGGGGGGGGGGGGGGGGGGGTAATTGTGTGTTTGCGTTTATGTAATATTGCCCATTGTAATTCTATTGTAAATTCTAAATAGATTCTATATATTCTTTGACACATCATGCACCTAGGACTTGTGGTAATGCATTGGCATTCACAAATAGGACATTTATGGGGTTGGGGGCTACAGAAGGTTATATGACCATGGCCTGACCTCCTAATTTCTTTTGCCTCTGTCTCTATGCTATGAAATGTGCTTCGATGCTCATTGCTCACACATAGTTGAACAATAAAAAAAAAATGCTTAGATTCCTCCAGCATTCCATTACAATATGACCCTTGGGCATGCATGCCAACACATGCCCTGTGCCAAGGAACCTCAACAAGCCATTACTTCCTCTGTGTGTGTGTGTGTGTGTGTGTGTGTGTGTGTGTGTGTGTGTGTGTGTGTGTGTGTGTGTGTGTGTGTGTGTGTGTGTGTGTGTGTGTGTGTGTGTGTGTGTGCATGTGTGCGTGCGTGCGTGTGTGTGTGTGTGCGCGCGAGAGCGCGTGTGCGTTTGTGTAAGTGAGCAAATGAGATGGATGTCAGTAAGAGAAATTGAACAAATTACTGTACGTTAATACAAGTGGTCACTCATCCAAAGCGTCAGGATTAACCACTTAAACCCCAGCATCCATATTGTGGGGAAAGCTTTTGCAGAAAATAGCAGATTGACAAGCTCACAATCGGCTCACAGAAAACAGAAAATACACTAGTACACTATAGAGCCCTGAGGGACTCCGCTCAACCGCATGGGGTTTAAGTGGATAAACATTTGATGCTGTTTTAACAAGGATCCTTCCCAGGATTCTTGAGCATCTACGAGAATGACCTGGACAGTGTTGTTCAGATAGCTTAATATGTTGTATATCATTCCTGATATTGTTGTATTTGAGAAAATATGCAGTTATTTCCCCCATAATCTAGTACACTAGTTTGCAGTGTTTTCTGATATTATTGACTGTCATACATTTCCCACTTAGAAATTAATGATGATTTTTCTGTCATGGTTTCATTTAGAACTATGTCTTATGATTAAACATTGGGAGCTTAATTGTGGATTAGGGTTAGTTTCTTCCTTTAGCAGTTATATTTTTATCCTGAACCTGAACCCATTTGGGTTGGTGTTACACACGGTAACCAGAAGACTCGCCCCAAAACACGCTCGCCCCCATTCTTTCCGCGGACCAGCGGTTCTTGTATTCTTGTATTGAAGATAAGGTTAGAAATAAGTTTAGGTTTAGGCATAGTTTACTGAGGTTATGTTTAGGAATACCAGGTGAAGATTTGGCCTGGGGCGACTGTGTTTTGGGGCGAGCATTTTGGTATTCGTACACACCGGTTCACCTTTTTGTCATAATGTAGAATCAACCTGGTGCTGGTAATATATGGACAACATCATGCCATTAGGTCTGTCTTCAGTGTCTGAACAGGGCTGACATTTTACTTTACATGACGATTAATTGTCACATGTAATTGCGATTTAACAATTTAATTGTGTTTTTGGCATTGGACATTGGAACATAAGTACAAATGTCTGTTTGGCTTTTAGGCTTGGTAAAGAAAAATTGCACAGGGCAGATAATGACAAACGGCTTGATTATATAAAGAAATGACTGACATATTTAATAATTTTAGACTTGCTTTAGATTATGCTATTTCTGCTATTTTCTGAAAATGCTTGAAAAAATATGAACATTTTCCAACGTGGAAAACGGTTATGACGATTATGCAAAAACAGAATTGCGGATTTTGTCAAATAGTTGCGATCAGACAATTATGTAATAATTGTGACAGGCAGGCCTATATGTCTCAATGTGCTTCCTTCTACTGTGTCTGCAGCCCATGGGATCAGAGCGGATGGCGATGCGAAAGAGGCAGATGTCGGTGCAGCAGGAGTCGACAGCGGGAGGCACTGCACCGGCCCTGCAGGGCCAGCCGGGCCAGGCCGGTCCACGGGGCTCAAACACATGCTGCTTCTGCTGGTGCTGCTGCTGTAGCTGCTCTTGGTAAGGTCTTCTCTTTCCCAAAGCCTGGGTTATATATACATTGCTGTACATTGGTGTCAAATGCTGAAAATTGCCAAACTACCAAAGCTCACATACGCGCTGCGATGTGACTATAGGGTTGGGATCCGGAACCGGAGGAATCGGAGGAACCGGATCCAACATTGAAGAATCGGTTCCATCACATTTGGAACCGTTTTTTATCACACTGTCAGAGCAGGCATGTGGACTTCTCGTCTGCTATACAGTTACAATACCAGTGGTTCTCAAACTTTTAAATTTCAAGGACCACCATAACTCTGAGAGTGTACAAATGGATCCAAATGGACTCTGGAGGGTCCATTTGGTTCCATTTGTACACTCTCAGAGTTACAGACCTGTTAGGGTCCATTTGGAACCCCCCTATAGGAATCGTTAAAGTCAACCGCTACGGAATCGGACCGTTAAGAGGGAATCGTTAAGGAGCTGGAATCGTTAAAATCCTAAAGGATCCCAGCCCTAGATGTGGCGCGTTGTGTGAGCTTATAGATCTGCTATTGTTGTTAAGCATGATCCAGAACTGCATGGCCCACTGTGTTCAGTCTGGCTGACATTGCCGCAGGCTGAGCCAAGTCTGTATATAGGCCCCACCACCAAACTAGTGTCCTTGCATTGTGCGTCTGAGACATGGAATGGAGTTTCTCATCTCAGCTACTCATTAATCTGCTCTTTGCACAGCTTACTTCACCATCCTGTGCAAGGCCTTCAGTTATTAGAAATTCACCGTACTTCATTATGCACATGTTCAAAGACATTAAAGGGAGAGTTCACCCCCAAAATGACTTTTTTTCAATCGATTAGTCACCCCATGGAGACTTGAATTCATGGATGTTTTTCAGTTTTTGTCGCATTCCCATCAAATTATTGGTTTAGGAATGAAAAAACAAACAAAAAAACATATCCATGAATTCAAGTCTCCATGAGGTGACTAATCAATAGAAAAGGTCATTTTGAGGGTCTC
Source organism: Gymnoscopelus microlampas (assembly GCF_963454915.1). Classification (NCBI taxonomy): domain Eukaryota; kingdom Metazoa; phylum Chordata; class Actinopteri; order Myctophiformes; family Myctophidae; genus Gymnoscopelus; species Gymnoscopelus microlampas. The sequence goes on along the minus strand of NC_139942.1, from coordinate 42,377,641 downwards.
TTTAACACTCTTTTCCAGGGGCATTCTGGTGGCTCGGACTGGTTGTGGTGTCCAGAACCTTATAAGCACAGACAGAAACTGTAGCATCATAGGTTCAGGTCTGGCCCTGTGTTACATGGTCATAGTTTTACATCTCTTATCCTCAAGGGGGGCTCATGGCTGTGGAATATTTAGTTTTCTGGCTCTATAACGTGTCGTGTCTACGTCATTTTCATCATTAGGAATGAAGACAGGGAAGAAAGGAATCGAAAGGCCTCTTACGATGTCAAAGAAGGGACCACAGACTGTGAGGACAGGTCGGTCTCAAAGGGCTTCACTGCACAAAGTCATGATTTCATATAGAGCTGTCGTGATCATGAAATGTTATTTGACAATTAATTGTCTATGTTTTTGGCGTTGAACATTGGAACATATAAATTAAAATCACATTTCTGTTTGGCTTTTAGGCTTTGTAAACAAAAAATGCACAGGGCAGACATGACAAATAAGAAATGACACATTTAATAACTTTATACTTTCAAAAATAAAAATACTAAAAGTGCAAATAGCTGATCAGATCTGCTATTTCCATTCTTGTCTTCGGAGATGTATGAAAAGATTTCATCATGGAAACGATTGTGATTTTGACGACTATGAAAATAATTGCGATGATCTCAAATCAATCAATGTTATAACTGTGACAAGCCTAACTTCATATACAAAAATGAAAAGAAAAAAAAGAAAAACAACTAAAGCTAAAATCACAGACTTCCCTGCTGTCTCTCTCTAGTCCTCAGCCCACGTTGGAGGAGGTGCGCTTGTGGGGTCAGTCGTTTGACAAGCTGATGTGCTGCCCGGTGGGGAGGGCCTCCTTCCGGCAATTCCTTCGCACGGAGTTCAGCGAGGAGAACATGCTCTTCTGGTTGGCCTGCGACGAGTTCACTAAAGACACCAACAAGGGTGCGGTCGAGGAGAAGGCCCGGATCATCTACGAAGACTACATCTCCATCCTCTCTCCGAAAGAGGTCTGGTTATAGCTCCCCCTTTCAAAACCTTCCTACAGTATATGTCCGTGGTTCTCAAAGTGGGGTCTGGCAATTTAACCAGTTTAACCCTATTAATACTTCAGCTGTCTAAACTATTTTTGAAAAAGTGTGAAAAATCTTGAAATGTTTTTGACAAATTGGGAATAATCTTGGAAGCTTTTAACAACACAAATCTTAGCGGGGTCCCTGACTCAACATCTTTTCATGGGGGGTCCGCTACACATCGAAACAGTTGGCCGTATGATTTTTCAAGATTTGTCATGTAGATGCTGTCCTCTTTTGTCTTCTATTCCAGGTGAGTCTTGACTCCCGTGTGCGTGAGGTGATCAACAGGAACATGCAGGAGCCCACCTCTCACACGTTTGACGACGCCCAGCTGCAGATCTACACGTTAATGCAAAGAGACTCGTATCCTCGCTACATGAACTCCTCTGCCTACAAAAACCTGCTCAACAGCCTGTCAGAGCAGTCCCCTGAATCTTAGGGTGGTGAAGACCTGTGATCTTTTTAACTCTTGTTAACTCCCCGTCCCTCACATCCCCTCCCCTCACCCATTTCTTTAGATGTTCAGTGTACGATTACATGAACCGGGCCATTCCTCCTGGCCCGTCCTCCCAGGGATCTCAGCGCTATTGTGATCTGCACCTGACCGAAGACACTCAGGTCTCAGAAATCTCCCGAGGGCTTGACACTACAAGTACTGCTACAGATCAACATAGCAAAACACTCCAAAGGAATACTAATACATTTGTTTCCTGTTGTCTTTTGGATAGAAATAATCTATTTTATTTGTGTTCAAAGTTATTTTTCTTTTTTTATGGTCTGTTTTCTTTTTTTGTATGATTGTTTGAGGGAGAAAATGATTCCTACTGTAGATTATATATTTATGAGTTTGTAAATAGTAAAAGAAAAAGGGAATTGTGGGTATTTTATGGGGTTCTATTTACTGCGTATGAAAATCAAAGCTCAAGTCAAAGGCTAAGTGTTAGCTGTACTTGCAGGCAGCTTTGTGGGGTACTGTATGGTTTACCTTGGTTCCAACCTGTTTTCTGTCAGCCAACCTCACCTGTACCTGTAACAGTGACTTGGCAACTCCAGTTCTTGTACATGTTTTGAGTACCACTTAAGCCCTATTTTAAAACAAAAAGTGACAATGGTCAAGACTGACTTTTACCTAGCAAAATCCTTAAACTAAGACTCGGGATTTTGCTGTGTATGTTTGTCACAGAGTGCAATTTGGTGTTTCCCTAACAAGTTATGGTAAGTGAAGGGAAGGTACATTACTGTATCTACTCTTTTGTAACTAGTATTTAACTTCACCTATCAGAGACAGAAGGAAATATTTCATTCGAATGTTTCTCATTCAGCACCTCATAGTATTTTGCAATATTCAAAGGTAGTTGTTATATACTTACAATTAGTCAGGCATCAGAAACTAAGAGATTATATTTTATATATAAAGAATTATTGCCAATATTGAAATACCAGCAAGTATTATGGACGAGCAAACAAAGTCATAAACTGTCAATTAAAAAGAGAAAAATGAGAGTACTCAACTATAATAAGCATGGCCATTTCCTTGATAGGAAATTGAGTCCTTTGTCATGTTAATGAGGTAGATTTAAGATTGCTAATACTCTACAGAGCGAATAGTGGCAGTGGTCCATAGCCAGTGAGCAACTCTGTGACTTATCATAGTTTAAAAAGCCTTGTTATTTTATCAATTTAGTTGATGGTTCAAAATGACTCTGGGGTCAGGCCATCTTAGCAGTGACACCAAAGCTACCACGTAAACTGTGCTCATACATTTAACGTTTTCCACATACGAAAATTTGGAGTTGCCAAGTGTCAAATATGTAAAATATATATGCTAGTTTTAGTTAAATGATTTTGTTGCCTCACAAACATGTCACTCAAAGACAATATCCTCATTTGGGGAAGTGCCTTGACATTCAAGTTTTGTGACATCTTTATCATTGGCAACAGTTGTTTTCAAACACTTGCCATATGGATGGGTACTACTAGTGCACTCTTAAGTCAGTTACTGGAATCCCCCCCACCCTCCCCTCCCCTCATCGGCCAAGTTATTGCATGTGTTTTGTCTCTATTCCTTAGTCATGACTACATTAATCGATTTTGGTAGTGTTACCAAACAGTATGGTGATGTTGACAACACAGGCTGATGAGGCTGGGTAATCTGAACAACTGTCTGCCAGTCTGTGTACTACACAGTGGCACTTCTGCTTCTACTCAAGCCTATACTTTGTTGTACAACAGTGTTACTCGCCCTTATTTCGAACGAAAAAAACCTATGTCGATGTGGGTGACACCGTCGCAAGCCAAAGTATAACATTGTCGCCGTCAGGTGGGAACCTTGTATGTCCAAAATCGTTACTTGTCAGGACATTGGGGTAAAACAATTATCAGAGTTCCAATACATCCAATGTCGTTATTTTCGAATGTTTGTAGAGAAAATAGCCGATCCACATCGTGACGCGTTGTGAGCTCGTGGATGAGCTATTTTCCCTACTTTTGCGCACCATTGGCATACAGCGGAGTACAAAATAGGGCTTTTATTTAAAGAATTAAATAAAATACATCAAAAGATTTAATATATATATATATATATACCAGGTTTCTGCCCGACAGTGACGATATAGGCTTTAGAGTACATTTTCTACTTGCTATGTGCAATTTGAGCTGATGGTTACATCACATGGATCAACCTCAAACACAATCTAAGCCAATGGTTTGGAGTGATACTGCCTATAAATGTTGTTTCTTCTTCTGTTTACTAGCCTATATGAAATGTGTTATTTTTGCGATATGTTTACTAAATAATACATTAAAAAAAATAATGTGAATGTTTACAGTATATGGTTTAGCTTTTTTCTGTTTCTCTCCAAGAAAATAATGATTTGTGGGCATTTTGATTCTAAAATAAAGCACAATAATTTTACTGACCCGAGTGACTTCATCACACAAGCACATTTGTACCGTTATCGCTTGCAGTAAGGTCTTCCCAATGAATACTTGCAGAAAGTGTTGTACCCTGACAATTATCTTCTGCCAAGTGTAATTCAAAGTATTTCGGGCAAGACAAGTGCTTTAAAAGATCTGTTGGAATGATGACCAGCCTATGAAACATTTATGAATAAAAAGTGAAATTAACTCTATTTTTGCGTGACACTGTAGTATAAGGAAGTAGGACATTAACACTGTGTATATATATATTTTTTTAAGTTGAAATAGGGAGATATGTTTCTGCTCGACAGCAACGATCGAGTGGTTGCACCTGGCAAAATACATAACAGATAATGGTGTGCTCGGTTGTTCAGCAAGTGACATTATACTGTCCCTATTCAGATTAACATGAATATTCACATTCATGTGATGCATATTCCACCAATTCAACTCAGAACTGAACAGCTTGGGTCTGCAAATCTTTTACCAATAGCCATAGTAAATTACTTATTGCAAAAAGCCAACGAAAATTCAGACTGAAACAAAGGATGCTTGTTCGGTTTTATAAACGCCAACAAAGATTCATGCACAAAATTAGCTATAATATAAGCAGAATAGATCACACAATAAATTGGAGAGACTGATGAAAGACATTTTCTTTACTATTTAATCAAATGATTACATTTCATTGGGAAATTAAATAAAACATAGTGGGGGGCAAAGCAAAACGGTAGTAACTGCGAGTAAATTCTGTCAAAAAATGTTAAAACGACATATAAAAAAATGTTGGTAAAAGAAATGGTGAGACGAGATTGATCGTATATATCTGACAGCGAACATAGCTAAAAACATAATCGAACAATTGAACGGAGGGGGGGCGGGACCCAACAACGGACTGTGTCTATCGAACAATTGAACGGAGGGGGGGCAGGACCCGACAACAGACTGCATCTATGAACATTATATTCAAATAATAAAAGCAGTGGTGTATTTGTATGGCAATTTGTGCACCAGGTACCACATAAAACAAACGTTCCAATCTGTTGCAGATGGACAGATTCCTGGTCCGGGAATTTTGCTACTCTTCTGAATTCCAAGGTTGTTGCTTGTATATTCAGCAGAACTGGAGAAAAAGACAGAAATAAATATATATAAATAAATTAAAAAAAAAATACGCATACATTAATGTGAACCAGGATCAGCGACTGGTAACACTTATAAGTGAATTATAATGCATTACAGCTATGAGAATTATAATACACAATGATTCTGGGGAAAAGAAAGCCTGTGAGTGACCAGTAAATATGAAGTATTATGATTATGATTACTTGACCTTATAAGTCATTATAAAATGTTGCATGCATATGCAACATGCATGCATATGTTATGAGTACTGTTATAAAGAATTATGAGTATTTATGAGCGCTTATAACTATAATTATAATCTTACAAGAAAGCACCCTCTCCAAATAGACAAGTACATCAGTCAATACTTGGCATTAACAACATACCTTCCATCTATTTCCGCAGTCATTACAGAAGACGAATGTGGTCATGGGCTCATCAGCACTGCGAGTCTGAACCTGGGGACGATCACATACACACAAACTGATTAGCACGATTTTAGACGTTTTGTTTTTTTACTACTGTACTCATACAGTAACCAGCTCAGTGGTCTGGTGGTTTAGAGTATCCGCCCTGAGATTGGGAGGTCAGTTTTCAATCCCCAGCCGAGTCATACCAAAAGACTACAAGATCACGATGACACAATGTGAGCATGTAGGTCTGCTATTCTCTGCTGTTCTCGGCGAGCGACACCATCGCTCGACGGAGCATAAATTATGTTTTAGAAGTAGGCTAGTGCGCTATTGGGAAGAAATCAAAAACAAACTATCTCCATTGACTGGGGAGTGTTCGACTGTCTATTCGAATCGTCCACTTTTTTGGATACACCCCCTAATCAAATTCATATAAAACTGGGGCTCCATGAAATGACAAGGGTTGAAAATCACTGTAAGGTGAAATCCTCATACCTGTGTATATGTGCACTTCTTCCCCTTGCACTTGCCACAAGTAAACATATCTGACTGTGTGCCTCCGGTGGTGGACAACTGGTGGTCCCTGACAGCCTCTTTGGTCAAGTTCTTTCTCATCTCTCTCAGCTCATCGCTGGCCATTTCCTGCAAGAACAGAGAGGGGCCGACAATAACACGGAATGCCATCATTTGACCAACACAACGGGGTAGATGTGATCAGCTATGTGAAAAGGAAAATAAACTTCCCATTGAGCCAAAACTAATTTAGGAGAAAAACACCACCACATATTCTAAAAGAGGTTTAAAACGTCAATACTTTTGACTTTTTGTGGCAGCCGAGTGTTTTGCCAATGGTTATGAGGGAAATCCAACTGTGATGGTTTTACAACAAGAATAGGATTGAAATGTTTTTCTCCTGAACACGAAACGCATGAAATTGTGCGGAATCATATGGGTGAACATAATATGCTGCACAGGTAAAGATCAGGGACAAGTAGCAATGTCTTCCAGATCCATGATTGGTGATGATATTAAAGTTTGAGTGTTACAGGGCAGCAGTTTAACAACAATTTTCATAATCAATTATTCAGAAGATTATTCTAAGAATCTGTTAATTATTCAATTCATTTAATACACCATCATTGTGGTAAAACAATGTAATAAAGTACACAATGAATGATTGTAAATGCTTATGACAAGTTATCTACCCAAACATCTTGAAATAGTTTAAAAGGAAACTTCAACATTTTTTACTTTTTTTTGGAACACAAATGACTGAAATCAGTCGTGACGATTTCAGTCTAATCCATGTAACCAACCTCTGCGGTCATCCTGGCCATGCGCTCGGGGGACACGTTCCCACACAGCACAGTCCTCCTCAGGTTGGGGTTTTTCACGTCCTTCAGGTTGGAGATGCGGCTCCGCACTCGGTTCTTGAACTTCATGTCGGTGCACTTGAACTCTTGGAAGATGAGTGATGGCAAGTCAAGGAAGTTTTAAGCTTAAAAACAACTATTACTAAGCAATACTGTTGAATGCTATGTATTACTGGAAATGCAGCATAAATTAGGGATGGGCATTTAATAAAACCTTTAAAACCAGTAGGCGATTAATATAGTTTAGATTATTTTCAAATCCAGTCGACTAGTTGCACATCACATTCCTAGTTTATTTTTAGAACACCCGGCATACATCCAGCAAGTGCTATGTGAGAGCAATGTAAAAAGGAGGAGGCAGGGTGCACAATCTATATTGGTTAGGTGCTGGCTACAGCAAAAAGTTAAAAACTAAGATACGAATGTGCATAATTGTTTATAATATACACCTACTTGTTTAATGACCCAACATTTCAACCCAGAAGTCTTCATCAGGACATAATGATGAATGTATTCACACACACCATGCAACAGATCTCCACATTGCAGAAACAATCTGTAGCATGTTGTGTGAATAAATCTAGATGGGCTAGATTTAGAGCACCATGACATTATGTGATATCACAAAATAGACATTTCAACTTAATCTAAACAGCAGATACCATTAACCGCCAACTGGTAGTCAACACCTGTTCCACACCCGCTTATTCAACTATTCATGCCAATCCCTAATACAAAGCTAGAAGATAGAAATTGTTTAAATAAATTAGGTATCCACAAACAAAATCTCAGAACTATCATAAATGGCAAAAATGCATAATCCTTAAGAATCATGTCCCGTTTCTTATACGCTGTGGTCAACAGAGTGCAAACGTTCAACAGGATATATTCTTCGATTTGTGCCCCAAGTTCGTCACAGTCAGCACCAATAGCAACATGGTCATCTGAAACAAAACAGGATGAGAGAAAGGGATGAAAAAGTGTGTGTGTCTATCTGTGCATGCATGCAGTTTTTAAACATGTATAAAATAAAGCAAACATTAAGCCTAGAATTAACAAGCACAAATCAGAAACCCATTCTCTGTGTTGACAGCACTGGCTGTTCCATATTCTAATAATGGGATTACCTCCTGTTTGCAGTGCAGCGCACAGCAGCTCTCTGCACTTGATCCTAACAGAGTCTGAGGTGGTTGGTGCGCGGGGAAAAGTGGAGATGAGTGTGTTGGTTGGAACGTCTGCAGGCTCACTCTTGCTGCTTGAGTTACTGTTCGAGCTGTTGAAGGAACATTGAGAGAACATCTTAGCTGGCAATAGCACTGTACGGCACTGGTTCTCAACCTTTTTAACTTCAAACTAAGACCTCCAGTTTGATATGCATTAGGCCATTTGTTGTGATTTTATTAATCTCTGGGACTCCAATCTATATTGCAAAATCCTCAGTGTTAAATTGCACAAAACGTCATTTCACCCACTTCTTTTCACCTGTAAACCTGTGATGCGACAATAAAATTGATTCTTAACTCAAGAGTGTACAACCTGTCAAACGGTATGCATTTTGACATCAAAGTACGCTGGTATGATTTGCCTCTTTACAGTACACAAAAAGCTGGCGACGCCTTATGAGCTTGTGTGCAGCACTCGAGTTTACGCTGAAAGCAGACCGTAGATCTCTGTCAGGAGGCATGCCCTAATAATGCTGTCTGACGATGTTATGTCAAACAAGTGGTGTCTTTCTCCATGTACGTGTATATCTCTTGCTCTCTTTGCCTCTCACACTCTCTGTATAGTCAGCATGGCACTGTGTGGAACAGACACTGCGTGGCGTTGCAAACTTTAGAAAACTCCCCAATGGGGTGACCCGATAGCAGTGGTTTGATTCCCGTCCGGCTACTATCTCTCCGCATTTCTTATCTCTGTCTCTCTCTATTCTCACTATCAACACAGACAAAAAAAAATCCCCAAAAATATATTAAAAAAAGAAATAAATCTCCCCAATGACAACAAAACTATGTTGACTAGACAATGTTAGTGTAACTAGGAGATTCGACTAATAGATCTACCCACTAACTAGGATGCAATAAAGCTGACAAGACATGAGATTTTAGTGTACTTGACGCAAAGAAATTAAGTACAAATAATAATGAATCAGACTCTGCATGTGGAAACACTCGTACAAAATCTGTGAGTACCCCCGCTTTGTGAATGAAGCCCTTTGACTTTTAGGGGGAAATCCCTAGATAGTGTTGTTGCACTGTTGCTGAACAACAACTAATATGCATTTTGTTTCGCTGAACAACAACTATATGCATTTTGTTTCCTTCACCTTTCCTCTTTTGGCTCTGGGCTTCCCTGCGAGGGAGAGGCAGGTGTTGACGGCTCTTTCCTCTTCTCCTCTGAAGATTTGTCTCCACCTCCAGGCTCATCTGGCATGCAGAAGAAACACGGTGTCAAACACCACCACAATTGTACCAAGACAGCTCAACAAAACAAAGTGCTTGCCCAAGTGAGATGGCAACTTGAAGAGTGAGAAATTGCTATTTGAGTATTATAAAGTACACACTGTTTGCGTTGATGTACTACACAGTGAGTGGGGGAAAAGCAAGTAGCATTACAATCAGGCAAAGACAGACAGAGGACACTAGTATAGTAATAATGACAATAATAAAGGAATTACCTAAAAGCTTCTTCCATGATTTGATCAAGGCCTTGGCTAGGGACGTCACCTCATCATCTGTGCTCTGCTTGCGGATGGCATTGACAGACATCCCAATTCTAGTGGACTGGAGAAAGACTTTGCTTCAGTACATCGACACTTAAAAACTGTGCAATCAAGATTCAAGAGAAGGAACGTGCAAAGATACCTGAAGTAATTCCAGACTCATGGGGATACATCGCAGCTCCTTCAATAGGTCCAAAGCCCCAGACTGCAGGGGGGAAAATGGTTTAATACACTCCTCACTGAATGTATGTACTAGAAACTAGATTGTGTACGACAGTATTACATACCTATCTCGATTAATTCAGATTGCTCACATGTTTACAATTCTTGTTTTTGATCAACATTGAAACAACAGGAGTTTAATCTAAGCTTTTCAACTAGCAGCAGGGCTCTAAGGACGTCAATCAGTTCACCAATTAATAATTTACTGTCATACTACCCAGAGGTTTGTACCACATAGCCAGATAATCAACAGAGATCTACTAATACTTCTGGGGAAATCTAAATTTATTGAATGGGCTTGGACGGCAGAGAAAACCAGGGCTAACAACAAACAAATCCTGATACGGCCCATAATATGAAGGACAACCTTAAAGACTTTGCATTAGTTCTGTGATACTGTCGTCTTAAATTTCTAAATTGTTTCCAATCAGTTTTAGCCGTTTCATTGAATGCAGATATCACCAGACCTATCAGTAGGAGGAGATCTCTGATCATCTTACTTCACCCAGAAGATGAATCCTACTGATTTGGGTGCCTTTCCACCATTAGCTCCTTTAGTAGAAATTCTCATTTGCACACACATTCGGAAGGGAGGCTTGCCATGCAACTAGCTGAGTGCATTCATGCTCACCAGAGGATTAACCCCAACAATATCAGTGACCCCTGCATTTACTCTAGAGCCACTATCACAAGAAAATGCCAACTATGTATGCACGCAAGATACCTCATAATCTATACAGATTGCAGGATGAACTATACTGATTTTGGTAACCTCATGGTTCTTCTAGCACCTACTTCAGTGGATATTCAGTAGGGCAAAAGGATAGGTGGGCACCAAGGAAGAGTTGGCACCCCGGTGTTAAATTGGTTATTTTCCTCCAAAAAATGTTAAAAGACTAAATATTTGGAAGATTGTTAAAAAATGTAATATTTGGAAAATGTTTGTGGGTAAAGTATACATGATTAGAACATGCTTAAACATTTGACAATTAAGGTCTAATATTTCTAACATGACTCCGCCAGATAAGAAGCTATTTCTACAATTGCTACAAAACCTGTATATCCAGTCATTTTGGGGCATAAACAAGAAGTTGAAGGATAACATTAAGTCTGATAACGATGTACTGTGCATGTTCAAATCATGTATACTTTGCATTACTTAAATACAATTTGACAAAATAGCTAATTTTACATCGAGGTTCCTAGATGTCCCTAGTGCCTACCTATACTGTATCCTTCAGTACAACATAGGCTCCCCAAAAACTAACTTGTATAAATACAATTCTGTTACTAAAAAACACTGGCTGTCAGTCTTGTTTGATGACAGATCACTCTAGAATTTGACAGAGAATGAATCACAGTGTTTAGTCCAACTTGCTGCCAGGAACGCGCATTAAAACACAAACAACAACAACAATCCAATGTTTAGGTTTACCATTAGCATAGGCAGCTAACTGGCTAATTATCATTCTTGTGCGGCTACGCTAATGTTAACTCTTTCGTTACAATATCAACAAAATGCTCACAAAATGCATCACCAGAATGCCAAAACATGACTTAATACATTATTTCAACAGATGCATTTAGCTCAACTAAAACACAAAGAAGCCGGTTAGCTAGTCAGGCTTAAAAAAAAAGTACAAAAAAGGACCCCCAGTCTAAGCAGGTTTAGAAGCTAAGGTTAGCATGAAGCTAGTTTCAGATGAGTTGGATCCGGTTATTTTTGGACGGTGCAGAGACGTGTTTGTAATGTGGTGCTGCAGGTCGGATGGGTTTGATTTGTTGACATGTTAGGCTAACATCGCCAGACTAGTGAAGAGCTAATGCTAACAACGTAGCATAGCTAACGTGTAGCCATGCAACGTTACGAGCATCCATTCATCTCACCCCGCTTTTCTTCTGGGCCATTTTGTCCATTTTCTTGGCAATTCTGATGATCTCCTCTTCTTCCTTTTTGCCCATGTTGGCCGATCTGCAGGAACCGTAAAAAATAAATGGGTCGACGAGAAATAAAAAGCTGATGACAAAAGAGGCCACACACTCTCTCTCTCTCTCACACACACAAAACACACCGCCGTCCACTACATACACACAGCGGCGTCCGCCTAGCGGGCAGTAATACTCACTGCAGCCCCTAGCGGACTGTAATGTTCACTGCAGCCTACCATGCACAGCTCACCTCTATGGGCGGGTTGTGGACATAGACGAGGGGTCTTCAACAGGAGGTCCGGGACCCCTAGGGGGTCCTCAGAGTTACTACAGGGTCCGTGTACGTTCTGGCAGTTGGATTTTCTTTTGAAAACCACAAACAGAAAACCGCCCGTTGCGCTCGTTTTTCATTTTTCATTTTTCATTTAGGGTCGTGTCGGTTCTTTCGCTCCCGTTCGCTCCCGTGTTTCATTTTTCATTCTTCATTTTAACACAAGTTACGTTCGTTTCGCTCCCGTCTTTCATTTTTCATTCTTCAATAAAAAAATGAAACGTAAGAAAACAGGGTTTTGCTTTTTCATTCTTTCATTTCTCGATCTTAATTTCAAAGATACTGTAAAGACTAGACCAGAAGCGGAAGTAGATTTAGGACTTAAAAATAAAAGTGTGTGTTTGTGTGTGTGTATATATATATATATATATATATATATATATATATATATATATATATATATATATATAATTAAATATAATTTTATTATACCGTAGGCTACATGGTTATAACATTACTATGGCTACATCAATGTTAGACAGATGGACATATAGATAGATAGATAGATAGATAGATAGATAGATAGATAGATAATATAAATATATTATAGGCTACTGTCGGCTACACGGTTATAACATAAACATAATTATGATCGGCTATATTATTATATTAGGCTATTAACATTATGCAAGCTGTATATTTACCATGGTTACGTCAAAAAGAAGACAGACAGATCTATATCGGACGGACGGACGGACGGACGGGCAGATATAGGCCTACGTGATTCTCTTCTTTTCATTTAGACATGCGTTTTTTCATCCTAAATGTGTGTTATATTTATATTATTTAGTTGCAGCATGAAAAATGTATAGCAATATTACGGAATAGGAAAACAGAAACAAATCTACCTATAGAGAGGTTTCCTGTTAGTAAACATGAGAGGAATATGACCGCGCAGCTGCGGGGGGAAGCCTATGGGTGCGTTTGGAAATTACGCACCGGAGCACACTCGCCTATTAGTTTGTATTGGCCAGTGCGCTCACTGCCGCTCAGGGCTGTATTTTCGAACGCGCCTTCACCCGGGCATGCGCAGATTGCGCATTCTGCTCTGTGATGACGTCGCGCGGAAATCCGTCTATAGAATTCGAACTTGGAAAGTTGAGTTGAGACTAGCCAGGTTCACATGACATGGTGCCATGTACCCCAGGTTTATCGGCGTGTTCAACTCTCACATGTACATAAACGTTCAGATTTCAAATATAAAGTGCTTACCCCTGAGCCACGGATGTTACAAGGCGATCCGGACCGCGATAAGTACCCGTATCTCCCGTATTGTTCTATAAAAAGTATTTTAATCCCATCGCCAGCCATTTTCTTTTTTCTTTTTCTTTTTTTGTAATGTATCAGAGTGCAATACACCTCCCAACCATTAGTGTCGCATGGTTGAAAGTATTGGAGACAATTTGGAGAAAATGGCCGGCGATCGGATTAAAATGCTTTTTATTTAACATTACGGAAGATAAGGGTACTTATCGTGGTCCGGATCGTGAGGTAACATCCGTGGCTCGGGGGTAAGCACTTTATATTTGAAATTTGAACGTTTATGTACATGTGAGAGTTGGCAATGTAAAAAAAAAAATAGAACACGCCAATAAACCGGGGGGACATGGCACCATGACTGTCTGACAGTCCGGCTTTCCGACATGTCGGCAATTCCACATGTCGCCATTTCGACATGTCATCACTTAGACATATTCTAACTGTCAGAGTGGATGTACTTTCCATAGTTTTCAAACGACCCACCATCCCGACTTGACTTTGGCCAAGGGTGAGACCGCCGTTGGGGCCGTCAGCAGCGAAGTTGGGACCTCCATCCACCCTGCGCCATATACCGAGGTGTTCCTCAGCACGAGTGATGCGCGGGCTGACCCGTTGCCCGCGGGTTGGACCGCGGGGCGAGCGGGAGAGTCAAGAGATCAGAGGCAATTATCGTGGGGCGGGATGGTGCGGGCTGCGCAAAGACGCAAAAAAATAAAGAAAAGAAAAAGCATTTGATACCTTCTCTCTCTCCCATTGTTATCTCACTCTCCTATCTCCTACTCTCCAGTTCTTTCCTCCTGGCTGGAATCACCTGGGCTTATGTTAAATGTGTTGCTTATTTGAACAATGATGCACAGCTGCCTTTAATGTAGCCTAATGATATCCCCACTGCAACTTTAGTTTATATTGGAGTGTCCCTTGTAGTGCTGTTGTAGTAGGACTGGACACACTCACTGCAGCAGTGAGTGTGTCCAGTCCTACTACAACAGCACTACAAGGGAAGACGTGTTGCCAACTTAGCGATTTTGTCGATAGATTTAACTTCTTTCCAGACCCCCCCAGCGACTTATTTAGTGAAAAGCTTCTAGCGACAAATCTAGTTACTTTTTCTGGCCCAAGGGGTCACTCATAATAATTGTAGCATCATATTTTGCGCATTCGGACAGAACAGTTGAGATTTCATTAGACCACATCTCTGGCAATTGTACTTGAATTCTTATAATTTTAATGTGTATATGGTCTGTCAAGTTTATATTTTCATTTGGTATCAGTCATGAATTTATTAGAATTTATATCAAGCCGGATTTTTCCACGCGCGTAATTACGCACGCAAGTGCATGCTGTAACATAATAATACACAACGTGTACTGTACATATGTAGGCCTAGTAGGTTATAGCCATATAGCTCACTGCAGTAAACATTTTTGGGGGTCTTATTAGGGACCCCCAAACTCCAAGCTCCACCTTAGCGCCGCTCGAGCGGTTTCAGAAAAGAAAAATGAAAAAAACAAAAAACAAAAAACAAATAGCAGATCTACAAGCTCACAACAACTGTTATTGTGAGCTTGTAGATCTGCTATTTTCAAATAGCGTATGTATGTTAGTGGTTCATAATATAATAATTTATATCTGCGAAGTGTAGGATTATTATAATTATTATTGTTATTATTATATTATAATTGAAGTAAGCGCATCGGTTAGTGTGAGTGAGTGCATTCCCATGGCCCGGGTCTGTCTGTCTGTCTGTCTGTCTGTCTGTCTGTCTGTCTGTCTGTCTGTCTGTCTGTCTATCTATAGCCTATATCGCGAGCTTGTAGATTGGCTATTTTTGGTGTCACGGCCTGGGTGGGTGGGTGGGTTTGTCTGTCTGTCTGTCTGTCTGTCTGTCTGTCTGTCTGTCTGTCTGTCTGCCTGCCTGCCTGCCTGCCTGCCTGCCTGTCTGTCTGTCTGTCTGTATTCTTTATTAACAATGATTATTAACACCAGTTTACCAGTGCCCAGTCTTCCTGGTGCCCAAATTTCCCTAGCGCCCACTCATATCCACCCATAAGTGCCCACTCTTCCAAGTACCCACATGTCCCTAATGCCCATCTGTCTAACATTGATGTAGCCATAGTAATGTTATAATCATGTAGCCTACGGTATAATAAAATGATATTTAATTATATATATATATATATATATATATACACACAGACAAACACACACTTTCATATTTAAGTCCTAAATCTACTTCCGCTTCTGGTCTAGTCTTTACAGTATCTTTGATATTAAGATCGAGAAATGAAAGAATGAAAAAGCAAAACCCTGTTTTCTCTCTTAGGGATGCTAGGTTTCGAGTGGTTATGGTAAAAAGAAAAATCATATCACATAAAGATTTGGCAGACCCCCTGTAGTAACTCTGAGGACCCCCTAGAGTCTATCTGTGCACATCCCTGGCCACCCACAGTGGAGCAGCTAGGAACTCAGTGCCTATCTCATGGACGCAATCACATTGCCAGGCCCAGGATTTGAACCCAGGGCTTTCTGTTTACAAGACAGGCTCTCTACCCATTCAACTATGGCCACTCCTTTGAACAACGCAGTGGTTTTCAAATTCTTCATATCAAGGACCCCCAAATTGTATTTTGCTGCGGACCCTCATCTGAAGAGATTTTATGCCAGGGGGCCCCCAAAGAAAGTACTTTCAAAAGTATTAAAACTTTGTCACAATTATTTCAAGATTGTTTTGATTGATTGAATACTTTATTAACAGTTTGCAAAAAGCACAGAGGTACAGTTATACAATGAATTAAACATGTAGATCTGCTATTTGTAGGATTTGAACCCAGGACCTTTTGCCATTATGTAGAGAGAATCCGAACTCAATTAACTATTGTACTTGGATGGATTCCTCACAATAAAGCCAGAGGCTTGTTTCCATTGTGCTCCATAAACATTCAAACACCTAGAGATTCTAGACAAGCAACAGCACAATATACCAAAAACAAAAATCTGTATTTTGTTTGTATCGTTGTTAGTAGTCACTTAAATCAGAACACAAACTGGTCTGGATGAGCAGGCAGCATGCTAGCTCAGCTCACTGTGCTGAACATTGTCTAAATGATCCAAAAGTCGTGGGTTCAAATCCTCCTGCTCCTTTACTCTGAAGCATGTTTTGAAGACTTAACATCCAGGAACTACACTTAAAAGTACTAAAAGAAAGGATGTGTAAATGTGTGGTGGTGCTGTAGGGCAGTGGAGTTGGTGAACACCTCTGTGGTATCTGTAAACAGGGCCACAGGTTCAAGTCCAGCCTAGGCATTGAAGCCAATACTCGTTTCTGGGTGCTGCTGTGTCTGCTGCCCACTGTTCTTCTCAAACTAAGCTTGTTTATTCACACTTGTGATTTATTGAATATTGCTACCCACTGTTAAATTATTGGAATGCTGCCAGCCCAGTAGGTAGCGCTCACTAACACAGGGGTCCTTGTGCCTTGAAAAACAAGACCCCAGTTACCTTCCACTAATAACATGAAGAACATAAACGCACACACACACACACACACACACACACACACACACACACACACACACACACACACACACACACACACACACACACACACACACACACACACACACACACACCATTAGTCAATCATCATTATGTTGATTGACTGGATGTGAGCAGTGCTTATTAGATATAAATAGAAGGCAGGTGAGAGATGCCCGGGTGGATCACTTCAGAATGGAACCTGTCCCCCCTGCTGCAGGTAAATACAAACTGTTTGAATTATATGAAAATTACATCTTTTTAGCCTGACTATTTAACATTATTGTTTAAGAATTGGGTTTATAGCCTAAACTATAGCCTACAACTAAACTACAACTACTAAAACCAACTCAGTCAGTTGTTTTCAAACCTCTTCCATATCAAGGACTCTCCTATGACAGGGACCCTGTAAGGCTACAAGATGTGTGTTGTATTACAAACAATATTATTAACACAAATCTTGTATGTGGGTCCCTGGCACATGTTTTCAGATGGGATCTGTGGCCAAATACAAATGACTTTGGGGGGGTCCTTGACATGTAAATGTTTGTGAACTACTACCTGTCTTTAGTAATTTCTGAAACCAGAACAGACTATAAGCACGGTAGTGAAGGCTTCCAAAATGTGACCCTGTAGGCCTCCACCTGTGGTTCTCAAACTTTCATGTCAAGGACCCCCAAAATTAAATGTATTTGGCCCCATCTCAAATATTTGGTTCCAGGGACCCCCAGAAGCAAATATTTGAGTTGTTATGTTTGCTTAAAAAAGAGGAAAAAAAAAAAAAAAAAAAAGTATGTATGTATGTATGTATGTATGTATGTATGTATGTATGTATGTATGTATGTATGTATGTATGTATGTATGTATGTATGTATGTATGTATGTATGTATGTATGTATGTATGTATGTATGTATGTATGTATGTATGTATGTATGTATGTATGTGTATATCTGCTATTTTTGAACAGCCAAAATATAAAGGGTTAAAATTATTGTGATGCTATGTTAACACCCCGTGGGGGTCCCGGGACCCCCACACTGAGAACCAATGGCCTACACAACTGAACTGTTTTGTCTTCTTTCCAGAATCTGAAGTTGACCAGAAGAAGACATCTTGAGGACATGCAGGTGGCTGGAGTGACGAGGAAGATGCAGATGGAAACGGATAATCCGCTGTGACGATCTAGGTTTCTATATCTATGGCTGTTGCTGCAGCGTGTGCAGTGAAGATGGCTGGAAGGTAGGAACTATGACGCTGTTGCTGCAGCGTGTGCAGTGAAGATGGCAGAAAGGTAGGAACTATGATGCTGTTGCTGCAGCGTGTGCAGTGAAGATGGCAGAAAGGTAGGAACTATGATGCTGATGCTGCAGCGTGTGCAGTGAAGATGGCTGGAAGGTAGGAACTTTTTAAAATTCTTTGCTGCTGCTGGTTAGGGTTAGGGAGGTCACTTGTGTTGCGCCATTCGCGTCATAAAATGTGCCATTCGCAAAAGAACAAAAAGAAAACAATGGCCTACACAACTGAACTGTTTTGTCTTTCTTTCCAGAATCGGAAGTTGACCAGAAGAAGACATCTTGAGGACATGCAGGTGGCTGGAGTGACAGAGGAAGACGCAGATGGAAACTGATGATCCGCTGTGACGATCTAGGTTTCTATATCTATGGCTGTTGCTGCAGCGTGTGCAGTGAAGATGGCAGAAAGGTAGGAACGATGATGCTGTTGCTGCAGTGTGTGTGTGCAGTGAAGATGGCAGAAAGGTAGGAACTATGATGCTGTTGCTGCAGCGTGTGCAGTGAAGATGGCTGGAAGGTAGGAACTTTTTCAAATTCTTTGCTGCTCTTGGTTAGGGTTAGGGAGGTCACTTGTGTTGCGTCATAAAATGTGCCATTCGCAAAAGAAATCCGCCAACGCAAAACAAAAAGAAAACAATGGCCTACACAACTGAACTGTTTTGTCGTCTTTCCAGAATCTGAAGTTGACCAGAAGAAGACATCTTGAGGACATGCAGGTGGCTGGAGTGACGAGGAAGATGCAGATGGAAACGGATAATCCGCTGTGACGATCTAGGTTTCTATATCTATGGCTGTTGCTGCAGCGTGTGCAGTGAAGATGGCTGGAAGGTAGGAACTATGACGCTGTTGCTGCAGCGTGTGCAGTGAAGATGGCAGAAAGGTAGGAACTATGATGCTGTTGCTGCAGCGTGTGCAGTGAAGATGGCAGAAAGGTAGGAACTATGATGCTGATGCTGCAGCGTGTGCAGTGAAGATGGCTGGAAGGTAGGAACTTTTTTAAATTCTTTGCTGCTGCTGGTTAGGGTTAGGGAGGTCACTTGTGTTGCGCCATTCGTGTCATAAAATGTGCCATTCGCAAAAGAACAAAAAGAAAACAATGGCCTACACAACTGAACTGTTTTGTCTTTCTTTCCAGAATCGGAAGTTGACCAGAAGAAGACATCTTGAGGACATGCAGGTGGCTGGAGTGACAGAGGCAGACGCAGATGGAAACGGATGATCCGCTGTGACGATCTAGGTTTCTATATCTATGGCTGTTGCTGCAGCGTGTGCGGTGAAGATGGCAGAAAGGTAGGAACTATGATGCTGTTGCTGCAGCGTGTGCAGTGAAGATGGCAGAAAGGTAGGAACTATGATGCTGTTGCTGCAGCGTGTGCAGTGAAGATGGCAGAAAGGTAGGAACTATGATGCTGATGCTGCAGCGTGTGCAGTGAAGATGGCTGGAAGGTAGGAACTTTTTTTAATTCTTTACTGCTGCTGGTTAGGGTGCTGCTGGTTAGGGTTAGGGAGGTCACTTGCGTTGCGCCATTCGCGTCATAAAATGCGTTATTCGCGTCATAAAAAAAACAAACGCAAAAAAAACAATAAGGCGCTGGTCTGGTTCTCCTGGTTTTACTAGGACAGGGTTCGATTCCCTGTGGCGCCCTGCTCATGGTTTGCGTTGCATTTACATTTCCCTGGTTTATTAGCACTTGATTGGTTAAAATTCTGTTTATGATTTTAAAACTACTAAAACGTAGAAAATTCATGAAATTACCATGTTATGGTTTATTTGAGTTAAGACTACTAAAATGTGGAATTCATGAATTTGCCATGTTTAAGAAATGCTTAAAATGCTAAGTGAAAAATAACCGATCTACAAGCTTGAGGGTCTACTATTTTTCCTAAAATGTGTCTTTATTCCATTTAAAGGACTTAAGATGGTTTATTCATTTTAAATGTTTAATTCATTTAAAATGTTTAATTCAAATGATTTACTTAACTTGTTTAAGACATTGATTGGTTAAAGACACTTTTTATTTGGTCTAAGGGCTTTAATTGTTTTAAGACATTTAATTGTTTTAAAGCATTTATTGTTTTAAAACATTTATTGTTTTAAAAAATGTATTATTTGAAAACCCTAAGTAGTTTAATAAATACCCTAATTTGTTGTAAAACGGCAATGTTGTTAAACCTTGTTTTCTCTCTGTATTTTAAGGTTTACAACCTGACTATGATTGACCAATCAACGAAAAGAAGCCAACCAAAATGAAATTGAGTTTGAGACTGAGTTGTGTCCTTGTCTTGGGTTTGGAGCTTAACTGTGAAAGAACTTGACAGTTATTATTATGCTGCAGTGGTCACGGCACTAGCAGCAGCATTAGCAGCAGCATTAGCTGCAGCAGCAGCATCATTATCATCATCCAGGTAAAGTGCCCTTTATTTTCCACAGAAACGCCACTAAATCATGTAACATTCGTTTTTAGATCGACCTGGGATTGTATAATTGTGTACTGGGCTGTCTGTAACCTGCAGCTTGGGCTTAAAGCTAACAACAGTCCATTAGACAATTGTAATGATTCATAAATATAGTTATTCATATCTTTTCATTCATTTTAATGCAAGTATGCAATATGGTGTCAACATGGCAAACAAGCGCTGGTAGTCGGTACGCCTGGTTTCTACTGGGAACAGGGTTCGATTCCCTGCAGCGCTGTGCTTACTGTTTCACCTTTGTCCTGTTGTGTATGTTTACATTACATGTTAGCACTCAATTCATTGATTCATAATACCTGAATGCACTTTTTATGCAAAGCTGTTCATGTGAAAGATGGTTGCATACTGAGCAACACCAGAATATTCACCACATGCTGAGCGCATGTTTTAATTTCATTGTGGTTCAAGCATAGGCATAGGATGTTGCTGTGCATTTGATCACTTGGATCTGGGTGTGCATGCTTTCTTTATTGTATATTTTTATTTATTTATCATGTACAATTATTTCATTTCATTTAGACCTATTTGTGTTTGCTATTAGCCTACATATAGTATGTGTGCAGTGTGCTTTTTGCAAACTGAAAAATTAAATGATGAGAAATGTGCATCAACAGAAAAGCCAAAGGCTTGTTTCAATTGAAGTAGCTATTGCATGCAATACTCCCCCTTCTTAGAAACGCTCTAAACGTTCTAAAACATTTTGTTGTCAAGGACCCCCCGAATTGACTTCTATTTGGCAGTGGACCTCAATGTGAAAAGATGTAGTGTCAGGGCCCCCCATGAAAAAGATGTATATTTAAAACTTAAAAAGAATCTATGTATTTATTCCAAATGTCTTTATTTTCACACAATGTCAGGGTTAAGAATCAAACTCACAACCTTCTGTTTCTCAGGCAGGCTCTTTATCCAGTGGGCCACTGTGCCATGCCTAAATAAAGGCCAAATAAATAATGACAGAAAAGCCAAAGGCTTGTTTCCATTGGGGTTCATTAACATTGAAACATCTAGACAGGTAACAGCACAGCAAACCATAGACAAAGTAATATGCTGTAAAGTTATTTTTTCTTTTCTTTTTTTAAAGTACTGTTGTGTGTTGTTCCACAAAGAGGAATGAAGATCTTTCATAGCAAGGGAGCTGGTAGCACAATGGGTAAAGTCTAAAGGTTCTCTCATTATAGAGGTTCCATGTTCAAATCCCAGTCATCACATACATCAGTGTTGTACTTTGAAATTTACTTGTACTTTGAAAAGGCCAAAATACAAAAGAGCAAGTCAAAACCACAAAGAGACCTGTTTGGCATGGCGGAGAGATGGAGTAGTGGTCTAAAGGTTGGACTCTCAGCACAGAGGTTCCATGCTCAAATTCCAGTCGTCACATACTTCAGTGTTGTTGTACTTTGAAATTTTCAAGGCCAAAATACAAAAGAGCAAGTCAAAACCACGAAGAGACCTGTTTGGCATGGCGGAGAGATGGAGTAGGGGTCTAAAGGTTGGACTTTCAGCACAGACGTTCCATGTTCAAATCCCAGTTGTCATATACTTCAGTGTTGTTGTACTTTGACATTTTCAAGGCCAAAATAGAAAAAAGCAAGTCAAAACCACGAAGAGACCTGTTCGGTATGGCGGAGAGATGGAGTAGTGGTTTAAAGGTTGGACTCTCAGCAAAGAGGTTCCATGTTCAAATCCCAGTTGTCACATACTTCAGTGTTGTTGAAATTGAAATTTTCAAGGCCAAAATACAAAAAAAAAACTCAAAACCACGAAGAGAAACCTTCTGAGGGCCCAAAGGTGCGTTGGCGCAGTGGTCTAGGTGCTTGATCGGTTGCTTTTGCTACAGACAGTCTGCAGGTTCAAGTCCCATGCCATCAACGTAGTGGAGGACCATCGGGGGGACTGTGTCCCTCCTCTGTTTCCCGATAGTTAAAGGTGGGGGGTTATGTCTGAAAGAACTCTGTCCAGCTATAGTTTTACAGGAGGAAATGTAAAACTACGAAGTCCAGAGCTTGATGAATGTTAGGGACAAAAAAAATAGTCACTACAAAGTACCACCAATCAACTTTAAATTGCCTGAAACGTACTCCCAACAGGTTTTTGGGGGAACAATCTTTTTTTCGTTTCGGTAGTGACACAATACCGAAACGAAAAAAAAAAGTAGTTCCCCCAAAAACCTGTTAGGAGTACGTTTCAGGCAATTTAAAGTTGATTGACTTTTTTGTATTTTGGCAACACTGAAGTATGTGACAACTGGGATTTGAACATGGAACCTCTGTGCTGAGAGTCCAACCTTTAGACCACTACTCCATCTCTCCGCCATACCAAACAGGTCTCTTCGTGGTTTTGACTTGCTTTTTTCTATTTTGGCCTTGAAAATTTCAAAGTACAACAACACTGAAGTATATGACGACTGGGATTTGAACATGGAACCTCTGTGCTGAGAGTCCAACCTTTAGACCCCTACTCCATCTCTCCGCCATGGCAAACAGGTCTCTCCGTGGTTTTGACTTGCTCTTTTGTATTTTGGCCTTGAAAATTTCAAAGTACAACAACACTGAAGTATGTGACGACTGGGATTTGAGCATGGAACCTCTGTGCTGAGAGTCCAACCTTTAGACCACTACTCCATCTCTCCGCCATGCCAAACAGGTCTCTTTGTGGTTTTGACTTGCTCTTTTGTATTTTGGCCTTTTCAAAGTACAAGTAAATTTCAAAGTACAACACTGATGTATGTGATGACTGGGATTTGAACATGGAACCTCTATAATGAGAGAACCTTTAGACTTTACCCATTGTGCTACCAGCTCCCTTGCTATGAAAGGTCTTCATTCCTCTTTGTGGAACAACACACAACAGTACTTTAAAAAAAGAAAAGAAAAAATAACTTTACAGCATATTACTTTGTCTATGGTTTGCTGTGCTGTTACCTGTCTAGATGTTTCAATGTTAATGAACCCCAATGGAAACAAGCCTTTGGCTTTTCTGTCATTATTTATTTGGCCTTTATTTAGGCATGGCACAGTGGCCCACTGGATAAAGAGCCTGCCTGAGAAACAGAAGGTTGTGAGTTTGATTCTTAACCCTGACATTGTGTGAAAATAAAGACATTTGGAATAAATACATAGATTCTTTTTAAGTTTTAAATATACATCTTTTTCATGGGGGGCCCTGACACTACATCTTTTCACATTGAGGTCCACTGCCAAATAGAAGTCAATTCGGGGGGTCCTTGACAACAAAATGTTTTAGAACGTTTAGAGCGTTTCTAAGAAGGGGGAGTATTGCATGCAATAGCTACTTCAATTGAAACAAGCCTTTGGCTTTTCTGTTGATGCACATTTCTCATCATTTAATTTTTCAGTTTGCAAAAAGCACACTGCACACATACTATATGTAGGCTAATAGCAAACACAAATAGGTCTAAATGAAATGATTGTACATGATAAATAAATAAAAATATACAAGAAAGAAAGCATGCACACCCACATCCAAGTGATCAAATGCACAGCAACATCCTATGCCTATGCTTGAACCACAATGAAATTAAAACATGCAGTCAGCATGTGGTGAATATTCTGGTGTTGCTCAGTATGCAACCATCTTTCACATGAACAGCTTTGCATAAAAAGTGCATTCAGGTATTATGAATCAATGAATTGAGTGCTAACATGTAATGTAAACATACACAACAGGACAAAGGTGAAACAGTAAGCACAGCGCTGCAGGGAATCGAACCCTGTTCCCAGTAGAAACCAGGCGTACCGACTACCAGCGCTTGTTTGCCATGTTGACACCATATTGCATACTTGCATTAAAATGAATGAAAAGATATGAATAACTATATTTATGAATCATTACAATTGTCTAATGGACTGTTGTTAGCTTTAAGCCCAAGCTGCAGGTTACAGACAGCCCAGTACACAATTATACAATCCCAGGTCGATCTAAAAACGAATGTTACATGATTTAGTGGCGTTTCTGTGGAAAATAAAGGGCACTTTACCTGGATGATGATAATGATGCTGCTGCTGCAGCTAATGCTGCTGCTAATGCTGCTGCTAGTGCCGTGACCACTGCAGCATAATAATAACTGTCAAGTTCTTTCACAGTTCAGCTCCAAACCCAAGACAAGGACACAACTCAGTCTAAAACTCAATTTCATTTTGGTTGGCTTCTTTTCGTTGATTGGTCAATCATAGTCAGGTTGTAAACCTTAAAAGACAGAGAGAAAACAAGGTTTAACAACATTGCCGTTTTACAACAAATTAGGGTATTTATTAAACAACTTAGGGTTTTCAAATAATACATGTTTTAAAACAATAAATGTTTTAAAACAATAAATGCTTTAAAACAATTAAATGTCTTAAAACAATTAAAGCCCTTAGACCAAACAAAAAGTGTCTTTAACCAATCAATGTCTTAAACAAGTTAAGTAAATCATTTGAATTAAACATTTTAAATGAATTAAACATTTAAAATGAATAAACCATCTTAAGTCCTTTAAATGGAATAAAGACACATTTTAGGAAAAATAGTAGACCCTCAAGCTTGTAGATCGGCATTTTTCACTTAGCATTTTAAGCATTTCTTAAACATGGCAAATTCATGAATTCCACATTTTAGTAGTCTTAACTCAAATAAACCATAACATGGTAATTTCATGAATTTTCTACATTTTAGTAGTTTTAAATCATAAACAGAATTTTAACCAATCAAGTGCTAATAAACCAGGGAAATGTAAAGGCAACGCAAACCATGAGCAGGGCGCCACAGGGAATCGAACCCTGTCCTAGTAAAACCAGGAGAACCAGACCAGCGCCTTATTTTTTTATTTTTTTGCGTTTGTTTTTTTTATGACGCGAATGACGCATTTTATGACGCGAATGGCGCAACGCAAGTGACCTCCCTAACCCTAACCAGCAGCACCCTAACCAGCAGCAGTAAAGAATTAAAAAAAGTTCCTACCTTCCAGCCATCTTCACTGCACACGCTGCAGCAACAGCATCATAGTTCCTACCTTTCTGCCATCTTCACTGGACACGCTGCAGCAACAGCCATAGATATAGAAACTTAGATCGTCACAGCGGATCATCCGTTTCCATCTGCGTCTTCTTCTGTCACTCCAGCCACCTGCATGTCCTCAAGATGTCTTCTTCTGGTCAACTTCAGATTCTGGAAAGAAAGACAAAACAGTTCAGTTGTGTAGGCCATTGTTTTCTTTTTGTTTTGCGTTGGCGGATTTCTTTTGCGAATGGCACATTTTATGACGCAACACAAGTGACCTCCCTAACCCTAACCAAGAGCAGCAAAGAATTTGAAAAAGTTCCTACCTTCCAGCCATCTTCACTGCACACGCTGCAGCAACATCATCATAGTTCCTACCTTTCTGCCATCTTCACTGCACACACTGCAGCAACAGCATCATCGTTCCTACCTTTCTATCATCTTCACCGCACACGCTGCAGCAACAGCCATAGATATAGAAACCTAGATCGTCACAGCGGATCATCCGTTTCCATCTGCGTCTTCCTCTGTCACTCCAGCCACCTGCATGTCCTCAAGATGTCTTCTTCTGGTCAACTTCCGATTCTGGAAAGAAAGACAAAACAGTTCAGTTGTGTAGGCCATTGTTTTCTTTTTGTTCTTTTGCGAATGGCACATTTTATGACACGAATGGCGCAACACAAGTGACCTCCCTAACCCTAACCAGCAGCAGCAAAGAATTTTAAAAAGTTCCTACCTTCCAGCCATCTTCACTGCACACGCTGCAGCATCAGCATCATAGTTCCTACCTTTCTGCCATCTTCACTGCACACGCTGCAGCAACAGCATCATAGTTCCTACCTTTCTGCCATCTTCACTGCACACGCTGCAGAAACAGCATCATAGTTCCTACCTTTCTGCCATCTTCACTGCACACGCTGCAGCAACAGCGTCATAGTTCCTACCTTCCAGCCATCTTCACTGCACACGCTGCAGCAACAGCCATAGATATAGAAACCTAGATCGTCACAGCGGATTATCCGTTTCCATCTGCATCTTCCTCGTCACTCCAGCCACCTGCACGTCCTCAAGATGTCTTCTTCTGGTCAACTTCAGATTCTGGAAAGAAGACAAAACAGTTCAGTTGTGTAGGCCATTGTTTTCTTTTTGTTTTGCGTTGGCGGATTTCTTTTGCGAATGGCACATTTTATGACGCAACACAAGTGACCTCCCTAACCCTAACCAAGAGCAGCAAAGAATTTGAAAAAGTTCCTACCTTCCAGCCATCTTCACTGCACACGCTGCAGCAACAGCATCATAGTTCCTACCTTTCTGCCATCTTCACTGCACACACACTGCAGCAACATCATCGTTCCTACCTTTCTGCCATCTTCACTGCACACGCTGCAGCAACAGCCATAGATATAGAAACCTAGATCGTCACAGCGGATCATCAGTTTCCATCTGCGTCTTCCTCTGTCACTCCAGCCACCTGCATGTCCTCAAGATGTCTTCTTCTGGTCAACTTCCGATTCTGGAAAGAAAGACAAAACAGTTCAGTTGTGTAGGCCATTGTTTTCTTTTTGTTCTTTTGCAAATGGCACATTTTATGACGCGAATGGCGCAACACAAGTGACCTCCCTAACCCTAACCAGCAGCAGCAAAGAATTTTAAAAAGTTCCTACCTTCCAGCCATCTTCACTGCACACGCTGCAGCATCAGCATCATAGTTCCTACCTTTCTGCCATCTTCACTGCACACGCTGCAGCAACAGCATCATAGTTCCTACCTTTCTGCCATCTTCACTGCACACGCTGCAGCAACAGCGTCATAGTTCCTACCTTCCAGCCATCTTCACTGCACACGCTGCAGCAACAGCCATAGATATAGAAACCTAGATCGTCACAGCGGATTATCCGTTTCCATCTGCATCTTCCTCGTCACTCCAGCCACCTGCATGTCCTCAAGATGTCTTCTTCTGGTCAACTTCAGATTCTGGAAAGACGAAAAAACAGTTCAGTTGTGTAGGCCATTGGTTCTCAGTGTGGGGGTCCCGGGACCCCCACGGGGTGTTAATATAGCATCACAATAATTTTAACCCTTTATATTTTGGCTGTTCAAAAATAGCAGATATACAAGCTCAGGCCAGCACCGAATACCACGCTATGAGCTGCCTATCTATCTATCTATCTATCTATCTATCTATCTATCTATCTATATATATATATATATATATATATATATATATATATATATATTTTTTTATTTTTTATTTTTTTCCCCCTCTTTTTTAAGCAAACATAACTCAAATATTTGCTTCTGGGGGTCCCTGGAACCAAATATTTGAGATGGGGCCAAATACATTTAATTTTGGGGGTCCTTGACATGAAAGTTTGAGAACCACAGGTGGAGGCCTACAGGGTCACATTTTGGAAGCCTTCACTACCGTGCTTATAGTCTGTTCTGGTTTCAGAAATTACTAAAGACAGGTAGTAGTTCACAAACATTTACATGTCAAGGACCCCCCCAAAGTCATTTGTATTTGGCCACAGATCCCATCTGAAAACATGTGCCAGGGACCCACATACAAGATTTGTGTTAATAATATTGTTTGTAATACAACACACATCTTGTAGCCTTACAGGGTCCCTGTCATAGGAGAGTCCTTGATATGGAAGAGGTTTGAAAACAACTGACTGAGTTGGTTTTAGTGGTTGTAGTTTAGTTGTAGGCTATAGTTTAGGCTATAAACCCAATTCTTAAACAATAATGTTAAATAGTCAGGCTAAAAAGATGTAATTTTCATATAATTCAAACAGTTTGTATTTACCTGCAGCAGGGGGGACAGGTTCCATTCTGAAGTGATCCACCCGGGCATCTCTCACCTGCCTTCTATTTATATCTAATAAGCACTGCTCACATCCAGTCAATCAACATAATGATGATTGACTAATGGTGTGTGTGTGTGTGTGTGTGTGTGTGTGTGTGTGTGTGTGTGTGTGTGTGTGTGTGTGTGTGTGTGTGTGTGTGTGTGTGTGTGTGTGTGTGTGTGTGCGTTTATGTTCTTCATGTTATTAGTGGAAGGTAACTGGGGTCTTGTTTTTCAAGGCACAAGGACCCCTGTGTTAGTGAGCGCTACCTACTGGGCTGGCAGCATTCCAATAATTTAACAGTGGGTAGCAATATTCAATAAATCACAAGTGTGAAATATAGCTGCAAGCAGCGATAATATGGGGCCAGGAGAGAGAAAGAGAAATGATAATTCCTTTAACAGGTCAGTTCATGAAAGTCCTTGCGGTCTTGTTTCCAATGAGTGCCTGTGAGCAATTAGGGGTTAAGAGTCTTGCTCAGGGTCAAATTTCATTTCATCGACACATTTGCTGACCTGGCCTGGAATCGTACCCCGGGCAACCAGAGTCTCTGGCTCCTTAGGCGGGCTCACTAACCACTCAGCTATGGCCACCCCTCAGAGAGAGAGAGAGAGAGAGAGAGAGAGAGAGAGAGAGAGAGAGAGAGAGAGAGAGAGAGAGAGAGAGAGAGAGAGAGAGAGAGAGAGAGAGAGAGAGAGAGAGAGAGAGAGAGAGAGAGAGAGAGAGAGAGAGAGAGAGATAGATAGATAGATACGGAATAGATTGAAGAGACATAGAGAGAGACAAATGGCATAGATTGAAGAGACAGAGAGAAAGACATGGAAACGGAATAGATTGAAGAGAAAGACATGGAAATGGAATAGATTGAAGAGAGAGAGAGAGCGCCATGGAAACGGAATAGATTGAGTCATGTTTTTTGCATTTCAACTTAAATGAGTCTGCATCAAGTGAGGCTTGAACCGGCAACCTTACGGTCATGAAGCACTCTTAGGTAGCTGCAACACTACCTATAGTGCTATATCTTTGTCCAGGCTGATATTGTCAGTGGAGGATCACAAACTCTTGCCTTCTGTCATGACCCAAGCCCCTGTTTCACTAACACTAAGATCACTCGTTCACAAACCATTTACCAATGAAGAAATTGTACATCTCCTCAGAACCAAAATTAGTGAAAGTAGCCGATCCACAAGCTCACAAACCATTAAAAGTTGTCAGATTGTACATTGGCTATTTTCACAATGAAGTATGTTATACATTGAAAAAACATACTCTCATTGCTATCTGAAAAGTTGTGAGATTGTAGATCAGCTGTATGTAAAAAACACTCAATTAAGCATTTCATGTTATCTTTAACAATTGCAGATGTATTCATTGATAGTCATGTTGTGTGAAATGCAACTTGAATGAAGTCTGCACCAAGTGAGGCTTGAACTGGTGACCTTCAGGTTGTGGGGCACACATTTAAGCGAGAAGCCACCAACAGACAAGAACCTGTGAAAAAGGAGATCACACAGATCATACAGTTTCACGCAAATAGCTGAAAAATCCTGGGTTTAAGTGTTTTTCAAACTGCTCAAGATTGCGGACAATCTAAGGGCGGTGCTTACTGGTCAACGTGATAGATGTGTTCCTCATTAGTCAAGGCACATGTGTAAGCAGGTCTAATGGCTGTCGGCCAAACGAGGCATGACTTTTGCCTGTTTAAAGTTTCAATTTTCAAAAAATTGCTATAGCGCCCCCGTTTGACCAATTGGAGTAAGATTGGTTTCAGTGATATTTGGAATGGCCCTTTACATTTCTGCAAAGTTTCAAAGAACGGTAAGTCTGCATGTATGTGTTAGGGGCAGATGAATAATTGTCATAAAACTGCAATATTCATTGGCTCATTAAAGCTTCATTTTTTCACTTATGGAAGATATTTTGCAAACTTTTTTTGGTATAGGTCCAAAGTTCATGTGTACAAAGTTTCGTGCAGATTACTCAAAAATCCCAGGAGGAGATAGGTTTTAACTGTTTTTCATATAATTCAAAATGGTGGGAGATCTAAAGGTCAGAGGTCAAAAGTCAGAGTGTGAAAGTTGTTCAGCATGAGGAGACGCATATGTGCATCGAAGTTTCATGGCTGTAGGTGAAACAGGGCATGAGTTGTACCTGTTCAAAGTTGTCATTTTCAACTGAGTGCTATAGCGCCACCTTTTGACGAAAGATTGTGAGATTTATTTTTTGATCGTTTTTCATGACCATCTACCATATGGCCGAGTTTCATAAAAAGCGACTGCACGGTTCAGCCAGAACTGGCAAAAACGGCAGAAGAAGAAGAAGAAGAAGAAATGGAATAATGCGAATAACAATATGGGTCCATGCTGGAAGCCTGGCCCCATAATAAACAAGCTTAGTTTGAGAAGAACAGTGGGCAGCAGACACAGCAGCACCCAGAAACGAGTATTGGCTTCAATGCCTAGGCTGGACTTGAACCTGTGGCCCTGTTTGCAGATACCACAGAGGTGTTCACCAACTCCACTGCCCTACAGCACCACCACACATTTACACATCCTTTCTTTTAGTACTTTTAAGTGTAGTTCCTGGATGTTAAGTCTTCAAAACATGCTTCAGAGTAAAGGAGCAGGAGGATTTGAACCCACGACTTTTGGATCATGTAGACAATGTTCAGCACAGTGAGCTGAGCTAGCATGCTGCCTGCTCATCCAGACCAGTTTGTGTTCTGCTTTAAGTGACTACTAACAACGATACAAACAAAATACAGATTTTTGTTTTGGTATATTGTGCTGTTGCTTGTCTAGAATCTCTAGGTGTTTGAATGTTTATGGAGCACAATGGAAACAAGCCTCTGGCTTTATTGTGAGGAATCCATCCAAGTACAATAGTTAATTGAGTTCGGATTCTCTCTACATAATGGCAAAAGGTCCTGGGTTCAAATCCTACAAATAGCAGATCTACATGTTTAATTCATTGTATAACTGTACCTCTGTGCTTTTTGCAAACTGTTAATAAAGTATTCAATCAATCAAAACAATCTTGAAATAATTGTGACAAAGTTTTAATACTTTTGAAAGTACTTTCTTTGGGGGCCCCCTGGCATAAAATCTCTTCAGATGAGGGTCCGCAGCAAAATACAATTTGGGGGTCCTTGATATGAAGAATTTGAAAACCACTGTGTTGTTCAAAGGAGTGGCCATAGTTGAATGGGTAGAGAGCCTGTCTTGTAAACAGAAAGCCCTGGGTTCAAATTCTGGGCCTGGCAATGTGATTGCGTCCATGAGATAGGCACTGAGTTCCTAGCTGCTCCTCTGTGGGTGGCCAGGGATGTGCACAGATAGACTCTAGGGGGTCCTCAGAGTTACTACAGGGGGTCCGCCAAATCTTTATGTGATATGATTTTTCTTTTTACCATAACCACTCGAAACCTAGCATCCCTTTTCTGAGGAGAACTTTAGCCAAAAATAGCAGATCTACAAGCCCTCAACGAGGCGTTGAGGGCTTGTAGATCGGCTATTTTTTGGCAAAGAGGTATAGGTGTAGAGGGGAAAAAGAGCAGACCAAGTAAACACAAAAAAAGTATAATTTACTTGAGCACCTGCCCCTCAAAATGTCTGTGCACGCCACTGAGTTACGTTCGTTTCGGGTCATTTTTTCATTCTTCAATAAAAAATAAAAAATAAAAAATGAAACGTAAGAAAACAGGGTTTTGCTTTTTCATTCTTTCATTTCTCGATCTTAATATCAAAGATACTGTAAAGACTAGACCAGAAGCGGAAGTAGATTTAGGACTTAAAAATGAAAGTGTGTGTTTGTCTGTGTGTATATATATATATATATATATATATATATATATATATATATATATATAATTAAATATCATTTTATTATACCGTAGGCTACATGATTATAACATTACTATGGCTACATCAATGTTAGACAGATGGACATATAGATAGATAGATAGATAGATAGATAGATAGATAGATAGATAGATAGATAGATAGATAGATAGATAGATAGATAGATAGATAGATAATAATATAAATATATTATAGGCTACTGTCGGCTACACGGTTATAACATAAACATAATTATGATCGGCTATATTATTATATTAGGCTTTAACATTATGCAAGCTGTATATTTACCATGGTTACGTCAAAAAGAAGACAGACAGATCTATATCTGTCTGTCTGTCTGTCTTATCCACCCATAAGTGCCCAGAATGTTTTGGTTCTCTCTCTCTCTCTCTCTCTCTATCCATAAAAGCACGTTTAACCTATCTTATGTAGATGATGCACATGCCTTGTGCGTCTGTCTACAAACTAAGTGCCTTTGATCCTAACCACCTTTGATGTGTGCGAGAATGGGCCATCAAGTTTGTCTGATCTCCCAGTGGGGAGCTAACGACCGTTGTTGATTCATTGACTGAAGCCATCCACACCTATTTAATTGTTTGTTTGTTTTTCCTCGAAAGCAAAGTTGTAAAAGACAGTGACTCATGGAGAAATCATGATGTCATGATCTGGGTTGCATGATGTCATCTCAATCACCTCAATCAATGATCAAGGTAAAGCTTGATCACCAGTGCAATCGTATGCCCTCTGCCCATGATGGGCAATGGAATTGACACTATAGTCAAATTAGAATATCAGATTTGTGGGGAATTACGAGAGAAGGAGAGCTCTGAATTTTGCCTACTGTGCACCCAGGCTGGGATGAGCAGCATGGGCTAAATAGGCCCATGGTTTATTCTGGTATAGGTGGAAAGATTCTGGGCACTAGGGATAACTGGGCACCTTGGACGAGTGGGCATTAGGGACATGTGGGTACTTGGAAGAGTGGGCACTTATGGGTGGATATGAGTGGGCGCTAGGGAAATTTGGGCACCAGGAAGACTGGGCACTGGTAAACTGGTGTTAATAATCATTGTTAATAAAGAATACAGACAGACAGACAGGCAGGCAGGCAGGCAGGCAGGCAGGCAGGCAGACAGACAGACAGACAGACAGACAGACAGACAGACAGACAGACAGACAGACAAACCCACCCACCCACCCAGGCCGTGACACCAAAAATAGCCAATCTACAAGCTCGCGATATAGGCTATAGATAGACAGACAGACAGACAGACAGACAGACAGACAGACAGACAGACAGACAGACAGACAGACAGACAGACAGACCCGGGCCATGGGAATGCACTCACTCACACTAACCGATGCGCTTACTTCAATTATAATATCATAATAATAATAATTATTATAATAATCCTACACTTCGCAGATATAAATTATTATATTATGAACCACTAACATACATACGCTATTTGAAAATAGCAGATCTACAAGCTCACAATAACAGTTGTTGTGAGCTTGTAGATCTGCTATTTTTATTTTTATTTTTTATTTTTAATTTTTCTTTTCTGAAACCGCTCCATTAGCGGCGCTAAGGTGGAGCTTGGAGTTTGGGGGTCCCTAATAAGACCCCCAAAAATGTTTACTGCAGTGAGCTATAGCCTACTAGGCCTACATATGTACAGTACACGTTGTGTATTATTATGTTACAGCATGCACTTGCGTAATTACGCGCGTGGAAAAATCCGGCTTGATATAAATTCTAATAAATTCATGACTGATACCAAATGAAAATATAAACTTGACAGACCATATACACATTAAAATTATAAGAATTCAAGTACAATTGCCAGAGATGTGGTCTAATGAAATCTCAACTGTTCTGTCCGAATGCGCAAAATATGATGCTACAATTATTATGAGTGACCCCTTGGGCCAGAAAAAGTAACTAGATTTGTCGCTAGAAGCTTTTCACTAAATAAGTCGCTGGGGGGGTCTGGAAAGAAGTTAAATCTAGCGACAAAATCGCTAAGTTGGCAACACTGAGCAGTGAGTGTGTCCAGTCCTACTACAACAGCACTACAAGGGACACAATATAAACTAAAGTTGCAGTGGGGATATCATTAGGCTACATTAAAGGCAGCTGTGCATCATTGTTCAAATAAGCAACACATTTAACATAAGCCCAGATGATTCCAGCCAGGAGGAAAGAACTGGAGAGTAGGAGATAGGAGAGTGAGATAACAATGGGAGAGAGAGAAGGTTTTGATTGATTGATTGATGTACTTTATTTAGTAAGACATGAGAACAACAGTACATGGAAGTACAAATTCACAATACAAGGTCTACTAAACTGGAAGACTCATAAAAGCACAGAGCTTGTTTCAAATGAGTTCCCCATGCACACAAATCATGATGACATATAAGAGACAGACAGATATACACAACTACTATAGAATGTCATACAATCAGTTTACAGGTTACTGGTATGAAGAGTGAGAAATATGTACAAAAGGAGAAGGAGAGAGGGGGGGGGGGTAGGGGGGTAGGTTAGGTTAGGACTTAGACAGGGGCCATTTTCCAATTGCAGCCTCCTGAAGGTGTATCTTTAGGGCTGTTTTGAAAGAGAGTAGGGTTTTACACTCCTTTACTCCTTTTGGTAGGGCGTTCCACATTTTTGATGAATAGCATGAGAACGAGTTACTTCCCTTTGTTGAGCCAAAAAAGGGTTGGACAAGGTTTGTGGAGCTGCCTCTGGTATCAAATGCTTTTTCTTTTCTTTATTTTTTTGCGTCTTTGCGCAGCCCGCACCATCCCGCCCCACGATAATTGCCTCTGATCTCTTGACTCTCCCGCTCGCCCCGCGGTCCAACCCGCGGGCAACGGGTCAGCCCGCGCATCACTCGTGCTGAGGAACACCTCGGTATATGGCGCAGGGTGGATGGAGGTCCCAACTTCGCTGCTGACGGCCCCAACGGCGGTCTCACCCTTGGCCAAAGTAAAGTCGGGATGGTGGGTCGTTTGAAAACTATGGAAAGTACATCCACTCTGACAGTTAGAATATGTCTAAGTGATGACATGTCGAAATGGCGACATGTGGAATTGCCGACATGTCGGAAAGGCGCCATGTCGGAAAGCCGGACTGTCAGACAGTCATGGTGCCATGTCCCCCCGGTTTATTGGCGTGTTCTATTTTTTTTTTTTACATTGCCAACTCTCACATGTACATAAACGTTCAAATTTCAAATATAAAGTGCTTACCCCCGAGCCACGGATGTTACCTCACGATCCGGACCGCGATAAGTACCCTTATCTCCCGTAATGTTAAATAAAAAGCATTTTAATCCGATCGCCGGCCATTTTCTCCAAATTGTCTCCAATACTTTCAACCATGCGACACTAATGGTTGGGAGGTGTATTGCACTCTGATACATTACCAAAAAAATAAAAATAAAAAATAAAATGGCTGGCGATGGGATTAAAATACTTTTTATAGAACAATACGGGAGATACGGGTACTTATCGTGGTCCGGATCGCCTTGTAACATCCGTGGCTCGGGGGTAAGAACTTTATATTTGAAATCTGAACGTTAATGTACATGTGAGAGTTGAACACGCCGATAAACCTGGGGTACATGGCACCATGTCATGTGAACCTGGCTAGTCTCAACTCAACTTTCGTATTGTAATTCTTCTAACTTTGTCTCCCAAGTTCACTATCTATCTGTATATTTCTATTATGTTACTGGAACTGACAGGGGGAAAAGCTTATAACTTTTATTAAAAAATAAACAATACCACAAATTGTCATTAGATGGCATCAGTGGGACAGTGATAATCCTGGATTGATCCGTTTGTCTTCTTCAAGCCACCTGCAACTAAAGCACAGATTTACAAATCAAGCTTGATGTGTAATGTGGTTTAATTTAAATATTGAATGTGTTCGGTTAAAACGGAAAGGATTAAATGCCTCAGTGTGTATCTGAATTGTTTGTCAATGTTATATCTGTGTCTGTAATGGTTGACAACGAGTAAAAAGCATTTGTGTAGTAGCTGAGCTGCAAAGCCACAACTCATTATACTGTAGATGTATAACTTGTATCTTCCCTTTACCTAAACCTCATTATTGTAAATGTGCACTAGCCTACTTGTGCATTAGCAATTCTTTATTTGTATTTACAGTACATGTTGTTTTGATATGGGTGTTGGCTTGTCATTATAACTTTTGAGAGTAACTAAACAGTAAACAAATTGTATGTGCCGCCCATGAGTAACTAATTATGTATTCTAATGTCTTGTTGATGAATTGAGTACATTTTATGTACACAAATGAAGTGATCAACATGTTGATAACGTATTCAATCAATCAAAATCAAAATCAATCAAAAAAGACATACGTGCATTGAATCATTACATTACATTACATTACAGTCATTTAGCAGACGCTTTTATCCAGTATCCACGGTATCGAATCGATACTGTGAAAGACAAGACCGACTGAATAGGCCTTTGTCAATTACACAAATTCCTACCATAATCAGTTTAGATAATGAGGTTTAATCAGTTGGTCGTGCAGCAGGGGATGAAGTTCGTGACCTTTTGCACTCAAGTGCTCTGTCTGTGTTGGAAGGGTTTTGTTCTCTCTCTACCTGCTCAGATGCTTTGCCTTTTCGGGGAGTTGTGCTAAAGCCCAGTGCTTCTCAACCTTTTTTCAATTCAAGGACCCCCAGTTTGACATGCATTAGGACCCCAGACCCCCATTTGGTACAGTTATTTTTTATCTCTGGGACGGTGGGACCCCAGTCTACATTGTAAAACCATCAGTGTTTATTTAACTCTGAGACCCTCACAGGTTCATTTTGTCCATTTGTACACTCTCAGAGTTACAGAACCCTAAGGTTCCATTTAGACCCCTGCTGGTGACCGGAACTGATGTTGAGAAACAGTACTATAGCCTATCTAAACCTATATTTAACCAAGCAATCACTTAAAAATAAAATCTTATTTACAAGGATGGGCTCACAATCATGAAGGACAGATTACTAGGCACTCACGTGGCGCAGTGGTAAATTGCCCGCCCACCACCACGGAGGCTGGGGGTTCGAATCCACCATTGAGCATCCAGCTTTGACGAGCATCTATACGAACACAATTGGCCTGTGTTGGGGGAGGGAAGCCGGTGGGGAGGGTGATAATTCTCACTGCACGTTACCCTACGGGCTGGGGCGTTATCAGCAGCGAGTGTTGGGCGAGAGGAGTAGGAAGGAGGCTCTACATCCTATCGGTGGGGGCTCCTCACTGGCAGGTGAGGCAGTGGAATACAACAGCAGTGACAACACAGAAATGTGTATGGGGAGGAATTCATTGGCATAACGACTAATTTGGGACAGATTAGATGGACAACAATAAAGAAGAAGAGGATGGAGCATAGCTCTGGCTGGACCAGAAGTATATTTTGTGAAATGTCAGAATTCATGTAGTTTTGATGTTCATTCAGACTGGACAAATAACACCCAGACAGACAACTTAAACTTATATACTTATATTTATATGCAAACCTTACAGTCCATAATCATAATGGCCGGTGGCATGTTGACTATGGCACAGGCTTACAAAGCCCTAGGACACTTTCGTGCCAATCTACGTGAACTTTCAGTGAACCAATGCCTCAATCCCCCTGCCAACCCATCTCCGTGCTGAAGGACATAAACCTTGAAACATGTGACAGAAGGAATTAAGTCAGGTCAGGTCAGGGGGAGTTGGTAAAGCAAGCGGCACGGTCTACTTCATCATCATAGGGTGAGAGTTCATCTCACATCCAATACGATGCAATCATTAATGTCTAAGCAAATCACAAGTATACTACGTTCAGCTCTTATATGCTTTGTTTTATTTTACATTATTTTATTGTGAAGACTGCAGCGTGTCCAGTCTGGTATATTATCAAGTAACTCTTGACAGCTGCTATAAATATGACAATGTTGTAATATCTGAAACATAGAGGAGAGGATTCATTCCAATACCTACTCGTGAGGCAAAAGTGCTCCCTTAAGGTCTTGTTCTGCTGTATCTCATGCTGTCAGCAAGTGTGTCAAACCTTTCACCTAATCCCTATTAGGCCAAGGCTCCTCAAATCTGATTAAGAGGCTGCTGGTAAAATAGAAACTGTGCTACCAACCCGTGATATCTAGATAGAGTAGGTTGGGAAATGTCAATTCATTTAACCAGTGTATTGATTGTAATATGCTTCAATCACTCATTTGCACAGTCAGTCTCAATTACTAATTCTTGGCTTTTTCCTCTCTCGCATTCAGTTCAAATCATGAATTGACAATTCGAGCTAGATTCTTTTTTACATTATATTTGTTGCATACAGTAAAACCCTTTTGGAACAGATTGCTTTGTTTGTAGATGGACTGGGGTATATACTAATAAAAAAAATCAATTTTGTGAATCAAATGTGCTTTATATATTTCATTTTTATTTACAATATAATACCATCCATGAATGACATCAAATATATTTGATGCACTTGAAGTACACTGATGTTGCCTGCCAGTTGTTGTCCATTCCTGTTGGGTTCTTTCCCACACTATTTACTTATTTACCACTACATGATATGCTGATTAACTCTGAGCAAAGATTAAGCAAATTGGCCATGATGTTACTTGTCCCGAAATAGCCTGGCGATTGGCACTGAGCAGCTTTTACGACTGCTACCTAGAGTAGCACATGCCCTCTGTTATGGTGTTTTGGCCATCAAAATTAATGGAAAATACAAAATACGGTAAGTGTATTCATTTATATATACATTAGCTATATAATTTTGTTTGCCAATCCAACATTTAATTTAGTTCCTGTTTGAATCATCACTAGTTTCAATACTTATAGGTAATGTGCTTCTGTTCGTTGTGTAGATCAATGGCATTTCAAGTTGACTCATCTCTTATAAAGCAATAGCTCTATATATGGTAATTTAAGCATGCAAGATATGGACATATCTGGTTTGAGACATTTCTCTGTTTGTGTTAGTTCTTGTTACAGATAATGAATAAAATAAATACAATAAAAAATAAATAAATAAATATTATTTAGCTGTTACTTAGATCTACTGTTTTATGTTTTTGTTACAGTCTTGTTACAGTGTGGAGATTAGCCTATGTAGTGTACCACTTTGACATATGCCACTATATTATGTAGCCATAAGAGATGGCAAAGCTGTGATTGCCACTAGCAGTTACACACTCAGTCAATATTTAGTCAGTGATTCATTTAATAGTACAGGGTTAAACTATAGAAAAACAAAGAAACTATTTCTGTAGCCTATATGACTACCAAAATAATTATTTTTAAATGATCATCTGGGCCACAGAGGTAGTTTTGTATCAATGGAAGTACGAAGATGCTGTTGGATGAATGCATTCATTATTCAGTTTACCGTGAATGCTCATTTAACTTAATCATGGCTAATCAGACAACCTTGGTATAATGTGTAAAATCATTGTCATGTTGGGTGAGCCAGTGGGTGATGAAAAGTACTTTGTTTATAGAAGCATTTAACATTTGCGAGATGCTTCTCCCATTAAAAGGTATCATGGGGTGACTCCAGAAGAACTTAGTAATTGCCCACACGTTTTGGGGTGATTAGATAGATTCTGTGAAAGATAATGTAAACCACAGCAGTGCTGTGCCACCAGTCATTGTGGCAGGAATTAATGTTGTTTTTTTCATTGCTTTTCCCATATTGTATACGTTTACACCAGTATTACGTCTCATTTCAGTTTGTTTTTCATATTACAACACATCTTATGGGCTAGTTCTCTTTGCAAAAAGAAAACATTTATTGTGTGTCCACTCAGATTATTACTTCATTCATAATATAGTACCTTTATTAGAAGGATAACCCCTTGAGATGTGTCATCTCGTTTTCGAGAGGGTCATTATGACAAAAATACAGGCAGTACAATAGACAAAACAATACATAAGTACATCCATGCATACTATACATAACAGAACAAAAACAAAACAAAAGCTCTCCTGAAACTGGCCGCTCCCACCCCACCTGAACACCCACAAAATAACAGACTTCATGCATTAATGATGTACCCATGTAAAGCTAACTAAGCAAAAACAGGAGTAGCAACTACAGACCGTTACATACATGCACATGCAGTAACATGCAATGACATGCCAATGCGAGTATACATAATACAAACATGCACATGCACCTTGGAAATTAAATTGCAGTATATTCCTCATAATTCACAGAATTCACATAAGTGCAGAAAGGCATTTCATCTTAATAAAGGAAAGTATTACAGTAGTGTTAATATAGTAGTATTAATAAGTATTAAAATAAGTATTACATATTAAGACTGCTTAAAGAAAAAAATATATACAATTTAATTAAATATAGATCTTTTAGTTTTGCTCTCTTTCTCCTGTAGGCTACTATTGATCAAACAGCCTAAAGCCAGGCATACAGTACATTAGAGCAATATAAATAATTTCTGTATGAGGACTGGCCAGCTTACACAATTGTACTTGCCCATGGAATCACAACCTCCATGATTTCTCTCTCATTCTCTCTCTGGTTTCTCTCTAGCCAGCCCCTGGACAACATGAGTAACGTGACGCCCGAAGAGCCAGCCGCCCAGCGTATGTCCTCTGGGAGTGTGGAGACGCTGGCCTCCAGAACCCTGCAACCCACCTCCGATCCCTCTGCCTCCAAACGAGTATGCTTCTACAAAAGCGGGGACACCAAATTTGGCGGGCATCGCATGGTCATCACTGCCCGCACCTTCAAGACATTCGATGCCCTGTTGGATACTCTGTCCAAGAAAGTGCCTCTGCCATTTGGCGTAAGGACCATCACTACACCTCGTGGGACCCACCAACTCAAGTGTCTAGAGGATTTACGCGATGCGGGACTATATGTGTGTTCTGATCGGAGACGGGTCAAGGCTCTGAACCTGGACGAGGTCAATCGGCAACAGATACCATGGGATACCACCAGGTCTGACAGCGTGGGCCGACGGGGAAGGAAGGGACCCACATTTGGTCAGTTTGGCAGAAGGAATGAAGGCACCAGCAGGATTGGGAGAATCAATGCGAAGCAAGCGGCGCGTACACCAAAGAGGCTTGTAGTCATCAAGAACAAGGAACCCACCATCCAGCGAACAATTGTGTTGCAGAGAAGGACTGCGCCGACATTTGATGCCTTGTTGGATTACCTTTCCCAGACCATGCAGTTTCCTGTGCTGAAACTCTATTCTGCTGATGGCAGAAGAGTAAGTATGTCATATGTTAACTGACATGCTGATAAAAGGCCCAAACTGATCATAATGGAGTCATGTGGGATAATATCTGTTAAAAGTATAAACTATTAACTAGAAAATGTCTCGTTCGCTCTTCAATTTGTATGAAGAGTTTATTTAAAAGATCCCAGCTCTTCCTAACATTGCATGAACCACTTTCAATCTAGTGCCTGTATTTTGGACATATCATTGCATATATATATATATATATATATATATATATATATATATATATATATATATATATATATATATACAAATTAACTCAAATCTTTGCTTCTGGGCGTCCCTGGAACAAAACATTTTGAGATGGGGGTCGGTGGCCAAATACATATAATTTTGGGGGTCCTTGACATGGAAAGGTTTGAGAACCACTGATACAGAAATA
This sequence comes from Gymnoscopelus microlampas, assembly GCF_963454915.1. Lineage (NCBI taxonomy): Eukaryota > Metazoa > Chordata > Actinopteri > Myctophiformes > Myctophidae > Gymnoscopelus > Gymnoscopelus microlampas. The sequence continues at coordinate 42,335,569 of NC_139942.1, read as the reverse complement.
TAAGTTTTCCAGAAAACTGTTAGGATTTAGAAGACATTCGTAGAATCGGCCGCAGATCTTAATGGGTTAAGTGGTTAAACCATTAAAGTGTCCTTGAGCAAGACACCACACCTCCTAACCTAACTGTTAACTGCTCCTGACGAGGAGGTTGGTGCCTGGCATGGCTGCCACGACATAAAAACACTTTGAGTGGTCAGAACAGCAGACTAAAAAAGCCCAGTCTGTCTGTTTACAGAGATGTATTTAGTGTAAATTCAAATCAGAAATTAACAATACTGCTTTGTAATATCAGCAACAAAAAGTCATTGGCTATGCATTTTCTGTGAGTGTTTTGTTTTGGAACTAAATCAATCACGTACAGTATGCAATGTATCACTTCAAGTAGTAGTAGTAGTAGTAGTAGTAGTAACAACTGAGCTAATAGGTGTGATCAACGTATCTACCCCTTGGTGTGTCATCACTCCATAATCGCTCTGTCCATCCATCTGTCCCTCAGTGCAAACAAACAAGCATTTTGTTTGTGCATAATTATGCTTGTTCCCAGAGGGGGTGCTCACTATGTCGAGGTACATTCGTAAAACCATATAAGGGGGGCTTTTTTTCTTTTGTCCAGATTTAACCACTTAACCTATTTTATTACATTGTATGATGGTGAAAATAGAAAAAAAAGCTCTGAACACGTCACATTGTGAGGCATTGTAAGGCATTGTTAACTAAAGCAACACATTGTCAGCTTGTTGATCTGCTGTTTTCGCTATTTTTAAACATTTTGTAAAATAAAAAAAATGCTTCTTCTTAAAGAACAAAATTATACCTCCACTTTTTCTGGAGAAATATTGTTACGCCCCTGTTTTAATGCAATTTTCTTTAAAGACCCCCATTTTTATGAACAAGATACCTGTGCTTTTGAAGCCAAATATTCTTTGTCATAAGGAGTTAAATTGCTCTCAGAGTCAGTAGCCAACAGTAAACGTAGGATAAATAAATACATCTCATTTAAATCAACTAGTGACACCATTAACTTTGACTTGTTGACACCAATTTTCTTTTTCCGTCCATTTCAGGTTGACGGGCTTGCTGCACTAATCTTGTGCTCTGGCATCATCGTAGCAGCGGGCAGTGAACCCTTCAGATTAGGAAGCTACAACTTTAATAGAACGGGTCAGATGGCACAGTCAGTGAACTCAGAAGCTGCAGAGCCAATCAGGATGCAACCTCTAGCTCGTAAGTGTTAATTATTCAGTGCTACCTATATTTAAATGAATACGTATACTGTACAGACAATAATACAATGACTGATACTTACATGATTTGGGAGGTCTGAATGATGGTCTCTTTCATTAACCCCACTCTTTATCTCTCATTTCCTCCTTTCCTCTCATGGAAAAACATCATATCATACATCTGCAATTAAAGAGAAAACTAAATCTTCATCCAGTGGAAGAGCCTCAAGGAATTTTTCATTATCATCAGAAAGACACATTGTCAACCAGATCAACAAGTCTCTGAATGGAAGCACTGATGGTCACCAACATCATCACAACAGATCATTTGAAACCGAAGGCAACCCATGCCATAGATCCATTGATATGGACAACTCTGAACATTTTGGAACAGAGAACAGATGTAATTCTTGCATTGTTCCTCAAGACGACGACATTGAGAAGTCCTTCCGTGTGAACCAAGATGGGAGCATGACCGTGGAGATGAAAGTTCGTCTGACCATAAAGGAGGAAGAGATGCTCCACTGGACTACCACACTCAGCCGCCTCAGCCTTAGTCAGAGGACAGTTTGTGTCTCAAAGACTAGGTCAGGCAAAGGTTCCCGAGGCAAACGTTCCCCTGACTCACGCAATTCCATGGCTAAAGACAACCCTGGTATTAGTGAGGATGAAACCAAACAAGAGAACCATGCCACAATAATCGGGAAGGGTGTTGGCTTCATTGACAAGAGAGAATCTGAGAGCTTCAGTTCCACAGCTTCGGAAACACCCAAATCAAGTTTGCGGCGAAACCCAACTCCAGGTCCTCGACACATCAAAAAGAAAGCATCTGTAGAGAGTGTGAAGACGGTGACAGAGTCAGGGGTGGAAGCCAGCACACTGGGCCAGTATTCCTATACAGAGAGGACTGCTGATGGTGAGCTCACTGAGGGGTACTGTGTGGTCAGACAGAGCAGCAGCAGTAGGCCAGTCCCAAAGCCCCGCAAAACCACACCTGCTGGGGTTAGCAATAAAGGGTCTCACTCCTCAATCAGGTCGTCAGGGACAGCAGAGGTACTACAAAATGATGGAATGGAGGTTACAGAGACTGTGATGCACATTTATGAAAGGCAGGGTTGCTTTGACAGCTATTCTGCAAACAAGGAATACTCCAGTTCTACTCCAATCCCACAGAATAAACCGGCATCATGTGACTCAGGGCAACATTCATCTAGCAATGATTGTGATGTTGATTTTACCCGGCCATCATCCATTACTGACTCACCACACAAGCAGAAAGAAGAGATATTGTCTTTGTCATCTGAACCAAAGGCACTCACTGACAATGAGGCCCAGACTGTAGCAGACTCTCAAAATGAATCTCCACCTAAGGAAAAAAAATACAATGTTGTTCAACGTGAAAAGAAAAGGAAGACAGCAAAACCGACAGCAAAACCTACTGGGAAGCAAATGTCTCCTTCAATAACTAGTTCAGATAAAAAACAAAAGGAAAGCCTGGCACGGTCTTCAAAGAGTGGAAGAACATCAGAAAGTAATAGAAATGATCATAACGGTAAAGGAATAGAAAATGTTAAAACAAAGAAGAAATCAACTAGGGATGAAATGACACCAATAAAGAAACAGGTTGGATCGCGTAATGTTGAAAATCTGAAAGAGATGTCATCTAAGAGGCAACTGAATATGAGTCAAAGAACTGTTAGAGATAATGTACACAGTGTACATACGCATGAGAGTAGAACTGCAAGACTACCAACAAAGAAAAATGCATTGACAACCAAGCGAAAAACCATGAGTGAGAAAAGGATACTATCACCAAAACAAACATTAGAATTGAGCGAGAGTATTTCAATGCCGGCTTTCAATCCAACGCCTTCTGACCTCCACCAATATGTTGAAAATTGGCTGCAGAAAATCAAGCCAGATGCAATACCATACATGGAGGAGGCAGCCACAGAGCAGTCATCGAGTCCAAAGGTCGTTTTTCAGATAGGTGGTGGTGATTCTGAATCTGAGGACAAGAGCGAATGCCAAGCTAATATAGATGAACATAATTCTTCGCATGGACATGGTATCCCTACATCTACGTCTTTATCTGTACCTGTGTGCAGTGTAGCACCTACTACATCCACAGATGGGCTAAATAATAGACAGAGAGCAATGGGTGTATGTGCTTCCATGCCAACAGTCAGAATAGAACCTGTAGACAATGAGAGTCAACTGAGAACACTCAAATCTGCTGAATGCATTGGTCCAGTTGAGTATGACTCATCATCTTCCACATCCAACCTCTTAAGTCTGAAATCAAAGGTAGGACCTGTTCTGCAACAGATGTGTTCATCAATTCAGTGCATCAGAAGTGCCACTGAAATGGATGAATCATCCAAGTCCAGCAGTCTACCCAATTTCTCATCACAAGTGACCTCAGTGTTTGGCTCGTCCTCCAAAGTGTTCCTTTCATTTCTGTCAGTAATGACTCTGCGAGATACCTTAGCAGGTCCTATGTCAGAAGACACCAACTCAGATTCTGCAGTCACCTCAGAAGCCATGCTAATGCTGGAATCCTTGCAGAAAATTTCCACTATTGAAGATGAGGAGGAGCAGAGATCAAGTCTAACAGATCTCCAAAGCAGAACTTCCTTTAACCTTAGAGAACGCTGGAGGGATTTCCAAGTGTTGAGGGAGAGGCTTGAAAGCGAACCCATGTCTCCCAATTCTCAGAGTTTGCATTAGATGTTTCTGAAGGGGGCGACCATTTGAAGATCAACATTTGGTTATTGATGAGCTCATGGATGAGCTCAACATGCCCCAAGACCTTAGGGAGGAGATTACATCAACACTCCAGTACAATAGAAACTTCCACCCAGAGATAGAAAAAAGTACCATGCTAGAAAGAGAATCACATCATTCTGACTCAGGAGAAGAAATGGAGCAATTACCTAAAGCATGTAACAGCGAGAAAAAGGCTATGAGGGTAGAGGATACGGGTAGGAGATCAAAGAGAGAACCAAGAAAAAGGAGAACGAGGTTATGGAAGAGGATGTGAAGGACAGCGAGGAGGACAGGCAGGAAGAAGGCAATCATGAGGTAAAAGTACATGGGAAAACTGAGGAAATGGATGTGAGTGACAGGGAGGAAAAAGAGGAGTCAGATGAGCGCGAAGAGGATGAGGAGGAGGAAGAGGGGGATTAGTGCACATGGAGGAAAAGGGAGGGAAAGAGAACTATGAGCAGACGGATGAGGAGGAGGAGGAAAAAGGATATTCAGGAAGTTGAGGAAGTTGCAGAGGAAAAGGAGGAGGAAGCAGAGGAGGAGGATACTGGGGAGGAGGATGACGAAGTGGGAGGGGAAAAGGCAGTTGCCGGAAGTGACAAGGAAGCGGGAGATGAGAGAGCAAGGGATGACAATGTGGTGGTGGAGGACGAGAGTGGGGAAGAAGAGAAGATGGAGGAGGGCGAGGTTGAGACAGACAAAAATACAGAGGAGGAGGGGGAGGGGGAAGAAGAAGGGGAAGATGAGAATGTAGAAGAATGCAGGGGGGGTGAAGTGGAAGAGAGTGGTAAGGAGGAGGAGGGAAACAGAGAGGAGGAAGTAGAAGCAACAAGAGTGGAGGATGATGAGGGAGAGGAGCAAGAGGAAGAGGTTGGGGGGGAAGAGCAGGCTGAGGAAGCAAGGGAAGGAGGACAGGACAGCTTGTCCGACGATGCGGCTGAGGAAGAGAGAGGGTCGAAGGACGAACAGAACGAGGAAGAGCAACATTTCAGCGAAGACACTAATGCTGACGCAGATGGTACTGCCAATAGTGATATTAGCGAAAGGCTGTTGGACGAAGCCTGTTATTTACATATGCAGAGTAGGTGGGAGGAGTACCAAGAAAACAAGAACACAAATGTACAGAGTGTCCTCTGTCGATACAGAGGACCCTCTGTATCGCCAGAAAATGAGAAAGAAGATGACATGGGTCATGGTTCAGACACCATGAACGAAGAAAGAACTGATGAAGGGGAGGGAGAGGTGGACGAGGATGGAAGCTGCAACCCACCCCACCCAGTTGAAATATCACAAGAATTGCTAGACTTTGTTAATTCTGCCCTGCAATCTTCATCCCTGATATTCACATATGATGCTCGCGGGAACATTAGGATAGAGCAGGATAAAGCTCAGGTAGTGCACACAAAACAATTTATAATTCCCAAAAGCAGAGGTGATAACCTGTACGGCCTAAAGCGACTTCCAAGCCCAAATACAGATTTAGATTCAGATTTATCTGATTATAGGCCGGAGACTCCATACAGCGGTGTATACGACAAAACTCAAGGATCTTCAGATGTTTTCTCTGTTAATTCAGAGAGTCAGTCTCCAAACTACACAGGTGCAAGGCATATGAGTGATAAACCCAATAGGAGAACTAACATGGAGCGCACCAACTCAAAATTATCACAAGGAAATATATCAGAAAGGCCCACATTAAAAAGTGGGGGGAGCTCCAACTCAAAATTGTCACATGGAAATATATCAGAAAAGCTCTCATTAAAAAGTGGGGGACGCCCCAACTCAAAATTGTCACATGGAAATATATCAGAAAGGCTCTCATTAAAAAGTGGGGGACGCTCCAACTCAAAATTGTCACATGGAAATATATCAGAAAGGCTCTCATTAAAAAGTGGGGGGAGCTCCAACTCTAAATTATCACAAGGAAATATATCAGAAAGCCCCACATTAAAAAGTGGGGGGAGCTCCAACTCCAAATTATCACAAGGAAATATATCAGAAACCCCCACGTTAAAAAGTGGGGGGAGCCCCAACTCAAAATCATCGCAAGGAAACATATCGGAAATGCTCTCATTTAAAAGTGGGGGGAGCTCCAACTCCAAATTATCACAAGGAAATATATCAGAAAGCCCCACGTTAAAAAGTGGGGGGAGCTCCAACTCAAAATTATCACAAGGAAATATATCAGAAAGGCCCACATTAAAAAGTGGGGGGAGGTTCTCCACTTATGACTCAGGGACAAAAGCATTAGGGGATGATCTGTCTAATTACAGCTCAGCAAGCTCATTAAAGGCATACATGGAGCCTTCAAAAGAGCCTGCTTTGGTCTCCACGGAGGCGGACTCAAATGACGGGGTTCTAATTGATCAAGGTAGGTGGCTCCTCAAGGAAAACCACCTTATACGAAATTCTCCTCCGATCTCCAGTGACAATCTGGGAATGTATGGAAATGTAGATACAACATCTATAGATTCATGTCAGGAGAACACCGGCGAGGTAGATGATTCAGCACAGCACAGACCCCTTGACGTCATATCTTCATCAGAGCTCGAAGACATGGCAAAGCCTCAAACTCCTAAGTGTGCCTATTACAATATGCCACATGGGAGTGACTCAGACCCCTTTTTGGATGATGTCAGTGTCAAAAGTAGGAACGGAGACACACGCGGTAGCAAAACAAAGGGTGTCAGGGTCTCACCCACCATTGACACCAGTAAAACCTGGCCAAAGAAAAATAGCAGTCTTTCTTCATTTACATCAGTGGAGTTTAAGCTGTCAGACAGCAGAGTGCATCCTGAGGGGGAGTCCTCTGCTGTGACACAGGCTGCCAGGCCCTCTAGTGTTGCAGATAGAGTACTCCAAGCACAAGACTCCATGGAAGCACTCAGGTGTGGACGATACTGTCCTATATTATAAAGCTTGGAGCAATAGCTGTGAGGAACACAAACTGGAACTGGGTGATACTGTATATGTATGTTTATATGCATATGTATATGCACATGTACACACGTGTGCGCACCGTGCACACGCGCACACACGCATGCACGCACGCACGCACCATGCTCCTTGTAAGATTCCTTGGGTGTGAATCTGACTCTTGTCTCTCCTCTCTCTTGCCCTTGTTTTCTTGTCTCTCGACCGTGGCCTCAGAGTTAGTTGAAAAACTACCCCCTCACTCTGGGAGTCATGGTGGAGAGTATGTTGATTCATTTTACGATAAACAGGGTGTACGCAAAGATGATTTTAAACTCTCCCCTGTGTCAACAGATGAGGTGTTTAAAAAATTGAGCGCACTCCAACAACACAGAGCCACAGGTCCCGACAACATCCCCGCTAAATTTCTAAAAGACTCAGCCGCCTCCATTGCCCCAATCATTACCCACATAATAAACCTCTCCATCATACAGGGACGGGTCCCTAACGACTTCAAAAAAGCAAGAGTGACCCCTCTGTACAAAAAAGGAAACCAATTAGACCCTGGCAACTACCGCCCTATTTCTATTCTTAGCTCCATCTCGAAAGTCATGGAAAAAATAGTCTATGAACAGGTTGATAAGTACCTTGCCGAAAAAAATCTAATTTACGAATTCCAATCTGGTTTCAGAACAAACCACTCCACTGACACATGCCTTCTCTATTTGAACGACTCTATCAAACAAGATGTCGACAAGGGCAAATATTGCGGCATGGTCATGCTGGACCTCCAGAAGGCTTTTGACACCGTTAATCACCCAATTATGATCAATAAGCTCAAAGCAATAGGCTTTGATGACACGTCGGTGAACTGGATGAGATCCTACCTGGAGGGGAGGGAGCAAGTGGTGGAAGTAAACGGCACCCAGTCCCCTCCTCTCCCAGTGACTTGTGGTGTTCCTCAAGGAAGCATACTAGGACCACTACTGTTCCTGATATATGTGAATGATATGTCCTCAGCTTGCGACTGCAAACTGTTCCTGTTCGCAGATGACTCGGCTCTGCTGGTCTCGGACAGGGACAGGCTGCAGGTTGAGAAAACTCTCAGCACTGAACTCAACAAGATCTGCATCTGGCTCTCCGACAACAAACTCTCATTACACCTGGGTAAAACTGAATCCATCCTCTTTGGGTCCAACCCTAACCTTAGAAAGGCTGAGAGTTTCACGATCAAAGTGGGTGAAAATGTTATCACAAGAAAGGAGGAAATTACCTACCTGGGTTCCATCTTGGAGGCAAACCTCTCAGGTGACAAAAACGCTGAAAAGACGATCAAAAAGGTCCACAAAATAACACGGAGGATGTGGAGGCTTGTTCGTAAAGTCAGTAAGAATACTCTGAAGATTCTTATAGGGGCCCTCATACAAGGTCATTATGATTATGCATGCACTTCATGGTATCACAACACCTCCAAGGCCCTAAAAACAAGGCTCCAAACATCCCAAAACAAACTTGTAAGGCTACTTCTTGGCCTCAATTACAAAACCCATCTAACCCCTGATCATTTTGCTAGGCTTGGATGGCTTAGGGTTGAGGACAGAGTACAGCAACTTGCTATGGGCCTGGTCTTCAAGATACACCACAACATTGGGATCCCCCTGTATTTGTCAAAATACTTCCAAAATGTTAATCAAGTCCATGATCATAACACCAGAGGCAGCTCCACAAACCATGTTCAACCCAGATTTGGCACAACAAAGGGAATGAACTCTTTCTCATGCTATTCATCTAAAATGTGGAATGCCCTACCAAAAGGAGTAAAGGAGTGCAAAACCCTACTCACTTTCAAAAATGCCCTAAAGATACACCTTCAGGAGGCTGCAATTCAAAAATGGCCCCTGTCCAAGTCCTAACCTACCCCATGTCCTAACCTAACCCCCCCCCCCCCCCCCCTCTCTTTCTTTTTTGTACATATTTTTCACCCTTCATACCAGTAACCTGTAAACTGATTGTATGACATTCTGTATAGTAGTGTGTATATCTGTCTGTCTCTTATATGTCAACATGATTTGTGTGCATGGGGATCTCATCTTAAACAAGCTACGTGCTTAACTGAGCTATCCAGTTTAGTAGACCTTGTATTGCGAATTTGTACTTCCATGTACTGTTATGTACTGTCATGTACTGTTCTCATGTCTTACTAAATAAAGTACATCAATCAATCAATCAATCAATCAATCTACACTGAAATACACACATATCTGAAATAAAGCATACAAATGCCAAAGAATACATCTTTAAAAGAAAACGTTGTGCCTTTATTTTACACTGGTATACTATACGGAAAACTCTAGGGACAGTAATTCTTTTTTGTCTTTTTTGTTGGTTCACATGGTTTATTTGACATACTTTGACTAAATGTTGTCACTGACCTGTTATTTTGTTAAAATATTGACAATAAAGAATAACTTAAAATGTGTATAATGCTTACATGGTGGATTGTACATACTGTAGTACACTATGATTTACAGATTTCATAAGGAATGTATTTATGTTGAAAATAACATCATGCGAATGTGATAAATTAACATACTGTGCAGTAGGGGTACATAAAATGCACCATCATAAATCTACATACTCTGCCAAAGAAAGTACTTAATTCTTCAAGAATGTGCAGTTGTAAATTCATTGTGTTCATTGTTTTGTAATACAGTTAGGTTCTTCACAAAGAAAAGTTTGTCAACTGTGAATTAATGATTGTACAAATATGAAAACAGATGAGCTAATGGGGGGAAAAACTTCCATTTAAAGGCAGCTTCAGTCAAAATATTATTTACGGCTGTAAAAATGTACCACAATTGAATAAACTACATGTTTAATTTCTTCGCACTGACCAATTCATTATTCATTATTTACAATTCATTTTACATTGGTTTCTAATCATATTTTCATCTTCACCTGATATTTTCATCATGATGGGGGACAATTATCTCAGCACATTTAGTGACTGCACCTTTCAACAGAACATGATAAACGTCTTTGTAAGCTTACAAGTGTGGTGAAAACTAGCACATTTTGGTAGTGAATGTTGAAAACCCAGACATTTTAATGTTTATAGATATTTGTCGTGACTTGTTCCGATATACCGATACCAGTATCGGAAAAGCTGCCGATACTGCTTTAAATGCTGGTATCGGTATAGGCGAGTATGCCAGTCTATGCCAATCCGATACCACGTAATTTATCACAGGATATTTTATTTACAGTCATATTTTGAATGCTTCAGTTGATGTTGCACGACTGGTTTAAACTCTTACTCCACTATTTACATCATAATTTTAACAACTTGTAGCTGCACTTTAACAATTATTAATGGAATTTTGATTTATTCCTAGATCAGCGGTTCTCAAACCTTTTAATCTCAAGGACCCCCATAACTCTGAGAATGTACAAATGGAACGAAATGGACCCTTATGGGTCCATTTGTACACTCTCCGAGTTACATACCTGTAAGGGTCCATTTGGAACGTCCCTGAACTCCACTTAGAGAACCACAGTCCTAGATTTGTTTAGATTACACACGGGTATCGGACCGGTACTTGGTATCAACCAATACACAAGTTGTGGTCATCGGAATCGGTATCGGGAAGGAAAAAAACTGGCATCGGTACATCACTGATGCAAAGAAGAGGGAGGCATTGTAAGACATTTCCCAGGGTTTCATCAGCTGTTGGCATCAGCTGTTGCTGTATGTTCTCTTCTTTTCCAAAACAGAGACCATTGAGACCTATACTTCAACACTGATCGATGCTTCGGCCACTATAAATAATTATATAAATACTTGTAATTATAATAATTATGTATTTTTTTATTTTCAAAGTATTATAATAGCTTGATGTACGTAATATATATATATATATATATATATATATATATATATATATATATATATATATATATATATATATATATATATATATATATATATATATATATATATATATATATATATATATATATATATTCTTTGATACATTTTAGCCCAGGTGGTCTCTCACACTTCAGAATCAGACCAAAGGGACACCCCCAACACCACACCCAAAGGATCAAGGGCTCCTGAAATGCCTGACTCTGAGATAGATCACACCTTCACAAAAGACAGCATTCTGCATTCTGTATGACTCTGCTGTGGGAGAGGTACCAACATGCATGGTATATGATGATTTGTGACGCTTTTGTTGTCTGCTTTGCCAGATTCTTGTCTATTTCATCCTGAATGCATACATTTCCAAAGAACAAGTTTGAAGACTGGAAGCAACACATTTCAGCTGGTGACCTCCCAACATGTCTCCATTTCTAGAAACCATACTGAGGTGCATTGGATTAAATAGTAAGGCATTCTAGATAAAGTCAGATTAAACAAGTAATTTGCATTCATGAACAACAATTGTGTCATTTTCTCCACTTGCTAATGTATTCAACATTTTTATAAAATGTCTTTAAATTAATAATATATTCTTATTTCATTGCCCTCTCTCACATTAGCAAAACACAATAAAGATTGTATTAGTCTAATTTCAATTATGAAATCTAACAATATATAAAGCTCCTGTTCAGAAATACAGAAAAGACCTCACCTGTGTTGGAAAGCATTTGTTCTAAGAATAATATACTAGCTACTCAAACAAGACAAAGAAGAACAAACACTATGGACCATCAGCTGTTGACCCTTTAACCTTGCTTGTCCTGTTGGCCGTAATTTCAACAAGTGAGTATAACACGATCGCTTGTGATGACCAACAACCAAACAAAACTTTTACAAAATTTACATTAACAGGTAACAGGTTAAAAGATGTAAAAAAAGAAAAAGAAAATCAATGCCATTATCATGTATAATAATGCTTCTATTCATGTTAATGAAAGGTTCCTGAGAGAATGATCCCAGAACAATGGCAGATCAACAATGTAAAACATTATTGGCATGGATTTATAGGATGAGGTTAAATTATTCTTCAAATGTAGGTGTTCTGTCCAGGGGAAACGGTTATGTGAAATAAAATGGCGCGTGACTTACCTTTTCAGATCCAATTTGCCAACAACCAAACATGGCAGTGTTGCTTCAGCTGCTGGCAGTTTAGCATAGACTATATATAAGGGGTCCTGGAGAAACAGAAGGCACAGGCCAGGGTAACAGCTTGCTCCAGTTGAAAGGCAATTGCTTCTCCACCACACAGAAGAAAAGAGTTCAGTAAGGTTTCATTTATTTTACTGTGACTTAGTCTTAAATGTTTTCATTAATGTTGCAACTTTATTTCTCCAAAATCTCAGTAACTGCAAAGAAGGCATTATAAAATGTTAAGCATGGCATGTGTCAAAGCTGCTGTAACACTCAGATGAGAAAGGTTTTATGTAGATCCAAAAGTTAAAAAACAGCTCCTTTCTTCTCAGGTAGGCCTACTTCTTGAGCAGCTACATCTATTCGTTTCCTGTCAAGGGTGAGTGATACTTACTCTTGTTTTGATTACGGAGAGCAGTTAACATTCATTATTTTACATTGGAAATGAAATTAGGCTGACTTTTCCATTCCTGTGTTAATGTAGCTTAGCTTGGTTGCATGCAATGTTGGATATCGATGAACTAATGAAGAAACTTGTATGGATTAAAGCAAAATAAAATCTCAGGACTGAAACATTTTCAGTCCTAATGTGCGATTTGTGAAACAGCGTGAAAGGAGCCCCCCCCCACAATAGCGCTTAATAAACACAATATGTAAAATTATGATGTTTTAGTATTATTGTTCCTGCTGTTCTACATATCAACCAGGTGAAGAAATTACAGATTGAGGCTATAACCTTTGCTGTTATGGAATAGCCGAGACCATTAGGGTTTTTATGGAAGATGCTTCTGAACATATTGCTAGTTTGACCACTTCAAATGCTCTAATCTTGTTTTTTCCCCCCCGAAAATAGCCGATCTACACGTTTGTAGATCAGCTATTTTCGCTGCACAACATGTTTTCATAGAAGACATGCTGGCTTCTATGGAATCCAAATAAAATCAGTAGTGGCGACTGAGAACTTTAATCCATAAACTTGGATCCCACATGAAGAGCACATAAGAGCTTATGCTTTTTGTTATTTCAGAGAAACCTCTATAAACCGCCACCATGAGTACGGACGCGGAAATGGCCATTTATGGCAAAGCCGCCATTTACCTCCGTAAGCCAGAGAGGGAGAGGATTGAGGCTCAGAACAAGCCTTTTGATGCCAAGACTGCCTGCTATGTGACACATCCCAAGGAGCTGTACGTTAAGGCCACAATGCTGAGTAAGGAGGGTGGCAAAGTCACAGTCAAAATCCTTGACACCCAAGAGGTACCATACCAATAATATCCATCAGACATTCAGTAAAACACTCCATCAATGGAACATTGCTATAACTTTCATAATGTTTTGTGCACTTTGTGTTGTATAACTAATCTTATCCTGCACTTTCAGACTGTAACGGTGAAAGATGATGATGTGTGCCCAATGAACCCTCCCAAGTACGACAAGATTGAGGACATGGCCATGATGACCCACCTCAACGAAGCCTCTGTGCTGTATAACCTCAAAGAGCGTTATGCGGCATGGATGATTTACGTAAGAAACTTAAAAACAATTAAATGCATAGAGTAGAATGACATTAGATTGATCACAGTGGTTTTCAACCTGTGGGTCGGGACTAATCAATCTTCTCCCCACAGACCTACTCTGGCCTATTCTGTGCCACTGTAAATCCCTACAAGATGCTGCCAGTGTACGACCCAGAGGTAGTGGCTGCCTACAGAGGAAAGAAGCGCATGGAGGCCCCACCCCACATCTTCTCTGTCTCTGACAATGCCTATCAGAACATGCTCATTGGTACGTGTTACACAAACAGCAAGCGTTAAGCAGCTACTGCTAATTTCTTAAATGAATAAAATAAATATATGTTTTTCTTAACATGAACTTTTCTTGACCTTGCAGACAGAGAAAACCAGTCTGTCCTGATCACGTACGTGTTTGAAATTTGCAAAATGCATATTGTCAGTTCTACGTCATGTTTTATTGTAAAATAAGCATGGCCTTTTGTTCATTAGACGGTAAAAGATAAAACATGTCTTCTTCTTCTGTATAGTGGTGAATCTGGGGCTGGAAAGACTGTAAACACAAAACGTGTCATCCAGTACTTTGCTACGATTGCTGTAGCTGGAGGAGACAAGAAGAAGTCTGAGAGCAAAATGAAGGTATGAACCAACTGCAGTCTGAGCAGCTTATTGAGATTATTCATGTTTATGTTTATTCATGTCTCCTAAATCCCAACAGTTTTCTGAAAAACGTATGTTTCTATATCAATGGTGCTCAATCTTTTTCATGTCGAGGACCCCCAAAATTAAATGTATTTGGCCGCGGACGCTCATCAAAATATTTTTTCCAGGGACCCACAGAAGCAAAGATTTGAGTTAAAAATGTTCGCTTTAAAAATATATATATATTCAAAGATTTGTACACATTTTCACAAATTTTCAAAAATAGCAGATCTACAAGCTCGTAGCGCGGCACTCGGTGCCGCGCTATGAGCTTGTATATCTGCTATTTTTGAATATCCCAAAGTGTAAAATAATGCTTTTTAGCTCAGATCTAAAAATGACACAGTTCCAGGTCTTAATGGGTTAAAACGACAGGTGCCATTATTTTGCTGATTACAATATAAAACTTCAATCTCAATCATCAAAATTCATTGAAATGTCCTCATTAACCCATTAAATCCGGGAACACATACTGTGTTATTTTAGCCATAACCATTATCTTATACTTTGGGCTATTCAAAAATAGCAAGCTTGTAGATCTGCAATTATTTTTCATCGTGAAAATTTGTGCTAATCTTTGAACATATATGTTTTTTAAAGCGAACATTTTTAACTGAACTTCTGGGGATTCTGCAAATGTCTTCTAAATCAGTAAAAAAAAAAACGTATGTTGCTATAATATCAGTGGTTCTCAAACTTTTTTTATTTCAAGGACCCCCAAAATGTCTGTATATTTTCACGATTTTTTGTTCAAAATTAGCAGATCTACAAGCTCGTAGCTCATGAGCTTGTATATCTGCTATTTTTTAATAGCCAAAGTAAGACATCTACGCACGCACGCACGCACGCACGCACGCACACACACACTGATCTGGAATTTCAGATTATTTCTGTGCTCAACATTTCATTTGACTAACTGTCTTCCACTAAGTGTTCAGATGAATAAACATGTGTTCTGCAACCATCACACAGGGCTCTCTGGAGGACCAGATTATTGCTGCTAACCCTCTGCTAGAGGCCTATGGTAATGCCAAGACTGTGAGAAATGACAACTCATCCCGTTTTGTAAGTTCCATTCTGCCAAATACTTTTAAACGTTTCATTTCTTCATTGTTTCTGTTTTCAGTTTCGATAATCGCTTCATCAAAATGATAATTGTCTTCCATAGGGTAAATTCATCAGAATTCACTTTGGCAGCTCTGGAAAACTGGCTAGTGCTGACATTGAGACCTGTGAGTATAGCCTAAAATATTTTAAAAGAATGTAAATGCTAATTTGTAAAAAGCAATACAACAGCTCACTTTTTGTGCCTTGAACCTTTAAAGATCTGCTAGAAAAGTCTAGAGTGACATTCCAGCTTCCAGATGAGAGAGGTTACCACATCTTCTATCAGATGATGACCAACCACAAGCCTGAGCTCATCGGTAAGTCATAGAAATTATGTATGAATGAATTGGCCTGCACTATACCGAATGTATTGATTTACTAACATGGTTGTGTATTTCTCAACAGAGATGACTCTTATCACCAACAATCCATATGATTTCCCAATGTGCAGTCAGGGTCAGATCACTGTGGCCAGTATTAATGACTGTGAAGAGTTAGATGCTACCGATGTAAGTATTTTTACAAATCAAAAAACTATTAAGGAATTCAAAATATGAATGATGTTTTTTTTGTTTAGTTCTTTGTTACCATTTTTTCACTAAATAATTCCTCTTTAGGCTGCCATTGATATCCTGGGCTTTACTGGCGATGAGAAAATGGGCATCTACAAACTGACCGGTGCTGTTCTCCACCATGTTAACATGAAGTTCAAGAATAAGCAGCGCGAGGAGCAGGCTGAGCCTGATGGCAGTGAGAGTAAGTGAAACCTAATACATATCTCTGCTGTCAGGCAGAAACCAGCTATGTCCAAAATATTAACTTTTCAGGAAGTGAACAAAAAATAACTATATACTGCCTCATCAAAGTTGGTGTGGTGACTTTATACATTGTCAGATATACTTGAATGTGTCCTTATATTATCATCACTTTA
Source organism: Gymnoscopelus microlampas (assembly GCF_963454915.1). Taxonomy (NCBI): domain Eukaryota; kingdom Metazoa; phylum Chordata; class Actinopteri; order Myctophiformes; family Myctophidae; genus Gymnoscopelus; species Gymnoscopelus microlampas. The sequence goes on along the minus strand of NC_139942.1, from coordinate 42,319,297 downwards.
CCCAAATACAGCTCAAGTGCAGTCAGGAGGTTTTTACCAGGTGCTCGAAGAGCGCCTGAGTCTATGAAGAGGCAGAGTAGAAGTCGACATATTACAGATTTGCATTTTCGACACATTTGCGTCATTGGCTGTCCTGGCTGTCCTTCACTCCTTTAAGCCAATGGCCACACGAATGGGGAGACGGCCCGCCCCCCACATTAACAGCGCTCCGCTGTCCGCTCCCCTCATTCACACTGCAACAGTTGCAGACAGTGCAAGTTGTATTGCAGCCTCAGGCAGGACAGTTAGCCTAAATGCTAGCGTGCTTCATTAGACCTAGTTTGGCTATTAAGTTATTATTATTTGGCCATGTTCACACTGACTTCCATCTTCGCTATTGTTGGGAAGACCTGTGTGGTGTCTAAAAATGTTGCCATCACTTATATAAAAAACATTATTAGCGTTTAGCGTCGCAAATTATGTTGCCAGGTTTGGCGAGAGAAACAAGCAATCCGAAAAACAAGTAATCAGGTCTATGAAAACAAACACACACACACACACACACACACACACACACACACACACACACACACACACACACACACACACACACACACACACACACACACACACACACACACACACAGAGCACCTGGTAGAATATGACTTCAAGTCATTTTCTTTCTTGTTGACCATTAATGTGGAGATTGGGTGGTTTGACCGTCAGTTTGAGGAGGTTTAGTCTAGAAGCACGTTTTAATACTTTGCATTGTTTCAATATTTGTAAAACCCACACACAGACGTAAAGGGTGTTCAATAGCACTGATTCATAATAAATATATATATATATATATATATATCTTTTGTTAGCAGAGGGTTGAGACGATCATTGCATCTGTATATTAACATTACTCTAGTGTGTATCTGACGAACAATGTACTTAATTAATTCATACAGGTGCTGACAAGATTGCATACCTGCTGGGCCTGAACTCTGCTGACATGCTCAAGGGTCTTTGCTACCCAAGAGTAAAGGTCGGCAATGAGTTTGTGACCAAAGGCCAGACTGTGCCACAGGTGAGATAATGTACTACATACACCACAACATGCAATTCAAACTGATATGGACTGAACTGGACTGATATGTATTCGATTTTGGCATTCGTGAAACAACTTCTTTCTGTGTTCCAGGTCTCAAACTCAGTCTCTGCCCTGGCCAAGTCCATCTACGAGAGAATGTTTTTGTGGATGGTCATCCGTATCAACCAGATGTTGGACACCAAACAACAGAGAAACTACTACATTGGTGTGCTGGACATTGCTGGCTTTGAAATCTTTGATGTGAGTATTGCAATATAAAGTATCTGTTCAAAGTTTTTACAATGGTCTCATATATTTAAAAAAGAATACATTGCACTGATCAGTTGCTATTAAGGACACATGTCCCCTTTGGATCAATACAAGTATACTGTGTGCATCCCCTGTAATACATACTATTGTAACACTTTAATGAATATTCTTCATCTATGTAGTGGTGGGAAAAGTACTATATTTCTTTACTTAAGTAAAAGTATTAATACTGCACTATAGAAATACTCTGTTACAAGTAAAAGTCCAGAATTAAAAATGCACTTGAGTAAAAGTACAAAAGTATCAAAATATTCTTAAAGTACCAAAAGGCGACGCATTGGGAGCTTGTAGATCGGCTGTTTTCAAATGGCCAAAATGTATATAGGGCTGAAGTGGTTTATGTATGTTTTGTAATAATCAAAACCTACAAAGTAACAAGTAACTAAAGTTGTCATATACAGTAATTGGAGAGGAGTAAAAGTACAGAAAATTGGAAATACTCCAGTAAAGTAAAAAATACCTCAAAATTGTACTTAAGAACAGTACTTTAGTAAATGTACAAGTTACTTTAAACCACTGGTAAAGTACAACAGCTTGGAGCAGCTGTGCATTCCCTGTAATACTTACTTTGTAACACTTCTTTGTCTATATGTAAACAGTACAACAGCATGGAGCAGCTGTGCATCCCCCGTAATACTTACTTTGTAACACTTCTTCGTCTATGCAAACAGTACAACAGCATGGAGCAGCTGTGCATCAACTTCACCAATGAGAAGCTGCAGCAGTTCTTCAACCACACCATGTTTGTTCTGGAACAAGAAGAGTACAAGAAAGAAGGCATTGACTGGGAGTTCATTGACTTTGGCATGGACCTGGCTGCCTGCATTGAGCTCATTGAGAAGGTCAGTTAAACACAATGAAATGAAAAAAAAAAGAAAAAGTAAACGGTGCATTTATATAGCGCCTTTATCCAAGGCGCTTTACATAGATTGTGCATTACCTTCACCCATTCACACACACATTCATACACCGATGGCAGAGGAAACCATGCAAGACACCAAACCGCTCATCCAGAGCAATTAGGGGTTCAGTGTCTTGCTCAAGGACACTTTGACACTAACTCTAGGGGAGCCCGGGATCAAACGGCCAATCAAACTGAGCCACTGCCGCCCCTAAAAAAAATGTTTTAAAGAATTTAAAAAATACATTGTTTTACTCACTGTTTTACCCAATCTCCCATCAATCAACAGCCCCTGGGTATCTTCTCCATCCTCGAGGAGGAGTGCATGTTCCCCAAGGCCTCAAATACCACCTTCAAAAACAAGCTGTACGATCAGCATCTCGGAAAGTGCAACGCTTTCCAGAAGCCCAAGCCCGCCAAGGGCAAGGCGGAGGCCCACTTCTCCCTGGTCCACTACGCCGGCACGGTGGACTACAATATCTCTGGCTGGCTCGACAAAAACAAGGACCCGTTGAACGACTCTGTCATACAGCTGTACCAGAAGTCCTCCGTCAAACTGCTGTCTCTGCTGTACGCCAGTGTTGGTGAAGGTATATATCTTCTACCAGGGGTCTTCAACAGGGGTTACTTGAATATTGTCTTATTTTTGATCATACACAAGACGATCTAATAAATGCCCATCCCTAATATTAACATTTTTGCACTTTCAGCTGCTGATGCTGGCAGCAAGGGAGGCAAGGGAGGCAAGAGGAAGGGGGGTTCCATGCAGACGGTGTCCTCTCAGTTCAGGGTAAGAAGAAACCGAACTGTCCAAACTACAGATACAACTTCTCATGGAATGAGGACAACAATATGCTAATTGTCTCCAATGTATTAATTACCATCTAGGAAAACCTTGGCAAACTGATGACCAACTTAAGGAGCACTCATCCTCACTTCGTACGTTGCCTGATTCCCAACGAGGACAAGACTCCAGGTGAAATATTGTTTTGTATAAACACATACACATGCAAAATAAGTGATACTAGTCCAGGAAAAAATATCGTAAATTTTCATTTCAGGTCTTATGCAGAACTTCCTGGTTATACATCAGCTCAGGTGCAACGGTGTGTTGGAAGGTATCAGGATCTGCAGGAAAGGTTTTCCCAGCCGGATTCAGTATGGAGACTTCAAGCAGAGGTGTGAATAATGAAACATTGCTGAGCCAGTTAAAACCCATTAAAACCGGGGAAAGCATCTGTGTCATTTTAGATTTTAATTACTTTAACCATTACTGTTTTCTTTGGCTATTAAAAAATAGCACTTCGTGCAAATCTTTGAATATATATATATGTTTTTTAAAACGAACATTTTTAACTCAAATCTTTGCTTCTGGGGGTCCCTGGAACAAAATATTTTGAGATGGGGGTCGGCAGCCACATACATATACTATTGGGGGTCCTTGACACAAAGAAGTTTGAGAAACACTGATATAGAATCATAGGTTGTTCAGAAAACTGAAAAAGACATTTGTAGATTCGGCCTCAGGTCTTAATGGGTTAAAAGTTAAGACAATGTGGTTCAGTCATAATTCTTGAAATGTATTTCTTATTAGATACAAGGTGCTGAATGCCAGTGTCATCCCTGAGGGACAGTTCATTGACAACAAGAAGGCCTCTGAAAAGCTCCTGGGCTCCATTGATATTGACCACACTCAGTACAAATTTGGACACACCAAGGTATTGCAACATACAGTATTAAAATGTCAAAATATATTATTCAAAAGCTCAATTAATCATCAAATGTCTTTTTATTAAATAATAGCTGAACTGTAATAAATCTTTTGACAGGTGTTCTTCAAAGCTGGTCTGCTGGGAACCCTTGAGGAAATGAGAGACGATAAATTGACCACTCTTGTGTCCATGACCCAAGCTATGTGCCGTGGGTTCCTCATGAGGAAGGAGTTTGTGAAAATGGTGGCACAGAGGCAAGACAATAATACATGTTCACTCAATAATAAGCTAACAGAACAAAGCTATGAGGAATAGTGGTAATTGTAAAATATTTTAAATAATCGGTTATTACATTTCTTTTCTCACTTTTCTAGAGAGGCTGTTTACTCAATCCAGTACAACATCCGCTCCTTCATGAATGTCAAACACTGGCCATGGATGAAGGTCTACTACAAGATCAAGCCCCTCCTTCAGAGCGCTGAGACCGAGAAGGAGCTGTCGAACATGAAGGAGGACTTTGAGAAATGCAAGGCTGACCTGGCCAAAGCACTGGCTAAGAAGGAGGATCTGGAGGAGAAGATGGTTTCTCTGCTCCAAGAGAAGAATGAGCTGCAGCTGCAAGTGGCCTCGGTGAGTGACCAGCACAGCACTTAACTGTTAATTAATTACAACATCATTTTTGCTCACAAACAGTGTTCATTTTGTTGACTAAAACTATGATGAAAAAGGTTTGTTGACTACCCTTTTTCACTGACAAAAAAAAAAGAAGTAATAAAAACAAAGTTATGATGACGACAAAAATATATTGAGAATTTCTTCAACAAATAAAAACTACACTAAAACTAAAACTAGACAAAAGACTACACAAAAATAGACGTTTTCGGCATACAGCTAAGCATAAATCAGGCATTACGACGCCACCAAGGCGAGACATGAGAGGCTGAGAATTGGAGATGACGGATGAACTTTACGACACAAGTAACCACTTTATTCGTATGCATAATTCTCTTTATAGATATGAACCTGCAGGGTACACATGAAAGAGGAAGCGACCTATCCATAACAAAAATACTAAACATTTTTGTAAATGCAGGAGTCAGAGAACAGTTTTGATGCTGAGGAGAGATGTGAAGGACTCATCAAAAGTAAGATTCAGCTGGAAGTCAGGCTCAAGGAAACGACAGAGAGGCTTGAAGATGAAGAGGAAATGAACGCTGAGCTGACTGCTAAGAGAAGGAAACTGGAAGACGAGTGCTCTGAGCTGAAGAAAGACATCGATGACCTGGAGCTCACTTTGGCTAAAGTCGAGAGGGAGAAGAACTCTACTGAGAACAAGGTTAGAATACATTCCAGTGGTGGAAAGCACATTTACTCAAGTATTTCCAATTTTCAATACTTTTACTTCTACTCCACTACGTCTCAAAGGCAAATATTGTACTTTTTACTCCACTACAATTATTTGAAAACTTTAACTACTAGTTACTTTGTAGATTTTGATTATTATTACAAAACAAGCATTAACCACTTCAGCCCTATGCATACTTAGAGCGGTTTCACACTACGGCCCCGGGTGCGCACCCTGGGCCACTTGGCTGATGTTGTGGTAGTGTGAACGTTGCGTATCGTTCCCCGAAACGGATCCCCGTTCCGTTCCCGAAACCACCTCCGGAGGCAGTCTCGGATCCGAATCATGCGTCCTCGGAGACGGTACGCTGCAGTGTGAAAGCAAGCGTACTGTTTGACGGAAGTGGCCCGCTATTTGTAATAGGTGACGGTATATAAACTCGACAAAAACAGTCAACAAAAAGACGTCGCAGATCAATCCACAGGGTTCAACCATGGCCGGATCCCGCGGGTTAATTTCATCATTAAATTATAAAATGAACCCGCGGGATGATGAAAGATTTAGTACCGCATCATCCCGCGGGTTAATTTTATAATTAAATGACCAAATGAACCCGCGGGATGATGCGCTAAAACCCGCAATATTTATATATAAAACATATTTATTTATTTATATAAAACATTACATACAGAAATAGAATGAGAGCGCGAGATAGAAAGAGAGGCCGTGTCATGGCCATATAATGACAGCAACAATATATATATATATATATATATATATATATATATATATATATATATATATATATATATATATATATATATATAATAGTATATCTTGTGGATATCTTGTGGAGTTTCAGCTACTATAAATCCCAGAAATATATAGCTTATAAGGCTTTGTAATTTGAAATTTGTAAGTAAATATAACTCATTTAGATGGTAGGTTTATGGTTTCCCATGGACTATAGCCGTTTCACTCATGATGCAATTTCTCTTTCATAACAGATACATACATGTGCCAGATAATCCCCACACAAAGAGAGTAAAAAAAGAAAAGACGTTACTTCACTGACTTCACTGTATGAAGTATAGGCTAGTTGCCTTTTCATAAATTATATATTTTTGTACTTAAGCTGTCGTGAAAGTTTATAATATTCAGAGAAATGTAAGGTTTCAAATACAAAAGTAGTAGTTGTTGTGAAGGTTAGCAAACTGGACATTTAGACTGAATGTTTCCTGTATCCTCATCTTGCGCAAATGCACACAAGTGTTTCACCAGGTTTTATTTGTGTTGTTTCTCATAAGCGTGCATCCGTTGTCTGTCAACAACACGCGCGCCAACAACACAGCAGTCTGTGCCTTGACTTCTGTGCGCTCAGTGCGCTCCTGACTCTCTCCAGGCGGCAACCTTATATTTATGCGCGACCAGCACAAACATTGTCGCATAGTTGATGACGTCTGTGTCCACTGGCGAAGCACTATGTGCATGCCGCCACCTATAGGATCGGGGGTATATATGCAAGTGTTCTCGGGCGCGTTAGAGCCTTGGCCAGTGTGAATGCGGGCCAGCCAAGCGCACTCGGAAACGGAGCGGTCTGGAGTGCGCACGCGGAACCATAGTGAGAAACGGCCCTGTCAGGCAATTTGAAAATAGCAGATCGACAAGCTCACAACGGTCGCTTTGCGACACGTTGTGAGCTTGTCGTTGCTGTTTTCAAAGCCTTTTTATACGTTTAGAAAATGAAATGGGACATTCAGCAAAATGAGTACCTTTACTTTCAGTACCAAAGTATTTTAATTTGAATACTTTGGTACTTTTACTTAAGTAAATTTCTAGCACCGGACTTTTATTTGTAACAGAGTATTTCTACATTGTGGTATTAGTACTTTAACTTAAGTACAAAATGTGAGTACTTCTTCCACCACTGATACATTCAAACAACTAAGTCAGGGGTCTCCAACGTTGTTTTCAGACCAAGGACCCCTTAGCTGAGAGAGATGAAACAGGGACCCCACCAAATATTGTATAAAATTGTGGTGCAGATTAAACTTTTCATAGATTTCATAGATAGCTTCATAGACTTGTTTGACAGCACTATCATCAGTGTTGTGTTGGATTCATGTTAAAGTCTATTTTCAGACATTTAACGACTTAAACACTCTTACTCATACTTAGTGCTATATTGTATACAGTGGGAGGCGTTGTGAGCTTGTAGATCTGCTGTTTTTGGCTAAAGTTCTCCTCAGAATAGAGATGCTAGGGTTCAAGTGGTTAAAGTAAAAACAATATATATCCTATAACACAAAGATTTGGCCTGTAGTAACTCTGAGGACCGCCTATAGGGGTTCCGGACCCCCTGTCGAAGACCCCTGAACTAAGTAGTAGTAAGTTAGTAAAACTATCTAAGCAAATCATTCAGTGAACTCAACTTTTTTTTTATCCTCCTCCTAGGTCAAGAATGTGACACAGGAGATGGCTTCTCAGGATGACAGCATTGCCAAGCTGACCAAGGAGAGGACGGCTCTCCAAGAGTATCATCAGCATGCACTGGATGATCTGCAATCAGAGGAGGACAAAGTCAACACTCTGAGCAAGGCCAAGTTTAAGCTTGAACAGCAAGTGGATGATGTAAGCGTCAATAATAATTTCATAAATTGAGCCAATACTCTATGCAAGTGCTTTTTTATGTATTTATTTATTTACCGTATGTGCTTTTTATCACGGATATTTAGCTTGAAGGTTCCCTGGAGCAAGAGAAGAAGCTCCGTATGGACATTGAGAGGACCAAGAGAAAGCTTGAGGGTGACCTGAAGCTGACTCAAGAAAACTCGATGGACTTGGAAAACGACAAACAACAATCTGACGAGAAACTGAAAAAGTATGATCAAATCAAAAGGATAGGATAAGAGTAGCTGAGAGTAGCTAGGATAATAGTAGCTATCCGCAAATTCCACAACCTCCCTGTGAACATTTTGTAAACGTGTGTTCATTGTGTTTTAAAGGAAAGACTTTGAAAACAGCCAGCTCCACAGCAAGATTGAGGATGAGCAGTCCATGAGTAATCAGCTTCAGAAGAAGATTAAAGAACTCCAGGTAGGTGATTAAAATGTCACTGCACACACACCCTGACACCTGCTTGTTTGTATGGGCATCTGCTCAGTGGAGGGATCTGGGGGAAATAGTCTGTCATCTCTGCATACTCTCCTGGTGAACCTCCTTGTTGTCAGGTGGGAAGAAAAAGTATCTTATAACCTTGAGGAGAAACGTGGTGGTCTACCTCCTCCTCAGCATTAGGTTTGTTGGAAGTGGTAGTATGGAATTGGCAATGACTGAACCGGGGAGAAAATAAGGAAAAGTGTACCAAAAAAGCAAAAAGTTGATATGCTGACAAAAGCTTAGATGCCATTCATATTTGTCAAGGCACGTGCACAAGTAAACCTTTCTCTTTCTCTACAACAGGCTCGTATTGAGGAACTGGAGGAGGAGACGGAGGCTGAACGTGCTGCCAGAGCCAAGGCTGAGAAGCAAAGGTCTGACTTTGCCAGGCAACTGGAGGAGATCAGCGAGAAGCTGGATGAGTCCGGCGGAGCCACCACCGCTCAGATCGAGATGAACAAGAAGCGCGAGGCTGACTTCCAGCAGCTGCGTCGCGACCTGGAGGAGTCCACCCTGCAGCATGAGGCCATCGCCACCGCTCTCCGCAAGAAGCAGGCAGACAGCGTGGCCGAGCTGGGCGAGCAGATCGACAACCTGCAGCGTGTCAAGCAGAAACTAGAGAAGGAGAAATACGAATTTAAAATGGAGATTGACGACATGGCCTGCAACATGGAAGCTGTGGCTAAAAACAAGGTGAGGACATATCTCCCCTTCTATACTTCTACTTGTATACAACACAATTTATGTTACGTTAGGGGTCACCAGGTGTAACACTAAATGATGTACTCCCTCCTTTCCGGTCCCCAAACACAGCCAGTCAATACCAGTTTAAAATCCCAAAGAAAAACATTTATTGTATAGTTTGAAAACACATGGGTAAGTTACCTCAGGGTGGGCCCCTGCACATTGAAGCAAGAGAATCCGATGCTTATACGTTTAGCAAAAACAAAAGGACATACTGTAGATCTTACCTACTCTAAAGAAACACATGAACAAACTAGTAACAGGAAAAGAAAGGCCACCCACCCGCTGTACACTATATCACGTTAACACAAAATCTAAAACACAGGCAAACATAGAGACACAAAGGATTGCTGTGGTTGGAGGCTGGCTAGGAGGAAGACATCTGTGGAACTGGGGACAGCCAGCTTCATGGTTTGATTGATTGATTGATGTACTTTATTTAGTAAGACATGAGAACAGTACATGACAGTACATAACAGTACATGGAAGTACAAATTCGCAATACAAGGTCTACTAAACTGGATAGCTCAGTTAAGCACGTAGCTTGTTTAAGATGAGATCCCCATGCACACAAATCATGTTGACATATAAGAGACAGACAGATATACACACTACTATACAGAAATGTCATACAATCAGTTTACAGGTTACTGGTATGAAGGGTGAAAAATATGTACAAAAAAGAAAGAGAGGGGGGGGGGGGGGTTAGGTTAGGACATGGGGTAGGTTAGGACTTGGACAGGGGCCATTTTTGAATTGCAGCCTCCTGAAGGTGTATCTTTAGGGCATAGTGGTGGAGTCCACCAACACAGGAGCCAATCACCAGCAGGCTCCACCTAGTAGCTCTGAAACAAGATTCAAGATGCGTTGTCCTGTGAAATGTTGGTGTGGCAGACTCTGCCAGACTGTGCTGACAACAAACACAGCAGAAGGCAGAACATTTACCATTTTGATTTTCGCTGACATAGAGCAACCTGGAGAAGATCTGTCGCACCTTTGAGGACCAACTCTGTGAACTCATGGCAGAGAACGACGAGACTCTACGCCAGAATAATGACCTTAATACACAGAGAGCAAGACTTTTTACTGAAAATGGTAAGTAAAAGTTTGTTTTCAGCCATACAATATCTGCACAGCCACCAACTAAGTCTATCTTTCAAAGTAATGTTAAAATAAATTATCGTTGAACTGATCACCTTTAGTATGTTTCTGCTTAAACAATTTCTAATTGTTTTACACATGTAACGGTTTGATTGTCATCCAGTAAAATGTACCTTAAAAACTGACGTGTATAATATTTACTGTATTTCTTTTTCCCAGGTGAGTTTGGTCGCCTGCTGGAGGAGAAGGAAGCCCTTGTCTCCCAGCTTACAAGAGGTAGAATGGTCTACGCCCAGCAGGTTGAGGAGCTGACGAGGCAGATGGACGAGGAGGTCAAGGCAAAGAATGCTCTCGCTCACGGTCTGCAATCTTCCCGTCACGACGTCGATCTGCTCAGGGAGCAGTTCGAGGAGGAGCAGGAGGCCAAGGCGGAGCTGCAGCGCAGCCTGTCCAAGGCAAACGATGAGGTGGCTGCGTGGAGGGCCAAGTATGAGACCGATGCTATCCAGCGTACAGAGCATCTCGAGGAGGCCAAGTAAGTATGAACGTTACCAGGAAAGGTCATTTCTAATTCACTGCAGTGGTGGAAAGTAACTAAGTAACATTTACTTAAGTACTGTACTTATTCCTAAAATCATCAGCTTATCAAACTTTGCTGCTTTGTTCCATTAACAGGAAGAAGCTTGCACAGCGCCTCCAGGAGGCCGAGGAGCAGATCGAGGCTGTGGACTCTAAGTGTGCCTCTCTGGAGAAGACCAAGCAGAGACTCCAGGGTGAGGTGGAGGACCTCATGATCGATGTTGAGAGGAGCAACGGCATGGCTGCCAACCTCGACAAGAAGCAGAGGAACTTTGACAAGGTTTGAAAACTGAGGACCGCCAAAATAAGTCACAGTGCAGGCACGTAGGATGAACACAATAGTGGGGAAACCCAAACGCTGTTCTTGCAAAGCATCATCACATTTATTTAAGTAGTACTAATGTTTTGGTCCTGTTAGATATTAAATAAACAACATAAATAAAATGTTTAGTTACTTTTTAATTAAAGTATTATTTCAAAAAGTATATTGTTAAAACACCTTTAACTATTTCCTAACAATGAATCTGTTCATTCTAGGTTCTGACTGAGTGGAAGCAGAAGTTTGAGGAGGCACAGTGTGAGCTGGAGGGTGCTCAGAAAGAGGCCCGCACTCTCAGCACTGAGCTCTTCAAGATGAGGAACTCTTATGAGGAGGCTCTGGATCAGCTGGACACCATGAAGAGGGAGAACAAGAACCTCCAGCGTGAGTACCATGACTTTAACCCATTAAGACCTGAGGCAGATTCTAAAAACGCCTTCTAAATCCTACCTACGTTTTCTGAAAAACTTAAAACTATATCGTCTCTGTCCGTCTATGTCCAAAACAGTTACTTCAGGATTCCATTTATTTATTTAATCTTTATTTAATCAGGGGCAAAAACAATAAACTCAGGGGCAAAACAAAGAAACACAGTAAAAATCTCTTTTGCAAGGATGACCTGGCAAAGATAAAGTAGGCAGCAGAGCAAGACGTACTGTACAGTAATGAGTGGGAGTAATGAAGTAATGTCCCATGATAAAGTATACACTTTTGCATATTATATATATAGGCCTACATAAATCTTTTATTTTTTTCATTTTTTAAATAGAGGAGATTGGCGACATGGCTGAACAGATTGGTGAGACTGGTAAGAGCATCCACGAGTTGGAGAAGGCCATAAAGGCAATGGAGACTGAGAAGGCTGAGCTCATGACCGCTCTGGAGGAAGCAGAGGTATGTCTTAGAACTTAATCTGTATAGCGATAGTCTAAGTTTGATAGTCTCAAACTTTTTTGTGTCAGGGACCCTCAAATGTATTGGCCACGGACCCCCATCTGAAAAGGTTTTGTGCCAGGGACCCCCAGCAGAGAAGATTGTTGTCAAAGAAATTTGAAATTATTCAAAATGTTCCAATGTTTCAAAAATTCTCAAAAATAGCAAATGTACAAGCTCGCAGTGCGGCACAAAGTGACACGCTGTGAGCTTGTAGAGCTGCTATTTTTGAATAGCCAACATATAAATGGCTAAAGTGGTTAAATGATTGTGATGCTATGTCAACTACTTTTGCTGGGGATCCCCTGGAACCCCCACCCAAGGACCCCTGGGGGTCCCTGAACCCCACTTTGAGAACCAAGGGTCTATGCAGTATACGGTATACCAAAAAGAAGAAGTGAAAAAAGAAAACATTCACTAAAATTATTGAAATGAAAACTGAATTCTCTTTCCAGACTACTTTGGAGCACGAAGAGTCGAAGATTGTCCGTGCGCAGCTGGAGCTGAACCAGGTGAAGGGTGAGGTGGACAGGAAGCTGGCAGAGAAGGACAAGGAGCTGGAGCTGATAAAGAAGAACAGCCAGAAAGTCATTGACGCCATGCAGAGCCAGCTGGATTCTGAGATCAGGAGCAGGAACGAGGCCCTGAGGATCAAGAAAAAGATGGAAGGAGACCTGAACGAGTTGGAGGTTCAGCTGAGCCATGCTAACCGCCAGGCTGCTGAGTCCCAGAAACAACACAGAATTGTCCAGGGACAACTCAAGGTAGTTTTCATAGCTGTGGAGGAATCAATACAACAGAACTACAAAAAAAAAGAAACACACACAAAAAAACTAGTTAATGACATTAATTATTCTGCCTTCTCAGGATGCCCAACTGCAGCTTGAGGTTTCTCTCAAGGCTGAAGACGGCCAGAGGGAACAAGTCTTAATGCTAGAGCGCAATAACCGCCTGATGATGGCCGAGATTGAGGAGCTGAGAGGTGCCCTCGAGCAGACTGACAGAGGCCGCAAGATGGCCGAGCAGGAGTTGATTGATGCCAGTGAGCGTTATGGACTGCTGCACTCTCAGGTTAGAACATTCCTTACTTTGATCTCTTTTCAGATTATATTTTTCAGATTTGCATGGTAATCAGACACTAGCTCCTGGATAATAACTGTTCTGTCTCTCCTTTAGAATACAAGCCTTCTGCACATCAAGAAGAAGACTGACGCTGAGCTGGCTCAGATCCAGGGTGAGGTGGACGAAATTATTCAGGAATTCAGAAGTGCAGAGGAGAAGGCCAAGAAGGCCATCACTGATGTAAGCAGAATGTAAAATAATGACAGTACATCATCTTATAAAAAATACATATACATAATTGTTTTTGTATTGCTGCTACCCTGAGTAACACTCCCTCGTAAAATAGATCTTGTATCTTGTAACGGGACTTCACCTGTATAAATAAAGGTCAAATAAAATAAAATATCTCCAAATCTGAGGCTGTGGTTCTCAGCAGGAAATCAATGCATTGTGCACTCCAAGTAGAGAACGAGAACGGGGTCTTGTTCTCGAGTGAGGGGAGGACGGAGCAGTAGATCAGCCGGAGAATCGGAGCAGCAGGAGCGGTATTGCAGTCGCTGTACTGCACTGTTGTGACAAAAAAAGAGCTGAGCCAGAAGGCAAAGCTCTCGGTATACCGAGCAATCTTCTTTCCTACTCTCACCATATGGTCATGAAGTGTGGGTCATGACCGAAAGAAGAAGATTACAGATACAAGTGGCCGAAATGTGTTTTCTCAGACGGGTGGCCGGACTCTCCCTTAGAGAAGTTCTGTCATCCGCGAGGGCCTCGGAGTAGATCCGTTACTCCTTCACTTGGAAAGGAGCCAGCTTAGGTGGTTCGGGCATCTAGTACGGATGCCTCCCTAGCGTAGGTCCTCACTGCACGACCCACTGGAAGGAGACCACATGGCAGACCAAGGACCAGATAGGGGGATTATATCTCCACACTGGCCTTGGAACGTTTCGGGATTCCCCTCGGGAAGTGGCTAATGTTGCACGCAAAAGGGAAGTCTGGAGCTCTCTGCTGAAACTGTTGCCCTCCTGACCCTACTCTGGATAAGCAGTTGAAGATGGATGGATGGATAAAATGAAATACATAATATAAAACTGTTCCCTCGTATCTTAGGCCGCCATGATGGCTGAGGAGCTGATGAAGGAGCAGGACGCCAGCGCTCACCTGGAGAGGATGAACAATAACCTGGAGGTCACGGTCAAGGACCTGCAGTATCGTCTTAATGAGGCTGAGAACCTCGCTATGAAGGGTGGCAAGAGGCAGCTTCAGAAACTGGAGCATAGGGTAATTTTAATTGTGTTCATTTTGACAGAACATTTATTTATTATTTATTTAGTCATAGTCTTTTGAATAAAATTCCTTTTAGTTTTAGTCATATTTTCGTCATCTGAAATGTTTTAGTTTTAGTCTAGTTTTAGTTGACTAAATATCTAGTTATGTCCTAATATGTCTTAGTTCTGCTGGATCTCTTCTCCACTAGTCCCTCCATAACATTGTGGTCTAGTTTTTATTTTTTGACTAAATTGTCAATAATACTGTACATTCAGTCATAATTTTAGTCATCATAGCTTAGTTTTTATTTCGTTTTTATTTCGTTTTCGTCAGTGAAAATAGGTAGTCGACACACATAATTTCGTCTTATTTTTAGTCAACGAAATCAATACCATTAACAAGGACATTCGTGATTGACATCTAAATACTAAGTGCAAATCAATGTATCAGTAGTTCTTTCTTTACTTGCATAGCCATGTCTTCATACCGTATAAAAAAAAACGATTGCAACCTCAATAATACGTGTACACTACACACTCTATTCTTTCTCAGGTGCGCGAGCTTGAAGCCGAAGTCGAGAATGAGCAGAGACATGGTGCCGATGCCATAAAGGGAGTTCGCAAGTACGAGAGGAGAGTGAAGGAGCTGTCCTATCAGGTACATTATGAGACTTCCCAACAACATAGTTGTTGTCTGTGAATCTGAAACAAGGGAATGAAAATAACATAACTGTACAAGCAGCTCATAAAATAAAACATTTGTATCTTTATTTTAGACTGAGGAGGACAAGAAGAACGTTAACAGACTGCAGGAACTGGTGGACAAGCTGCAGTGTAAAGTGAAGGCCTACAAGAGACAGGCGGAGGAGGCTGTAAGTAATAATCATGCAATTATAGGCCTAGAACAAGTGGTTCTCAATCTTTTCAGGCCGCGACCCCCCAAAATAATCATATTTGAACTGGGGACCCCCCAAAATAATCATATTTGAACTGGGGACACCCCGAAATTATCATATTTGAGCTGGGGACAACCGGAAATGATCATATTTGAACTGGGGACCCCACGCTTGGTGAAAATAGCAGATATACAAGCTCACAACTCCTCGCGTTAGATTGGCCATTTTCAAACTTTTTGCCTCTTTCTTATATTCTTTGCTTTCTTGTTTTTTTTTTATTAAAAAGGTTACTTAAATTGTCACTTCACTGTCATCAAGGGGACCCCCCCCCCCCCCATCATGTGGGGACCCCCCGGGGTCCCGGCCCACAGGTTGAGAACCACTGGCCTAGACCATCACCTAGAATCCATAACAGTTCCTGTGATAGTCACAATGGAGATGCTGGAATTTGTTACATTTCACAATCTCTAACTTACAGGAGGAGGAGGCCAACTGTCACCTGTCTAGGTTCAGGAAGGTGCAGCATGAGCTGGAAGAGGCTGAGGAGCGTGCTGACATCGCTGAGTCGCAGGTCAACAAGATGAGAGGCAAGGGCCGTGACTGTGGAAAGGTAAAAGATGATTATGGGACTAATTATATTATTTAAAGCAGCACTATGTAGTTTGGGATATCAGTGGCCACTTTGGACACAAATAACATGGCAGCCAACGTTGTTGACTTCATTACCCAAGAGTCTCTGCAAGCATGTCCGGCGAGGACGCACTCTTGGCCAGTCTTCGCTTTGACTGGCAGTTCTGCCTTGCCTTGGCATATGCCAGGATGAAAGTAATACAGTCAAGCCCCTAGCAGGGACTCCCCTGAGTCTATACATTTATGGAAGGATGTTTGTTATTGCTTAAACAGGTAACTTTATCATTTTGTGGTGCCATATAGTTGTTAAGAAGTTACATACAGTAGGGTTGCTTTAAAGGTCCACTTGTTATCCTAGTTACCACAAGTACTGCAGTACAAACAATACCTGTTTTCTTAGCAATTCAATTCCTCGACCAAAATGTACCCTGTTGTTTGTTGACTCACTTTGTGAGTAGCTCTGGAAGGGTGTCATCTAAATGGCTATGTTGTAAATGACAGATCTTTAGTCATCATGTATGAAATTTGATTTTTAATCAATTAATTATTAAATGAGATGTTTACTCAATACTTATTTCCTATCTTCTACAGGGCAAGGACATGGCTGAGTAAGAAGACCACTGCCAGAGATCAATAATCAAGAAACCGAGATTGTCATCAAATACTAATGTTTGAATGTACTTGGAAATAAAATGTAAATGTGTCTCTCAGACTTGAATTCTGTATATCTTATGACTCGATGGATTGATGGATGTATCAATTGTCTATCTGTCTGTCTGTCTGTCTATGTTACATAGTGTAACTCATCAAGCGGTGCATAGCAATTGTAGCAACTGAGATAAGATACGATAGTAGCAAAGCAAGTAAGCTTGCTGGCTGTTAAAGCCATACATCCCAAGGGCAATCAAAGACTCAAACACAACATTCTAACCACTGTGTATCGAACTACACGTGTAGGGGAGTTTGCATCTGCAGAACCACAATGCGGCTCGTTCTTAGTGTCTATTCATATTGATGCAGCAACACGTTCTTTACAAACAAACTTTGAGTTGGCATTATCTTGGTAAATATTCTATCTTTACAGAAGCCATTTTAATGCGTCAATCTAGAAATGAGTACAGCTGTCATTCAGCTGCAGAGCTGATAGTTGTGTCTTTTACACATATGCCTACACAAACGTATATCAACACATCATGTTTTGTGTTCGCCTAAAAAAGTTCAAAGTTATAAAAAATAAATCATATAATAGGGAGTCGAGTAAAATTCTTTGTTTCTTATCAACCCATTCAAACCGGGAAAGCATCTGTGTCATTTTAGATTTTAACCACTTTAACCATTATTATATACTTTGGCTATTCAAAAATAGCAGATATACAAGCTAATTTTTTACAATTTTTTTAATATATATATTTTTTAATCGAACAATTTTAACTAAAATCTTTGCTTTTGGGGGGTCCCTGGAACAAAATATTTTGGGATTGGGGGGTTACTGTAGTATGATCACATAGGGCATTCATTTACGAAGTATTTGAGCAGGTGACGTCCTTGAGGTATTTCAGTGAGGAGTGACCGTCATCTGTTGCTGTCATTCAGACTAGATGACACCCAAAGATGCAGGGAGACATGTGCATGTGACACCTGAGGTGCTCGAAAACAACAGATTGCTTTGAAATGCAGTGGTGGGAAAAGTACTC
>NC_139942.1:42239069-42299069 GCF_963454915.1 Gymnoscopelus microlampas | reverse complement strand
GCCCCTCATTTATTATCCAATCCATTGTTACTGTTCCCCAAGCACTTTAGCCTACCTTTAGAGCCCATCTACCTACACACTTAATTTTTAATTAAGAGTTTATTAGAGGATGCAACATTTAAAAAAAGACACTAGAGTGATCAGAGATACCTCTGAAGACTACAGGGTCAAGCGTTTGACCTTGATTATGTGTAGATCTAGTGATTTGAAGCGTCAGATTAAAAGACTGTAAAAAACATAATAAAATCTTGGGCAAAAGATTTTCAGGACATCAAATGTAGAATAAGGACTCTATCATGATTCGGCATTACTATTGAAAATTATGAAAATAATATTAGATATAAAATTAGAATTATCCTCAGGAGGGCGGACTACAAAAGTGCGCTCCTTGCCTATACTCAGGGCAGGGCCTGCAAATTTTAGTTGTCAGTCATAGACATTTGAAATGGAGTATGAAAAATCTGACTGATACAGCTTGATCACATGACTACAGAGATAATGTGTACTGATTTGTGAGGTTTGGACAATATTTGTAGGAGTAGCAGAAAGTGTGTGTTGAAGAAAACGCAAACTGGCAGAAAATCTAGTATTGCACAAAATAATGGTTCATTCTAGACAGGGGGAGGGTTCTTTCTTTCCTACGGTAGGATATATTACAGTAGGGCAGAAGGACAGTAGGACATTTCACCCATATCACCCAGCCCTAAGTTGTCTTCAAAGTTGCTTCAAAGCTGGACATTCTCTTGGGACCACAGTCCCTTTTTAGATATCTTAATTTGATTGAGTATTCTTTGACATGTCTGCTGCTTTCTAAAACTCTTGATCCTGGCAACAAGTAAAATGAACTTCAAGAAAATAACATTCCTCGGTATGACTGCCCTCTCTGATCATGAACACACACACACACACACACACACACACACACACACACACACACACACACACACACACACACACACACACACACACACACACACACACACACACACACACACACACACACACACACACACACAATGTATCAAAGAGCCCAGACAAGGTCAGAGAGTTCAGTTTGCAAACACTGAGCTATCATTAGGTGCCAACTTTGCACCAGAAACCATTCTCGCACACAAAATGGAAATTGTGCAGATCTCTGTGAATGTTTTTTTTTTGTGTAGTGTGATATGTGTCAGCAACATCCATTGATCTATCTACATCTCCACTGCAGAGTACTATTGTGATTTGGGGGAAAAAGAGCATGGCCACATCTTGTGATGGGAGTTGTTGAGATTATTTGTATACAAAATAACCTTAGGGGGAGGCAAGTAAAACAAACAAGTACAAATACAACATTACCAGTTAATTATGAAGTGTTTTGAACCAATCTCAGATATCCACTAAAGGAAAAATGACTTACAAAATATTTATGATATGAATGTATCAAAATGTAAGTAATATCTCAAGTGAATGAGTGATGGAGAAATGGAGAGAGCTAGAGAGAGCAGTACGAGAAGCAAGAGAAAGAGAGGAAGATCGAGACAGAGAGGGGAGCACAAAGACATACATGTGCACGAACACCTACAGAGAGCAGAGAGAGATGCATACAAACACAGGCAAGATTGAGAAAGCGCAACATGCATTCACTGAGACATTTTGATTAGTCACTGGCACTGCAAGAGATCAAGGAAAGAAGGATTGATGATCAGCTTTTACTGCGTCAACAGCCCTGCGACAGCCTGCGGCAAAGCTGACCGTGTTGGCTGACTTTGGTGTTTTTTTCTTTTTGGCTGAATGTACCACACCACACCAGGCTCTCTCTATCTCTCTCTCTCTCTCTCTCTCTCTCTCTCTCTCTCTCTCTCTCTCTCTCTCTCTCTCTCTCTAGAAACAGCACTTTTTTCCCTCTATCTATTTTAGTAATGATCAGCATCAAACTTTCTGTGCATGCTGCCAATAGGCCAAGGAAGACACTCCATCTCAGACTTTTCAAATCGGCCACATAGTGTTATACCAGCCCGCTTAGCGTTTTGGCCTATACTCTTGATCAAACATCGTTTTCCCTCATGACGCAACACGCCATACAGGGACACCCGTTTGCCGTCTTGGGAGTGAGAATGCATTGCTGTTTCTTCAAAACAATTTTTGCTACTACTCGTATATGTCAAAAGGTTAAAACTCAAACAAATTGATACACATTATTTTTGCAGTCATGTGAAAAACATGTATCATGTGGTTTGACATTCCATACAGTCTGGCTACAATTGGCTTCCAGGGGCCAACAAAAATTAAATAATCACATAGGGGACTCTACACATCACAGAGCCAAAAGCAATTAGATCCATAGAGAGTACACTGCCTACAAAAGCTACAAATGTCACTATTTGCCACTGCTCCAATAGTTAGGATGGGTATAAAGGCAGAGGAAATAGGACCTATTTCAAATTTCAAATGTACAGTGACAGAATCAATAACTAAATTATTTTTAAATTATTAGTTACAGAAAGAGGATACATTTTTAACCAATTGTCACCAAACGGTACAAGGTGATTTCAGAAGTGTGACAATTAGCATCAAACTGCTTTTATGCCACACACACACACACACACACACACACACACACACACACACACACACACACACACACACACACACACAGTATATCTGTACATACAGTCTTCAGCTGTCTTAATTGAATTAAGATAGCCCTGTTTCTCAAAATGGGGTCCTTGAGGGAGTTCCAGGGCGTCCCCAGCTAAATTAGTTCATTAATATAGCATCAGTAAATCACTACAACACTTTCACCTTATTTTATACTTTAGCTATCAGAGGTTCCCAAACTTTTTAGCTCAAAGACCCAAAAGAGAAATTCCCGAAACCCAAACCATTGAAAATAGCAATACTACAAGCTCACCACACGTCGCTTAGTTAGATCTGCTATTTTCACTATTTCTTAAACTTTTCATTTTATTCATGAAATACTTTTGGAAAAAAAAAAATGAAATTGTCTTAATTGATGAAAGTTGTGATATTTTTAGTTTAAACTTAAAAATAAAATAAAATAGATCAATATATATATATATATATATATATATATATATATATATATATATATATATATATATATATATATATATATTTATTATTATTATTTTTTTTTTTGTCCACGACCCAAACATGGGTCCCGACCCACTGTTTGGGAAACAGTGCTATAAATAACAGGTCGTCCCGTCCAGCGACATTTCTTGGACCAGGGGCGAACTCCACGGATACAGGAGCTGGACCGAACCCGAGGAGGACGACATTAATCTATTCTAACTGCATTGAATAGACCTTAAACTACTCGCCTGACAAGATGTCTTTCAAAACAGGAACCCAGCAGTCTTCCTACAGAAAGATGTTCAGCGGGGAGAGACAACAAGTAAACAGCAGGTCCTCTTACTCCAGCCGCCAGTTCTCCAGTCCGATGCGCGCCTCCTCATCCCGGGTCTCCTTCGGTCTCTCCTCCGCACCGACCGTCTACGCGACCAAGACCCAGCGGGTGCGGAGCGCCTCGGCCATGCCCCGGCTGTCGTCGGACAACCTGGTGGACTTCTCCCTGTCCGACGCCATAAACACCGAATTCAAAACCAACCGCACCAACGAGAAGGTGCAGATGCAATCCCTCAACGACCGCTTCGCCAGCTACATAGAGAAGGTGCGCTTCCTGGAGCAGCAGAACAAGATCCTGCAGGCTGAGCTGGACCAGCTCCGGGGCAAAGGCACGTCCCGCATCGGGGACCTGTACGAGGAGGAGATGAGGGAGCTCAGGCGTCAGGTGGACCTGCTCACTAACGAGAGAGCCCGAGTGGAGGTGCACCGGGATAACCTCACAGATGACATCGAGACCCTGAAAGACAAGTATGATGTGATATCATTATCATCTATCGGATACAGGATAGGTGGGCATTGGGCACTTAAGGACATCTGGGCACCTCGCAAAATTGGCTATTTTGTCCAAAATGTTAAAGACATATATATGTTTGAAAACTTTAAAAGTAATATATGCAAGGTACATCATTTATATCAAACTTAATTTTATCCTTCAACTTCTTTTTATGCCCCAAAATGACTGGATATACGGGTTTTGTAGCAATTTGTATAGCAATTGTAGAAATATTAGACCTTAAAAATGTTTAAGCATGTTCTAATCATCTATATTTTACTTTAATTAAAAACATTTTCCAAATATATATATTATTTTTTAATATTTTGGACACAATAGCCAATTTTACATCAAGGTGCCCAAGTGCCCCTAGTGCCCACCTATCCTGTTACCCATCTATCTATCTATCTATCTATCTATCTATCTATCTATCTATCTGTCTATCTGTCTGTCTGTCTGTCTGTCTGTCTGTCTGTCTATCTGTCTATCTGTCTATCTGTCTATCTGTCTGTCTGTCTGTCTGTCTGTCTGTCTGTCTGTCTGTGTCTGTCTAGTATTTATTTATTGCACTTGTAGTTTCCAATGCAGCCATTGAATGGATGTAGCCAGTGGCCTACATCTATCTGACTTGACATCAGCATTCTTCAAGTTAAGTAGCCTAGGCTACAGGTTTATCAAGCAAATGTGCAATTGTGCATCACATGCACATTTTGCATACTGTGCCGAATTTCATCGTAGCACCAGCTTTGTGGCTCACTGAAAAGCCCCTACCACTCCACCACACCCTCTCCTCCCCTCCCTTTTCACTGAAGGTTTGCATCAATGAATGAGAAGTAGTAGAAGAGTTAAAATAAATGCAGTCAAGAGTTGGGGAGAGGGCAGAGAATAAATAGCAAGTGGTCCTATAGGTGACATAGAATGTTAGCAACATTCTCTCTCTCTCTCTCGTTCTAGGTTGCAGGAGGAAATAGGCTTGAGGGAGGAGGCAGAAGCAAACATGCAGAGCTTCAGACAGGTATGAACACTTGACTGTGGAAAGCACAATTCATAAAGCGTCTCATTACCTCACAGCAAAAATGTAAACGGAAACACTTGCCCCATGTAATTGCGGATGTAATTTTCCCCTTCTTTTCTTTCTTCTTCTTTTTTTTTCCAATTCCAATTCCTTTTTTTCCAATTCCTGTGTATTCTACTCCAGTGGTTTCCAAATGTGATGTCTTATGTACTCCTTGAGCTGTTTTGCCATGCTTGATAGAACCCCCTCACTAATTTGTTTTGATGATTCTTCTAAATGTGTTCTATTAGGCCTACTAACCAACAATATTAATGGACATATCATCGATCTGACAGGAGTACACAGTGTTGTTTGGTATTGAAACTGTCTTGAATGTGTCGCCTGCTTTCTTGTCAATCATAGTTTCAACCAAAATTAGGTTGCAGTGAGAATGAGATTTTTGTTCTTTTAGATCATTATTTTTGCCACAAAGAAAACACTGTGGCTGTGGTGAATCTGTGGATGTACAGGTACAACAGTATACTGTATACTGTATATTTTTATAACCAGCAGTGTTTTGGCTTGGCCTCTTTTTTCCTTTTGTCAATGGGCTCCCCAGGACTTGAATCAACAGCAACTGGACATTTGAGCAATAATATTTAGCTGGTTTAGGTGCAGGTCTGAGCATGGATGTATTGGTTTATTTTGACATACGGGATAGCTCCTATAGTTGATCCGAGGGAGAGCACAGACAATTACATCTCCTGATATCAAGGCCGCTTCTTTTCACCTGAGAGTGAGGAGTTTCAGTGGGAGGACGTAACGCATTCGTAGGTACACTCTATTCCTCCTAGTTCCACACCCCACTGAACTGGTGCCTTGACCAACCTGTAGAAGTCACTAGTCCCAGCTTCCATCTCGCAACCAGTCAATTGTCTTCATATATGGATGCCTGGGTAAGCCGGAGGCACCACAGATGACTTACATGTCTCAGGTCATGGGCAAGAATTTTACCACTGCAACTTGAGCTTTATTTATTTTTAATGTACTTATTTTTATGATTATTCCTATTCTGGTAAACAAACAAAAAAAACACCAACAACAACAAGTAAGTAATTTGGCCAAGAAAAGCATAACATTTGCAAACATCTTCACACTGCACTGTTACCAGGAGCCACATTTTCAAACAAATTCTCTCCTAGGTTCCCTTTATCCAATTATGGGTCATCATGAGCTAGGGGGAGAGGAATGTGCTGTCCTGATGACACAACAGCAGCTTCTGACCCTAATCCAACACAGCATTGTAACAGAGCTATAGCCCTCATCTGGTACAAAAGGCCAAGTTGTGACTGTTGGGTTAAATCGGGCCAGCAATAAGAGGAGATCATTTTTGCCCGACTGACTGCTCTGGCTACAAGTACAACAGTGTCGACCCAATGTGGTTATCAGAGCGAGATGACAAGCCACCATGTGATGTGACTGTCTGCATGGGGACTGCACAGTGAAATCCTCAGTGTTCAATTAACTCAGAGTGTAGAAGTGGACAGTTACACCCTCACGTTTAACACAGTATTTTACTGTGGGAGGCACTCCACAGAGTCTGCAAGTTCTGTTTTTTACCTTATTATTATTAAAATACATTTTGAGTTGAATTATTTTCCAAACTTTTCTCCCAATTTTAGTTGTTAGGCCAATTCCTGAATGAATGAATTCCCCACACATTTCTGTATAGTCATGTCACTGCTGCCCATTTTGGTTCACTTGCCAGTGCCAGAGCCTTCACCAGGAGGATGTAGCACATATGAAAAAATCACACCCTGTGTGAAGTGAGTGGTGCCTTTGATGAGCCCCGTATTGAAACATTGATGTTGTCATCAATGTTTGTTTATTGGACAGACATACATACATACATACATACGGACACACGGACAAAGCCAGATATAGGAGTGGTTGGCACCACTCAAAAATACAGTACTCCTCACTGTCTACCCCCCGCTGACAGGCCAGTGCCCACCCCGTAGGAGTCACTGGTAGCCTGGCATGGCCAGACTAATATCACTGCGGACAATTCGTCTGGTTTCCATAGGCTAAGTCGCTGGTGCAGCAACAGAGAGTGCCCGGCTTCCCTCCCGCAAATACGGCCAATTATGTTCATAAGGACAGTCATTTAGCATTTTTAAATGGCAGTGAAGCCTCCGTGCATTCAACGAACTATTGGAACAACTCCATACTCGTAGAAATTATTATCACAGTGCTAAAGTTAGACCAGGGGTTCCCAAAACTTCCCAAAACATTTGAGACCCAAAAGACACATTTGGTGTTTTGCAACCAAAAGTACAAAAATACATTATAAATTAATCAACAACACAATTATAAAAAAGAAAAAGAAATAATTGTTTTCAAAATATACCCTATTTTACAAATACTCAAGTAAAGTATAGATAGTCAAAAACTGTGCTTATAGTAAGTACAGTACTCAAGTAAATGTACTTTGTTACTGTCCACCACTGGGGAACTGTGCTGAATAGCACACTTTGTTTTTGGATTTAGAGCTGCTTCATGTGCTGATACAGTACCTCAATTACCAGCCAGCCAATGCACTGACAAAGCACACTGTTGTGCCGGGGTGTGAGATAGCTAGAGACAGGCTGCCTACATGCGCACGCACGCACGCACGCACGTACATGCACATGCACGCGAACACAGTCAATTATACGGTTTAAACTCAAGTGGCTTGACAGCTCATATGCTGCCAATCTCCCTTAATCGAATCACCCAGGGTGCATGAAAGATTCTCAGTTGATGGAGAGTTGATAGAAAAACCCACAAGAAAACCCACAACATTTGGTTTGTATTGGATGCATGTGACCTTGCCGACCTGTGTGTGTGTGTGCGTGCGTGTGCGTGTGCGTGTGCGTGTGTGTGTGTGTGTGTGTGTGTGTGTGTGTGTGTGTGTGTGTGTGTGTGTGTGTGTGTTTGTCTGTGTCAGCACGTGCCTGATGCACATACTGTACACAAGTCACCCTATATTGAGAATCAATGTCATGGCACAGGATGTGGACAATGCAGCCCTCGCTAGACTGGACCTGGAGAGGAGAGTAGAGTCACTGCAGGAGGAAATCAACTTCCTCAAGAAGCTGCATGAAGAGGTAAGCATATGTTGTGGTGCCTCAAAGTGACATGCCATGACATACCATACCATACCGACTGCAGAAAAAACACCTAATTAAGGATATGAGTCTCAAATGAGTCTCAGTGTCTCAGTACATCGGATGGTTACATCAGTTTTTTCAGAAGGCAGAGCATTCTCTTAGACACAGCATATTTTAGTACCATATAAGGCTTGTTACTGCAAATCTTGGCCTCGGTGCAGAGTTTTCTACGCACACACAAGATAAAGAGAACTAAACGAGTCAAAGAGTATATTGTAGTTGTTCCATCACAATATTATACATTGGCCAAAAGTCTTGCCCACGCATAGCCCTTCTCTTGAACCCAATTGTTGCAGTCAGAAAGTTGTTGCGTCTCGTCAACAATTATTTCAGTTGAAAATCCGCTGTATTGTCTAGTGACACAGTCGTGCGACAAAGTATAAATGGACTTTTGCCCTTGCAGGAGCTGCTGGAGCTACAAAGTCAGATCCAGGAGCAGCTGCATGTGCAGGTGGACATGGACGTGGCCAAGCCTGATCTGACCGCTGCTCTGAGGGATGTCCGTCAACAGTATGAGAGCCTGGCCACCAAGAACATTCAGGAGTCTGAGGAATGGTACAAGTCCAAGGTATAGAAACTAAAAAGCTGAGAGAATTAAGTTGTGGTAGTTCAGTGATTCTTAACTGTTTTAATTTCAAGGCCCCCCAGTCTGATATGGCTTCAGCGTGGTACTTGACTTCAGAGTTCAGGCAGAGTGGGGGATACAGGTCTCACTTGTGACCATGCACATCGTTTTGTATTTTAATCTATCTGGCCCTCTATCCCTCCATGCAACGTCTGAGTCATGACTGATTTAAGGTACATCTCTCTCCTCTCCTCCCTCTCTTTTTTCTATTCTGTGCTTTTGATTGCCAGTTTTCTGATCTCACTGAAGCTGCTGCCCGTAATAATGATGCTTTGAGATTGGCCAAACAGGACGCCAGTGAATACAGACGCCAGGTGCAGTCACTTACATGTGAGGTGGATGCCCTCAAAGGAACTGTGAGTATACTGAGATACACTTCCATTGCACGATAATATAAATTTTGCAACATCAACTGCAACAAGAGGGTGCCAGGTAGGTAGCTATAGTTACCGGCTAAATGCTAGAAACAGCATATTTGCCCATTATCAGTCATGGCTCTTGTTAATGTTTCCTTAAGACCCTGAACCATTAACTGTTCAATCGCTTCAAGCTGTTTAGGATACCAACATCAGCTCTGAAATTAAATATAAACATAAATAGCATGCAGTGTGAGTCATTTGGGATCGAGAGAATGAATCGCAAACAAGATGCAGAGAAGAAGGTTCATGAAAAATACAATTTTAGACTGCGTCCTGCTCTACACCCTGACAATTCTAGCACTTTAAGAGCCAAAACAGCTGACTAGACAGAATGGTGGTGTATGATGACAAATGACCTTAAGGGCATAATGTGGGTAACTGGACTAGGGTTTCAAAATCCCGGTGATATTCAAGGTGTATATTCCCCATTGGGAATTAGTGGAAATGTATTGGGAATACAGTCCTCTCAGGCCTCCATTATCCTCTGCATGGACTTCCTCAATCTTCACAATTATCATTTTCACCATCCACACTTAGTCAGGATGGCTCTGTGTCAGGCCCAAAGAACCTCTACTTTGCCTGAATGGCCACCAGTTTTCCAACTCTATCATTGGACAGCCTGTTGTTGCATGCCTTGGTGTGAGTGTTCCCAAACAGGGAAAAGAACATCAAATTAACATCAAATCATATCTGTATACAGATACATGGAAGAGTGTGCTGCTGAATGCAGTGCATAGTATAATTTGAATTAATCTCTCTCTAAGCACCTGAGAGGAAGTGGACTAAGAAAGGGAAGGAGCCAAACCGAGTTCCTGTTTTTAACCAAATGGGTTCCCAGATTGCATTTAAATTAAAAGGGCATACTTTTAACCAGTTAAACCCTATTCTTGTTGACCGGGGTCCCCCAGGGGTCTATACCTGGTCCCCTCCTTTTTTCCCTCTAAACCAAAAATATTTGCTGAAAATAGCCAATATACAAGCCCACAACCAGTTGTATTGCGACACGTTGTGAGCATGTAGATCTGCTATTTTCGCAGAATGTTTGCCTATTTTCGCAGAATGTTTGCTTATTATGTCCAGAACAGGGACACTAGGGTTCATGCGGTTAACTAAAATATGCTTTAGTTTAATTAAGTTTAATTTGTTCAGAAAATGTCAGAACATTTTCCAGGAATCTTCAGGCCCTTTGCAACCCTAAACTGAACACACAACACATATGCGCAGAGTTCTTATCAGAAT
The DNA here is from genome assembly GCF_963454915.1 of Gymnoscopelus microlampas. Lineage (NCBI taxonomy): Eukaryota > Metazoa > Chordata > Actinopteri > Myctophiformes > Myctophidae > Gymnoscopelus > Gymnoscopelus microlampas. The sequence goes on along the minus strand of NC_139942.1, from coordinate 42,288,676 downwards.
TAATTTGCACAACCACTTCGCCTTTTTGCACCTACTGTATGTGTCGCTCCCTGGCTGTCATCCCAGAATGAGTCCTTGGAGCGCCAGCTGAGAGAGGTGGAGGAGAACTTCTCCATGGAGACGTCTGGTTACCAAGACAGCGTTGTCCGTCTGGAGGAGGACATCGGCCACATGAAGGATGAGATGGCTCGTCACCTCCGGGAGTACCAAGACCTCCTGAACGTCAAGATGGCCCTGGACATTGAAATCGCCACGTACAGGAAACTGCTGGAAGGAGAGGAGAGCAGGTGGGAGATTGAGATTGTTTTGCTTCTGTCAGACCAAACATCTAAAAAAATATATGTATTCTGGAATTTCCTAAAAACTACCTTTTAAAGATTGCTTTTTTATGAGGCTTTAATTGAGACTTGAGAGATATGATTGATCTCTTTAAAATGTAATGGAAAGTTTTACAAGTAAAATAAATATGATTGAAAACAGCACTGGAAAGGTCTTATGATCACCATGTCAGCAAACCACTACCCTGAGACTAAATGGTAGAATGGTGTTCATAGTTTATTGAATTAAGCCAATATGCAGCAATAAACCACTTAAACCCAATATACGTCATTGAACAGAGTCCCCCCAGGGGTCTATACTAGGCCACCTCCTTTTTTCTGTCTATTCTACACCAGATCTCTTCTGCAAAAATAGCCGATCTACAAGCTCACAGCGAGTTGTGTCGCGACGCGTTGTGAGCTTATAGATCTGCTATTCTCACTGAATGTTTGCCCAAGAATATGAACACTGTGGTTCGTGTGGTTGAATAGTGTAGTAGTCTACTTAAATTCATTAATATCCTCTTCCATTTTCAGAATCTCCACCCCATTGCCAAATTTCTCTGCTCTAAACCTGAGAGGTAGGCTTGGCTTCCACTTGTTTTGAGAAGTTTAATTTTAGTGTGGATGATTGTCACTTAATAATGTCACATTACGTCCTGTCACATATGACCACAGAAACCATGTCCATGATTGATTCCAAACCTCAAGTTGAAAGCACATCATTCAAGAAGGTCCTTATCAAGACAATTGAGACCAGGGATGGTCAGGTAGAATCAACTTGAAGTGTCCCTCAGTCAATTTTGACATTTTCGGATGGTCAATTTTAAAGGCCAGAAACACACTCATCACACTAACTCTTGTCTCCTTGTCCTTCACCAGGTGATCAATGAGTCAACCCAGGACCATGACGACGATATGGAGTAATCTCTCCATCTTAGATGCCAAATGTCCATTCTCTGCCGTAATGGACAAATGCATTTCCCTGATGCTACAAGCAAGCAAGCAAACAAACCAACCAACCAACCAACTGCAAATTGCTTCTAAAAGTGCCTTTATATGTGAATATCCAGTATGCTCCTTAGTTGAGGCAAAAAGTGTCTTGCTTCCTTTTCTGCTCAAAGTATTGTCCTTTGTTACATTTGTTTAGACAACTCTTACATTAGCACAATAGAAATACTTTTTGAGGTTCACAAAATGTCAATTTGTAACAAAAAACAAAAAAGTATTTTTGAACAGTACAATGTGCAGGCTTCCAGACATGATGTATGCTAAAAGATGTGACAGTCACATGATGTAAGCAGCAATAAACCATTTAGACAGTAATTCATGATTCTGGGTGTTCTGGTTTTAAACAGCTTGACAATGAAGTGGCATCATTAAAATGGTACATTTTCTTCAGGTTGGCCATTTTCACATTGGCGATAATAACTATTGGTCACTACTCTCTGGTATTACTAAAACATTAGGCTATTGTGGTAATTCATGTGTGGCCTACATATTGATGTTCAAGTCACTGAGGCACAGAGTGACTTGAGAAACATACTTTTGAGTGAACTTTGTAAAAGGCCATCTGGTAATAGGTAAAACCAATCTGAAGTTGAGTATTCCAGTGGTTCTCCAAGTGGGATCCGGTGATCCCCAGGGGTCCTTGAGGGTGTTCCAGGGGGTCCCCAACATAATTCTTGTATGGGGGCCCAGTCACAAACTATTTTCAGGTGGGGGTCTGCAGTGGCCAAATAAATATTATTTTGGGGACACAAACAACTTTGAGAACTATTTTGTAATAATATTTTTGGTCATGCCTTACTGTTCATTGTTCAAGCAGATCTGGATAACATTGTAAAATGGAGGAAAATAGCCTACCTGTGTGATTGATATTAATTAGTAAAGAGCTATTTACAAATAAAGGTTTGCTTTCATGAAAAGCTCATAATACTGAAGTAGACCATTGGCTTGTGAAAAGGTAAGCTAAAGGTAGGCTAAGTTTGTTCTGATATTAGTGGAGGACCTCCTTGGTGTGACTGCCATCTGTTGGTTGTTGATGCGTCAATTATGTTGTGTCTATTTCACCAAAAAGCATAGTAGACTAGGCTGCTATGATTTCAAGCTTTAATTTAATAAATTCACTATAGTCTCCCTAAATGCATAAGGAGATGGATAATGAATGCATGACCAAAATAGGGTAGCCCATATACCCTCCAGAATCATCAGACACATTACAAACGCAGAATTAACAGAAACAACTCAACTGCAGGCTTACGCGTTAAAGTATTTTTAATTGGGTGCTTGATTTTCTGTTCATTTTAATAATCCTGGACACCTGCCAGGTAATTAGCGAGCCTGTTTTCTTCTGCCCCGAGAGAGATCAATCAGTTTGCCATGAGGACAACTTTCTGCTGGAGTCGTGACGTGTCAAAAAGGAAGCGCGCCAGCCGGGGAGATGAAAGCATATTTATCTTCTTAAAACGCGCGGGTGCCTGAATACTAGCTGCTATTTTTTATTTATTTATTTTTTATCAAAAATGAAGACACAAATTAGGATATCAAAGCAGTGTGTTTCATGAATAGCCAACGCTTACAGCATAGCCAACGCATGTTATCTCTCTGTGCTCTGAGAGCCAGCTAGTTGGACCCAAGTGACTTTAGTTTGCACATTTGGGATAAAATGAAATATTGGCTGCCATAAAACAAAATTGACTGCCAGCTGCAGAGTAGAGCCTAACATTGGCTTCCACTTCGGTAATGGGCTCTGTGACATCTGCGTTGACCAGGACAAGGAACGCGTTGGTGAAAGTGGGCTCAGAACCGGAGCAGCTGCAGCACGACTCGGAGGAGGAGCGGGTCAGGAAGAAAAGCGGAGGCTTGGACGTGTCGCCTCAGCCTGGACCCGTTGGACCCGTTGGACCGCACAGCCGACCCGGACCGTCGCTCTCCGACGTGCTGACTGTGGCGGACTCGAAGGAGCAAACTCCACACAGGCAGCCTTCTGAGTGTGATCTACAGAGTGGTATGACCAACTGCATTTTAATTTATTAACCCATTTAATTAGATTTTAGCTATATACATAGCAACATAGTTTTTTTCAGGAAACTTTTAGGATTTAGAAGGCATTTTGTTGCTGGGGCAGAAACCTCTTATCTCCATTTTATAACTTTTTTTGTTTTTTCGTAAATTAAAGTTGCTATATAGCCTAATGTAGGCTATATAGCAACATAGGTTTTTCCAGAAAACTGTTAGGATTTAGAAGGCAGAAACCTTATGTCCATTTTTTAACTTTTTGTGTTTTTTCGTAAATTAACACCCTACTTGATCATAATACAGCATCACACAAAAGTAGCCATACCTAAAGTAGCAGATATACAAGCTCGAACCTATTGCTAAAAATTGCTATTTTTGAATATGACTCCTGAAAAGTAGCAGTTTTGGAATGTGTTCTGAACAGAGCGGTATGTCCAACTGTTGTTTCATTTCCATTAAGATTCAAAAAATGTCTTCTAAATCCTAACAGTTTTCTGAAAAACCTAGGTTTCTCATATCAGTGGTTCTCAAACCTTTTCGTGTCATGAGGAACCCCAACATTATATGTGTTTGGCCACACGGACTCCCCTCTCAAAATAAAAAAAGATATATTCAAAGATTCACAAAAACTTTTCTCTAAAAACGATTTCTCAAAAATAGCAGAGGCCCCCATTTAATAGGATTTTTACATAATCTGGAAACACAGTCTAAAATCCCCAGTGTTAAACATTTGATTTACAAACCTGTAAGGGTCACTTTGGTTCCTAATCCTAACTATCAATCATTTTGCTGGGGACCCCCTGGAAGCCCCTCAAGGACCCCTTGGAGTTGGTCCCAAGACCCCACGTTGAGAACCAGTGGCCTACTACACACCTGTTTTATCATTCGTGTTGCCTGATAACCAACCCATCTACAGTGCACTCAAACACATTTGTGTGGTCCATCCAACCCTCTTATTATTTGCCACAGATGAGTAAGTATTCATATGGAAGTAAAAAGATGTACACCAACATCAAACAACCAATAATATCAATACAACAATGCATTGATATAAAAAAGAAAATGTAATTTGTACTTTTAAATATTTTGTATTTTCAATTTGTACTTTAACTCAAGCACAAATTTAACAGAGAAACTTTAACGTTGGTCTAATAGTACTATTTGACCAGGACTATCTACTCTGACTCAAGTACTGGGGCTGAGTACTTTGGTCTTCTCTCTTGATCGCCTCTCCCCGACTTTTTTGGATCTCCTCCTGGTTGTCCCTTATGTCCCTTATCACCTCTCTCCCTCACCACCGGCTTGTTCCAACTCCCAGCGTACGTGTCAGAGAGGATAGGCTGAAAATACCATCCGTACTGTGCGTTTCCATGGCCGTGGGACTGTTGTGTTTCCTCCCTGCTCCCCGGTGAGGTGCACCTGCAGTGAGGAGTTTCCTCCCTGGCTCTCAGCTGTGCTCTAACCTGCTTCCTCTAAAGACTGGCTCTCAACCTGTGGGTCGGGAGTCGGGACTCCCAGGGGGGTCCCCACAGGATTTTGGGGGGTCCCCAGATGACAGTGAAGTGACTATTTAATGACTTTTAAGACCTTTTTTAATACCTAATGAAAAAAGACCACTACTGCATCAAACGTAATCAACAAACTATACTATAAAAACTGGTCAAACATTGGCCAAATAGTCAAATAATATAATAAAGAGGCAACATTTTTTTAAATAGCTGATCTACAAGCTCACGCCTCGCAAGGAGCTTGCAGATCTGCTATTTTCACAGTATTTATCTGTGGAACCGAGTCAAACTAAATTGAATGCCTCAACTCCTACATACCAAGTGCTTATCACTTACCTGGGGGTCACGGCCTGAAAAGGTTGAGAACCACTGCTCTAAGACAGAGGTTCTCAAAGTGGTGCGTGGGGACCCCCGGGGGTCCTTGAGGGGGTTACGGCGGGTCCCTAGCAAAATCAGTTAATACAGTGTCAATATGAGTTTAACCACTGTAACCATATACATTGGCTATTTGAACATAGCCCATCTACAAGCTTAAGCTTGTAGATCTGCTATTTTCAACAAATGTTGGAACATTTTTAACAACACAAATCTTGTATGGGGGTCCCTAGCACAAAATATTTTCAGATAGGGGTCCACAGCCAAATCCATTTTACTTTGGGGGTCCTTGAAATTAAAAGGTTTGAAAACCACTGCTCTAAAAAGGCACAGACACTTAAGTCCTGGTTAGACTTGTCCATTGAGGGTTCAGCAGTCCGGTGCACAGGTCTGACACTAAGTTCATGCGTGTTCAGATTTAGCCTAAACCACCTTTGGTTGTCCCATTAAAACCATTTTAGACTCACAGGTTGTGAGCTTGTAGATCGGCTATTTTCACTATTTTAAAATGTTTTAAAAATGATAATAAAAAAGGGAACGGTTTTGGAAATACAAGGTTTCTTTCTACCCCACAACGGAGATATAGCAACTTAAGTTCTTCAGAAAACTGTCTTCTAGAAGGTATTTTTTGAATCGGCCTCAGGTCTTAATGGGTTAAAGCACAATATCACTTTATGCAAGGGATTATCAATGGGGAGCAGGTCATTATTAACCCATTCAATCTGAACCTCTGAACGCATCTGTGTCATTTTAGATTTTAGCTATAACCATTATTTTACAATTTGGCTATTCAAACATAGCAGATATACAAGCTCATAGCGCGGCACCGCACTATGAGCTTGTAGATCTGCTATTTTCTTTTTAAATCGTGAAAATGTGTGCAAATCTTTGAATATATATATTTTTAAAGCAAACATTTGTAACTCAAATCTTTGCAAATCTTTCCTGGAACTAAATATTTTGAGATGGGGGCTAAATGCATATCATTTTGGGGGTCCTTGACATGAAAAAGTTTGAGCACCACTGATATAGCAATATACGTTTTTCAGAAACCTGTTAGGATTTAGAAGACATTTGTAGATGCGTTCCTGGATTGAATGGGTTAAGAAATAAACCCAGACAGGATGAATGGACCCAGACGTTGAAACTTTAACTTAATAGTAATATGACCAGGGACTATCCACTTTGACTCAAGTACTGGGCCTGAGTCCACCAACACTGGTCTTCTCTCTTGATCGCCTCTCCCCCACTTCTTTGGCTCTGTGTCCTCCTGCCTCACACACCCAAGTTACCCTGGTTGTCCCTTATGTTCACCTCTCTCCCTCACCACCGGCTTGTTCCAACTCCCAGCATACTGTACGTGTCACAGAGGATAGGCTGAAAATACCATCTGTCTTTTGCGTTTCCATGGCCGTGGGACTGTGTGTCCTGTTATGTTTCCTCCCTGCTCCCCGGTGAGGTGCACCTGGCAGTGAGGAGTTTCCTCCCTGGCTTTCAGCTGTGCTCTCACCTACTTCCTCTAAAGACAGAGGTTCTCAAAGTGGGGTCCTTGAAATTAAAAAGTTTGAGAACCCATTGCTCTAAGAAGACACATACAGACACATAAATCCTGGTTAGACTTGTCCATTGAGAGTTCAGCAGTCCGGTGCACAGGTCTGACTCTTAAGTTCATGAGTGTTCAGATTTAGCCTAAACCACCTTTGGTTGTCTTAAACACAATATCACTTTGGTAGAGGTTTGGGCTGTGGAGTTACCTTTCCATGGTTTAACTCCAAATATTATGCAAGGGATAACCAATGGGGAGCAGGTTATTAATGAGAAATAAGTACCTTCTTCGTTAATGACTTTGCTGCTTTTGCAGTTTGACTCAGCAGTGAAGACGAAGGATGCCCGTTATTTTTGTCTTTGAAAGATAGCCCTGCCCCCACCTATTTTTCTCCAGGTTGTTGAGTGTGAGAGGATCACACATTGACATAACACTTAAGTTAATAGCACTGCCTGTTTTGTTAGCACATCTCCCTCAGGTTAGTGACACAGGCCAACATTACTCTTAAAAGGTGGCCCTAAGGACTAATTAACAAGGGAGAATGCAGACTCACTAGCTCCCTGTCTGCCTCAATACCTGACTGTCACTGTGGTAACAATGGTACAAGGACAGTCTGTCCACGCTCATCTCGTTCCACAGCCCTTACTGTTTGAGGGGAAACCTCTAATGAGCTTGTTTTTCTCTTTGATTGCGTAGATGTTGTCTTGAATGATAGTAATGCACTTCTGGGACAGATTGCACAATCCAAAGTGTCCTGAAGCTGATGCTCTTTAGAGATGAATTAGACAATCAAAAATCTACCATGGTATCCATCGATTAGTGTCAATGTGTGGAGGAGATTGAGGCTGGTAGTTTGTTGTGGCCGTTAGGGCAGGTACACACTGTAGGACTTTCAAAATGGTAGGGGAGTCATCTGATCGTTAACCCTAACCCTAACCCCATTTCACACTACATGAGTCTCTTTCTTCAAATCGGCTGTCATATATCGTTGTAGTTTTCACACTATTAAGATTGATCGCCGACAAGGGATCACACACTGCAGGATATTTCACAGGACTCAACGCTGAGAGTAGAGCCCTGCAACGGCAGCAGGATCCCGTGGTACCCGCAGGTTCCAGCGCAAATCTTGCGGGCGCGGGTGGAAAAGGCCCGCAAAATCCTGCACCGTGCTTCAATATATGAATATTATGTCTACATTCAACCTCTCTCTCTCTCTCTGTCTCCCTCTCTTCCCCCCTCTCTCTCTCTCCCTCGGATCTCCTCGCAGAGTGATCCCAACTCCATTCATACTGTATGATGTCCAGTTAGCGACAGAGCCAAATGTCAAACCTGCTAGATATCTAGAAACGCTCGGAAAGGCATCGCCGAGCACTATTATCGCGGCCCGATCCTCTCAGAGCCTTTCACACACAGCGAGCAAATGATGACCGACAGCATAATCGGAGCAAATATCCAACAGTGTGTACTAGCCCTAAGTTATCAGTCACATTCTCTCGACTCAAAAACAAGCTTGGTATAGTTGAAAGTCAATACATTCAGATCTAGCAGAGGTAAACAACAGAGCTGATTAAACTTATGGTGGTATCGGAGGAACGGTTATGATTCGTCTTGGAAGACACATTTTAGTGTATCAGTTCATGTCTGTCTCCTTATAGACCTGCCTTAGTTCCCACACAGACAGTATGTAATCATTCAGAAAATAAAATAACGAAAATGATTGAGCAGGAGGTTTAAGATTGGATTTTGGACTCTTCACACTACAGGATAATCTGGGCAGATAATCGCTTCTGATCAGCCTCGAACCAGGAACCTGATTGTCGGGAGAATCGTTTACCACTCAAAATCTCCTTTTAAAGTGGAAGAAACTGTTTTTACCCATCTGGGAATAAAAGTTACACGTTCTTTCAAAGATCTGTACCAAGCTAATTTTAAGGTGCACTTAAAACACACAAAGCAAGATCTGAGGGGATGGCCATCTCTTCCCATTTTATCAGCAGGCCGCATAATCTCCATTAAAGGATAGTGTTGCCTAGATTCCTTTACTTATTTCAGATGATTTCAGATTTCATACCAAAATCATGGTTTAAACAGTAATTGGACTAGTAAAGATGTAAACATGACGGAGGACTCGGCCTCCCTAACTTTTATTTTAATACTGCTCAGCCGAGCGAACATATAAGTGTATATCGTTGCTGTTGGGCAGAAACCTTGTATCTCCATATTTCAACTTTTTATGTTTTGTTTTAAATGAACACCCTACTTAAGTTCAGTATACAAGAGTGTCACACAAAAGTAGTGAAAATAGCAGATACTGTATACAAGCTCACAACGCCTCACATCCCGAGCTTGTAGATCAGCTATTTTCTCTATTTAAATCGTTTTTAAAATAATAATAAAAAAAGAACGGTTTCCACCCGACAATGACAATATTTTGGATCTTCACTTTCAAAAAGTGGAACTGCAGCCACACACCCTAACATCTCCGTCATTATTGTATTGTGTTCTCCCACTGGCCCTTAAAATCTGGTTTCTGTTCAGAAATCACTTTAATCTTAACCAAACAAGTTGTTTTCCCCCATTGATATCTAATCATCTCTTTCCTGCATTTTTTTGCAACCTCTGTATTGACGATCATTTTGTTGTTTTTTCCCCTACTTACAGATAACTACAACATTCCCAATATGAATTTGTTTAGATATATTCAGACCAGTAGTTTTGCAAAACAACACTAACACTCCTCATTCCCACGTATTCCGACCAAGATAAAGACTGGTCTGGTCCTTCACCCTTACCAGAAAGGTACTTTTTTAGATGACATAACATAATTCAAAACATCAAACCTCTATCTTGGACAGATCCAAAGTTGGCATGGGAGCAGTAAAGGCAAAGACATGCCAGTAGACTTCTATGGAACCGTAGCTTTGGGCGTATCCATTCTTCATCATTTTGTATTAGACATGGGCTTATTCAGTTTAAGATTGTTCACCGTCTACACACTATTCAAACAGCAAATTGTCCAAAATATCCAATCTTTAATAGATACTTGGAATCTATTTTTCAAAACCTTCTCACACATTTGTAACATGGTGATAAACCTCCTCAACCCATACTTAAATCTTTGGGGTACGCCTACTGACCCATTGCAAGCATCAGTCAGTTGGAGGGGCGTTTCCAACTCAAAATCTCCCCAGTTATCCTATAGTGTGAGCGTAGCTAAATTCAAACCTTTTTTTGTGTGGCAAAAACAAGTTATCTGATTAAATAGTTTGACCTGTTTCGTTTGGCAATGTGTTTGTACAGGGTAATGATGGTGATTTTGCCACCTGGGTCTGCACTGTTTGTTTTCATCACTCTCCGACATGCATTGATATATTCTGTCTCTGAGATTTTGTCATTTCCAGTGAAAGGCACAGTGGGCAGAGTGAGTGCAATCTCTCTCCATTAATTAATTGCCATCTGGTTGTGTTTGTAGTCCCTCAGAGAGGGATTATAGAGGTTTTTGCCTCCTAACTGCCCAAGGTACGTTGCTGGCAGATTGCATTAATGAATCAATAGGGAAGGCAATGTGTTTGTTTTCTCTGTAATGCAGTCATTTTGTACTTATAATACCGGCACCCTTTGGGAACCCTTGCATCATGCACAGACACATTGTGGTTTTATGGTTCTGTGTCAAAGTGTCAAACTCATATCAGGTTAGATGGATCAGATTGGGCAAAATGCGACCTTATGTGCAAAACCAGTTGTGCAAAATCTCCTTTTAAAGTGGAAGAAACTGTTTTTACCCATCTGGGAATAAAAGTTACACGTTCTTTCAAAGATCTGTACCAAGCTAATTTTAAGGTGCACTTAAAACACGCAAAGCAAGATATGAGGGGATGGCCATCTCTTCCCATTTTATCAGCAGGCCGCATAATCTCCATTAAAGGATAGTGTTGCCTAGATTCCTTTACTTATTTCAGATGATTTCAGATTTCATACCAAAATCATGGTTTAAACAGTAATTGGACTAGTAAAGATCTAAACATGACGGAGGACTCGGCCTCCCTAACTTTTATTTTAATACTGCTCAGCCGAGCGAACATATAAGTGTATATCGTTGCTGTTGGGCAGAAACCTTGTATCTCCATATTTCAACTTTTTATGTTTTGTTTTAAATGAACACCCTACTTAAGTTCAGTATACAAGAGTGTCACACAAAAGTAGTGAAAATAGCAGATACTGTATACAAGCTCACAACGCCTCACATCCCGAGCTTGTAGATCAGCTATTTTCTCTATTTAAATCGTTTTTAAAATAATAATAAAAAAAGAACGGTTTCCACCCGACAATGACAATATTTTGGATCTTCACTTTCAAAAAGTGGAACTGCAGCCACACACCCTAACATCTCCGTCATTATTGTATTGTGTTCTCCCACTGGCCCTTAAAATCTGGTTTCTGTTCAGAAATCACTTTAATCTTAACCAAACAAGTTGTTTTCCCCCATTGATATCTAATCATCTCTTTCCTGCATTTTTTTGCAACCTCTGTATTGACGATCATTTTGTTGTTTTTTCCCCTACTTACAGATAACTACAACATTCCCAATATGAATTTGTTTAGATATATTCAGACCAGTAGTTTTGCAAAACAACACTAACACTCCTCATTCCCACGTATTCCGACCAAGATAAAGACTGGTCTGGTCCTTCACCCTTACCAGAAAGGTACTTTTTTTAGATGACATAACATAATTCAAAACATCAAACCTCTATCTTGGACAGATCCAAAGTTGGCATGGGAGCAGTAAAGGCAAAGACATGCCAGTAGACTTCTATGGAACCGTAGCTTTGGGCGTATCCATTCTTCATCATTTTGTATTAGACATGGGCTTATTCAGTTTAAGATTGTTCACCGTCTACACACTATTCAAACAGCAAATTGTCCAAAATATCCAATCTTTAATAGATACTTGGAATCTATTTTTCAAAACCTTCTCACACATTTGTAACATGGTGATAAACCTCCTCAACCCATACTTAAATCTTTGGGGTACGCCTACTGACCCATTGCAAGCATCAGTCAGTTGGAGGGGCGTTTACAACTCAAAATCTCCCCAGTTATCCTATAGTGTGAGCGTAGCTAAATTCAAACCTTTTTTTTTGTTGGCAAAAACAAGTTATCTGATTAAATAGTTTGACCTGTTTCGTTTGGCAATGTGTTTGTACAGGGTAATGATGGTGATTTTGCCACCTGGGTCTGCACTGTTTGTTTTCATCACTCTCCGACATGCATTGATATATTCTGTCTCTGAGATTTTGTCATTTCCAGTGAAAGACACAGTGGGCAGAGTGAGTGCAATCTCTCTCCATTCATTAATTGCCATCTGGTTGTGTTTGTAGTCCCTCAGAGAGGGATTATAGAGGTTTTTGCCTCCTAACTGCCCAAGGTATGTTGCTGGCAGATTGCATTAATGAATCAATAGGGAAGGCAATGTGTTTGTTTTCTCTGTAATGCAGTCATTTTGTACTTATAATACCGGCACCCTTTGGGAACCCTTGCATCATGCACAGACACATTGTGGTTTTATGGTTCTGTGTCAAAGTGTCAAACTCATATCAGGTTAGATGGATCAGATTGGGCAAAATGCGACCTTATGTGCAGAACCAGTTGTGCAAAATCTCCTTTTAAAGTGGAAGAAACTGTTTTTACCCATCTGGGAATAAAAGTTACACGTTCTTTCAAAGATCTGTACCAAGCTAATTTTAAGGTGCACTTAAAACACGCAAAGCAAGATCTGAGGGGATGGCCATCTCTTCCCATTTTATCAGCGGGCCGCATAATCTCCATTAAAGGATAGTGTTGCCTAGATTCCTTTACTTATTTCAGATGATTTCAGATTTCATACCAAAATCATGGTTTAAACAGTAATTGGACTAGTAAAGATCTAAACATGACGGAGGACTCGGCCTCCCTAACTTTTATTTTAATACTGCTCAGCCGAGCGAACATATAAGTGTATATCGTTGCTGTTGGGCAGAAACCTTGTATCTCCATATTTCAACTTTTTATGTTTTGTCTTAAATGAACACCCTACTTAAGTTCAGTATACAAGAGTGTCACACAAAAGTAGTGAAAATAGCAGATACTGTATACAAGCTCACAACACCTCACATCCCGAGCTTGTAGATCAGCTATTTTCTCTATTTAAATCGTGTTTAAAATAATAATAAAAAAAGAACGGTTTCCACCCGACAATGACAATATTTTGGATCTTCACTTTCAAAAAGTGGAACTGCAGCCACACACCCTAACATCTCCGTCATTATTGTATTGTGTTCTCCCACTGGCCCTTAAAATCTGGTTTCTGTTCAGAAATCACTTTAATCTTAACCAAACAAGTTGTTTTCCCCCATTGATATCTAATCATCTCTTTCCTGCATTTTTTTGCAACCTCTGTATTGACGATCATTTTGTTGTTTTTTCCCCTACTTACAGATAACTACAACATTCCCAATATGAATTTGTTTAGATATATTCAGACCAGTAGTTTTGCAAAACAACACTAACACTCCTCATTCCCACGTATTCCGACCAAGATAAAGACTGGTCTGGTCCTTCACCCTTACCAGAAAGGTACTTTTTTTAGATGACATAACATAATTCAAAACATCAAACCTCTATCTTGGACAGATCCAAAGTTGGCATGGGAGCAGTAAAGGCAAAGACATGCCAGTAGACTTCTATGGAACCGTAGCTTTGGGCGTATCCATTCTTCATCATTTTGTATTAGACATGGGCTTATTCAGTTTAAGATTGTTCACCGTCTACACACTATTCAAACAGCAAATTGTCCAAAATATCCAATCTTTAATAGATACTTGGAATCTATTTTTCAAAACCTTCTCACACATTTGTAACATGGTGATAAACCTCCTCAACCCATACTTAAATCTTTGGGGTACGCCTACTGACCCATTGCAAGCATCAGTCAGTTGGAGGGGCGTTTACAACTCAAAATCTCCCCAGTTATCCTATAGTGTGAGCGTAGCTAAACTCAAACCTTTTTTTTTGTTGGCAAAAACAAGTTATCTGATTAAATAGTTTGACCTGTTTCGTTTGGCAATGTGTTTGTACAGGGTAATGATGGTGATTTTGCCACCTGGGTCTGCACTGTTTGTTTTCATCACTCTCCGACATGCATTGATATATTCTGTCTCTGAGATTTTGTCATTTCCAGTGAAAGACACAGTGGGCAGAGTGAGTGCAATCTCTCTCCATTCATTAATTGCCATCTGGTTGTGTTTGTAGTCCCTCAGAGAGGGATTATAGAGGTTTTTGCCTCCTAACTGCCCAAGGTACGTTGCTGGCAGATTGCATTAATGAATCAATAGGGAAGGCAATGTGTTTGTTTTCTCTGTAATGCAGTCATTTTGTACTTATAATACCGGCACCCTTTGGGAACCCTTGCATCATGCACAGACACATTGTGGTTTTATGGTTCTGTGTCAAAGTGTCAAACTCATATCAGGTTAGATGGATCAGATTGGGCAAAATGCGACCTTATGTGCAGAACCAGTTGTGCACTGGAAGTGAATATGAATGCACATGTGTGCACTCCCACAGCTGTCACTGCCTTTGTTTTGTCACCCTGTTATATCAGTCTTTGCTACAGTGTCTCAATTTACATATTTAATTTATTATGGAGAAGATTACTATTTATAGTTGTACTGTACTGTCACACCAGCTGCAATAACTTTGTAATTAGAGATGAAAAAATTATGCTATTTTTTTTTGAGCCCCGCACTTTCAGTCAATAAACTTACCAGGCACATGTAGAATACTGCCCCTGCAACAACAAAACTTTTCACGTAACAAATTGAATTCCTTATTCTTCATTAGAAACTAAATTTGCTTACATGTCGCAGTGCATTGAACAGTGTCACTCTTCAGTGAAGGTTGATGCTGTCATTAACAACTCTTTCTGGATCATACTTTAACTGGTTGCCTGTAGCCCACGCCTGTGTTCTACCTGTCAGACCTACAGTAGCAGCAGGAATTGCCTCGACCGGCCTCCAATGAGAGGCTGCTAATACCCTCGCTCTAGCAAGGAACGCCCAGAAACATGACGGACATATCCTGCAGGACACCACTATGATAGCGTTGCCTCCAAACAGACTCATGTCCCGTCACCCATACAATAAGGCTGCACAAGAGATGCTCAGTTCTATCCCAGAGGACCTGTCTACAAACACATGCTGGCGGCAGACTGGAAGCAGGAGTGGGTGTCGGCAGGGCCTACATATCCACCGCTATCTGGGACCTGGGAGACGGCGTCAAAGGAAAAGATGTACCAAACATCTATGAAGAGGTGGTGCCTGCCGCTTGGCAGCACATGAATGCAGGGAGCTCGAACAGACTGCCTGTTCCTTGCATAGACCCCTGCATACATGTTTTCATGTCTGGGACTCCCTAATTGACATATGATGTATTTGGCCGTGGACCCCCATCTGAAAATACTTTGTACCTGAGACCCCCATACAAGATTTATGTTGTTAGAATATTTTTAAAATATATATATTTTTTTTAGTTCACGACACGTTGCGAACTTGTAGATCGGCTATATTCAAACAGCCAATGTATGTAGGGGTTAAGCTGAATTTGATGCTATATTAAGACATTTTGCTGGGGACCCCTGAAAACCCCTCAAGGACCCCTGGGGGTCCCCGGACCACACTTTAAGAACCACTGGCATAGACCACCTTCGGAGGCGTGGACCAGAGACGAGATGAGGGCATGGCTGCGTGACACTAAGCTGGACATCTAATTATGATACACAAGAGAAAATGAAGAACAGTGTCACAAATAATTCACTTACTGCCTCCAGACAGCTGACATCTCTTGGCTTTAAACAGTCTCACATCAGCTGCCAATTTAGGTGTGTCACCTGCGTGTGCAGTTCAGATTTATGAATGTTCAGCACCAAGAACAACTTTTTTATATATTTACTTGGCACATGCTTGCCGTCCATTTCAGCATGCTAATGTTCCTGGAAGAGCTAAGGATGTAGTTGAGAGACACAGAGCGAGAAGACATAAATCAGAGCCGCAGGAAGGGTGGTGCGAACGGTGCGGCCGCACCGGGCCCCGCGCTACGGGGGGCCTCGCAAAAAAACGGGAACATTTTTTTTTTAACATGACACCCAACATGACACCCAACTTAATGTTTTGAGGGCAAAAATAACCGCAAATAACCACCCAAAACTCGGATATATCCAACAGAAACCGCAAAAAAATCGCGCGCGCGCGCTTCGCGCGCGCGCGGGTACTCCACGCACGCACGCGCGCTGCGCGCGCGTCCGTGCTCGCCAACTCCGCACCGGGCCCCGCATTTCTCCCAGACGGCTCTGACATAAATGGTGCCATTTTATAATGAGCATTTGTGAGGACCAATCATACATTATGAGGATAAGGTTACAATGGCTTGGCAAAAGGCAAGGCCTCTTACGGGAGAGAGGGCAGAGGTAAAAAAAAGATATTTAATTCAGTTTATAGAAAAGAAGATAAAAATGTAACGGCAGATTATAAACAGGCAATGCGACAACAATACAAGATTAATACACCCACAGTATACAAAACAAGCAGAAAAATGAATAAAAAAAGACATAAAATAAATATGAATAAACAATTAGGCTAAGTAAATTAGGCTAATTTGATGTGATTTATTTATTAGATCCCCATTAGCTTACTGTACTGTTACAGCAGCTACTCTTCCTTGGGTCTCAACCAGCATCATCAACAACACAATTTACATCAATACACAACATTCATACAACAGACTGATCACAAATTAAAGTACAGCACCAATACACTAACTTACATCACTTGTGTGAACAAATGCAATTTTAACTTTTTCTTAAAACTCGTAGTTTTACTTTCAGAAAATAAATAAATAATAGCTAATGAATTCCATGCCACCATTTCTTTTTAGATGAAGGGAACAAGAACCGACCCTCTGATGACTGCCGAGTAAAATAATGATGTGTATCTGAGAACAATGATAAATTGTTGTAGATTATTTCTGGGGTTTTAGTTATGATGATGTTTTTAACAAAGCACAGTCTTGTTTGATGTGGGCATTGAAGAACTATGCGAGCTGCTTTGTTTTTGGCCACCTGTAATCTGTTCAAATGACCTCCTGTTGCGTTGGATACTAATACTAATGTTTGTAGTATTTAGGCATGTATTTCCTACAATGCTTTACAGCAGCTATACCTCTACCCATTTTTTTCACCAGTTGATTAATTTGATTATTCCAAGACATTTTATTATCAACAGTAATCCCTAATAACTAATCAGACCGGCTAGCTAAATAAATGGTCATATTTTTTATTTGATCAATATCATGTGGTGGGCCGGTCCGGCCCAGGCAGGCAGCCTGAAACAGGGAGAGAGAGAGGGAGAGAGAGCAGGGGAATAAAGGTCCAGGAATACATGTGTCCAAGGGCTGGAGAATGTGGCCAGGAGCTGATGACGCTGATTGCCCTCAGCCTCTTTTGACTGATGTAAAAGTTACAAGCGAGGATGAAGGATGCTGAATATCACACAAAGATTACAGTATGTTCTAGGTAAACATCATAGTGTAATGAGCATGCGGCACAATGTTAAACCCTTGACAAGCTCACCGTAATGTATGCAACGTTCACACTCTGTCAGAAAGGTCTCGTTGTTGCTTAGTGACAGTGACGTCTGCCTGGTAATGACCCTTGAAGGAAATGGATCTTGAAAAGGATACAACAGATGTATGGGTAGAAGAGATGCCTTCCCATGCTCCTGTGTACTTACTAATGCCAATCCAAAGGTCCTCCGCATGTTTCAGTTCTAAATATAATGCTGTTTAGTCACTTGCTTATTGTTTCTGCCGAGCTGGACGGCTGAAGGCTGGGGACTATGTTTTAGCTCCTGTCCGGCCATAGCTGAGTGGGCCGGCCATAGCTGAGTGGTTAGTGGGTTAGTGAGCCCGCCTAGGGAGCCAGAGGCCCTGGTTGCCCCAGGTTCGATTCCAGGCCATCCCAGCATATGAGTCGATGAAATGAAATTTGTCCCTGAGCAACCCCTAATTGCTCACAGGTTCTCATTGGAAACAAGACCGCAAGGACTTTCATGAACGACCTGTTAAAAGGAATTATCCTTATCCTTATCCTTATGTCCGTCCGTATGTATATGTGTCTTTGTCAGTCCGTCCATCCTTGTGTCTGTGAGCAGCTTATCTCCGGCACTGTTGGACCGATCAGCATGAAACTTTGCACACACACTCCCAGTAGGCCAAGGAAGAACCTCTGCCCCATCTTTCATATTGACCGCATGGTGGCGCTATAACATGGCCCTTCACATTTTGGCCTAGAACTCTTGAACCGTAGGCAGACAGAGGAACTTGCCCGTTCGTCTGCCTGTCCGGGACAGTCACATGGACACACTGATGTCCGTCCGTCTGTCCGTCCATCAGTCTGTCTGTCTGTCTGTGTCCATGTGACCGTCCGGACATCTCAATCTGTGGGGTCTGTCTGTCTGTCCGTCTGTCCGTGTCCGTTCTGGCGGGGACAGATAGGCTACGGATTAACTCTATGTATCTAAGGCGTAGACAATAATAAACTGTTTCCCCTACCATTGCCAAAATATGTTATTCATGTTATCTAATTTATGTGCACCCAGGCCTTTTAGTTTCACAGTCTACGACTTTTGACAGAGGAAACTAACTTTAACTAGAAAAAGTGCTCCTCGGAGCACAGGTCTCCGCCAGGTCAGGTAGCTTATTGTGGCCTCCTGGTGGCGCTATAATCGGCCAATGTGAAAAGGGTGCCATTTCTTCATAAGCCTTTCACTGAGGCATGTTGTTCCAAAAATGAGTTTTGCAAAAATCAACCTGTTGGTGGTGCTATATCAGGCCAATGTGAAAAGGGTGGCATTTCTTCCTCGGCCTGGTGGGAATGTGCTTGCAAAATTTCACAAATCACACGCTGCGTTCATGATTTGGGGCATTTTGTTCAAAACGGACCAATCCTGCAAACTTTGGAAGCCAATCTTAGCAAAACAGGACAGATCCGTCTTGTGATCACATAACTATATAGAGATACTGTGTACTGTGTCCGATTTGCGTGACGTTTGCACAAAATCTGTAGGATAGAGAAGAAAATAATGTGTTTTGCAAAAATCGGCCCCCAGGGAGTGTGCGTGCACTGTTTCGCTGCAATCGGGCCAACGGTGCCGGAGATTAACTGCTCGCAGACAGACGGACGGACAGACAGACAGTGTGCAAAACATACCACTCCTTTGGCCTAGCGGAGACAATAATTCACTTGCAACCAGTATCGTGCTGCTGTAGCCTCGCGTGGCCAGACAATATCACACGACACACTGCGTGGATATTAGTCTCGTCCCTATCAACGATAGATTTTTTTCCAAGGGGCAGTTACAAAAAGATCCAAACGGACTCTATTGGTTAGACCTAAACCAATCAGAACAGTGCTTCCTTGTGCGAACCAATCAGAGCAGTGATTCCTTGTACGTCATTGCTCCAAATAAGGTGATAAGCCCGCCCACATCTGGATACTGGGCCCTGATTGGTCCCTCACGACTTCGGAGGGAGAGAAATTAAATCTCTATTGAGGGGGGCCAGACCTAATCTGCCGAGGGCTAAAGTGCGATGCAATTTTGCAAAGGCAGATTCGTCTGGAACCAGGCTAGTGCTGCTGTGCATAGAGAGCAGATTATTTCAAAATGCTGAACATCACTTCAAACCGAAGTGATGAAGAAGCGACTTTGGGTACTAGAAAAGCGCTATATAAGTCTGATGTATTATTATTATTATTATTAAACCCTTGAGGTCCTTACATACCGGCGAATATAGCAAATATACGCAAAATTTGGACTCGTTCCGAATAATTAAAAGACGCTTTTTCGCTTCGCTTTTTCGCTTTTTCGCTCCATGTACGGAGCCATTGACTTTATAAGGTTTTAAAAAAAAACGCATTATTCGCACAAAAAAATCGCCCCGGTGTGTAAGGACCTTTAGTGTGCGCACCTGTATGCGTAGCGGATGCATAAGCGCAATTAGCTTTCAGACTTCCGAATTACCAGCCAATGTTTTATTCAACACATCTATTTTCAATGAACTTTTTAATTATGTGATGCAATCATTTGGGAACCCATTTGAATCTTCCCAAGACTGTAAAGATGCCCATCTGATCTATTTCTGAAATAACTAAAGCACAATTTTTAACATTGTTTGCGACAATACAATTTTGACATGAGTTGAAGGATGCAGGATAGGCAACATGGTATTTCACAAAGCAGTATTAGAAATTTGGCTGATAATTGTCAAAAAATATCATGTATCCTGGTGATACTGATGTAAATCTGTAAAACAAAATATGATAAAGTAGAATTTTAGCAAATGAATATGATTTAGTAATGTTTGGCAAATAGCCACTGTATAAGGGGCAAATTTGTCTATTGAAAAATAGAAAATTGAGGAGGCAAAGTGGAGTTTGTCACCACTGCGCCAAACACAGTTTACAAATTGTAATCTTGTTCTTTTCCATACAAATTATCACACTAAAAAGTGGTTATAGAAAACTGTGGGTATACAGATCTTGTTAATCATATTTCACCATGCAGGTTGTTCAACATTTCAGGGCCCTGATTGCAAATAAGCACAGTGATGCTTGCCGTTACACAAGAAAGCGAAATATGATTTGTCTATATAATTGACCTAAAACTGATCCTTCTGTGTTGCACTTTCATAATAACTGAGAAAACAGTCAGCACACAATAAATGTCCTTTTCACAACGTTTATTTACCTCTCCACAGACAAAGCAATGGACGTGTTGCAACCTAACAGGTCTTGCTCAGCGTGAGGACATTTATTGTGTGCTGGCTATTTTCTCAGTTTAATGATATTGTTGAGCCGTGCAGCTTGAGATTTTTGTTTAATCTGGAGTGTTGCAGGCGTTCTGCTTTGCAGTGCTTTCTCACACTTTCATAATAGCCCATTGCATCTTTCATCTCTTCCCACTAACATGATCTGAATGGAATGCTTTAGTTTATTGCATCATTAGCCAACTGTTACACCTTCAGTGACAATGTCAGCCACGCACTATATTGCCAACTACTTGCCACCCACCTCTGCCATAAAGGGAGGGTCATTACAATAATGTAATAACTGATCAAGCAAAGGGAACAGAAATAACATTGCTGGACAATTCCTGGTGTTTTCGTTCCTAAATCAAACAAATTTGAAACAGAACATCATGAGCAGAATACCAACATGAACAATCATCTGAGTGCGTGCGCGTGTGTGTGCGTGCGTGCGTGCATGCGCGCACACGCGCAAGTGTGTGTGTGTGTGTGTGTGTGTGTGTGTGTGTGTGTGTGTGTGTGTGTGTGGGTGTGTGTGTGTGTGTGTGTGTGTGTGTGTTCAAGCACGAGTAGCATTTCACCATCTGGTGGGAGTGTGCCTTGACAATGTAGACATGGCATTTGTGGCAAATGAGGATGGTGTGGATGTCTCAAGGGGCACAGAGCTGGCACCTCTTTCTTTCCTTGGGGGGGATAACTTCAAACTTAAAATCTGCCAGATTAGAAAATAATTTAACTACCACACACAACTGGAAATTATTGTTATGCTTGTAGCTCCGCTATTTACAATTTAGCTACCCCCAACAGGTTTCATTGAGACAACAGACCATGCGTATCGATTTTTTTCCGTGCTTTATAAATCATAGTGTGTAAAAAGTACCTTAAGTCACCTTACCACTCACATTTTAACATCCACCTTGTGGCCTCACACGCCTCACTACCCGCTAACAACTACTATCAGAGGCAAAGGCATAAATGGGGGGTCCCCACAACAGGTCAACACATAATAGTCCGCGAGCGCAGCCTCCGCTGCTGTCATTCTTTTTTGTATACTTATGTAGTACATTGCAATTCACTCATGGAGAGTTTTCCAATTGTTTACTTGCGTTTTTGCATTACGGACAGAAAGAGAGAGGTATGGTGGAGAGAGGAGAGAGAGCGCATGAGAGAGCAAGAGAGAGAGATAGAGTTCAACCCTACGTAAATATATATCTTCTGATAACCTCAGCCAAGTGACTCAATTTGCAATTTAATAGCTCAAAAACGATAACGGTAAAAGTTGTATATTGACTCAACTGGTTCATTGACATCTACACAGGACCTTGCCATGATGTCATTTGATTTGTTCTCTTTTTCCCAAACTTTCTAAACTGCTGTCGGTACTCCTCAGGATCTAATTAATATGCCTTCAGCACAGCTTGCATAATCAGTACTATCACCTGTGGTCAACAAGGAAAAAACCTGCTGCACGTGTACAGTCAACACTACACTGCAGCAAAATAGTGTGGTCTGAATCAAACCAGCCCCCCGTGGCTTTAACACTTTCACATTAACTGAAAAAAGTGTATTTAAAATGTCATATGAACTGTCTCTTGCCCGATTAGACTCTTCCTTCTTTGACATGTCACCCAATGAACATTAGTCTGCCAAGGTAAAGGTAAAGCTTGCCCTTTCCGTTTACCATCATTATCATCAACACTGTCCTTTAGTCTTTTTTTCATCTAAACATATAATACGTTGCTATCCTTATCAACTGATCTTTATTGCCGTGTTCTAAAAATGCCTCTGGCTCCGACAGAGCCTCTATAAAATCACCATCAACGCCTGCCATGACTAAAACAACAGACCAATGCACCGATACATAGAAAACAGAAAAATGTTCAGTATTGACCCAATTAATGCACAACCAAGGTATCAGAGCAACCCTGTAAATTGTGCCCCGTACTAAAAGGCTATGAATTGTGTACAGTATGTATCAAAAAATAAACAGACAGGTAACAGGCGAGCCTATTGTGTCTATTATTCATTGTTAGTGTCTATTGTTCATCACATATTTTGATATTTCAGTGGGACTATACCACATTATACCATATTGGATATTGCGCTCCTACTTGGCTGTGGATGCAAATGAATGGCAAGAACAACACCACAATGAGAAAAAGACAAAAGATACGCACATCCCGGGCCTACTAGGCTGGGTGCTGGATCAAAAGCTCAACGTAGTGTAACGGAAAATAATAAAATACTCACACCAATAAAGTACACCTGTTTGCAGAATGTATTTGGTGAGCAACAACACCACACCAAAGATCCCTTTGTTGATACGGTATCTATTAAATGGGACACAATGGGCATGGACACTCAGGGACAGTATGAAACTATTAGATTACAATAAGAGTATTTTTTTCAGTCAAACTGGTCATTAAAACGTGGAACCACAACAGTTTCTGAAATGTGAGCTCAACCGCTGCTTGAAAGCATCAATATGAACAGTGTCAGTGTGCTGCATTTGTCTTTCCAAGCAAAAATAGCATGGGTAAATATTCCACTGAAATGCAAAGCTTCTGGCATCGATTTAACGACCATTTAGGGCTGTCAATGCGACCCCCTCTGCACATAATCTCCCTCATCATATTTCTCTCTCACTCTGTGTGTGTATGTCTCTCTGTCTCTCCACACAGTATCTCTATCTCTCCCACAGTGGTTCCATGTGTGACATGCCATTTTAGTGTTTTGCCCATTGTTATGTGGGTACCTTTACAGTGCCACTTTGGGGCAGGCATGTCCGCTGTTTGGGAGGAGTGCCTGTATGGAGTGGGACGGTTCTGGAGAACCACTCATTCGATCGACTTGAAACTAGACACTGTACTTCCTAGGGTCCTCAGAAATAGACCAGATTAAGCGGTTCACAAGATATGTAAAGGACAGACAGACGTGCGTGTGTGCGTATTTTGTGAAATACAAAAATACTAGTATGTGTCTTTGTATGGGAGATGCAAGCACACATATATAGTTAGCTAACCCCTGGGATACAGAGATCTCTAATAGCTTCCACCATGCTTGACTGCTTCAGAAGTCACGTTCACTAAGACTACCACGTAAAGGCACCCCCACCTCCGCACCAGCCATCACCACGGAACAGACACACCTCTTGGGTATTTGAGGATTTCAAGAGCAGGCTGAGAGAGGGGGGGGAAGAGAGAGAGAGAGAGAGATAAAGAAAACAAATTGTGTGAGAGAGAGAGAGAGAGAGGAGGAGAAAAATGATTCAAGTGCTGTTATCTCCTTGAATGAGCTACTTAAGGTGTGAGAGAAAAGGAGAGAGTGATGAAAGGTGTATGGCAAGAATAGGTGGGGGGGGGGGGGGGGGATACTAAAAGGGAAGTGAGAAGAAGGCGTGTTTGGAGGAAATCCTATCGCTCATAGCCCTGTCACAAGAATCAGTCTCATAACGGCTCACCTCCTGCGCAAACAAGAATCCAGAGGGATACTACATTTTTGTTATCTCTCCGCAAGGAGAGTTCTCAGCCGAAGCTTCACAGCAAGCTGAAACAGGGTGAGAGAGAGAGAGAGAGAGAGAGAGAGAGAGAGAGAGAGAAAACAGACTAAAAGAAAGGCATACAGTGTACGGCACAGAAGCAATGGAAGCGCACTCCAGGAAGCAGCGGTTTAAGAAAGGTCGGAGTGCCACCTTCAGCATTGATGGCTTCAACATCACCATAGGTGAGAGACACGGAGCACGTGGGGGAGAGAGAGTGAGAGATAGGGGAGAGGCTCAGTGTGTTGAATCGCAGGCAGTGTGTATGCTATTGTGTGTATGTGTTTGTTGTGAGAGTGTCAGAGAGAGTGGAGAGGTTCAGTGTGTCAGATAGAGATAGACAGATAGACAGATATAAATATAGATAGACCTTTTTTGATGCCACAGGGGAAATTCAATTGCAAAGGGCAGTACAACATCAGGAGGACTAGGAAAGGAGTACGAGACAAAATTGTACTACAGAACTGAAGAAAAACAAACCGGATCAAACTTGCTCAGACTGAAAAACGGACGCACGTCAAGATCACCATAACTTTTGGGATTTATCATTCTATCGTCAGTTGAGTGTATGGTGCACTCAAATTTCACGCCAGCTCCTCAGCTCGTGTACGCAAACACGAGCTTGAATGAGCTACTTAATGTTCTACATCTTAGACTTGCGGTGCAGCATGGTCTGACAATCTGACAGGCATCTGGACACATGTATCCACACCAAAAATGTACACCAAACTAATGAATATTTTTTTTGAAAATAGTATGTTTTGTAAAGGCATAAGCTACCTGTCATGAAATTGGTTGGATATTTCTAAGTGTACAAGCAATTAAATACGAGCAATTAAAAACTATAACATATTTACAATGTTACGAGTTAGATGCTTAATCTTCACCCATTTAAACAAGTGCTTTAAATGTTATTCAGATATAGATCATTGCAAATCTGTCTCTGTTAAGACATATGAGCGCATACTGTGTATGTGAGAGGATGCTGTGCTGGGATCTTTTCATGGAGAGTGAAGTCTCCCAACTTGCCTACAGTATGGCTACGTCCTTCTGGAGTTGTTTTGCAACCTCGGTTAAGGATAAAATTAAAAACCCAACACTCGAATGCCATACCTGTGTCTAGTGCAAGTGATCTTCATTGTGGGTTTTGGCCACGGTAAATCAGCGGGAGATCAGGAATAGGTAACCAGCCTTCATCGATTAATGTTTAGGCATTCAATCACTCAAATGTTATTATTATGATGACAGCCCCAGGCTATCTCTCATAAATGGGGTGTTGCGGCCACGGGGGGACGCAGTGCTCCTTTATTTTACAAAATCAGTGTCTCCAGTGCGCACTGCTCTGGGGTTAAATTAAAACCAAAGCGTATTCCAATCATGACGATGTGATTGGTGTCATTCAACAACGTAGACCTACGGGAAACAGACAGACATTTATTATTTAATTCATGATTCATTTTGTTTAGGTTTTCATTTAGGATCTATCTTTACTGATGGCTTTAATTAACTACTGTCCACTCTTGGCGCATCTTCTTTTTTTCTTCCCTGGACCGTATTTTTCGGACTATATCATGATGACACTTTATAGTTGACTGGACTTGTCACTTATAGTTGACTTGGACTTGTAGCTGTGTGTGAATCCACGGAGATGATTGTTGGGGTTCCTCACATTTCGGAGAAGTTGGCCGTATTGCGATTCTTCATGTCGAAAAACTCGCGGGGTGAGGCTCCGCCACATTTATCAACAGCCGACAATTCTCACACTATGATTGACAGGGTACACCTGCTTGATAAATTACACGTGAGCCCCGTCATAGCTGATTCCTGGGCTTGAATTTCAGCTGGTTTCTACATTCCACTGATAAATGAGGGCAGTAAAAACAATAACAAAAGTACTGTATCTTTAAATATACAGTATAGTAAGTATTATGATGTCAAAGATGTTAGGAGGAAAGCAGCAAATAAAAACAACCCCTAGTAAGCCCATAATACAGTACAGTATTGTTATAACAATGGACGCTAGGACAGCAACGAATGGAGACAACCACCAATTAAAACACACGTAGCGTGCGTGCCTGCGTGCATGCGCGCGCGTGTGTGTGTGTGTGTGTGTGTGTGTGTGTGTGTGTGTGAGAGAGCGATAGAAGAGCAGAGAAAGAATGGAAGCTTCATTAGCCACTTTCGACCTGGCCTTTGGGCATGTCATTGTCATTAGAGGTGAAAATGTAAAAAAAAAATGAGAGAGAGAAAATGTAATTAATCGTTATAATTATTTTCAAAAATAGCCATTCAACGATATCACAACGCGTCACATCGTGCTCTGAGCTTGTAGAATGGCTATTTTCGTGGCATAACATGACTTTTATTTTATGTCTTTTATTTTATATTTGTGACTACGGTAAATATAAAATAGGGCTTAGTGGTTAATGTCCATGGCGCCGCGGTCTGGTGCTGCTGACACCGTGGAGTCATTACACATATCACATATCACAGCCTTGCTGCACGTTATACTGTTCTGCCCAAGTTGGCGTCAATTTCTCTGCACTGCCCCTACACCATGGAAACAAGGGGAGCTTAGTCTACAGCTGCTCCCAGGTGACATCACTACCAGGGCTTCGCTGCATCGCTTTGACCACTGGTCCTTTTCATGTCAAGGACCCCCACATAAAAATATATTTTGTGCCAGGGACCCCATATACAAGATTTGTGTTGTTAAAATGTTTCAAAAATATAAAACGTACAAACCTTTTCTAGATTTTTTTGGGAAGAGCAGATCTACAAGCTCACAGCACGTCACATCACAACGCCTTGTAAGCTTGCACACCAGCTATTCTCAAATGGCTGATGATTTTAAGGTTAATTTTTCTGGGGGACCCCTGGAACCCCCTCAAGGACCCCTGGGGCCCCCGGACCCCACTTTGAGAACCACTGGTCGTAACAACCACAGAGTCTTGATGAACTTGTGTGCCGCTTGATTTGTTTGTGTCGTCCCCTTGGAGAGAGGAAGCCATGGGAGAGCGAGACGTCGATTAAAACATGAGTAATTTGATGCTTCTCCGCAGGATATGGAGATGCTGACTAGTGGTCGTGGTGGGTCCTTGAATCAAATGAAAGTGATTCTTCATCAGCAAGTCGTAGCTGCCTTTGGTGTAATTAATACTTCCGTCGTACGACGAGCCGCTCGCTGAAAGTATTGGCACGTTCATACGATGCCCAAAATAGGAATGCCAACAAACCTATGAATTTGATTTGGCGGACCACGTGGGTGCCCCGTCCCCCACTTTGAAAACTACTACTAGGCCTGTCACAATTATTACTTTATCGCCTGATTGCATTTAAGCATAATTGCCATAATCTTCATAATCATTTCCATGTTCATACATTAAAAAAAAATTGCCTTTTAGTTTTTACCTACTTTTCTCCCCAATTTAGTCTTTATGCCAATTGATTCCTCCCCACACACATTTCTGTTGTCACTGCTACTGTCACTGCACTGTCCTACTGACTCACCTGCCAGTGAGGAGCCCCCACCGGGAGGACGTAGAGCCTTCATCCTACTCCTCCCACTCAACACTGCTGACAGGTGCTGCCCCAGCCCGTAGGATTACTTGCAGTGCCAAATATCACCTTCCCCACCTGGCTTCCCTCCCCTGAACACGGGCCAGTTGTGTTCGTGTACAGTAAATACTCGACAAAGCCGGACGCACCACAGTGGATTTGGACCCACAAACTCCGTGGTGGTGGGCAGCTACTTTACCACTGCCCCACCCGACCGGGTGGGGCAGTGGTAAAGTGGAAATGGCCGATCTACAAGATGCGTTGCAATGTAACACATTGTGACCTTGTACATGATTATAAAGATATAATATTATATAATATAGTTATAAAGCTAATAGATATGTCAGTTTGTCAGTCATTTCTTTGTATATCTAAGTTGTACAACTTTTGTTGACGAAGCCTAAAAGCTAAACAGAAATAAAAATGTCATTCATAATTATGTTCCATTGTTCAATACCAAAAACATTAACGTTACCTACCACTAATCTGCAGTATCAGACAGATATGCACTGGAAAGGAAAGAATATATATAACCGTTTGCAAATTGCAATACCAAAGCATCAAAGCCTTAGCATATTCTCTTGATCAGTGGTCTGAAGCTCCTAGGCTGATGATGTAAGTCTATTGATGTGCAGCGGCAGGTGTTCGTCCTGCCAGTTTATGTTTGAACCGTTATAATGTGTGACGATCAAGCTGTGCTGTGAAATACTGCCAAACTCCATATGAATGTCAGAAACGCTCTGGAAAAGACGGGGTCTGTTGATGAATCCCATTACAGTTATCATACCTCTAACCCACAGCACCTCCACTCTGCTCGGAAGCATCGCAGTTGTCATGGTAACCTGAAAAGTATCATGTAATCGATTACTCTCTGAGCCCGGGCTTCACTCAGTGCAGCACTTTGCCAATCAGTCTCATTGGAGCGTGAGTCCTAAGTGCTGGTACCTCATTGCCCGTTTGGACTCTGGCTTGCCCTTGTTAAATGCTCTATGTCTTCCTGGAATTACTACCATCCAAACCCCCAGTTTGTATGGTGTCAGTGTTAGTTTGTGTTGCCCTGTAGATGTTTGGCTTGCCTAGATGGTTTCATCCAAACGCCTTCATGGTTTCTCCTGCAGTCAGTGTGTGAATGGTGGAGTGCAGCGCACCTTGTAAAGCGCTTTGGAAAAGTGGCGATATAGAAATCCAGACAATTAAATGTTGCTAGGAGACAAGCCAAAGTCCTTGGACACAACCAAGGCCTTCTTTTCTCACCATAAGAACTGTTGGTGAATTGGTATCCAGGAAACAGAATGCAAGTTGCAATGCGAGTTGGAACATGTACTGTTGTTATGGCTGTCAGTTTGAAATTGTTTTACGTTATATGAGGAGTAATAATTTAAAATAAACCTTTATTGATCCCCGTGGGAAAATTCAGGTGTCATAAAATCATGCTGTATCATTCATGATACAAAAATTGCATCGCTTTAAAAAAAACATGACCCAGGTAGGATGCGTAAATTACGTCAGACTTCGGTGCTCTATACTGTCAAGTGTCATTACCTCCACCTTTGATCCTAAACCACAACCATGTTCATACATAACAGGAAGCTTTAATACTGCTTGTCTCTCTGCTCTATTCTTCTCTGTCTAGTGGCAAATGAGGATGTTGATGAGAGCTCAGCCAAGCCACTGCCCAGTTTTGCACGTAAGTATGCAGTTATTGTTTTAATTCCTAAAATGAAAGTAAATCATCATGTCACTGTTCAAAGTGAAATAAACGGATAAGTCAGTATTGACACAATACACCCACACGATGGCAGCATCACAAAGCCTCATTGTGCTGACTCGGTCTGAGGATCAGTGCAGTGGCAGATGAAATGCACCACTTTATGAACCGTTTTTCCCCCTGTTGAATGAGGAATGGAACAGTGCCACATCAGTGAAAATCATTTTGGCACTATAGTATATAGAAAACACACTGAGCAGCCTTGTTTGTGTTTTTTGGTGTTGTTACATTGCAGGCTCAAAATCCCAGAGTGCCTTGTGGAACGCTATCACAACCGGAATTGGGATCAAAGGCAAGACATGTAAGACCCCCCTCAGTGACCCACGGCAACCCGAGGAGATTCTGGCTGATGAGCTCCCTGCAGCAGACAGACCAGACGCCACTGAGAAAACAGCCATCAGGTTTCAGCCATTATTACCATGATCATTGGTTACTTTGTATTAATAATTGATGCCAACGCCCACACGGAGGTCCGGTGGGCAGACAGGCCCCGGTGGCATCTTCTTCCTTGGAAGTCTGATCTGGGTCTCATTCTAACCCTTACTGCTCTTGTATTTTGTATTTTTGTATTTGCTTTTTCACTTCCATGAGTCACAAACAAGCACATGTATGTGACCTGGGCTTTATTAATCCTATGTCCCAGGGCAGAGGTTCTCTAAGTGGGGTCCAGGCACCCTCAGGGCACCTTGAGGGGGTGCCAAATCCTTACGGGTCTGTAACTCTGAGAGTTATGGCTACACAAATCCAGGGGCCTCGGAACAACCCCACACAAATCCACAGTTGTGCTCTGAAGCTCATTATTTCCTGTGAATTGACTGAATTGCAGAGGTGTTCAAAGTTCAACTTTGCGCTGCGAGCAGTGCACTATGGCACAATCCCTGCCAGTCCAGTAGAAATGAGAATCCAAGCAGGAGAAAGTGTGGTAAAATGCAGGATAAACTAATTTGGGCACTTTATGATTTCCTCGAGCTACAGTAGTAAAGCTCTCTTGTGTAAACAGATTTCCAATGAAGTGAGGAAACCAGGTGTGTTTAAATGTAGTGGAGATATCGATGTGACTGAAATGGCAATTGAATGTTCACATATCCACAACCTCCACAAGTTACCTCTGCTTTTCAAGAAAACTAGAATTGTTAACTGTTTCCTTCCCTACTCTCGAAAACCTGTGTTTATTTTGGTTTCCCGTAAAATAACCAAAATGCGACATCATGGCCACCTTCCTGATGCTCTGCCAACTGGTGAGCACCACGCTCACTGCGTCCGATATGTAGGGTGCTTGAACAGTTCCCAACATGGTGGACAATGGTCGTGACACATGTGTAATGGTAGTCTCTATTAGCCTGGCATGGCCAGACTAATATCACTGCGTAGATATTAGTCTGGAATCTCTGTGTGGAACCTGTATTTCCAAGGGGATAAAAAAAATGCCTCTGGTGATAAACCCGCCCCATATTTGCATACTGGGGCCTGATTGATGCCCCACAACTTCAGGGGCCATCCAATCACAACCGAGCAGGCTTTTATTTTTTTGCACTGGCAGATTTGTCTGGTTTCCAGGCTAAGTCTCTATCATGGTGCTGTTTGATTAGCCTGCTATTTGGTCATAATGGTGTTGGAGTCATACTGATGTTTTTTGCATTGTTGTATTATGGCCTGCATTGAGAGGCTATTCATTATTTGCTTTCCAGTTGCCTTCACATTGGAATTAATGACTTGGCTCATACAGTCCTAATCACGTTCACTATGCAGTCTTATGTATTTTTCCCAAAAATGTCTCTTGGGGCCTCAAAATATTCATAGACTAGGATCACAAAGTGTCTTAATGCTGGCACTGTGAGCGGAAATTGTTCTTTCAAAGTATTTCCCCCGGTGTGCTCTTTATACGGTAGGCAGAGAGATTAAAAGGGAAAGTCTGAAATGACGTGCTTCAAGTTGAGAGAGTGCCACCTGACATTTATAATTCATGCTACACACACACACACACACGCACACGCACACGCACACGCACACACACACACACACACACACACACACACACACACACACACACACACACACACACACACACACACACACACACACACACACACACACACACACGCACACACAGATGTACAAAACGTTGCTAATTGCTGTCTATGGCTTTCGACCCTAAAAGGACATAGATGTGATTGATTCCAAGGACTTCAAACCACCATTACCATAATTTGTTGTCACTTTTAGAATACTGAATGACACTTATCGCTTGATTCCAATTAACCTGGATGGCTCAGGAGACTATTACAAATGCCACTTACGGCGGTAGTAAAGCTTTTGTCAATGGACACTGAAAAGGCAGAACGGATGGTCACAAGCTTATGGCAGTATGTAAAATTATCAGAGGTTATGGCAAAAGCAGTAGTATGGAGATTTGCCTTTATTTACAAGAAATTCAAATATTCACAGAGAATCACTTCCTCAGGGGTGTTTGGCACAATGTTGTGCGGTCTCATTTGTTGTTAGCAATGCATTCTGATTTCTGGGTGCTGTTCCACACTGTGTCACATTTTACCGCATTCTGTATAGGTCTTGTATTCTCTTCCAGAACACAGGTCCACTCCCTGTGTTGGGCGGCGATGAGGAGAAAATAATTTTCCACTTGGCTAGACACTGACTTCTTAATTTAAAAACATAGCTCAGCTCAGCGGTAGTGTCGAATAATACACCATGTCACAGTAAATGGAACGACCCCAAGCATTCCTTTTCTCAAACATCTATTGATTCACAGAGACAGCAACACGTGTTGTTTCACCCATATAAACTGTCTATTTCTACATACGTACATACATACATACATACACTATGTGTCTGCATGTGTGGGCGTGTGTGTGCGTGCGTGCATGCATGTGTGTGTGTTCTCTGAAACTGAATCTCTTTGGTGTGAGTTGGTGTCACTTATACAAGGTTAGGTTGTCCAGTATCAGCACGCACACTGTATGATTGTTAGTTGCAAGTAGTCGACTATCCAGCTCATTTGCCTGGCTTATGGAGTCCTCTTGAGATCAGGAGATATCTCTTTTCTCTTGGCCAAAGAGGGATGTTAATAAAGAGCTCGTCCCCGGAGAGAGAGTGG
Source organism: Gymnoscopelus microlampas (assembly GCF_963454915.1). Classification (NCBI taxonomy): domain Eukaryota; kingdom Metazoa; phylum Chordata; class Actinopteri; order Myctophiformes; family Myctophidae; genus Gymnoscopelus; species Gymnoscopelus microlampas. The sequence goes on along the minus strand of NC_139942.1, from coordinate 42,256,037 downwards.
GCTGCCACTGGGACCTAGCTGTGTCTGAATGACAAATGACAAGAACATAACATGCAATGATTAAATCACTACGGAACGTGCAGTCATCCATTATGTGACGTCACCACCTTGTCACCTTCCGGCCCGGAGATGTCGCTACCCTCCGGTGAGGGTAATTAGATTTGATCAGAGGATGGAGACAGATGCATGTGAGCTGCAGCAAAGGGAGGTACAGCTAATACAGTGCAGGTTCTGGGAGGGATAGAGCAGTGGTTCTCAAAGTGGGGCCCGGGGTCCTCGAGGGGGTTCCAGGGTGTCCCCAGCAATATTTGTTAATATAGGGTAGCATCAAAATCAGTTTAACTACTTTAACCGTAGTTTAGGCTATTCTAAAATAGCCGATCTACAAGCGCACAACGCGTCACACTGTGACGTGTTGTGAGCTTAATTGTAGATCACCTATTTTTTTTTTAAATTGAAAAATCTTGGGAAATATTGTGGACATTTTTGTCATTTATATTTAGATCACTTTAACACAAATCTTCTCACATGGGGGCCGCTGGCACAAAATCTTTTCGGATGTGGATCTGTGGCAAAATGGTTGGCTTAGTTAGAGTATGACAACCATTGATTACTCTGAAAGAGAATTAGCTTTGGGGGGGAAAATAACGTTTGAATGATTCCTGGCTTATGAAATTTACGAGGTATACATTGTAATGTATTTTTTTATTTAACTGCAATCTAGTTGAGTGTTTTGGTTAGTGTTTCTTCAACAGTGCAAATCTGAGGGATCTCTGAGGTATGTAGAATGCTAAATGAATGATCATGGCTGAACACCTTTTGTTCTGGTCTTCCCGCAGTTTGTACAGAAGGTGCACATACAGCATGATCCAGAATGAATGTTTACAATTTCAGAGTAAATTTTGCTGTGCTGATTTTGCAGCACAGCAGCTGGAGTGTGTATTCATTAATGTTGCATCACATTGAATACATTATGCCTTTAGATTTACTGCATAATAGCAGTGTTTAAAAAAGCTCTTGTTATCATTACGCAGCTGGTCCAGTTGAACATGCTTCATTTACAGCAGTCAGACTTTTGTCTTACATTGACAGACAAGACAGAATATGGAGCCACTTGAGTTTGCCGGTTAAAGTATAGTATAAAGTCGTCTCAATGGCAGGTATAATGTTGTTTAAAGCAGTGGTTCTCAAACTTTTTCATGTCAAGGTCGGAGCCCCAAGTTTATTTATATACCCCCATCTGAAATGGTTTTGTGTCAGGAATCCCCAGAAGAGAACATTTATGTTAAAAAAAATCGTAATTATTCAACATTTTCCAAACACTTTGTTTTAGATATATGTGTTGATTTTTCAAAAAATTACAAAAATAGTGGCTGTGAGCTTGCAGATCTGCTATTTTTGAATAGCCAACGCTAAAATCAAAAATGACACAGATGCTTTCCCGTATGAAATATGGATAAAGGGGTTAAAATGATTGTGATGCTGTATTAACACATTTTGTTTTGGACCCCCTGGAACCCCATCAAGGACCCCTGGGGTCCCTCCCCACACACACGCACACGCACACGCACAGCTCGGCGCCTCCAGTGGTGTGGTTGATGATGTGATTTATCTCCTGGTTAATTGGGTCCCACACACCGGCAGTGAACTGTGCAGTTGATTAATATAGCCAGTCAGTATAGCATATGCTTTCACAGGCTGACCCCTTGCTTTCGGACGTAGACTAGACACCTTCTCACTCACAGAGCCCTGCTGACTTCCCCTGATTAGCACTGAGCCATCTCGCTAGCCTGACTAACCTGTTAATGAGCCCTATTGGCCCTTGTGACTGGACTACCGCACGGTCTGTGGCCGAGCTGTTCAATATAAAGACACTGAATATGGGCCTCAAAGCAGCATGATGATGATTTTAAAGGGCTGTGTTTCTAAGAACTGAAGTGATACATTACTTCACTTTTTTGGGCATATTATTATAGTAGAAAATGTTCATAATTTTTTAAACATTTCGCGAAAATAGCAGATGTGCAATCTTAATGATGCGTCGCATTGTAAGCTTGTAGACTGACTATTTTCGCTATTCATTGTAGGACGAAATATATAGGGCTTTAGTGGTTAAGAGGGAATAAGCACACTATAATGCCTGAGGAGGTGTTTCAATTCCGATATTGGATGAGATGGAGGTTATATCTACTATCCGTAAGTTTCATGTCCGCTGTCTCTCTCCCAATAAATATAATAATAATAATAATAAAGTGAAGGAAGGTACAGTATCTATCCAAAATGTACATATCTGTTTGCATGCAGCAATTCCAATTTAATATCTCTCTCTCTCTCTCTCTCTCTCTCTCTCTCTCTCTCTCTCTCTCTCTCTCTCTCTCTGTCTGTCTGTCTTTTTGTCTGTCTGTTTGTCTGTCTGTCTGTCTGTCTGTCTGTCTGTCTCTCGCTCTCTCTCTCTGTGTCTGACCACACACACAATAGAATTTTGTACGCATAACATTTTCCATAACTATATATATTATATATAGTCTATATTATATTTGTTTATTTCTGGCTTTGTGCATTACTTTGTGCCCGTAGATTGTATATATATATTTTTTCATTCAAATTAATATTTCAAATACAGTTATTCTTAAAAGCTACACTCTTTAGTGTTTTTATATGGCTGTCATTCCAGGCTGTGCCCTTTGACTTCTAAAGTGTAGTCAATACCTTTCAGCCCCCTGCTTTTCAGCCCCTCGGTGATAACATTTGGGTTATTGATTGAACTGGATCAATAAGGACTGATTTACGTGACCTACAGTCAGGTTATGATCGGAGGGGAATTTAATACCATTAGCACAGAAAGCATGAAGAGTCAGAATATTTCCTGTATTGTTTCATCAAGGAGCTTCAAGGCGAATTACCATTTGGAGACCAAATTGAATTTTGCAACATTTGTTTGTCTCATTCAACCTTCATGTTTAGGAAGGTTAGCAGTAGTGTTTTTATTTAATACAGTAGTAAGTGCTTCCTTCTTACTATAATGACATCTGCTGTGACAGAGGGTATTTAAGTTTGCCCCTCACCCTTACCTCCTGCTGACCTCACTCCAAAACCATCAATCCACTTTGCTCACTTACCACTAGGCCCCATGCTTTCTTTCACCCATGATGATTTAATTCTACTGTATGAATAGACAACTTTTCTGTAGCCCTGCTTCCTTAGCTGGTGCCCTCTCTGTATTACTGCAGTGGTTCTCAACCTTTTCAGTCCGTGACCCCCAAAAATAATCATATTTGAACTGGGGACCACCCAAAATAATCGTTGAGGCATTACATTTTGTTTGACTCCGTTCGACAGATAAATATTGCTGAAATAGCAGATTTTCACAGTTTTTGCCTCTTTCTTATATTATTTGACAATTTGGCTAATGTTTGACCAGTTTTTATAGTATAGTTTGTTGATTTATTTTAATGCAGCAATGGTCTTTGTTCTTTTCTTAAATTGTATTTGTTTAGGTATTAAAAAGGTCTTAAAAGTCCTTAAATTGTCACTTCTCTGTCATCTGGGGACCCCCAAAAAAATCCTGTAGGGGAGCCCCCTGGGGTACCCGACCCACATGTTGAGAACCACTGTACTACTGTAGGAATTGATCCTGGCCTGCATTCTCTCCTCATGGCACACATTTGTTGTGATGCTTCAGCTTGTCACATTGAGTTGTGACTTGAGCCTTTGTCCCTGTGTTGAACCCTAGTATCAGCAGTGGTGGAAGAAGTACTCACATTTTGTACTTAAAAATGCTTTGAAAATAGCCGATCTGCAAGCTCACAACGCGTCGCTTTGCAACACGTTGTGAGTTTGTTGATTGGCTATTTTCAAATAGCCTAAGTATGCATAGGGCTGAAGTGGTTAATGCATGTTTTGTAATAATAATCTAAATCTACAAAGTAACTACCGGTAGTAACTAAAGTTTTCAAATAATTGTAGTGGAGTAAAAAGTACATTATTTGCCTCTGAGATGTAGTGAAGTAGAAGTAAAAGTATTGAAAATTGGAAATACTCCAGTAAACTGAAAGTACCTCAAAATTGTATTTACAGTAAGTACAGTACTTGAGTAAATGTACTTAGTTACTTTCCACCACTGAATATCAGTGCTGTAACTGCCCCCCAAGGCATCTATGATGCTGCTTTGCCAATGACAATTTTATCTAATAATGAGAATAAACATTTGGACATACGTGGCTTTATGTGCAAATGTTTTAGAATTAGGACTGGGTTAGTGATGGTCCTGTCTGAGGGAATAGCAAAGATGGCGGCATTTAGATAACAGTTTGGTAATAAAGGCAGAAGAGAGACATTGATAAAAGCGGCCATGCAAATGACAGAGTTGAAATTCATGGTTGAATGAATGGCAAAGGCTTTAACATTCAATCTCTTATCGGAGTTGTGGAGCTGTAACTGCTTTATGAGGATGTTGAAAATGTGAAGTAGAAATTGTGGGTTGATAATCTGGTATTGAAGAGCTTGAATTATAGATGCAACTTTTTATGAATAATAACGTATTATAAACAAGCTTTGCACAGCCAGGGTTTGTATCGCTCAGACGATCCATTTTATGATGTAAAAAAAGGCCTTTAAACTAATAATTGAAGCATAGAAAACAAAGTGACTGTATTGGGCCTGACAAACTACCCTAAACCTGTGCGAGTGTAAAAATGGACCTGTAAGGGTTGAATTAGCACTTTGGATTGCACAGTGTAGGTAGGATATCCCATACAGTAGACAGCTTTCTGAAATCTAAACTGTTCCCTTGAAACCTGATTGCTTCCCTGATCACCTACTGTAGGTCGGATGCATTTGACCTGTAGAGATCTCCGTGGAGAACTGGGTGCACCTTCTCTCAGGTGTATTTTTCTACTGCAAATGAATATCGTTTTCTTTAATGCTGTGGTGCCCTCAATCCCCGCCCCATCCCAGATTCCATCTCTACTATATCCTGTGAAGGGAAAAAAAGGAAAAAAAGATCATGAAAATGATGGATTGGGTCCTCCAAAACCTGGTAATTACCTCATGCTGAGCTGAATACCAGTTTGATACATTGCTATCCATATCGACCGGCAAGGAAATTTAAATGAGATTTTGAATTTTTCATGCCTTTTCGAAATGGTGAGAGCTGTTAATGTCCTGGTTTGAGCGGAAGAGTCTGAGCTGAGATAGAAATACCTTGGCAGTGGCACATTATCAACAGGTCTCTCTGTCATAGTCATAAGCATATTTCATTGTCATAAGAGGGGATTCATTAGGTATTTTCTGTGAGCAGTTGTTGTGATAGCAATACGTCAATTTAATGTTTTTATTATCACATGAAAGGCAATAATCATTTGCTGGCACACACTCATTGTGTTAGTAGATCTGTCTTGAGATTTAATAACAAGTATATCCTTCAATCTCCCTCCTGTCTCATAAAAATCACTCATTCAGACATACGGTACAGTACATTACTCTGGAGTTCCCAAAGGCAATCTGTAACAGAGGCAGGCTTGAGTTGAAATGGCCGTGACTACTGGCTGTTTTCAATCAACTTGATAAACTTCTTTACACCGATTGACTCTGATGTTATGTAAATAACTTTGCCGTAAATCTGGTATGCTGTTGCACTCATGGCCAGGTTGTGCATTCTTTGATGCAAGCCACTCAGAAACTAATTCAAGACAGTAGGTCTGACTTCTATTGAAAAAAAATGGAACTAGGTCCTACTTAGCCTACTTACTTACCCCAATTACCTTTTCAGATTCCTAGACGTCACTATGTTGTTCCCGTTCACTATAGTCTGTTTAAGCCATGTTCCGACAGTGGAGCCTTTTTTGGCAATGCACTTCATCCATCATTTGACAGCATAATGGAAACATTCTCTAAGAGTCCTTGGGTGCTGAGGCTCGCTTGGCAAGGCCACATTCTTGATCTTGCTATTTTGAGCAAAAAGGAATTTTGCTTGCAGAGTGACACATTATAAATACTGTTTATTGAGTCTCTTTCCCTCTTCAATTAGCTACAAGAGCTTAGTGATTTTGAGTTTATGTTGTCAGGGCAGGTGAAGACACTGGCATAATTCCTGGAGAGTAAAATGCCACTGAGAGGACTGTAACAGAGGTATACTGTACATACAACGGTATTGTTTATGGGTTAGGGTTAGGGTTTATCCAGGCAATTTCAAAGTGTGTGGCTCTCTCAGATGAGAGAAGAGATAGACATTTCAGTGCATAAGAATAGTATATTGCTGCTGTGCGGTAGAATCCTTGTATCTCCATATTTAAACTTTATATGTTGTAATGGCACATTCACACTGGACACAATGCAATTTTTTGAGAGATGCAAATCAATGTAAAGACATAATATTACAAACAAAAGAAATATTCTGTGTCGTGATGCGAATAGAACAAAAAACACACAAATTGTGCAAGTTGAAAAATGTTGAACTCTAGCTTTTTTGCTGAAGCGAACAGAGCCATTGAAATGCATGTGAAAATGCTGCGTCCAGTGTGAATGCAACAGAACGACTCAATCAAGCAACACAATTTTTTGTTATCACGTCTGGTGTGATTGCACCATAACAACTGACAACAAAAACATTAGGAAACTCATTGCCTCAGTGTCTTTCTGCAGGAGCAAGAGTGTTCATTCATTGTACAGCATAAACATGCACCCACATTTCCACAGCTGTGCTTCATATCTGATGACCTTTTCTAGCCTAGCGTCTCTCACTCCAACCTTCATGCCACCCCACTGGACAGGAAATTCTATGGTTTGAATACTTTTGACCTTTACCTTGTTGTCAGCTCCCCCACGCTGACATTGAAAACGAAAGCATGAAATTTTACTTTGAAACCAGTGCACCTCAGCAGAGCGAGGTCCAGCTTGCGCAGTGTCATTTCTTACCATCTGGAGTTTACGTGGTGCATGGCGCCTCTTCCAGGGGAGCAGAGTGTCGAGGGTAAAATGCAGTGGTGGAAGAAGTAATCTCTTTTCTTTTTAACTTAAGTAAAAATATCAATACCACTATGTAGAAATACTCTGTTACAGAATTTACTTAATAATAATAATAATATTTTATTTGTATTTATTTATTTTTAATGCACTTCATATTTGACACAAATCTCAAATTGCTACATTGCAAAACTTTACTTGAGTAAAAGTACAAAAGTATATCCTTAAAGTACCAAAAGTACAACTACTCATTATGCAGAATGTCCCATTTGACGAGTTTTGAAAATACGCTATATAAAAAATCTTTTGAAAAAAGACAATACAATAGTACAATATTTACCTCTGAGATGTATAGAAGAAGGAAAAGTATTGACAATTGGAAATACTCAAGTATTTTACTTAAGTACAGTACCTGAGCACATGTACTTAAGTTACTTTCCACCACTGGTACAATGTGAAGTTACTGCAGTGCAGTGATTGTCAGCGGCCAAAGGAGGCATCTCCCCCACTGGGTTGACCTGCCAAATCTCACAACTCTGATGACTCTTCCTCCGAGTCTCCTGGGGGGTTCCGCATGGCACCAGGACTGATGAAGAGTGGGTTTTTGAGTGAGGAAGCAAGAAGAGAAAGAACCAGAGAGAAAGTGAAAAGGAAAGTGATGGGGTTTAGAAGAGTATTCCTTTGAAAACAGCATTGGCAGGCACCAAGGAACACACACACACACACACACACACACACACACACACACACACACACACACACACACACACACACACACACACACACACACACACACACACACACACAAAAACACTCTCTGGGCAGATGAAAGCGGGGACCTGCTTTGAGGTGGCACCCTGGCATTATCCCTTCCTCCTGCATCAAGTAATTGAAAGACCTGGGCTACGGTGGGTGGTGGGTTGGTGGCGTGGGGGGTGTTCATGGGTAGGGGGTTGAGGGGCTGAGTCATTCAAACAAGGCTCAGGATGGAAATAAAATGACAAATGGTGAAATACCGAGCCCCAAGGTCACTGAGTTCTGTATCGGCAGTTCAGAGACAACGGGGGGGGGGGGGGGGGCGGGGGGGGGGGCTGAGTATGGACAAATATTGTAATAGTTGGCCAGGGCAATATTGATATTATACTGATAATTACATCAATATCTTGAGGATTTGGGATATCACTATATGGCAAAAAAAAGTTGACTTTTCCTGATTTTAATGGTTACATTACAGTGAAGTAATGTACTTGGGTTGCGAAGTCGGTAGTGCTGTTGCCTCACAGCTGGTGCTGGGTTTGATTGTGGCTGTGGGCGCTGGGTGCGTGTTCTCTCCTCCAGCATGAGCTCAATTCGGGGCTCTCCCCAGGCTGGCAGAGGGAGAGTAGCGCCCAGGATTGCAAGGTTAGGCATTGGCACTGGGTGAAAAAAATGGGTTACGAAATCGTGGGATAAAAATGTAAAAAGAAAAAAAGTAATGTACTTGCCTCAAGTTGCCTGAACCTGCCTGATTGTTCTAGCTGTTATATTATTACTAGAGTTCATACCGGTGCCGCGATACGCAGCCCTCATGCTGCGTTCACACTGGCAGATACAAAAGATACAAAGATACAGAACATATCTGTCGCTTTGTATCCAGGGTTTCTACGCAAGTATGGAGTATGGAATTTATTTTGAGTAATTTCCAGATCTGGATAAGTATGGAAAAAAGAAAAGAGAGTATGGGAAAACATGTATGCTTTCAGAATACAGCCCCTATTCTGTTTTTAAAATATAAAATTTCCTTAGCTTCACAAATAATCCAAAACTTCTTTGAACATTCATGCAGTCATGTAATTATCAGAAAAGTAAAGCCATCTTTTCTGCATAAGGAAACCTGGCCTTGGATCAAGACACATACATTTATTTGATCAATTCTGAAAATTGTGTATCTATGACAGCCTTGGACACTTCCCCAAATAGTGTTTGGAGTTCCATATTTATGGCCCGTACATCTCCATAAATGTACACATTCATGGAGATGTACGGGCCTTAAACACGGAACTCGAAATACTATTTGGGGAAGAGTCAAAGCCTGTCATGTAAAAATTGAGAAAATAAATCTTGATCTAAGGCTAAAGCAAACAATACCTTTATTATGGTTTCCTTTCCTTATCCTTTCCTTTATGGCTGCATTCGCTGTCATTTCAATAGACACTGTGTAGACTGTGCTGCACAGACACAGAGCTTTTTTCCCTCATTTTCGGTTCTTATTTATAAAAGAGACAAAAAAATATGGAGGGGACAATAATATATATATATTTGTTTTATTCAATAGCTCATGGGACAATAATGTGTATACTGTAGCACTGCACCGGTTAGTTCGCGTCCTCTTTGGGCATAGATGTTTGACAATGGAATCTCGTCATTCTGTGACTTTATTTATAGTCATTTATTAAACAGTGTTTACAAGTATGATTTTTGATTTAGCTAATCTAACAGCCAACAAACCAATAAAGCAAAGTCAATAGACTTTAGTTCTCCTTTCTAGTTCACTTGTGAATTGGACATGAACATCCCTTCTGTTACTGTAGGGGTTGAAGGTATACAGTACAGTTAGTTCAAGTTTACTCAAATTTACTCCAAATCTCAATAACATTGCTCTGTTTTAGCATTGCCTGGGTTTAGTGTTAACCACTTTCAATGTGGCGTCCCTATTTTGGGCGAAAATGTTCAAAAATGTTCCAAGAATTTCTCGTCTCTTCTCAAAAATAGCCATACAACGAAGTACTAATTTATAAAGCAGTGCTTAATTAATCTGTATGAGCAGGGGTGCACACAACTGGACGTGACCATTTATTTGGTGCGCACCAAGTCACATCTCCAGGTGCTCTTCTGAGTACTAGACCTAAAAAGTTATGTGCACCCCTGTGTATGAGCTTATTGTACCAGCTACAATCTTGCAATTATTTGGCAACATAATAGTAGTCTATACATAGTCAGCATGTAACATACAGTACAGTTGGATTTTAAAACTATTTATTGACCTAATAAGTATCTACATGTAGCTATTTATTCTTGTATGTCAAATATGGTCTGAAGAATCGACAAAGAATTCTGGAAATTTGAGTATGAAATTTTGAAATGGAAAATGTGTAGGAACCATAGACTATATAAAAGAGATGGACAAAGCCAGACCTCTGGTTTCTACAGACCGAAAATGAAGCCGATTGTTCAGGAATTTGAAATCCGCCATCTTTAATATATACCAAAGAGCACGTCGGCAACAGGAACCGGAAAACAATCCCCAAAGAATGCTATTGGTTGGGTAGCTTGTCAATCAAGAGCGGGGACGGGGAATGAATGCTATTGGTTGTGTAGCTTCTCAATCAAATCATCCCGCCCCTCCTAGAGCATAGCCTACTTTATCGTCAATTTTAAAATAAATGGGACCATAATTTAGCAAAACGCAAATCATGATGATTGAAAGGAGACTTTAAACTAGCGACTGGAAGCATATAGTATTTATGACAATGTTTATTAAGGTAAGAAAATGAAGTCTAAAGTTTGTCAAAAACCCATCCGCTTACATCGAGAGAATATTCTCTCTGACACCCGCAGGGGTAAAACAGCGAAACTACAGGCCATTCATATGAACTGTCTCTTCCGTATTGGAGTCAATGTAAAAATCTCAAGCTGGCCCCTTGGTAGGAACCCTGTGTATCTGAAGTTGAAGCCTGCTCAACTTATTTGTAGCTTTGTAGCTGTTGTAGATTTTGTAGCAGCTACAATATTATATTTTGTATACTATTTAATTGTGTCCATATTAGCCTGGCGCGCATATATATATATATATATATATATATATATATATATATATATATATATATATATATATATATATATATATATATATATATATATATATATAATATTTAGCTATGTCAGATTCGTCTGGTTTCCAGGCCTACGTCATAGTTGGGCTTAAAATACATCTCCAGTCAAAAGTGTTTAAATAAAAAGAGTGTTCTGTTCTTGAAGTTTTCAATTGTTGGGATGAAAGTCAAAAGTGTGAGAGAGAGAGAGAGAGAGAGAGAGAGAGAGAGAGAGAGAGAGAGAGAGAGAGAGAGAGAGAGAGATAATCTTATTCTGCAGCACCTGGTAGATGTCCATAAGGCTTATGTATAATAAAAAAAAGTATGTGCTTTGGAATCCTTGTATTTGAGGGGATTGAATAATGATGTTCTTCGGATCAGATTAATCTCAAGCAACATGACTGACAATACAGTGTCTGGCCAGGCAGGGTTTTAATCCCCCCATCAGGACATACTGTATACATGCCAAAAACGATTATAGAGCAAAATGATCATTAATATGACTTCAAATCCCAAACCTCCCGTCCCTACATCTCTGACAAAGTGTACTTCATCTCTGTTGTTGGCATCGTAATCCTGATGTCAGTCGTCTGTGAATATGAGTAAGACATAAAGCCTGGGAGAGAGAGGGAGCGAGTGAGGCTGTCATCACCGCAGCCTGTGTGTGTGATGCAGGAAAAGCTCTGAGTTCTTTTCCATAATCTTTTCTGTTGCAGCATGTTACTTTTAAAACCTGCGTCCTCATGCCTCCTTCCATCCCTCCCCTCCTTTCTTTCCTCTCTCTCTCTCTCTCATTTCTCCCCTCTGCCATTACTTATCCCAACTCGTCATCTCCTATACCGTGTCCCCCAACCACTCACTGTCATTGTTCTCTCGTTCCTCTTTCCTCTCTCCGTCGCAACGGTTGGAGGAAACAGAGCGGTTTGTCATTGTCAGCTGGACTCCTCCTTCCTTCCTTTGACTGTTAGTGTCTCCCTTGTTCCCTCCCTCCCTCTCTCTCTCTCTCTCTCTCTCCCCCTCTCCCTTCTCCTACTCCCTGGAGAGATCAGCAGAGAGTGTTAATCCCGGGTTGCGCTGCCCTGCCTGTCTGCAGCGTGTTGTTGCTGGGAGAGCATGGCTCAGCTCCAGGACCTCTGCGCTCACACAGGAGAGGAGTGAGTTAGAGAGAGAGAGAGAGAGAGAGAGAGAGAGAGAGAGAGAGAGAGAGAGAGAGAGAGAGAGAGAGAGAGAGAGAGAGAGAGAGAGAGAGAGAGAGAGAGAGAGAGAGAGAGAGAGAAGGAGGGAGGGAGAGATAGAAATAGATAGACTTTTACCATTTTGCATGTACTGTCACTGCTGCTAGAGCGCCCTCCAGTTTACTGCTGAGTTCCACTGAGACACGCACTGATTTATGCTGGGGGAGTGGAGCATAAAAGGGTGAAGAGAAGAGAAGAGAAGAGATAAACTGGAAAAGAGAAGGAAGAACAAGTGAAGGATGATCATGCACGTGTTTCAATGTGAGTGGTCTTGAGAGAGGAGAGCTTTGTGGCGCCCCACCGTCCCAAAGCATCCATCACCCTCTTTCCTCTGTGCTCTGTCCGCGCCTCCACCGCTGCCCAGCCGCTCGCACTTTGGGAGGGATTAAACTTTTTGTTTGTGCTCATCCCCTACTTCTGACACATCCGTCCGTCCGTCACCACCGGCTCCAGAGATGGAGTCGCCCACCAAAGAGATCGAGGAGTTCGAGAGCACGTCCTTAAAGTACCTTCAGCCGGAGCAGATCGAGAAGATTTGGCTCAGACTGCGGGGACTGTAAGTATATTCACATTCTCACTCCTTCATTTTCAACAAGTGTGTGTGTGTGTGTGTGTGTGTGTGTGTGTGTGTGTGTGTGTGTGTGTGTGTGTGTGTGTGTGTGTGTGTGTGTGTGTGTGTGTGTGTGTGTGTGTGTGTGTGTGTGGTGTGGTGGTGTGCGTGTGCGTGTGTGCGTGCGTGTGCATGCGTGTGCGCGCGTGTGCACGCGTGTGCATGTGTGTCTATTGGTGCGTGTGTGCCTGTGTGTGCGTGACGGGGTGGGGGTTGGGGGGGGGTTGATAGGTGTGCAGGTGCATGTCGTATGTTTGACTTAAAGTGTTTGCCCTTTTGGTTTGGTGTTCTCATCATGTTTGTTCATGTTGTTTTTCAATGTACTATTATTCCATAGAAGTGTGCACAATGTTTTGTGTGTGTTTGTTGTGTTGTTGGTCTGCTGCCGGGCTTTGTCGCAGAGCTGGTGGGTGGCGGTGGGGGGGGAGTGGGGGGGGGGGGGGGGGGTCTATACCAGCCTCTATAGGCTATTTCACCTTACACTGGCTATAGACCTTTACACATAATCCTTCACAGAGGGTCTGCACATGTGAATCAGCTGGAGGCTAACTCTGGTGCAATTTCCATACGATAAAACAATACCATTTAAATGAATATACACTCCTGTAGTCCAATGCACTAGATGCAGACCCCATGAGTGAGTGTACATACATGTGTATGCATACTGTATGACAAAAGGCCAAATAGATGTATTGGCTGAGCTTCCATTTCATCCAATATTCCAGGTACCCCATGGCTCAGAGCTACACACGGTTGCATCATATGATTTGTTGATGTTGATTCCAATGCCACCAAAAGCATATTTGTTTAGTAATGTTTTATTTTATTGTATTATTACAATTTATTTTTGGAAGGCAAATTACAATTAGAATCTGTAGTTCATTGGCAAGATGGTATAGATTTTTCACTTTGAAGAATTATTATAACTACAAGGCATGGCCCCCAGCTTTAATATTCCACTAGTATACCACTATCATCACCATTATCCAAGAACAATAACTGCCCCTACAGAAAGCAGTGCCCTGCATACATAAGTAGAAGTGGGAATTGTTCATATTTTGCCTTATAGTAGCTAGCAGCCTTTTCTCCCACTCATCCTGTCCTTCTCTCCTCTCCTCTCCTCTCCTCCTGTCCTCTCCTCACCTCCTCCTCCCGTGTGTGTGTGTGTGTGTGTGTGTGTGTGTGTGTGTGTGTGTGTGTGTGTGTGTGTGTGTGTGTGTGTGTGTGCGTGCGCGTGCGTGCGCCCGCGTGCATCTGTGTGCATACGTACATGTCTGACCAAACAGTGTCTACAGTATCCATACTATTTTATTTTATTTTATTTTATTTTATTCTATTCTATTCTATTCTATTCTATTCTATTCTATTCTATTCTATTCTATTCTATTCTATTCTATTCCCTTCCATTCCATTCCGTTCCATTTCATTTTATTTTTCGGACATTCCGAATATTGTGAGTGGGCTGAATGTAACATCCCTTCTTGTCACCACTGCTCTCTCTGAGGGCTCCTGTTGTGTGTCACAGAGATCCCATCAGCCTTTAATCTCACAAAGAGCCTGTGTATGAAAGAAGAGGGACTTCTGACTGACAGGCGACCGACAGCTGTTGACTGTCCACCCCCCACTACACACACACACACACACACACACACACACACACACACACACACACACACACACACACACACACACACACACACACACACACACACACACACACACACACACACACACACACACACACACACACACACACACACACACACACACACACGCATATGCATAGCATCATTCTATACCACTTGTCACTGTGTGTGAGAGAGAGAGAGAGAGAGAGAGAGAGAGAGAGTGTGTGTGTGTGTGTGTGTGTGTGTGTGTGTGTGTGTGTGTGTGTGTGTGTGTGTGTGTGTGTGTGTGTGTGTGTGTGTGTGTGTGTGTTTGTGTGTGTGTGTGTGCGTGTGCGTGTGCGTGCACGCACATAATCATCATCATCATCTTTATTAATAAATCCCTTTTCATACAAATAAATGCAGCTCAAATAGTTTTACAGGCATCATACAATAAAGAAGAAAAATACACATGAATAGAAATGTAAGAATACAAAAATACACAATAGCATTTAAAGGATAAGATGTAAAGGATAACAATTATGCAGTAGGACTAAGACAATAATAAATAGAATAAAATATATATAAATACATTAATATAAATCAAAATGGTCATTATACCTTAAAGAAGCTTTGTAAAAGCTACCACTGTTTATACCTATTTAATGTGTACAAGTAGAGCATTCCACTGTGTAGAGGCATAAAAGGGAAAACGTGACATGGCGTTCCTTATATGAGACAGTTTTACTACTGTCAGAAGGCCTGCAGTAGTAGATCCGAGGAAATGTTTGGTCGTAAAGGGACAAATGTTGTAATAAACAGCCCAAAGACAAATAACAGGACCTTAAAATCAATTCCAAAAGACACAGGGAGCCAGTGCAATGCATCCATAGTCTCTCATCTTAGTTCTTGTTGAAATCCTAGTGTTTTTTAGGAGCTACTGTACAGTGCAATCTGCCAATAAATGTCTTGGGTAAGCCAAGTAAAAGTGCAATGCATTCCAGGTGGCTCAAGCCTGAACCAACTTCTCTGAATCCTACCGACTTGCAAATGACCTAACCTTCACTGCATTTCTCAGCTGGAAGAAAGCAGGCTTTGTAACTTCTGTAAAATGTAAAACTGAGTTCTGAATGTGTTTTAACACTCACAGCCAGTTTCACAGATATGGATGAGATACAGTAAGCTCCCCAGGATGCTTCCTTGAGGACTGAATCCCAGAAGCATTTGAAATGCTCAGAATACAGAGAACGTCCTTCCATTAGACATGTGAACAGTGTGTGTATATGTGCATGTGTGTGTATGTAGCAGGGCAAGACTGACTCACTGCGTGTTGTAATGTAGAGATTGTTCTCTGTGTTTGAGTGTGTTAACAGCAGTTTGGTGACCTTTACGGTATGTGTTGCCAGCGTATCCAAAGAAATCTCTTTGACAGCTATGATTATCTGTGTATATTGTGTGTGTGTGTGTGTGTGTGTGTGTGTGTGTGTGTGTGTGTGTGTGTGTGTGTGTGTGTGTGTGTGTGTGTGTGTGTGTGTGTGTGTGTGTGTGTGTGTGTGTGTGTGTGAGTGAGTGAGTGTGTGCGCATAGCTATCACACTGCTCCCCTTTGACACAATACACTGCAGTATGTAATGAACCAGTTCTTTCCCCAGAAGGGCAGAGAGGGAAACACTTACGCACAGGCACCACCCTCTCAGAACGCACACACTCACACGTACACACACACGCACACATAAACACACACGCGTCTAACTACAAGACGCGACTTAGCCACAACTTTGTCGTCAACGTGTCACTAGCCAACAAAGAAATACTGGTACTTTTCACAAAAGAAGCCTTTTTATGAGATTCTAAACTTGATGGATTCATGTAAAATGTAGATATTAAAATAGACTGAGTTGAGAGAGATAGAGAGAGAGAGAGAGAGAGAGAGAGAGAGAGAGAGAGAGAGAGAGAGAGAGAACACTTTCCCGTCTCTCTGTCAAACAGAACCTCTTGTTGAAGTCATCCAGTGAATGGCGCCACCCACAAATCAATACACCAAACAGGAGCTTTGTTTTTATACTGTTCTCTGACAAATCACCTTATGTTCTTGCACTGCTAAATGGATTCCAATGGATTGCCTTTTAGTGAATGAAATCACTGTGACTCTCTGACCTCTCTCTCTTGCTCAATGATTAATGGAAATCAATGCATTGATTACAATCGATTGATCAGCGGCTTGTTGTTTTGGCTGACAGTTAAAGCCAATGGAATTTTCAAGCTCTCTCAAAATGCCTCGGTTTGCCAGCGCCCTAACCTAACACAATAATAATGACTGATTAGTGGGAGGCTTGACAAAGGCAGAAAACACAGGCATGTACAGTGAACAGCATAGTCAGCACGGTTGGCCATTCAACACAGACAGACGGTCAGTCATTCAGTCAGTGGTCTGAATACACTTTAATATGGTTAAATATGGCCTAATATGGTTAAGGTTATCTACATTATCATATTATTCTTGTAGAAATATACTCTAATAGAGTTATTCAGTCACACAGCCCTCCCCTTTCAGCCTGCATCCTCATTATGCTGAGAACACAGGAGTAAAAGCCTAATTAGAAGAAGCCCTGCGCTGCTCTCTTTCTCTCTCTCTCTCTCTCTCTCTCTCTCTCTCTCTCTCTCTCTCTCTCTCTCTCTCTCTCTCTCTCTCTCACGCACGCG
>NC_139942.1:42231569-42236569 GCF_963454915.1 Gymnoscopelus microlampas | reverse complement strand
ACAAGTCAGTATCACTCTTAACTTTAAGTATCCTATTTTTTGGTTCACACTTTTTATTTGATATTCTAAGTGTAGCAACAATGAAAACTGAGCATTCTTCTTCTTTAAAAAAAAGAAGCAAGTCAGTGCACTCTTATTTTCTCTGACCTAAAGTAAAACGGGACATAAGCTCTTATTTTGAAGGCCAACCGTCCGGAATCAAGTGTTACTGTCGTTTGACTTGACGGACATTTGATTCTAAGTGAAAGACAAGTCGCGTAAAATCACTGAGTTCAATAAAACGAACGTCAATCCGACGAATGGACATAAACAGTCAAGCTTTTCATACAGAAGGCTTTAGGCAGCTTGTTACATTAAGGACATTCATTTTCAATGAGAGGCGAGCGAGTGCAGCTCCTCTTAACTAAGCAGCAGGTAGGAGGAGCAGTCTGACACACGCATGTATGCCCGGCCTTAATATATATATATATATATATATATCTATGTTACAGAATGAACGAGTGCACCTTTTTCAATCTGACTGGCTTTCCAATTATACTGTAGCATATATATATATATATATATATATATATATATATATATATATATATTAAGGCCGGGCCGTTAACGCCGTTACCGGGCTAAGTTAACGGCGGACTCTTATCGCGCGATAAAAAAAAATACCGCCGTTAATCTATTCTCAAAGTTGGGTCTGGGAGCCAATTACATTAGCTTTACTCTGTGTGTGTGTGTCCCCGTCCGTGTCCACGCGCGAGCGGGGGGGGGGGGGGGGGGGGACTCTGCATGTAGCGTTGATTTCAACTTGTTGAATGTGTGTGGGTGTGTGTGCGCGCGCGAGCGATGTGTTTGTGTGACGAGCATACATGCGTGTGTCAGACTGCTCCTCCTACCTGCTGCTTAGTTAAGAGGAGCTGCACTCGCTCGCCTCTCATTGAAAATTAATGTCCTTAATGTAACAAGCTGCCTAAAGCCTTCTGTATGAAAAGCTTGACTGTTTATGTCCATTCGTCGGATTGACGTTCGTTTTATTGAACTCAGTGATTTTCCGCGACTTGTCTTTCACTTAGAATCAAATGTCCGTCAAGTCAAACGACAGTAACACTTGATTCCGGACGGTTGGCCTTCAAAATAAGAGCTTATGTCCCGTTTTACTTTAGGTCAGAGAAATTCAAAATAAGAGTGCACTGACTTGCTTCTTTTTTTTTAAGAAGAAGAATGCTCAGTTTTCATTGTTGCTACACTTAGAATATCAAATAAAAAGTGTGAACCAAAAAAATAGGATACTTAAAGTTAAGAGTGATACTGACTTGTTATAGATGAAGAATGCTTAGTTTTCAATGTTGCTACACTTAGAATATCAAATAACAAGTGTGGGAACCCAATAGCACTTAAATAGTGATATTGTCAGTTTTTTTTTTAAATAATTTGACGTTGCAACACTTAAAATATAGAAAATGACATTTTAACGGTAATATCGTATATCTTATCGATATCGCAATATTTGGCATAAATATCGAGATATGGTCATTATTTGGGTAGAACACACATATTTTGAATGCCTTCGGCAGACTTCAAATGAGCCATTTTAATCTAGATTAATCTAGATTAACTCCAGGATTGCAGATAGATTAATCTAGATTAAAAAAATTAATCTATGCCCACCTCTAATATATATATATACACATGTACCGTATGCATAGTTAGGACCGCAACTGATGTGTGAATATATAGATGCCATAGTCTGTGGCAAAAATCCTATTAAACAGCTTAAATTTGGGAAAAGTTACAAACCAGCTTCAGTCATTTATGCTACCAACCCGCTGAGGAGAAACAATACATGACAATGTAAATGTCTAAAAGTCACCGTCTGCTGATTGGTTGTTATGTCACGTATAGCATGCTGAGTGCTACTGTGGGTTGATGAGACTGTAAAGCTTTTGTGCTTTATTGCCCACACACATGTACATATTGGTGCTCCAAGGCTGCATATACACTGTATCTTAGTGCAGTCAGACAATGAAAATTAATCATCCATTTTATGTTTGTTCAAAGAGATATTTTTGTTTGTTTAATACTCTTATCAACATGGAAATGGACTATGCTTGATATATGCAAATGTATTGGAAATCAATTAACAACCCCAGAACAATTACACACAACGCTCAAAAGGTACTACATTAGCATAAAAACAAGCAGCAGCAGATGGGCATAATGATCTGCTAAATTTAACAAAATGACTTAGTGATATACTGTATGTACTCACACAATGTAGCTAGTGTCCACCTTCATGCTT
The DNA here is from genome assembly GCF_963454915.1 of Gymnoscopelus microlampas. Classification (NCBI taxonomy): domain Eukaryota; kingdom Metazoa; phylum Chordata; class Actinopteri; order Myctophiformes; family Myctophidae; genus Gymnoscopelus; species Gymnoscopelus microlampas. Next base: position 42,234,276 of record NC_139942.1, on the reverse strand, counting down.
GTAAAGGTACACTAAAACATCCCATTTTTATTTTTAAACATTGGCGCAATATGATTGACCTCAAACAGAATTATGACTCGAACTAAGATATTAATCTCCTCCTTGTTACATTCTCATTTACTATTAGCATTTATCTCCCTTTTGTAAACAAATGAATAATTGCACACACACACACACACACACACACACACACACACACACACACACACACACACACACACACACACACACACACACACACACACACACACACACACACACACACACACACACTGTATATTCCTTCAGTCATGGCTGCATGGGAGAAGGCTACCCACTGGAGTCTGTTTTGCTTTAGTGAGCCATTGACCCTCATGCAGCAATGCAGTCTGTGCAAAAATCCTACATATGCATTCATGCATACTACACACAGTAATCTAACACTGAGAGTCTAGAAATTGACCCAGTTGTACCGTGAGGGTCCATTTGGATACATTTTACACTCTCAATAGTGAAATTGACATGTTTTCATTACTGAGACTGCATGCATGCGCTCACACACACACACACACACACACACGCACGCACGCACGCACGCACGCACGCACGCACGCACGCACGCACGCACGCACGCACGCACGCACGCACGCACGCACACACACACACACACACACACACACACACACACACACACACACACACACATGCATAAACACTCCTCTGACTCACCTGATAAAAGGTTGACATGCTCAAGTGTTGACTCACACTTATCATTAGCAGATAATTGGAGCTGTGTCAGGATGGGTATATGGAAGCACAATCGAGAGGATACAGAGAACAAGTCAGCATGATGATGAATAGCGTGTGTGACATCTTATCCATTCCAATATGAAAGTTTCATTAGTTTGGCTCTGTTGGAGATGCCAAGTGGTGCTCTGGGGAAATCAGGCCCCTCTATTGATTTGTCGAAGGCATTTATTTACATGCCTTGAACCAGAGATTAGTTAATGCTACCTGATGGGCGGATAATGTACATTTAAGTATTGCTCATTAAGAATATTTTCCCGTGCCATACAGTAGTAACATGATGACCAGTGACCAAAGGAAGTCATTCAGTGTCTAAACTCGGGACTCTCTAAAACATACAATAGAAGGATGTAAGCTGTATTGTCTATTATATACAGAAGTGCAAGCATTTGTTTTTGTATCTTTTCCTCAACCTCACTCCTACCCTGCCCACTCTTTCTGTAAGAGTGGAAAAAGGCATTATGCCATCCACTGAAAACATAATGTATATACTACACAAGATACAAGAGGCCACTTGATCCGCACCTGTTTCTGCAGAGAGGTTGAATTGACAGCTACAGTATGCACTTTTTCCACTCAAGGCCACACTCATTACAGCATTGTGGCAAAATGTTAATAGCATGTATCTGACTGTGAATTGTAACCACATCCCTTCTTTTAAATGCTAGCCCCCTCTATTTCATGACATTTCCAGTGCAAATAGTAGTGTTATAGTAATTGAATACAACAGATTTTATGCTACATACTGCAATCATTTGTGGTTGCTGGAGGTAGCTGCTAAGTCTCCCCCCCCCCTCTCTCTCTCTCTCTCTCTCTCTCTTTCTCTCTCTCTCTTTATTGTTTCACACTGTCTATTATAGTCAATGATATATCGGCAATTATGCAGCCAATGTGTCCCTACTTTCAACCTGATGTGCCTACTTTGGGCATGACATTATAGGCACTCGTTTCACACTTTTCCAAAGCTTTTTCATGTTTTTTAAAGGGGCTTAAGTGGTTAGATCCTATTAGGCTTGGCTAATGGCTAATGGAAGGGTGGGTCGACTGGCGGACCTTTGATGTCACTCTGACTCAGCTATAACCATATAAGGAGTTACAAATGCAGCTACGTCCAAATATGGAGTGTGTTGCGTTATCTCAATGTGTCGTCATGGCATCAGCCGTTAACAAATCAGTCATCTCCATATATGGGAACAAAAGGGGGCATGCCCATATATGGGCATATATGATGACATTAGCAATCTCCATATATGGGCATAAAAGGGACATGGACTGACAGATATAGCCTACAAAGCTCTGGTTATGTCCATATATGGTCATGTGCATTGTGCATATATGTTACCAACCGGCATCAAACTTGGCGTGTGCAACGGCAAGGACTTATGGATATCCAATTGTTTCAATTAGGATTCAGAATCCTACAATGTCATGAAAACAGCGTGAAATTCGTTTTTGTAGTTCCGGGACAAACAGGAAACTGATACATTTCCGTTCAGTTTTCCGGCCGGATGATGTCATTTTCGCGGGAAAGACACACAAAAAAAATGTTTATAAAAGGTTTTCCGGGGTGAAATTCTTGGAATGGGTGTTGTGAAACATTTGCCACTCACAAAAGATATACAATTTAACTTTAGTTTTTTTGAAAAAGTGACCTAGTATTAGTTTAAAATAAAAATATTATTTGTGTTTATTTGTATTTATTTGTTTGCTCAGTTACATGTTCTCAAATGGAAACTTTAAACACCTCTAGTTCTTCAAATTGACTTGAAAATGACAAAGTACCAGTCAAGACCTCAGTAATTGAATCGGGATTGTCGTCAGACCCAATAATCTGGCATCGGTCGGGCTCTAGTCTCTATCCATCTCCTCTTGGCCCTGTTTCTCTCCCTCTGTCTCTCTCTCTCTCTCTCTCTCTCTTCCC
>NC_139942.1:42224069-42226569 GCF_963454915.1 Gymnoscopelus microlampas | reverse complement strand
ACAGAAACATGAACCACACTGCCTTGTTTGATTTGTCTTTTTACTTTGATATCAAGCAATTCAATGACATCAACAAAATATAATCACTACAATGTTGGGAGTAGCAGATTCCTCTGTTGGGAAGAGTTTCCTCTGTTGCAAATCAGTTTTCTGAGAAGAGTTTTAAGTGCAGTTTCCTTCAATAATTTTCTGTGTTCTCCAAGTATTCTGGGCATTAAAACATCTCTAGTTCAGCTAACCTCCATTCATTTCCAAAGTGTAATTGAGTCTTATCTGACTGTAAACTAGCATGTACCCGTATCATGTACAACTGTCTGAGGAAATGGATCTCCTTTCATCTTATCTCTAAATCTATTGAGTTCCAGGGCTTTCCTGGGCAGACTGTCTTGTCTGTCCATAGCAGTGATCGCTGTTTTCAGATACAGACGTGATATCAATGGTCCTTGTTGGTCTACAGCACAAACAGTTTCCTTGGTAATTGATGTTTCTTATCTGCGGTTGCAGACGGAACATTTGGTTTGTGTGCTCCAGGTTGGGTCCTAGTCTGTTTTACTTTGTTGCTACTTTTTCAATTTTGAAACGCTGTAGCCCATGTCTTTTATTTTTATTTAGAGTGCTTTTTGAATTGGCAGACACCTCTGCTGAAAGTGGAGACGTGTCTGAATTGGATATACATTTGAATGGCTTTTGTGACTTTCTCCAGCAGTATCAACTCCCTTGCTGTGGCGAAGCACCACTGTGATATACAAAAGAAACACTGAAGGATGATTTGTACTTTGTTGTGCGACGTGTTGTACAACATTTTTGTACAGTTTAATACATTTTTGGTCTTGTATGACTCAGTCATTCGATGAAGTATATCTTACCCATTATGTCCTTTCTTCCTCTACTTCCTTTCTTGCTTCTATTGTCTCACTCTCACTCTCTCCCCCTCTTTCTCCCCCTACCCGGTAATTAAGGGGGTAAATGTCCAGCTCAAATGAAGCCTTAAGCCTGAGCTAATTACAGTCTTTTCTTCCCTTTTCCTTTTCCACGGCTGCACCCTGCATGGAATCAGGTGCTCCTTTCTTTGGAGAGGTAGCCGCCTCAGTCAGTGTTCCTCACTCGATGGAAGTGCGCGTTAAAACTACACAGGTGCACAGGGGACCACTGTCTATATATACAAAGGCGTAGACACTAGGCAAACACATCAATGTGCATTTCCATACATGAACATAGGACATAAAAGGCAGCAGGTTTCAACACACGCACGCATGCGCACACATGCACACACGCGCACGCACACACACACACACACACACACACACACACCCCCACACACACACACACACACACACACAGAACTGAATGTGAAATGTGCACATGTATGCATGCATGCACACACACCTGTGAAATCATCATTCAGAAGCCTTATTGAGGCTTTGTTTATTAGCTGAGCCTGTGATGTACTGTACATGTACATCAAAACATAAATATATATGTAGGCTACAACATAAATGTCATGGCTTTCCATGTGCCGCCTGCAGAGCCTCACTTCACATTTCCAACTTCCTCCAGAATATGTAGTCATACAGCAGATTTATGGCATGAATCACACCTTTAATCTGTCCGTTTACACACTTCCATTTCTTTTTGGTACCTATTCCCTGGCCCCTGTTTGCAGTTTCTCAGGAGGGTAATGACCCAGGAGAGAGAGATTATGTGTTTGTTTGTGTGTGTGTGTGTGTGTGTGTGTGTGTGCGTGCGTGCGTGCGTGCGTGCGTGCGTGCGTGCGTGCGTGCGTGCGTGCGTGCGTGCGTGTGTGTTTATTTGTGTGAACTTGCTTTTTTTCGCCATTCAGCCATCATCATCTCTGGCGGGCACATTCCAATCTTACCCTGGCTCCTTCATATCCTGACAGCTCAGCCATTTCATCCCCTGTGGGAGTCATACGGCTCAGATATATTCACGCTTGGACAGCTATTACCTCCAATTTGAAAGTATGGCAGTGGCTACAATCCATAGGTCAACCACAGAGCAGACACAGTCAAGTAGACGTATTGGTCTAATAGGTCAGTGGTTTTCAAGTCAAGGACCCCCAAATTGAACATATTTTGTGCCCAGACCCCCATAAGAGAGGATTCAAGATTCTTTCAGATTTGTTCAAAAATAGCAGATCTATAAGCTCACAACGCATCACATCTCAATGCATTGGGAGCTTGTAGAGCGGCAATTTTTTTATAGCCAAAGTATAAGATATAGATTAAAGTGGTCGAACTGATTTTGACGCTATATTAACACATTTTGCTGGGGACCCCCTGGAACCTCCTCAAGGACCCCCTAGGTTTGCTGGTCTACCAGTATGCTCACTCAAACACCTAAAACTGATCCTGAAGGCCACGGCCTGCCATGGTCTTCAACCTATCCTACATTTTCACCCCTTCTGCATTCCCATAACCCATAACTGTAAGACCGGGAAAGTATCTGTGTCATTTTTAGATTTCTTTGGCTATTCAAAAAT
>NC_139942.1:42166569-42219069 GCF_963454915.1 Gymnoscopelus microlampas | reverse complement strand
TCTGGACTGCATGTTACATATCTCGAGGTTGTGTGGATTTCAGGAGCATGTCGAAACATGGTTCAGGGCAAAAAGGGTGGAATCTGTAGGCTGGACAAGAACTGCTGCCAGAAGTGTCTAACCGGAAGTACTTGAAGTACACAGTAAGTTCTAGTAGGCTGGACAACATGTAGCCCTGTACTTCTGGTTAGACGCCTTCGGCAGTGTCTTTTCCAGGCTTTATCTCCTATGAGGTAATGGAAAACGTCTAATTTTGGTGAGAATCAATCAGAGACCTAAATACGTTTTTCATTTCCGTTAGACCACACTACAAACCTGTGGCAAGCCAGAGAGACCTTTAGGCTGTCCCCGCCATCATATTCACACTTGTGTATTATGTGTGGCTGTATTTGTTATTGTGTGAGAGACCGAGTCAGAGACTGACAGAAAACAGCTGTTTTGTCTATTGACTCTATGACTCATCCAGCAAGGGAGTTCAGCGACCTTTGAAAATCTGATTTCAATGTATTAGTTTCTTGTAGGTAAGTTGCTGGCATTTAATACTCTTGATGTGACAGGATGAGTTTGGAGACTACTGAAAAGGGCATGTGAAATGTACAACTTGTGTGATTGAATGGGGAGTAGGGATGTACCATATTGAAATTGTGTCCATTATACTCTGGAATTATGCAAATTAGGATGCCCCACCCGGTAATGCAATACCGTTGTACCCATTGTACTCGTTGTCAGAGTACCCGTTGTACCTATCTGTCTGTCTGTCTGTGTCCCTGTTTTCCCCAACTTGTTTGCTCTTATTTGTTCTACAGTTAGACCCTTTTGAAAGCTTCCCCAGAGAACACAGCCTTTTCAGCTTCACATTCAAACATGAATATCATAAAATAATCAGCAAAAAATATCGGAATATTTCGCAGGTACCGAATTTACCAATATTGCTTTTTTAAGGCCGATTGAATCATTAATCATGCATCCCTAATGGAAAGAACTTCAATCATTTAAATTGCACTCTCTTAAGTAAATCCTCTCCACTTTGGTCACAAATGACATTATTTTAAAAACTATAAGATGGATTTCCATGGAATTTTCTGTGCACATTCCTGACAGTGGATGTCCCCTACTGCTTTGCATTTCCACATCGCACGCACACCGGATATCTCATCATCTAATGCGCAGATTGCCATGAAACCTAATGCGCTCAGCAAAGATGAACCCTAATGATTTTTTGATCCAAATCGGATTAAAACCGCCCAAATTGTTGCTGTGATAAACAAACAAACAAACAAACAAAACAGACAGACAGACAAGGGAGATCACAATAAACCTGTTGGATTTGGGTGTATATGCCTACTATATATATGACATGCAAATGTAACAACCTTATTTGGAAAAAACAACCATCTACAGTACCACTCAGACCAAGAGGAATCTTTGGCCACGGTAATAGGCCCTAACCCTCTGAACTTCAGCCAGGACTACTTTTTGGTCACCAAATATTTTTGGATACTACTGTATATTGTACTTTTACTACTACTTTGAGCCCTATTTAAATTTGAGTGAAAATAGCAGATCTGCAAGCTCATAACACATTGCGATGTGGCGAGTTCTGAGCTTGTAAATATTATTTTTATAAAATGTCTAAACTTTTTTTGAATGTTCATCCATCCATCCATCCAGCCCTCCATCCATCCATCCATCCATCCCCTATAGACCTGCCCCTTGCCCCATTCTTTGGGGATGCATATCTTAATCCTGGGGGATTATGTAACCAATCGCAGCACCACTCTAGTCCAGGGATTATACTGTATATGTCAACTCGGACAACATGTCACCATACCACAGAACATAGTTTGACTGACAGCTTGTACTTTTACTGTACTGTTGGTGTCAAAGGGGGAGATTTGTGCTGTAATTATCTGTATAGCACAGAGTTTGTTTAATGCCAACTCTATATCGCTCGTCAAGAGGGACAGATGATGCCATTGTAACGCTATAAAACTCTGTATATGCATGTGGAGGGTCGTAAAACACATGCACATGTCCACTTTGCAGATTTATATCATGCATTTAATACAATCCACCCACTAATCCTGGTTGACAGACTGAAAGGGCAGTTTGGACTGGAAACTAATTACTTGTCAGATTTCCTTATTGGCAGAGCTCAAAGGGTAAGGGGGTCAGAGGTGTGTTTTGCCTATATTGGCACACCACAGGGCAGTGTATTATCACCTTTTGCTGTATATTTTGTACACAAACAGCAGCTACCCTGTATATATATTTAAGTTTGTAGATGATGGTCGGATTTAGACGGTCCACCACCCACAACCCTTATCTAGTGTAGGATCAGACTATACGAGATTGAGGTGGTGACGAGTATAAACATGTTTATCTTATAGATCACAAACTGTTCTTGGACCAGTGTGCCAGTTCAGTCTTTCTTAGAAAACATTTTTTCTTAGATAACTGTTTTCCTGTACCACATGTACCTGGTCAGACTGATTGAGGAGGTAGACAAGGTCTGCTCTGCAGGGATACATCTCATCCACTTTCAGTGGCATTCCACCCGGTCCCTTGTGATCGGAGGTATAGATACCCAAAATTAGAACCAACAGAGCAAACAATTAATTTATTCGCATGGCAATAATTCAATTAAACAAGATGCGATAGCCATGGGGAGTCTGGGGAAATACATGGACTAGGGCAGGGATCGGAAAATAAATTTGGTCTCAGGCCAATCTTTTCAGTTGGCGGGCGAGAACATAATCAAAGGAAAGTTTAGGAAATTGATAGTTACAAAATGTTACTGGAACTACATGACAGACTGACACATAAGTACATTTGTGATGAGGAGAATGGATAAACAAAAGATTTGCTGTGTAGGTGGCATAAACTGTAAACAAGCATTTTTCCCCCCATTTTGAATGCATGGATTAACCATGTAGTGGAGCCTAACTCATTATAATAATGATTTGACACAGTTCCCCTCCTCCCAGACCTACAACGTGACATTATTGAGCATTGTACCACCGAACAGCAAAGTATGCGTTCATCCTGCGTGGTTTCAGCAATGCAAAGCCATTGAGTCTTATGGCTGCTTGCAAGGAATATAACGGCACCACGAGACGAAACATGGCACCTTAATAAGTGGTCTTTCCACCCAAGACAGGCTCTTACTAAGCACAGGTTTGAAGCACTGTCAGGACTGTCTTTATTTGCTGCAGGCCGGTTCTGGCCTGTTGCCGACCACTGGGCTAGGGGATGTGAATTACATGGAATAGGGGAATATACAGTATGTGGTATATATGGATACATTTGGGATGTGCAGTATGCTCATTATGTATTATTATTATTATTATTATTATTACAATGACAAATGTCTGCCTGGAGTGTGATGATATTTATCATGGCTGCTATAGTTGATGTCGCAGGATTATAATAAATGTACCGCCATTCGTTGGGTGACATATTGATTCTGAGCCATCCTCAGAGTAATCCCAATACATAATTTAGTTAATACACAAAACACACAGAACACACAGAACCACACACAACACGAAGGGAAAACACAAGACAGTGCATGTTAGTGGACACACAGAGACATTCTATAGCACTTTTCATTCATAGCACAGCGTTCTAATGTATTTAGATAAAATGCCACCACAGTGACACATCTGTAAGCTCCATTTTAGGTAGTGAATGCAGGGCAAGAAACTCCAGTTGCTGATGACGGGTTTAAAGTTGCTGTAAATGACAATACTGCTGCACGCTGCTGTTTTGCAAAGTACCTGTATAACAGAGAAAATAATACATGCACATTATCTTGCTTTGCTCCGGCTTATCCAGCCTCTTATGCTAGGCTGAACTTCTCGCCGCTACGGTTCGGTGACTTTTTACATAATTGTTTGTGTGCTCTGTCTAGTCTACAGCATGCATGTTTTCACTTTCACAGGATTACACAGCGTGAGTTTTGTTGTAGTCTGTTAAGCCTCCATTTTAGCGCATTTGGAGACTTTGGTGGACAGTGCTTCACTGTTCATCATCCCATCACTGCACGTTTGATATTATCCCTAAGAAGCAGGCTCAGTTAGTGGTGCTTAAATTATGAGTCAAAAGAGTCCATCCTCTTGATGGGCCATCGTGATTACCTGTTTCCCTTGGGTAGGTAAAAGTGAACGGTTGTTATCCACATATTTTTTTCGGATTAAAATATGGATGCTTTTTATCGATTTAAGTGGAGGGCCAAGATACAGGCTCCAAATCTGTACACCTCGAAATCACTCATAGGAAGTGCCTTCTTACAAATGGCCGATCAATCTACAGTACAGGTTGAGAAATAAGATGACAGACAGACAGACAGACAGACAGACAGACAGACAGACAGACAGACAGACAGACAGACAGACAGACAGGCAGACAGACAGATAGGTAGATAGGTAGGTATATAAATAAATAAATAAAGTCCTAATTATTCCACTGCGTTGCCTGGGTGCTGTGCGATTCTCCCTGAAGACATTCCCCTGCGGCGAGCACTGCCTCCCCTTTGTCTCAGATTGACATAGTAATGTAGGATCATAACCCCCAATGCTTTTTGAAAATCCACACTAATGAAGTCCTCGTGGATGTTACAAAGGCCATGTGTCATAGTGTGTCGTAGTTATCGTTACAAATTTCACGTCTCAAAACAGCCAACATAGTTCCCTATGGTACTAATGGCCTATTTACAATTATGAAATATCCATATGCGAGGGGTCAGGTGTGACCCATGTTCCGACCTTGCAGGCATTTCACTTGACTGAGCTGAAAGCATGACCCAGAGATGTACAAAAAAAAAAGAAAAAGAAAGTTAATTTGTGTAGGTCCCCAAACGCTCGGCCTGTTCTTTGTCGTTTTGAGTCGTGAGGCACTCACTATGGGAAACAGCGCCATCTGGCGATGCAACAGAGCTACACAATACGCTCCCGGGGCCCATTTCATTGGGCTAGAGGGTATGTCACGTAACCGGCTGTCCCTTCCCCTTTCCGGAAGGACATATAAGGGCTGGTCGTGACGTAGTACTTCCTCTTCAGTTCCTCTGTTCGCAGATGTTACAAGGCTACACGCTTGTTAAAAACTGAATTCTACATGTATTCGACAATTACTACACTTCAGGACCCAAAGTGAGAAACCAGCTTTAGCCCTAAAAGCGGAGACTAGGATAAGTCACCCACGGGTTTTCTCGCTCGACTAAACTCCAGAAAACTAACTTTATTCTACCTCGTGGTGAGCCGGTGTTAGCCCTTAGCTGCCTCTGAGCCTAGCCGCTAGCTGTTACTAGCTTCGGCTACCTCCACAGCGCTAACCCCCTTTCCCGCTGAGAAACTAACTTTTTTCTACCTCGTGGTGAGCCGGTGTTAGCCCTTAGCTGCCTCTGAGCCTAGTCGCTAGCTGTTACTAGCTTCGGCTACCTCCGCAGCGCTAACCCCCTTTCCCGCTGAGCTAACTCCCCGAACAGAGCTGTTAGCCTAGCTTTTTGTGAGCCGACGTTAGCTTAAAGCTGTTCTTAGCCTAGCCGCTAACTTACTAGCTTAGCTGTTTGGCTACTTCCACAGCGCTAACCCCCTATCCGTTGAGCTAACTCCCCGAATAGAGCTGTTAGCCTAGCTTTTTGTCGCTCTTTTCCACGATACTCGAACTGTGTTGCTTGTCTCGTCCGGCTCCCGGTGAGGCTGCTTCGTCACAGATACGGCCTGTGCCGGTAGTTTTAGTGGACACCAGCGGCTCTCGCTCTGTCCCCCCGAAACTAGCGGAGACTAGGATAAGTCACCCACGGGTTTTCTCGCTCGACTAAACTCCAGGAAACTAACTTTATTCTACCTCGTGGTGAGCCGGTGTTAGCCCTTAGCTGCCTCTGAGTCTAGCCGCTAGCTGTTACTAGCTTCGGCTACCTCCACAGCGCTAACCCCCTTTCCCGCTGAGCTAACTCCCCGAACAGAGCTGTTAGCCTGGCTTTTTGTGAGCCGACGTTAGCTTAAAGCTGTTCTTAGCCTAGCCGCTAACTTACTAGCTTAGCTGTTTGGCTACTTCCACAGCGCTAACCCCCTATCCGTTGAGCTAACTCCCCGAATAGAGCTGTTAGCCTAGCTTTTTGTCGCTCTTTTCCACGATACTCGAACTGTGTTGCTTGTCTCGTCCGGCTCCCGGTGAGGCTGCTTCGTCACAGATACGGCCTGGCTTTAACCAGCTTAACTGTTTCGGCTACAGCCGCAGCTGCTTCTTTCACTACGCGATGGCTCGCTACGGTCAGGCCAGGGCCTGTACGGGGAACGCCGAAGGTGCTAGCGGTGCTCGCCCAGCACCACCGCGACACTCCCGCCTCCCTACCCCAACTCCAGCTGCCACGAGCGGTGGCCCGCGGTAAGCTAGCCCGACCCCCTTCGTGAGCGGAGTACGCGACGTTGACCGCCCTGTTCCTCCCAGTGTCTACAGAGCAGAAGCAGGGTAGTTTTTTGCACATTCTGTGAGGTCAGTACAAAATATAATGCCTGTTTTTTGTGCCAATAAAATTTGTTACAAAGAACCAAACCTTTGCATTATTCAAACCATGTCGACATGAGTCCACAATGCTAGGAAAATGGTCGGTGCTCGTCCTCCTACACTGTCGGATACAACATGTTATGCATATCAACGTCAGTATATTGTGGTACTTAATGCTTATCACTGTGCCAATATGTCTGTCACACTTGTCACATATTGCATTTCCAGATACGGCTGGGATACGATATAATGCCTTAATGTCAATATATTGTTTTTATTGCCTGTTTTTGTGCTATTATGGATGTTCTTTCACCACACCCTGCATGGTTCAGACACTATCTGAAATAAACCCATAGTGATTGGACGGAACCGGTTTCTCGGCCTTCCAAACACTGACGGGATACGAAGTATAATGCGTTTTTCCATTATTTTTATATAATGTTCGCCATTATGCCAATGTGTTTGCTACACTGAATTGACTAACTCTGAACTAAGCCCTTAATGATTGGACGGAACCGGTTTCTCGGCCTTCCAAACACTGACGGGATACGAAGTATAATGCGTTTCTCCATTATTTTTATATAATGTTCGCCATTATGCCAATGTGTTTGCTACACTGAATTGAATAACTCCAGTGCAGATGGGAAAACCAGTCTCCAGCCTCCACAGCCAAACAGAGGAGCATGTCGCACTTACTGTAAGATCTGTGAAGAAATACCCTGTGATTGTGGTTTTACATGCGTTGAAAAGTACAAAACCTTGTCTTTTTCCAACTCCGCCTGTGTGCCAGGGAGAACGAGGACCGTTCTCGATGGTCTGCCTTTGGGCCCACAGTATCCGAAAAACCCCTCGTCGGTTTTTCAGATACGTGTGGGACAAGCAATCTGACCCCCCCATGAGCCCACAGTATTTGGTAAAGCCGGTTCTCGTTTTTCCAAATACGTGTGGGACAGAAACACTGCATGTACTGACTCCATTGAAGGTAACAATAAAACCAGTTGTAAAATCAATTGTAAGAACGGTACCACCCCTGTCCGCCAGAGGGCGCCTTTGCACCTTGGCACAGGCGTCACGCCCGTTTTTACAACCGATTCCACCATCTTGGAGAGGGCGCCAAAACGCTTCTGCGTCACAGGGCCCTCTCAAGATGGCCGAACGGAAGGTAAACAAGTTACATACTTCCGTGTCCGACCGGAGACGGACGTCGAGCGTCCCCCACCGGATGTTGACGTCGGGGAGGTACCGCGTACTGTCTCACGTGACCTCCCCGAATCCAACTGTTTCCTTTTCCGACCGGAGACGGACAAGGGGCTTCTCCGACCGGATACCAATGTTGGGGAGGCACCGCGTGCGGGGTCACGTGACTTTCCCGAATCCTTCTGTCAATCAGGTAACACCCGTACTGCCTCTATCGAGCGTCACACGTTTGGCAACGCCAGAGCGTGCGAGCGCGTCACTGGTCTCCATGACAACGGGCAGACAGCCGGTGGAGCGAGCAGTTTCTTTAACTCGCCTCAACCCACTAGCTCGCTGTCTAGCGAAATGGAAAGCTTGCGACCCGTCTCATTGGGTGCTGCGCACCATACAGAAGGGTTACAAGTTACAGTTTTGCATGAAACCCCCGATGTCAGACAAAGTGATTTTCTCCAGCGCGACGGGCGCAGCGGCAGTTACGTTACGAGAGGAGGTTCTCTCTCTCCTAAACAATGGCGCAATAGGAGAGTTCTCCCCAGATCGGAAACGCCTGGGTTTTTACTCAAAGTTTTTTCCTGGTTCAGAAAAAGGGGGGGGGTGTACGTCCCATACTGGACCTGAGAGGTCTCAATAAATTTCTAACGAAATTCAATGTTCGCATGCTGACGAACGCAGCGTTACTACGCACGGTGCGTCAGGGCGACGGATGGACCAGCATAGACTTAAAGGATGCGTGTTTCCACGTTCCCGTCTACCCGGTGCACAGGAAATTTCTGCTGTTGTTTTCACCTAGCGGCTACCTAGCCTCGCTTACGACAACACTGTGTTGCTTAATGCAGCAGGTACGTCAGTATTACACTGGTTTTCTGTACTGGTCAGGCTCAGTACAGCAGTAACACACTGTGGTTGTACCGGTCAGCTCCCCTGGACAACAACGTGATTTTCCACGTACCTTTACATGCCTCCTATGTCAGACACAGGATGTTCCTCTCATGCGGAGAGGTAATGCAGCCATGTCTCTGAGAGAGAGGGACTCTCTCTACTGAGCAAGGGCATCTTCAGAAAACCGTCTACGAATTGGAACCTAGAGGTTACTTAGGTAACCCCGGTTTTTTCCCCAGTTTTTGGTACAACTGGTTTTCGTGTGTTTTCTGGCCAAAGAAGGAGGGGGGAGGCTATGTGACCCTTTCTGGATGAAGGGGTCTCATCAAGTCTCTTACGAAATTCAGGTTTCGTATGCTGATGACCGTGGCGCTCCTGCGCACGTTCGGTCAGGGGGACAGGTGGACCAACGTAGCCCTGAGGCGCGATTACTGTCGGTTTTTCACTGTCGGTTTCTAGAAGGAGCGTTTTGGTTCCGTCCCAGCAGTCCTCCCTTATAGGGTTCTCACTGGACTCGACCACGCTCGCAGCACGTCTGTCTCAGGAGTGGGTAGACGGCTTCCTGTCCTGTGTGAGGCCTTTCCACGTAGGAAAGACAGTCACTTACAGGCTGTGCGTGCAGGTGGCGGGTCTCATGACTTCAGCCATACACCTGACCTGCCTAAGTAGGCTATTTTGGGACCTTTCAGAGGTGGATGCGGGCTCTCAGGATCCCACCTACCGTGGACCCTCGACAAGGTCTGGTGTCTCCACTTGCGTGGATTCACTTAGGCTGTGCTCATGCGCACCCTTTCTGTCAGAAGGCGTCAGGGGAGGCGCTGTGATCTCACGGACGGCTGTCACGACGGACGCCAGCCTGATTTGGACCAGGTTCGATCGACCACGGGTCGATTTGTTTGCCTCAACAGAGAACGCGAAGTGCTCTCGCTTTTTCTCGGTGAAGGCAGCGGACTTTTCGTTGGGACTGGACGCGTTGGCTCACAGCTGGCCGAGGGAACTGCTTTATGCATTCCTGCCGCTGGAGTTGTTCCGCCCGACGTTGGAAAAGGTCAGGCCCCAGGGCCTGACTGTACTGCCAGTTGCTCCAGGTTGGGGCGTGTGGGGATCGGAGATAACTTCTCTGCTCCACGCCGAACCCGGGTCCCTTCCTCCGATCGCGGACCTGCTGACGCAGGTGGGGACCGAGATCAACCACCCCAGCCCCTGGGACCTAGATCTGTGGCTCTGGCCTGTGTGAGGGCCAACCTAGATTCGTGTGGTCTGCCCCCTGACGTGGTGGTTACCATCCAGAGGGCGAGGGCCGTTTTCTACTAGGGCTGCCTATGACGTCAAATGGAATATTTTCGTGTCATGGTGCCAGGGGCAGTCACCAGTGGTGGTGGCTTTTCGGGCCCCGGTACGCGGCTTCCTTTTTCTCTTGCAGAGCAAGCTGAATCAGGGTTTGACCTTCTCGACGGTCATGGTGTACTTGGATGCCATCTCCGTCTGCCACGAAGGTTTTCGAAGGCGGGACGGTTGGCGATCGTCACCTGGTACGGCGGTTCTTGGGCGGGGCCAGACGGACCAGGCCGGGTAACAGGCCTCTGTTTCCGGCTTGGAATCTGGCGGTGGTGCTGAATGCACTCTGCCTTCCCCCCGTTTGAACGTCTCGAGACTGGGAGCCTCAAGGTGTTGAGTCTGAAAACAGTCTTTTTGGTGACCCTGGCTATGGCCAAGCGGGTCGGTGACCTGCATGCACTCCCGGTGAGTTCGGAGTGCTTGAGGTGCTCTGGGGATAGCAGACGGGTTCTGCTGACGCCAAACTTGGCGTTCGTTACCAAGACCGGGGGGGTTGCACCGGCTCCGGTCGGATTGGTTGCGTTTCATCCACCTCCTTTCGCTTCGGCGGTGGATGAGTGGTCACTTTGTTTCTGTCCAGTGAGGGCTTTGAGGCTCTACTGTCAGGTGACGGCGCCTGGTAGGTCGTAAACACGATTGTTTGTCACCTACGGCTGGGGTGACCAGCGGAAAGCGATGGCCAAGTCAACGCTTTCCAGGTGGATGGTTGAGGCCGTAAGGCTCGCCTATACTAGTAGTGGGGCCCCAGTACCTGTTGGATTGGGGGCGCACTCGACTAGGGGATTGGCTGCTTCCTGGGCCCTCTCTAGAGAGGTTTTCGGTCCAGGAGATTTGCAGGGCTGCTGACTGGTCGTCTCCTTCGACCTTTGCAGCTTTCTACAGCCTGGACATGGCGGCTTCCTCGGTGACGCACGCAGTCCTTGGCGTGGCAGCCTCATCTACTTGAGGTGCCTTTCTCCCCCTGATGTGATCCCGTGGGGCTAACAATCTGTTGGGTCCTAGGGAGCAGGGGGGCCCTGTTCCCTTACTAGGAGGTTAGTAGGTGACGAGCCTTGTCTTCTATTAGCTGAATGGGGAAGACTTCGGTCTGTCGGGGTTTTCGTTTATCTCATCCCTTGTGCCGTGTCCAGGCCCGGTGGGCCTGGGCGTCCCTGAAGCGGGGGCCCGCCGTGTGCGGGTCCCTGAGCCAGTAGGGGACGTGCGGTTTTTTCTGGGGATACAATGTTTTTAACGCTTCCGGGGGGTTTATAGATCCCATAGTGAGTGCCTCACGACTCAAAACGACAAAGAACTAGAGGTTACGTAGGTAACCCCGGTTCTTTTAGTTTAGGAGTGAGGCACTCACCAAACACCCCTTTGTTTCGCCACTGCGAACAGAGGACCTGTGGTAAGAGGAAGTACTACGTCACGACCAGCCCTTATATGTCCTTCCGGAAAGGGGAAGGGACAGCCGGTTACGTGACATACCCTCTAGCCCAATGAAATGGGCCCCGGGAGCGTATTGTGTAGCTCTGTTGCATCGCCAGATGGCGCTGTTTCCCATAGTGAGTGCCTCACTCCTAAACTAAAAGAACCGGGGTTACCTACGTAACCTCTAGTTTCTCTATATTTAGACCCTTCCCTTGTGCCGTCATCAGAATCCTAAAATGAAGGGGGCGGGCAATGTCACAGTCATTAGTAAGTCCATTAAATCTTTAATTACGCAATCATGCCGTGACACCAACATTCCAGCAACCACATGTTTATACCATGGGTTCATTTGCTCCTATTTCTCTTCCATTCACTTGATGCCCCTATTCCCATCTAATTAGCAGTGCAAGCCTTGGAAACAGACCATTAACTGAGCCACAGGCCATATTTTTGTCTAGCTTCATGCATGCTTGACCAACGCACAACTCTTAATATTCATAACATTTATTCAGAAAGAGAGCAGAGATGTAGTGGCCACATACTGTATGTCACAGCTTGGGTGTCAATGTAGGCTACTGCTCTGTATATTTGTTATTCCAGGATATGTGCCCACTACATTTTTTAACTGGGACCTGTACAAAAACAACATTAAACAGCAAGATTTTGATATGTGTTGACTTTTATTGGAAAAGACACTTCTAGCTTTATCTTTGATGTACTTGAGTGATGCACAATCGCTTGTTGTGTGTATTGTTATTAAATCTGTGATAATTCCATGTATTTGAAGCCTGTTGTTTTGTGCCCACAGTTTTTATGTGTATACATCATCATACTATAATTCTAGTAACCGTCTTGAGTAGGTAGGTGAGTAGGTGAAGCTACCCGGTTCTCCTCAGTGGCTGTACCAATTGCACACAGCCATTGACCATTACCATCTGAACTTAACTGTCAAGCCCGTTTTTCAATTTCATCAAATCTCAGCTTCTTATTAGCGTTTATGTGTCAAACAATGTCGCCTCCCGGGTTGCCAGATCATGTGCGCATATCCCCCCACGGATGCGTCGACCGGGTATGGTCTAGTTACTATAACTTAAGTTAATTTAGTATTATCTCTATTCATTTTTCAGTGGAATTTGCCAACCTGAAAAAACTTGGTGTGGTACTATGCCAAAAAATAAACATGTTTCTCAAATTAACTGGATTGACAGTGCCCTCTAAGCCTGTAAGCTGATTTACTGTGTTAAGCTGCTGTATTTGTTTTATTTCTCTGCAACACAAATTACTTCCTAGAAGTTGAAAATGGGATGTAGGGATTATGTAGTTTGGATTTAGGATTTGGCTTTAGTTTTCCTGCAGTACAACGGTTGCACATCATGGGAATGTTATCTAAATATTGTACAATTGTACAAAGACTAAACTGGAGAAAGCTCTGTCAGTCAGTAATTCTGTTGTTATTCTTGTTGCTATCTACTTGTCTCTGTAGTGGGTTGACTATTCGATCTGACATTATGTGGCATTGAGTATTGGCATATGCAGGGAGTGAGGAAGCTGATTTTTCACCTTTCCCACATTTAAGCTTTTTATTAGCTGTACTGTAAGTTAACTCTGTCACTCAATTCAAAGTCTTAGTCCGCCATCAAGTCTTTGTCCATCTTCACCCATTCACATTAATTTGTCTCCTTAGTGGGTGGACCAATCGATCTGAAATCTCATGGGTATTTGGTCATTTGGTACAGTAGTATGCCAGATTTGTCACTTTGCCAAATGTAAGCCTTTTATTAGCGTTTTGCCATGGGCTATGGGATCTGTAGTTATGGGTGCACACCCATAGTCCAGAAGGATGGCCATGCCGGGGTTTGTTGGTTGGTTGCCAGGGTGACTGTGATAGGGGTGTGTGATTTTGGGCCTTGTTGTTCCAGTTTTAATTGATCGGCAGGTGTTTCCAATTTAACCTAGCCAGGAGTTTCCAGTGTCCCAGCCTTGCCTCAGTGCCTGAATTATGGCCATTCTGGTTGTTATTCATTCAATTCATTTGAGTGATGCGTGTAAAACAATAATAATGTGGGAACACAACCTGACAGACATCAAAAAGGATTAAAGGGATATTCCACCGCGCCTCAAGCCGAAATCAGGCTGGTCCCGTGCTGGTCCGGTGCGTGTCCGGTTGCTCCAGTTGGCACTGGAGCAAAACGGACGATTTGAGCCTTTTTTATTTAGGTTACAGCTAGGGTGCAAAGCACAGAACAAAAACGACAACGTTTCGATAAGGTAAGGTTGCTCCAGTGGCAATTCTTTATAAAGGCGAGTCATATCATTCTGCTGTTACCTTCTGCTATTGGTGGTTGGGAAGATGGCGTTGGAAGACATGGGTTCTATCAACATTGACAGCTGTCATTCAGACAGGGGGGCTGTTCGTGTTGCAGGAGGACGCTCCTGTAGTCATGCGGCTGCAATTATTTGGATGCTCAGTAATGTCAACAAGATTACGATTTATCCTACACATGTTTTAGATCTCCCTCCACACAGCTGATTCAAATGAATGATCAATGCATTATTATCAAGCCCTGAAGTTGCTTAACAACCATCATTTTAATCCCCATGTGGAGATTCGGGTGTCACAGCAGCAGCAACAGCAGTAATAATGATAATAGCCCTGTTCCAACATAGCTGATTTGTATTTTTACCACCCGCGACGCACTGTGCGTAAATCTCATGGAAATATGGAAAGTGCGTGCAGCGTCTCAGTGGGCATAGCATCTCTCTCACCAGGGACGGTTTAAGACTTGCGGTGGCGACTGGGCCAATTATTATATATTATCAGGGCCCCCCCCGTGCTACCAAGAATGGGCAGTCAGGTGTCCCCTGTAGACATTTTATCGTACAGGATTTACAGTCTAAAATGGTATGGCCCTAGGATGGGCCTTTTACTGAACACGGCCCTCACATCTAGAGTTCGGGCCACTCTGTGATGTTGTGTTGTGTGATTTGTCGTTGCCGAGACCCACTTCTACAAACCAAAATGTACTGATAGAACCAACTTATTTTGTTATTTTCTAAAGCTATACAATCTTGTACATTCCCTGCCATTGACGGAGATCTCCGTCATTTAAAATCCATGAATATCACAGAACCAGGAGATCCAAAGATGTACTGCTCCATTCACTTCCTGGTTAAAGTATTTAGGAAATATTCTGTATCTCGGCTCCTGTGTTTTACTATGTATTTTTGGCGAAACATGCTATTTTCAACTGGGTATAACAAGCAAACGGGAGGCCGCAATGTCATATTTTTTGTTTCACGGAAGCACAGTGAAACCCTCCGTGATTAGCAACCATCAGGGGATCGATCATACTGGAGATAAAAATTCTGTGGTTCTTGAAAGATTAGTCAGAATGCTTAAAAATGCTGGCAGAAGCTACAGCCTGTTTTAGAAAACTCCTGGTAGTGAATGTGTTAACATCCACTGCTTGCCACACCCTACTATTGATATCGCATTGGGGGGGGTGGGTGCTCATGAATTTTGTCCCATCGCAGTTTATGATGCATTGTTTCATGCAAAGCTAGGTAATGCACCCACAGTTTATATGGACCATAAAAGCCCATATGGTATAGTAGATGAATGCCTGTGGCATTTAAACTGATGACTTGGTAGTCAGTAAATCAAGCATCCACTTTTTAACATTGCCATGTGGTCCATTGTCTTGGGTTCATCCCATATAGTGTGACACGATGCAATTCTGCTGAGGTTGGGTTTTGTTTCTTCATCTGTTTATAAATGCTGTGTGGTCATAAATTCTGTATAGTCATATAATCTCTTATTTAGAAATAAGAAATGTGCTCAGTCCAGTAAGAAACACTCATGACAGATACCAATAATTTACAGGGCAGAATCCTTCTCATTTAGTATGAAATAAGAAGTCGCAGATTTGAGCTGATAGGGGGAAATAGTGTAATTTATTTTGCAGTACGTGGTAGCTGATGTTAGTATGGGTAATATTTGAGAATTAATTAAACAAACATTTAATTTTAATCTTACTGTAATCCTCTGCCGCCCTGTCAAAACTTTTGTCAGATTTGATTGGAGGAATTATCATCATCCTTCGTGCACTTGAGATCTGAGTCACACACTTTTTCCACTGGTTTCCGGCGGGGGGGGGGGGGGGGGGGGGGGGGACTGGGATAACTTTGAGCAACAACTAAGATGGGAGAGATTCCAAAATAAATCCGAGCTTTCCTGGAATGGTTCTTCCATTATAGGTTCTGGACATGCATGAGAAGTCTTGTATGTTCCATCTAGATGATCCCGGGGCTCTTTATTCATTGTCGATGTTATGTGGGCGGCAAAAGGTACACTTCTTATCCAACAACAAGCCCTGGATCGACGGGACCATTGTAGGTTGAACAGGACGAAGAGGGCTTTCAAGGCATGTGACACTGAGGAGGCCAAGGCCGCGCAGAGGGAGCTGAAGAAGGCTCTGGCCAAGGACTGTTACAGGGACAGGCTGCAAGACAATAACTCCACAGAGATGTGGGGGTGGGTTAAGATTATTACAAGCACTGCGGTGGAGGGACCTCTGGCATGTGCAAATGAGCTGAACCTCTTATTTATTTATTTCCTTCCCAACGTAATTTCACCTCACAGTGCATAGCAACACAACGCATTGTGAGCTTTGTAGAGCTATTTTAGATGGAGGGATTTAGTGTAGAGGTACAAAAGGAGGTGACCAAGTATATAGCCCTCGGGGACCACGCAGTCAACAGGGTTCATACAGGGTTTAAGTTGTTAAATGTAATGTTTGCATTAGTTGTAGGCCTATATAATGCTGTAAAAAAAAAGGATAATGTGACCGAATGTGATCTGTAAAGTAGCTCAGCCCTAAAATACTTGTGCCCATCCCCCGCATGGCCCTTCCTCATCCAGCCCAGAGTGGTGCAAAGAGAGAGCCGTGACAACTCCGTTCACTCCAATGGACCAATGTTTTTAACAGAAATTAGTAGTTGAGTAGAGTTCTAGCAGAACAGACACATTAACTGGCCCTGGAACTGGAACTATCTGAGGTCTATGTGAATTACGTGACAATCAACTTCAAGCAATCTGGATTCTGGACTAACGTTGTCACCACTCTCACTTTATTTTATGTAACCAGTGGTTATAAACTTTTTTTACTTGGAGCCCCTCTTCATACATCTTACAAACAACAACCCCCATAGTATAAAAATATGTATACTGTAGGCTCAATGTATCCTGACAGCGTGTCACAGGTTCGACTTCCAATCCCAATGGCCTTTGCTGCGTGTCACTCCCCATCTCTCTCCCCATTTCCTGTCAGCATATTGTCCTATCAATAAAGGCATAAAAGCCCCCCAAAACAATCTTTTAAAAAACAAAAACACAGTGACTCTATGCTACTCTGTATTGTATTAGCCTCATCAGTCATGCTCTGTGTTTTGCCTGTCACGCCGCTTGTCATCTTGTTATCCAATCCTCATGTTTCTTGGTCCATTCTTGTCCCTGCCCACTCCAGCTCTACCTTGTCCTTTGATTGGTCCTGTGTATACCTGTCTGTCCCATTAAAACTGGGAAAGCATCTGTGTCATTTTAGATTTTCGCTATATATATAGCACATTGGTTGGATATTCAAAAATGTGGCACAAAGTGACGCACTATGAGCTTGTATATCTGCTATTTTTGAAAGATCATGAAAATTTGTCCAAATCTTTGAATATATAAATTATGTATATATTTTTTTAAGCAAACATATTTAACTCAAATCTTTGCTTCTGGGGGTCCCTGGAACAAAATATTTTGAGATGGGGGTCCACATCCAAATACATTGTGGGGGTCCTTGACATAAGTTTTTCAGAAAAATGTTAGGATTTAGAGGACATTTGTAGAATCAGCCTCAGGTCTTAATGGGTTAACTGTTTGTAAGTCAAATGTTCAGTTTGTCTATGATTCCAGTGTACCTGCATATTAGGTCCTAGTTTCATGCCAGCCTGAACTCCAATAAAAGGACTTAAACATGTAACTGTGCTTTGGTCTCTGCACTCAGGTCCACTTGCTTCACTACCTTGTGACAGGCACGTGCCATGAGGCTGAATGGCCACACTGTGGGCGTCAACGTATTCATGCTGGTTTAGGTTTGTTACTGTCCCAGCTGCCAATCCTGTCACATCTGTCATTTGAACATCCCACGGGAAATAAGCTTTGTTCAGGGAAGATAAAGGAACTGAAGTTCCAGTACCAAAACACATTCTGAGACAGTGTTTCGACTTGAGCAATGTTAGTAATTTTAATCTGTAGCATTAAAAGCAGCAGAAACACAGCTCGATGTAAAGTCTCCCATCCAGTAATTCATTAGTGCGAGTTCTCCTTAGACCCTACTTCTGCAAATTATTACACTGCAAAGATATGCCATACAGCACTCTCACTGAAAGGGTAAATCTAATTATTATACTAAGTCATTCCCTGAGCCAAACTAAATACAAACGTGTGTGGGTACCTGCTTTTCTAGGCATATAGCCAAAAAAGTAATACTTGTATTGTTGAAAAGTAGTCTGTGTGCAAATGCTCCCTAATATTAAATTGACTAGACTTCTACTGCACGCCATAAATCACCATTGCTGTGACAGGATGTGTGAGATGCCAGGGCTTAACTCAGTCATCAGTTTTAGGTGTCCTCATCCCTCTTATCAGCCCAAAGCTCTGTGTGTGTGTGTGTGTGTGTGTGTGTGTGTGTGTGTGTGTGTGTGTGTGTGTGTGTGAGTGTGTGTGTGTGTGTGTGTGTGTGTGTGTGTGTGTGTGTGTGTGTGTGTGTGTGTGTGTGTGTGTGTGTGTGTGTGTGTGTGCGCGCGTGTGTGTGTGCCCAGCGAACACGCTAATCTCCCCAGGGTGATTGCACTGACCTGGGGCATTGATTACACACCTTCTAATGCCAAAATGCTATTGGAACATGGGCGCCAGCCAATTCATTTCATTTATTTATTTATTTCTTGCCCAGTGAATGAAAAAAATAAATCACCCCAATTGCCAATGCATGCACACACTCATGCATGCTCGCACACTCACGCACACACACGCACGTGCACGAACGCACAGTTGCACGCACGGTCACGCGCGCACATACACACACACACACACACACACACACACACACACACCTCCCCTCCACGGTAGTGAATGATTGGTGTTGCTGACGTCGCTTGTCAAGGCGGAGACGGAGCTTGTTTCTTTTTGGAGTTTTTTTCATCTCCCTCACAGTGAGATCGGGAGAAAATTGTCATTATTCTGGAGAGGAGGAGGTGGTAGTGCGCAGACTTTGGGGGGCTTTCGAGTGTTTGGAGAGAAGGAAAACAGTAACTTGGGGCGTTGAGAAGAATGCTGCAACGGCTACTCTTGGCCCTGTTCAATGTAGCTTGTTTTCACCTTCGTTTCTTGGCTGTCGTGACAGCAGCTGTGTACAGAGGTCAAAGCTCTTGAAGCGCAGCGCTGCAGTTTGGCACCAACACCTCTTCACTTCCCCCCCTACCTTCTTCACTTTATGCAGGTCAGCCAAGGCCAACACTCTGCATGCAGTTAATAAAAATAGAGGAGGCAGACCATGCGCCTAAATTCCGTCACTAATCTCCTGTGCTTGGCGCTCACCCCATGTGAGGCAAAGTAAATAAACTTCTCATTGTCACACGTACGCCGGCAGATTGCCTCTTGTCGTGGCCTCTCTCTGTCACTGTGTTCATTTAACCCAGCAACCAGCATCATTACAGAGAAACTAACATTTAAGGAACAGCCAATGTGAAGACAATTACTTCATCATTAAGCGTTGAGAGGTCTTCATTGACATTCAGTGTGTTTTAGGTATAGGCTTAGTACTAAAAGGTACCAAACGTACATACTTAGATGATTTACTATTAGTGCAACCCCGTCAAGAGGCATACTGTTTATGAATTTGGACGCAAAGTAAACAATTCGCAAAGTGTATGAGCTTTAATAAATTCACAGGAATATGTATTTGACCAGTATAATAATATCCATGCCTATTCTACTGTACGTTCAATGCATTATGTATGAGAGATGCTCACTTTGTCCAGTCTCCTCTATATTCTGGGAAACAGCATATTGAAGCATCATTTTGTCCATGATACTCAGCTCAAATCAGTGATGGAAGAAGTACCCAGATTTTTTACTTAAGTAAAAGTATCAATACCCTATTGTAGAAATAGTCTGTTACGAGTACAAGTTCCGTATTCAAAATTTTACTTGAGTAAAAGTACAAAAGTTTTGGCATCAGAATATACTTAAAATACCAAAAGTAAAAGTACTCATTATGCAGAAGGTCCCATTTCACAAGTTTTCAAACATAAAATGTGTAAAAATCCTTTGAAAATAGCAGATCTACAAGCTCACAACGTGGGCGACGCGTTGTGAGCTTGTAGATCGGCTATTTTCAAGTTGCCAAAGTATATATAATGTATATACTACAAAACCACTTCAGACATATTATGTCTGAAGTGGTTTTGTAATAATAATCACTAGTTACTACAAAGTAAGTAACTAATAACTAAAGTTGTCAAATAATGATAGTGGAGTAAAAGTACATTATTTGCCTTTGAGATTTAGTGGAGTAGAAGTCAAATTATTGAAAATGTAAAATACTCCAGTAAAGTAAAATTCCTCAAAATTGTGCTTAAGTACAGTACTTCAGTAAATGTACTTAATTACTTTCCACCACTGAATCTGGCTTAGTAAATATGTATGTCCCTTTGTCTATTCGAACACATCAGTCTATTGTAGCTACATTGTATTGTTCCCATGGCCACATACAGTACTATAGAAATCAAGGAGGAAGTTTCAATGATACCGGATAGAACATAACTTTCAATGTAAGTCCCATCACTCCCATGCACTGTGTTAATTACCTTTGTGTGGCAGACACTTGAATGTCTGGAGTATTGCTACATTGTATCATTTTGTGACAGATTCAATTTCATTCCAAAACTAGAAAGAGAAGATTATAATGAGACAGTGAAGAAGATGTGTTCCCCTTTCACCAGCTTGACTGAAGTCCTAATGCATAATGCATAATACACAGTCTTTGCTCTTGTAAAAGCGTTTTTCCTCTGGCTTTTTTTTTTTACTTGGCTCTTTGCCCAAGTATACTTCTTTGTACCAGGCCTGTGCTATTAACCCAATCTATCATCTCCCTTGGCAATAACAGAAGCTTTAAATGAACACGTTTCGTTTTAGTTGACAGGCCAATCGATTCATCCAAAACTCTAAACTCCATCTATCACACAACTCCCTATACTCATACGTTAGGAAAAAAAAAACACCTCAAAATCTTGACCGGGACTAAGTAGGCTATTGGCTAGCTCTCAATTCCCAAGTGTCAACGTTGCTTTTCATAGGCTGAACAGGCTATACAAAGACATTATCATCCTGTTATTTATTAGTATTTTTACAACTTTACAGAAAACATGAATGCTTGTTTAAGAATTATTTATATATTATATATTATTTGCACTGTAGTCTAGACAACTATACCACTAACTCTGGTGCTTGCTGGGCATTCATGTTCTTCTCTTAGAAGACATTTTCTGAAAAGCTCTCCACAAAGGCATACATAATCATTCATTTAGTTTTCAACATACATTTCCTGTAGCGCAGCATGCTAGCAGCAGTGTTACACAATACAACAAATGATCTACAGTATTATTACTCAGGATATTTTCTTTTTCTTTTTTCTTTTCTTTTTTTCTTTTGTAAATTGCCATCTGATAATAGACTTAATTGAGGAAGGATTGCATTTGCCTCTCCATGCATGTTCACAGGGAATCTAAGTGGCACACAGCTGTTCTTAATAGCCATCATTAGAGTCCATGCAACTAAATTGCATGGCCAGTGATTCTGTGGAGTTGCAGCATTGCATGTTGTGTTGTTTTCCTTTGTCCATTTTGTTTATGATGTCAGGGGGGCCTATTCATTGTCAACATGGCAGCCAGTTCCCCTTGGGTGACATTTATCAGGTGTTGTTATTGACATGGTCAGAGGAGTGATAGACACTCACCTTGTCTTTGTCTGTCTGAAGGGCATGTGTCACAATGGCATCGTCTAAAAGGTACATCCCTCTCTGCCTTGGATTGCAACACCTGAGCAGGCTTTTATTTTATCTTCCAGAAAGACTAGCTGCTTTCTCCTAAATATCTGGCATATCATTTGCGTCCTTAGACCATTTTAAAGAGGATGAACTGTACGAGGAAGCATTTATGATAAGATATTCATATTGCCACCTTTCCCCTTGGCTTCATTAAATTGCATGGTAATCAATGAGCTATGCCAATAATAGCCTTGCCGTCTGGGAGACTGCTCTGCTTGGGTACCATACAGCTATTAAATAGTGATTTTGTTTCTTCTGCTGAGTTTATTTGAAGTAGAATCTTAAAGACGGGGTGCCGTGATTTTCAGTGACCCCCCCCCCTAAAACATAATCATCAGGTATTATGGTTATACTAGCAGGAAGATTCTTTTTTAAAAAAAAGTACAGAAATTGTTAAAATTATGTTTTTATGTGGACACACCTCCAGTTCATTAAGTATACCTGGTTCTCACCTTAGCACCTCTTCCACCACCTTAGCACCACCCACCTGTCCTAGTCCCTCCTCCTCATCATGCCCACACCTGTTGTGTTATAATATAATGAGGGGGAGGGTATATTTTTACTGTGTCACTAAAGCGCTGTTTCTCTATTGGCACGTTTGACCCTCAAGGTTTCAGCCTCCAGGTAGAAACTCAAAATAGTCAGAGAAGACATAAAATACCATAAAAACACCACCAGGGGGCTTAATGAAGTTCTATCAACCTCATAGACACATGAAAAACAGAAAAAGTGCAAAACCAATGCACCACCTCTTTAACCATATTGGTTTTGAGGTGCAGACAAAAGTAGAACAGTTTTGAAAAGATAAAGCAACAATGTTTTCTTTGTTTTTTTTATTGGCATTTGGTGATATTTACAGTAACTTCACACACCAAATGGTCCACAAATATGTACTGCACAAATATGAACGAGATTGACTGGCACATTATAAGCAATACATGCATGTCACTTTAAAATGATAACGGACATCAGGTTAAAGCTGCACACAGTCAAAGCCAAACCTCTCATCTTGTCGACGTGGAGCAGGAACCACAAATATGTACATTTGATTGATTTTTCTTTATTTATTTAAGTGTCATGCTTCCAACAATTCATGTGATGAATGTTGTGAATTGCTTCTTTGCTCAGAGAGTACCGGCCAGTGATCCAAGTGTCTTAAATGATTGATGTGCTTCTTTTCCAGGCTGAGGTGTCTGGTGAAACAGCTCGAGAGAGGAGAGGCCTCCCTTGTTGACCTCAAGAAAAACCTTGAATATGCCGCGACGGTGTTGGAGTCAGTTTACATCGAGGAGACGAGGTAAGAGAACACCTACGCATAGATACGTGTATGTGACCAGTAGTAAACATACAGTATATTGACTGTCTTTACCGTACGATTCTTACCAAAGGTGCTATTGTATATGTTACAAGATAAATGCGCAATGTCAATGAGGGCGCATTACATCTGGTAGATAAATATTTTCTTGCTGGAGGAATCTTGTGGATGTTCCTTGATGAGATTAAGGACCAAAGAGTCAAATATCTAGATCCAAACAGTCTTTTATCAAACAGTGGTCTCCTTCAAGATCAATAAGGTCAGTCTCACTTTCAGGCTCCATGTCTCCATCTAAGTGCCCACAAACAGAAAGCCACTCACCACCAGGAGACCTCATACTCACACAGTGGCGTTTGCTCTTACGGCAGGGGTGGGGGTAAAAGATCTTTTAAGTGTCTATAACGACAGATACCATACCTAATGGACCCGTGAAATTCGTTCCGAGATCCGATTGGTTCCGAGACGTTACATAACTGACCCGATGGATGTCCAAGAGGAGAGAGAGATTTGAGACATGTCGGGTATTATATGGACCCGACAAACCCAATAATTATAATTGCTGTTAAAAATGCTGTTCTACCAGTAGATAGTTCTACCATGATAGATATGACAGTGATAGGCTAGTCCATAATGGAACGTAGCAGCTACATGCTGTAGCAGCCTACAATAGTGATCCTCTCCTATAATATAAGAAAATAATTTAGTTAAATCAAAGTTAAATGCGTTATTAGAATAATAGTTGCAGTAGCCTAACGTTCCTGCAGGTGGTAAATTGGTGTATCACGTAGGCAGATGGATCTTCAAATGGGATGTAAATTAATCTAAGAAAACCTGTCACGGATTTAACTGTTATGCACATTTGTTTTGAAAAGGACCCATTCTTTTAAAGACCCATTTGGGCAAATAACAGTTAGATCCATCTTTACCGTGCACCATCCTTCCTCTGTGACACAACACGCTGGCACGCAGCTCAACCATTTAAACAGACCACATCAATTCCACTTCCTCCTAACTTCACTTCACTTCCCTTTACTTTCAAACGTGCGTGTGAGCGTGCGTGCATGCGTGCGTATGTGCGTGCGTATGTGAATGTGTACGTTAGAAGCCCTGACTCTTGCGTCAGCAGTTCACAGTTGACATTCAGCACTGCCAGATACAATCAGGCTTTAACCCCATGTCATCCAGAACAAAGCTAGATTAAGGCTAGCTGTGGAATAAGCATCATCCATTCCAGGATATAGGAAGATCAACGCTTTATTTGACAGCAGCAGAATTGTAGTTTGATCTGCTGTTTAGAGTTGACCTCTGATGTATGATATAGTAGATCACAGTCATCATCAATTAATCACATTTGAGCGAACATTTACTCTGTGTGTGAATGTGTGTGTGCGTGCTTGCGTGCGTGTGTGTGTGTGTGTGCATGCATGTGTGTGTGTCAGTACGTGGACAGAGTAAAATGTTGGTTGCTGCGAACTGAGCCTCCGAACCAAGACCCTCCACAATACACAATGTACGCAATGAATCAGTGTTAATTTTGTCGACTAAAACTATGATGAAAAATATTCGTCGGCTACTTTTTTCACTGACAAAAACTAAATAAAACTAAGATGTGACGATTAAAACTATGACTAAATATACTGCCATTTTCGTCAACAAATAAAAACTAGACTCAAATGTTAGGGAGGGACTAGTGGAGAAGAGATCCAGTAGAATTGAGACAAGTCATTTTATGCTTGGCTTTGTGCAGGTTTAAAATATGAGTTTATCATTGTTGATTTCGTCCACTAAAACTATGACGAAAAATGTTGGTTGACTACTTTTTTTCACTGACGAAAACTAAATAAAAACTAAATAAAAAACAATCTATGAAGACTAAAACTTAGACTAAATATATTGACAATTTCGTCAACAAATAAAAACTAGATTAACATGTTAGGGAGGGACTAGTGGAGAAGAGATCCAGTAGAATTAAGACAAGTCATTTTATGCTTGGCTTTGTGCAGGTGTCACTCTCCGAAAATAGCCGATCTACAAGCTCACAACGTGACGCAGTGCGACACGTTGTGAGCTTGTAGATCTGCTATTCTTGGCACACAGCGGAGTATATATCAGGTCGACTAAAATCTTATGGTATTTAGTCAACTAAAACTAGACTAAAACTAAAACATTTCAGATGACTAAAATATGAGTTTATTCAAAAGACTATGATTAAAACTAAATAAAAATGTGCTGTCAAAATCAACACTCCAATGAAAATCTACTCTCTCTCGCTCTCACTCTCTGTCTGTTTCTCTCCCTCTCCATCTTGACCTCCCTCCAGGCGACTTGTGGACACAGAGGATGAGCTCAGTGACATCCAGTCGGAGTCTGTGCCGTCGGAGGTGCGGGACTGGCTGGCGTCCACCTTCACCAGGCAGATGGGTCTGATGCTGCGGCGGACCGAAGAGAAGCCGCGCTTCCGCAGCATCGTGCACGCCGTTCAGGCTGGCATATTTGTTGAGAGGTAGATTTATATACACACATACACACACATACGGTACACATACTGTGTGCGCACGCGCACACACACACACACACACACACACACACACACACACACACACACACACACACACACAGTCATCTACCGTTGTCATTTAATGAGAATATACAGCCTTTAATAATTCACATCGACCATAACATAAACATCTTTCCTCTGTCAAAAGGAGGCCTTTTCAATCCATCAGCCCCATGACTCCCTGTGGCTTGCTGCCAAGTTGAAGCACTTTGTCAATTCTTTCTCCTGAGACTTGCATTTTTTAAGAATTCAATCCAATTTCCTCCCTTTAGAAATCTGTTTCAAGGTTTAAAGATGTTTCTATGGTCACATGCTGTAGCAACAAGGGAGGCTGTCTCTCCCAGGTGTTTCGCCCAGGCGGACAGGGTTTTGATGTTAGGTTTAGGCATTATTTCTGTGAGGTTAGGGTTAGGGTTAAGGTTAGGCCTAGGCATAGTGTTTGTGAGGTTAGGGTTAGGTTTAGGCTTACTTTTAGTGAAGTTAAATGTGAGGGCTTAAGCGCAATCAAGGCAAAACACCAAGGAAAGAGGGAGTCCCGTAGCAACAATGCAGGTTGTGTAAACCTTGTACTGCTCTGTGATTCCCAACCTGAGGGCCCAGGGCCCACTACTGGCTCGTAGTGTGGCACTCGGTGCCACACTATGCGCTTGTAGATCGGCTATTTTCGAATACCCAAAGAAACCTAATCCCCATACCCCCCCACCCAACAGTGTGTTATGAACAAAGCCAGTGACATTGGCACATGCTCCCAATATGTTTACATTAGATCAACATCTAATGATTAGGTGTCGATCGAGCAAGAACTTAGCAAACTGTACCTTAGGTGCTATAGGACACTGGAAAACCTTTGTGTATAATTATGTTGATTTTCTTTATTCTTTATTTATCTTTTCCTCATTTTTAAATTACCATTACTTGTGCTGCTACAATGTCTGAGGAGCCAAACAAAACATACATTTGACTGTAAAGTACCTGTATACAAATATACAACAATAAACCTGAACCTTGAACCGTCCTCGACAGTGCGGATAAAATAAAATTGCAATAATACACTATACATCACCATACAAATATGTCGCCTTGAAGCTTGGCTGTGCACCATGACTCATAAAGATACAACTCTGTAGCCTGCTTCTCCCCATGGCTATTGTTGATCTGTTCGAATCGTTAAATCCAAAAGGTCACATGCACCATAATGTTTTTCCTTTTTTTAAATATGTTTTTCTTATTTAATTTTTATCCCCCCGTAGTCATTGCCGATTCTCCCCATACTGTATGTTTGTATAGTCCATCACACTGTTTGGTGTAGGGAGGGTGCAGACCAGTGGTTCCCAAACTTTTTTAGCTCAAGACCCAAAAGAGAAATCAGACGTTTGCCTGGGCCCCAATTCCAAACGAGTGAAAATTGCATATCTACATGCTCACAAGGTGTCGCTTCACGCCACGTTGCAAGCTTGTAGATCTGCTATTTTTTTATTTTATTTATGGAAATTATTTTATTTATTTTATTCATGAAATACTTTAGAAATATGTTGGAATTAATTTAATTGATGAAAAGTTGTGATTTTTCTTCTTTTTTTCTTAAAACAAACATTTTATGGACAAGGGGACATTTAATCGCGACCCATAAAAATTGGTCTGCGACCCAAACATGGGTCCCGACCCACTGTTTGGGAAACAGTGGTGTACCATCACCTCCATCTACATGGAGTTGTCAGATGCTTCTTTTTACCTGAATTGTGCACTACCTCCAAACAGACAAGTCACCCCCCCCCCCCCTCCTGCCGCCAGACCCCAGGTTGGGAAGCGCTGTAGGAACAGTGGAACTATGGCGAATGGAGACAAATTAGACTCAAGGTTCAACCTCTGCTTGAATCCATGTTTCCCTATGATTCATTATTTATTTTAATACCCGGTTATGCACGCAGGCCCGCTCCACAGGTGCACCACGCTGCTTTCACTGATGTGCTGTTTTTTTGCCACAGCATTTTTTTAAGCGTCTGTGCCTGTAGCGATGCATCTCGGTGTGATTACACCCAAAGCTGTACACTGCCGTAGTTATACTTGAGTCTTAAGCCGTTTGCAACTGACATACAGCAGATACCGTACACGTTTTTTGGTCCTAGCTTAACCAATTAAAAGCTGACGAGTTGAACTCGGTGTTTTGAAGGTTTGATAATGGGATGGCAAGTCTTGACAGGTTGCATTCATTTATCTTTATCATTTATCTTTTTCTTTTCTTTTTTGTGGGAGGGTGGAGAGGGTTTGACGTATGGTGTTTAAGCTCCGCCGTTTTATTTGATGTTTTTATCTCACCCAAACAGGATGTACAGACGCACCTCCAACATGGTGGGACTCAGCTACCCCCCTTCAGTCATATCGGCGCTTAAGGTATTGGCATACTGTGCATGCACACATGCACATTCATGAGGATGCACATACAGTACATGCAGGCACAATTGCATTCAGGACTCATACACAACACAGGGAGGGACTCACAAATACAAGAATGGACAAACTATTACAATAATAATGATAGTAATAATACACTTTATTTATTGCCCCTTTTATACAAAACATGCAGCTCTAAATGCTTTACATTAATTAAAGAGACTAGACTGTCACCATGCAACCTACTCGGGAACAATGGAAGTTAGGACCCGGTTATGCAATACCCGGTGTACCCATTGTCAGTGTACCCGTTGTGGGTGAGAAATATATGTTTTTAAGTGTCGTTAATAATGTCAACAGAGTCTGTCGCTCTAATTCCTTTAGGTAAGGTGTTCCATAATTTTGGAGCATGATTGAAGAAATCTCCAGTTTTCTTTTGGGTAGGGATATCCATATCTAGTAAGCATGCAGTAGAGGATCTACAGACATGTGCAGGAACTAGGAATGATAAAGGTT
This sequence comes from Gymnoscopelus microlampas, assembly GCF_963454915.1. Lineage (NCBI taxonomy): Eukaryota > Metazoa > Chordata > Actinopteri > Myctophiformes > Myctophidae > Gymnoscopelus > Gymnoscopelus microlampas. The sequence goes on along the minus strand of NC_139942.1, from coordinate 42,190,805 downwards.
AGCTGATTAGGTATTTATAAAAAATAAATAAAAATGCGTATTGGTTAATTTGCATAATACATAAATGATGCATTTCCGCACCAGGAGGTCTAGATCAGAGAGAGAGAGCGAGAGAGAAAGTGAATACAAATGAAACGCACAAAGTATAGCTCAGTTTGGGACCATTTCACAAAGAAGAACCATGACAAAGTTGCATGTAAACTTTGTGAAACGGTGTTCATATGCAACCGCAGCACGAACAACATGCTAATTCACTTAAAATTCAAGCACCTGTGCATGTTCTCCAAGACTAATGAAAGATGTCCTTCCTGTTTAATGTATGTTTGAAACCAGTTTAGAACACATTCTGAGAGACCAACCCAGCTCTCATGTGATTTATGAAGATTTCATGGTCAACAGTATCGAATGAGCAAATGAGAGGGCTTCAAGGTCTGCTTCAAGGGGAAGCTGTAGCAGCCCTAAATGAGGCTCTGCATTTGCACAATCTGCCTTTTCTTTTAAAGCCATTAAATAATGGAATTGGCTCCCTGTCAATCTGAAAACCTGCACAGATTTCCATGTTTTAGCCTGTGAAGCTAAAAAGAAAAAGGATTTTAAGTTACCAGTACTTGTTGGTATTAATTTCACACTTTGATGACCTGCTTTTTGCGCATATATGTAGCCTATGCAATATTGTGATACTTGTATTCTGCTCTGTATTTTTTCAAATTTATTGTATTCGTATTTTTTTCTGTGTGTGTGTGTGTGTGTGTGTGTGTGTGTGTGTGTGTGTGTGTGCGCGCGCGCGCGTGCGCGCACACACACACACACACACACACACACACACACACACACACACACACACACACATGAGTGCGTGCGTGCATCTGCATAGATGTCAATAGGTTAGTTTATTTATTGTGTGAGCACACTTGAATAGATGTGAACAGGTTTGCTCCAAACCCTTTGCTTGCGGTTCATGTATTTTGTATTTCCGAAAACTTTTATGAAATGAATGCTGCACTTAAATCAAGAATAACAAAAGAGATGTGCACACAAGCATACACTACCACACACACATGCACAGTGAAAGGGATTCTAGGTAACTTTAAGCCTACATTTTAAAATGTTTATATATATTTTTCCCCTCTATTAGCCACTATATAATGATGCTGGGGGGTTTTCCTGCATTGAATATTTATGTTTTGACATCCGGGTATCCGGCTCTGTCCGGGACGTAAATGAAACGCACGCATGTGCGTGTCCGTGTGGCAATTTCGAGTGAAACCGAAAGGAACCGAGTGCAGCCGGCAAAAATGGAACGGCAGCCATTGTTTTCTCTGCTGTGTTTTTACTTTCGGTTTTAAAACTTTAAAACAATCTCAAACTTATTTTTTGAGGCACAGACAGAATTTACTTTTAAGTTAACTGCTGATGAGGAGGGGGGGGGGAGTGGAGGGGCGGTGTTTGACAACAGTTTTTCCTTTTTTTGATCTCTGAAGTTACAGAGTGAAACCGAATGGATTTCACCCGGTAACTTCAGTACATAGTGAGTTCATGTGAAATGTATATATGTATGTATGTATGTATTTTTTTTTTTGTGACGCAAAACCTTTATTGTTTTAATTCTGTGTCTCCAATCAGCATGTTGACAAGTGGTCCTTCGACGTGTTCACTCTAAACGAGGCCAGCGGGGACCACGCACTCAAATTTATATTCTACGAGCTGCTCACAAGATACGATCTCATTAGCCGCTTCAAGGTAAAGTCATCGGGGACTCTGCACTGCAACTCCAATCTTGTCCTGTGTCTTTCTCTGAATCATTGGGATATTGGCAAAACTCAAATATATTCGCTGCTCGTCATAAGATACGAGCAGCAAAATCTCCACTTCATTATGCCTATTCTTGGTCCGACGAGACTCCATTCTCTCTTGAGTGTCAGATTGATATTCATCTGAGCTTCTGCTCAGATATTGTGAGATAGACAGGGAATAGGGTTGTCATCACAGTTGGCCACGCTCTGTCTCAATGGGTCATCGCTCAGCAAAATTTTCCATATTGGTTTTTAACCCATTCAATCCGGGAACGCATCTCTGTCATTTTAGATGTCTTTGGCTATTCAAAAATAGCAGATATACAAGCTCATAGCGCGGCACCGAGTGCCGCGCTATGAGCTTATACTGTAGATCTGCTGTTTTTGAAAAATCGTGAAAATGTATGCAAATCTTTGAATATATGTTTTTTAAAGCAAACAGTTATATTTTGTTCCAGGGACCTCCAGAAGCAAAGATTTTAGTTGAAAAATGTTTTAAAAATATATATATATAATAAATATGTATTCAAAGATTTGCACAAATGTTCAAGATTTTTCAAAAATAGAAGATCTAGTTATGAGCTTGTAGATCTGCAATTTTTTGAATAGCCCAAAGTATAAAATAATGTTCCCAGATTGAGTGGGTTAAGGCTGGGGACACTTCACGCTGAGTGGAGGAGGCTGAGAAAGACAGTGAACAACATATATGAGCAATGAAATAGAACCAGAACTGCTTCTTTGTAATGAAGAGGCTTAAATGAATCAATCATGATTCATAATAGTAAGGAAAAATATGATGTACTGCAGATTCCTGCTGAGCTGTACAACATGTGTTGACAATACTGTACATGCATGATTATCCCAATCAGAAAATAGCCTGTTGAACATCTCATCCCTCTCCAATGGAAAGGAGAGGGAAAATAAATCAAAAAAGGAAAACAGAAATAAATCATAAAAAAATATTTATAAATAGAAATATACATTTAAATTCAAATTCAATTCACAAGATTATTGTACCAGTTTAACCACTTTCAACCTCAGGCGTCCCTATTTTGGGCAGTTTTTTTTCTTTCGTTTCTGTTGTTTCAAAATAGCAGATCTACAAGCTCAAAACACGTAGCGATGTGACACGTTTTGACCTTTCTAGACCGGCTAATTTAGCCATATATTCGCTATTTTCGTTTCTCTTTCTCTTTGATGTTGCACTTAGATCCCTATCTCTGCGGTGGTGTCGTTCGTGGAGGCTCTTGAAGTGGGCTACAGCAAACACAAGAACCCATACCACAACCTGATCCACGCTGCTGATGTCACCCAGACTGTACATTACCTACTGCTCAAGACGGGCATGGTGGTGAGTCACGCACACACATACGCACGCACGCACGCACGCACTCACGCACTCACGCGCACACACACGCACGCACGTACACGCACACACACCCGTTGTACCACACGACCGATCGACTATACCATTGGTTCTCAAACTTTGTCATTTCAAGGACCCCCAGTTTGTCATGCATGATGCCAAGGACCCCCATCTGATACAAGTTTCTATCTCTGGGACCCCTCTCTGTACTATAAAACTCTCAGAGTTACAGACCCACAACCCCTCAAGGACCCCTGGGGGTGATGACCAGCGGACCGGTAGGCAGCGGTTCCGGTAGGAGACTCAAAGGAGACTCTTTGTGTCTCCTACCGGAACCGCTGCCGGTCATCAAATTATTGGCTTAGAAATGCGACAAAAACTAAATAATATCCATAAATTCAAGTCTCCTTGGGGTGACTAATCGATTGGAAAAAAAATCTTTTTGGGGGTGAACTATCCCTTTAATGTACATACATTGGTGGTCTGTTGCACAAAGCTCGGCCAATCCGCAAAGCCGTAGGGTTGGGTTTGCCACTCAGGGAAGCCGATGCCTACATCTTTCTGTTCTCATGCAAAGATTTTCCTTTCTGAAGCAAACCTGCAGTGCTTCATATTAGTGAATAATTATACAGTGTATACACACACACACACACACACACACACACACACACACACACACACACACACACACACACACACACACACACACACACACACACACACACACACTCATACGTAAAACATGAAACCTGTTGAATGCTAACCTTATTTGAGCAGGAAGGCTCATGGGATTGAGGCACGGAGGGGGATTTCTACCACATGACATGCAGAACTTCAATGCCAGCTGACATTCAGTATGTCAGCCTAATTGCAGCATTGCCTGACATTCTTCTCCTTCTTTTTTTCCTGGAGAATCCACATGGGATCCTTTTGGGAGGAAACAGAGATACAGTGATATCCAAAGAAATATCGGCGCACGTTTTTGGCAATATATGTGACAATGCTCTGTGTCATCATGTCAGTATTTTTTCTTGCTGTGCAACACATTTCAAGACATATCCCAATATTAATCTTTCACATTTTGCACTCCTACATCCCTTTGCACTAGATCTTTCAGTATACTGTAGTTGGCATCACATACTATATATAAAACATAGATTATGGTGAGTTCACACTGCAAGGTTTTGCCCGCTGTGTGTGAACGGTTCAACAGCGCGAATGGCTCAGTGAGCGTCTCCAGATATCTGGCATGTATGATATCTGGTACTGTCGGCGACTGGAAATCATGCAGCGTGAAATGTGTTGCGACCAGCACTGAGAGCAAACGCCACAGGACAGGTGAGGTGAACGCGGGTGCTTGTTTGATTGTATAAACAAGTTATTATTTTTGTCTGTCTGTTTGATAGATACAGTAGATGGATAGATAGACCTTTATTGATCCTGTTGTGAAATTCAGGTGTCATAAATAGAGAGAGAGAGAGAGAGAGAGAGAGAGAGAGAGATTTCATGACCAGACAGATGTTTTCATGCCAGACGTCAGAAATGCGGAGATAGAATAGAATAGAAATAGCCTACTTTTTATTCATCCCGAGGGAAATTACAGTTGCTTATATCAAGTAAAACTATGACAGACAATAAGCAATAAATGTATGCTAAAAAATACATTAAAATGTACTGGAATAAAAACAATACAAAGTTGCACGTCAAATTGCGTGTATATCGCATCCTGCTGAAGTGTGACCCAATCAGAGTCGCCAATCAGTCAGGAAACCACAAGGCCTTAAGACAGCTGATTTCAAGAAAGAGAGTTGTGTAGTGTGAACCGTATCTTATGTCTATCTGATGACTTTGAAAGTTGTGCAGTGTGTAGGGCCATAAGAACACAAAACAAACACACTTGTGATAAGAATCCAGCAGCCTTTTTTTTAACACTTGTTTTAAATGAATAGAAATAGAAAATGAAACAAATCTTGCTTTTCATCGTGTTGCTTTCGTTCCTCATCCATCCAGTTAATTTTCATCAGGGCTTCTCTGATGCTGCAATGTTCCCAAACATGTCCACACCTCGGTTCAAAACTCCCAGCAGGCCAGCCGGCCAGACAGCCATGCCCCCAGTGTTTTTATTTAGTCACCCTAATAAGATGGCCGTGACAGCTGTCGACGCAATGCATTTCGGTTGGGCGTTGCCTTGCAGAGTATTACCGCATTGCCGCCGGAGCCCGAGGCATCTGGGGAGAACATAAGAACTTCATCTATCACGCACAGGCTCCTCCAGACCTTAGTAAATCACCAACGGGTCATTCATTCATAAAGTAAAGCTGCACTATAGGTAATATGCTGGAGGGGATGGATCAGCCCTCTTTCACCCTGCTCTTAATGACTCCTCTTGACTAGTCACTGCTATTGATTGGTCTTCTGGCTAGTGTGCGCACGTAGCCACACACACACACACACACACACACACACACACACACACACACACACACACACACACACACACACACACACACACACACACACACACACACACACACACACACACACACACACACACACACACACACACACACACACACGCACGCACGCACGCACACACAAAATGCATATGTGAGTGAAATCACATGCATGACACATCTCAGTGGAACGTCACTGCATCCATCCATCCATCCATAGATGCCCACTTACTAGCATGTTCCATGCAAATTGACATGGGCGCATTTTCCCAACACATGTATTAAAGGTACAGGGGAATAATAAATGCCACTGTTTTATTATTTGATTTAAACTTGTGGTTTATTCCCTGGCCTGAGTCTTTGTTGTGAATTATGGTCAGTGCATTACCATCAAACTTTATTGTAATGTAATGTTAACGGTTTTAGATGGGCAGCATGCCTCTTTGACAGCATTAGCCTCTGCTTTGCCTTTGCCATGATTCATGCCTAAGAAATTAAGAAAGCACTCTCACTGCCTTTCACACTCTCCCCTCTTGATGAAAAAGTCAAGGTTTGTCGGCGCAGATTGCAGAGGCACTAACTTATAATGTGGAATGTAAGGAAAAATGTCATATCTACATTTATGTGTGTGACCTCAGTCATGATCAAAAAGAAAGTGCTGCGAGCAAAGGAAAATTGAAAAGGCTAAATGAAAGTTATGATTAGAACTTTCCACCAAGAACAGAATGTTTCTTCCCATTCATCCCCAACACTAATGTATTTCTGGTGCCAAATTCTCCTTTCTGCTCTCTTTATATAATATTTTCCACCACTTTTATGATGCTGCATACTTTTCCTGCAAACTCCACATTCTTGTTTCCTATTCAGTGATCTCCTTCACCTTTTCATTTTCGCTCAATTCTGTACACTATTTTGTATTACCAGCCCTGTGTAATGCCAAAGTACAATTTCTTTACTCCCGGCATTTATTCCTCTCTCTCTCTCTCTCTCTCTCTCTCTCTTCCACTTCTCTTCTTCTTGACACCCTTGTTCTTCCTGTCTCTATCACTATCTCTCTCCTCTCCTCTCCTGTCATCTCGTCTTGTCTCGTCTTGTCTCATCTCATCTCGTCTCGTCTCATCTCCTCTCGTCTCCCCTCCAGCACTGGTTGACTGAGCTGGAGATCTTTGCCATGATCTTTGCGGCGGCAGTGCACGACTACGAGCACACGGGGACCACAAACAACTTCCACATACAGACGAGGTAATGGATCATAAAATAAAAAATGCATGCCACAGAGTTGCCTAATCAATGTGTTCATTCAGTTGTCTGGGGCAGCCAGCCACATTCACTTCCAGATAGCCTGCAGCATTCATAACAGTGGGGGTGGGTGGGGGGGTTAATAAATGAACTTCAAACTCAGCTCCTTCAAAACAAATAGTCATTTTGTTGATTTCTGAAAATGGGGGTAAATTATTGCACTGAAAGGAAGACGTTTGAGGACCTTGGGTGAAGCTACTGTTGGCATTAGCCACCATAACGTATCTTAGTTCAAGTTGTTAAAAAACATTTTGCATGTACAGTAAATAGAATAGACAAATATTTTACAATGCTAAGTAATGCATTTCTCAATATAACAGGTGTCAGAGCTGTTATCTTTCACTAGTACAAGACCACACCTCAACTGATGGTTTAACTGATTTATTGACAAGAGAATGGAATTGAGAATGTGTGGAAGGACCCACGACCAAGCACCTGGGTGACGAGGTCCTAAAGGTCCTGTATAGATGCAGAGGAGGCAGTGCCAATTCGGGAGAAGATGTCTGACTAAAGAAGAGAGTAGCTATGGGTGAAGTGGGTGTATCTCTTGGTTAAGTAAGTGACAATGGGTCGTTTGAGGACTTGGGATGGAGATGGGAGTTGAGTCAGAAGTGTAAGATGGGGGTAAGTACTAAGTAAGCCTTGAGGCCCATAGGGCAGGAGCCTATCTCCTGTTTCTGTAGCGTGAGGCAGCTTGATGTACAAGTAGGCTATACACACCCTGGACATGACACCAGTATGTTGCAGGGACTTAACCCCCAATCCAACCTTTGATGCTGAGTGCCAAGCAGGAAGTCACTGGGTCGCATTTTTCAGAGCCTGTGGTATGATCCGACCAGGGATCGAACACCGACTGCCAAGTCTCAGGGCAGACACTCTAACCACAAGGCCACTGAGCAAGTCAAGATGGGAGTGTCGGCCCTAAATGATCAGTTTGTTTGAGAGTGAAGTTGAAAGATCTGGAAGACTCATAGTTTACTGAGGTGAGTAGTAAACATGAACATGAGTGTAGCATCTACCATCAGGGTTTGGTAACCGGAATGTAGAGTAAGCAAACGTTGGAGGAGTGGGTCAGATCAGATGAGAAGTGAGCGATGTTTAGGATTAGATGGAATATTTGAAGGGTTGTATGCTTTTGATCAACGTGGTGACCTGAGAAGTTGGAGTTGCTGGACAAGGAATAATCAGGGAATTGGGATAGTAAGTTTGATTAAATACTGTATGCAATGAGGTGAACTTGTAGAGTGGATGTGCTGAGACCGGAATAGAGTGCATGAGGAAACTGTACAGGTTTAGGATGTCCGGCGAATGTTCGAGAATTTGCAAAGGGATCATGTTGGCCTGGGAGAGACGATGTCATTTCAGTGTATGAAGATGACCATTCATAGCCCCAAAAGGCTTGCTTAGATTGGCCACTACACGTCGGGAACCACTGTCCTTAATGGTAGGCCCTTAAGCCAGGTGAGGCTGCCATAGTGCCATACAGGTGTATTTATGCGAAGGTGATTATTAACTGGCAGTTTCATGGTGAGGATGGTCTTATCAACTTAATTTCTTGTTGATTTGAGGCTTTAAAACACCATTGTTACTGGTATGGTAACAGGAGAGAAAACAACTGAACAGGACCGTGAGAACAGCCGAAAAGATCATTGGTACCTCGCTGCCATCTCTGGCAGACATATACCAACAACGATGCATGAGGAGAGCGACTAACATCATCAAGGACACCACCCACCCTTCTCACAGTCTGATCTCCCTTCTGCCGTCTGGGAAACGATACAGGAGCATCAGTGCCAGGACAGAAAGGTTGCGAACAGTTTCTTTCCCCAGGCAGTCAGACTTTTGAACTCCAATCTCCCTAGTATATAGTATATGAACTTTGGGAGGTATGCATTCATATGCATTAAAATAGATGAGATCAACTCTATGGATGAAATTCATTCATTTTAAAAAAAATATCTGGGTATGCTTATTTTCATAACATGAATTCTTCTAGTTTTTAGGATTTAGATTACCTGTCTTGTTTTTTCTCAACAGGTCAGACACAGCTATTTTGTACAATGACCGGGCTGTGCTGGAGAGCCACCATGTCAGCGCAGCATACCGTCTGCTGCAGGACGATGACGAGATGAACATTCTCTGCAACCTCTCCAAGGATGACTGGAGGTGAGAGAGATAGAGAGAGAGAGAGGGGGTTGACAATAGGGTGACAGGCAGATAGGGAGAAGGAAAGAGAGGCAGAGAGAGAAAGAGCTCAGTAGGGAGAGATGACAATGAAATAACTGATTGAGTGTGAAGGGAGATAAATGGTGGGAGAGAAATAAACAGATAGAGAGAGAATATATAGATAAGCTATGTATAGAGAGAATGACAGAATGATGGAGTGGCAGAGTGAGATAAAGGCCAACTTCACATAGAGAACTAGATGAGCACCATCCTCCATTGAAAACCATTTAAACGCATCTCCTGTTGGCACAAAGTAATCATCCTGCTCTGGGCTGGTAAACAGAATCGAGTTCAGAAAATTGGAATTGCCTCCGTGCTCTGTCTCACTGCCTTCATGGTCTGATAACTTTGCATCGAGTGGAACTGTTAAAAGCGTGATAATACATGAAAGGAGACAGCTGCTCTCCAACCCATCAATCATTATGCAAGTCTGACATTGACTCACTGTATTTCCATTGAACACATCATCAGTGTTAAGTACAATTTTGAGGTACCTTTACTTTACTGGAGTATTTATTTCCAATTGTCTATACTTTTACTTCTACTCCACTACATCTCAGAGGCAAATATTGTACTTTTACCCCACTACAATTATTTGAAAACGTTCGTTACTAGTTACTTTTCAGATATAAATTATTACATTATAAAACATACATTAACCACTTAAACCCTATTTTATACATAGGCTATTTGAAAGTACCGGAGTTCCGTCTATTACTTGTAATGGAGTACTTCTATATTGCAGTATTGATACTTTTACTTAAGTAAAAAATGTGAGTACTTTTTCCACCAGTGCACATCATCAATCATAATGTCCTTTTTCCTCTGTCTTGTCCAGAGAGCTGCGTGCGCTGGTGGTGGAGATGGTGCTGGCCACAGACATGTCCTGCCACTTCCAGCAGGTGAAAGCCATGAAGAACTATCTGCAGCAGCCAGAGGGGTCAGTTTGCTATCCCTATAAGCCACTATTTATGGTCTATTAGCCCTATTAACCCTAGCTGCCCTTCCGTTTACACCTCAATTAACACACATGCCCACTGTTTACAGTTCAGTTAGCAAGATCCCTGCAAGATGTGTTTGAGAGCAACATAATTATGGAAATGTAATCACAATTGAAACAAGGGGCAATTCATGCTTGAGCTAAACAAATGAGAACCATAATCTTAGTTTTGTTAGACATAAAATAATAGAGGTATTTGATGCTTTTCAGTGATGGCACTTGGGGAATTTGGTTAAATAATAGCACATTTAGTCACAAATTACAGATGAAATAATACAATTGTTAACAAAAACACAATCAGTACAAGACAGCATTATAAACGAAGCATTAGGGACGATCAGAGCATCAATGAACCAAAAGCTACTCTGTTAAAATTGTTTCTGACAAGTTATTTAAAAGATGAAACAGCTTTTTTGCTACATTAATATCCTATCTATCCTACTCTTCCCTCTCAGTGTTGAATGAACACTTTAACTGTGTATGCAGAACTCAGAATCACTATATTGTCAGTATAGAACAAATAATTTGCAAGACATAGACAATTGAAATGAACATCAACAGAACAGAACGGTAATGGGTATGGTCTGGCACAGCACACACCTGCATAAGAAAATGCTGACTCCTTTGTGTGGGGACACAACCAGGCTGGTTTAAGCCTAGTTAGAAGACTAAAGTTAGTAGTAAGTCTCACCTGTGCCTATTTAAGCTTTATTAACCACTTAAAACCTAATTAGTGTAAATGTATTAAAGAATTACATTTTCCCATTGACATGAATGGAAAAAGGCGACAGTTCCCATTCAATAATTTTTCTCTCGGAAACCGTAAGGGCTGCACCACACTAGGTAGAGAGGTTCACAGTCCAGTGGCCTATGCAGGAGAAAAAAATAATCAAAATGTATTTTTCTCTAGATTTCTTGCATCGGGCGCACCTTTCTAGTGTATACTTTGATGTACGACGAGTAGCAAGAATAGCCATATTGAAAATAGGGACGCCAGTTTGAAAGTGCTTAGATGATGCTATAGTTATGACAGCATTTGCTGCTCCGCTGTACAGGATTGTCATTCTTCCTTCATTCCTCGTCAAGTAATGTCCTCTCCTTAGGGTCTCAACTCTGATTCCATACACTTTGACTGCAGCAAACTCAGAAATGACTGGCAGTTAGATTCACATGTAGATGCTCAGCAAGAATTGCTGAATTGAAGTGTATGGGGATTTATTTTTTTTCTCTCTTGTTTTTTTGCTGAGTGAACCATCAATCACAATATCACATGACACGAAAATGATGAATTGTGCCTGCTGACATTGCAGGGAAGCAGGCAAGACTAGCCTAAAGGCCACTTATTCACCTTCAACGTGCTGTCATTTTGTTCAGCGTGACAGTGCATCACCACCTGTCCTTCCAGTTTCCTCCGAGAGCAATAATTTTAGCTAAAAGCCACATTCTGAGGGTACACAATACACATACAGTATGTGAGAATGATCACCATTATTTGGTTTATATTACGTTGCTGTCGGCAGAAACCTCCTACAGTATATCCATATTTAAACTTTTGTTGTTTTGGTAAATGAATGCCCTACTTCGCCATATAAGAGTGTCACAGAAAAGTTGTGAAAATAGCAGATCTACAAGCTCACACCGCATTGTGTGCTTGTAGATTATTATTTTTTTAAATAATAATAAAAAAGGTAAAAGAACGGTTTTGGAGATACAAGATTTCCACCCGACAGCAACGAAGGTGAAGGCCTAAATAAGACTTTGCCATAGAAGCAGCAGCTTGCCCCAGTCGATTTATTGACATGACAGGCAATGGAAGAGACAAAGCAAGGTTACATGCACTTTACTTATACAGTGGTGGAAAGTAACCAAGTACATTTACTCAAGTACTGTACTGATGTACTGTACAATTCTGAGGCACTTTTCACTTTTTAAGTAATACTTGGAACATTTCCATTTTTCAATACTTTATACTTCTACATCACTATGTCGGAGGCAAATATTGTACTTTTTACTCCACTACAATCATTTCAAAATTACGAGTTACTTTGGAGAGTTAAATTATTATATTACAGAACATACATTAACCACTTAAGCCCTATTTTAGTATAGGCTAATCGAAAATAGCCAATTTACACACTTACACACACTGTAGATAGGCTATTCCCCCCCCCCCCCCCCAAGTACTTTTTACTTTGCAATTGTATATTTTGATCAAAAAATCCAAACAAAATTGAAAAAAAGGTATTTATTAAATATAGTATATAACATAATTAAATATTCAAATATTTTTTGACACAGAATCAAATGTTGATCATGATTCCCGGCTTGGTTCCAGGCTTAAAATAATTTATAAATATTTTCTGAAATCTCTATGGGAGAACTTTATGGGTTTTCTATCTGTGGCACCACAAAATGGCTGCCACTGCTATGCGCTTTTGCTATTTTTACCTCTGTCTGAGTACTTCTTCCACCACTGGTCTTATCATTTTACACTGAGTAGACTGCTGAGTAAAATGTAATCATGCACCTCGTACACACACACAACCACGCACGCGCACACACACACACACACACACACACACACACACACACACACACACACACAAACGGAGAGCAATAAGCAAATTAATGCAGAGTCAGCATAACGCTGGGATACTGAATGCATTGTGAGTCAGTTTGCTGCAGGCTGGCTTGGGTTGCGCTTTAAGAGCTAATTTGTCACAAATGGAAATTTTGCAAAATTAGAGCTACACGATCTCACCTCTGTTTGACCTCCTACATGTGGGAGCTTGTGTGTGGTGTACTTATTTGTGGTTATAGTATGTTTAAGTGTGCTTTCATATGCACATACAAATGTGTGTGTGTGTGTGTGTGTGTGTGTGTGTGTGTGTGTGTGTGTGTGTGTGTGTGTGTGTGTGTGTGTGTGTGTGTGTGTGTGTGTGTGTGTGTGTGTGTGTGTGTGTGTGTGTGTGTGTGTGGTGTACATCAAACGTGCTTTGCAGAACAACAAAGGACATAAATACAGAAACATTGTTTTGGAGCATAGAGTGCTTTGAACTCACTTACACCCACAGGGTTCGGTGTTTCACTTTGTATTCATGTCCACGGTTGTACCGTAAGGCACCTTAGCACTTCTATGAATACACACAATTCAAACGCGCTGTGTGATGCATGTCTGCACCAATTCATCTGAGCAGCACAGTGAATAACATTATGGGGCACTTCATCATTTCGATCTTGTGTTGATTTGATTCCTCCTTTCTCTCTCTCTCCTGTAGCATTGACAAGCCCTCTCTCCCTCTCCTGTAGCATTGACAAGCCCTCTCTCTCTCTCCTGTAGAATTGACAAGCCCAAGGCCCTGTCGCTGCTCCTCCACACTGCAGACATTAGTCACCCAGCCAAGAACTGGGACATCCACCACCGCTGGACCACCTCCCTGCTGGAGGAGTTCTTCAGACAGGTGTGTGGATATATACAGTACGTGGTAGATGGGTGGGTGGGTGCCGGTGTAATAACATCCCTGTAAGTTAACACTCTAATCCTATATTAAAATTGGCTAATGGGAGGGCCGGCGGGCAGGCGATCTCTGAGGTCACTCTGACACAGCCATAATCATATTTCAGACAGACAGCTCCTGGATTGAATAAAATATTTATTGAGCATACATATATAGAGCATAAATATTTAAGCATATTTGGCGTCACGGCTCTGTCTCATTTCATTCATTCCCTGTAAGCATGAATTATAATAAATTATTTGCCAACTAGATTTCACAGGGAATGGAATGAAATAGACCCCCACAAGGGAATCATAGAAACAGAGCCCACAGGTGGATGCTGGGGTGGTGGTGGGAGCACGACAAACTTCATAGAGCAGAGCACAAAGCAGCAGCAGAGCAGCAGCATAGCAGTGAGCAGTGAGCAGGGAGGTTTTAAATAGCCCGCCCATTCAGATGGAGAGAGCATGTGACTGATCAGCTGATCAGGTGCTCTTTTGAGTTGTCTGCCTGAACTAGCTCTGCAGGCTTCACGTCATAAGGAGTTCCCAATGCAGCCACGCCCAAATATGGAGTGTGTTGGCTAACCTCAATGTGTCGTCATGGCATCAGCCACAAACAAATACGTCAGCTCAAACCTCTAGTTTAACACAAGTCAATACATTACACTTTTATTTTTTTACAATTTTTTTATTGTTTTGTTTTGTTTTTGATTGATTGAAAACTTTATTAACCCGACCTGCGGCCAGTCGAACCAATCAGCGGCAGCTATGGGAGGGATCTTGGCAAGATCGGGTGTGACGGCATCGAGAAGCGCCTATTGCATTGTAGTTCTTTCACTATTCATCATGGCCGCTACCACGAACAACAGCACTACAAGTTGCGCAGCTACTATACGTCTGATGATTGATACTTTACTTTTACTTACGTAAAAAATGTGAGTACTTCTTCCACCACTGAGCTTGACACAGTTCAAACAGATGGATCCATCTGAGGTGTAAGTGGATCCTCTGAAAAGAGATATGGCACACATCCCATGGGTACACTTAACTTGCACAGCTGCACTCACCTGTGTGTGTGTGTGTGTGTGTGTGTGTGTGTGTGTGTGTGTGTGTGTGTGTGTGTGTGTGTGTGTGTGTGTGTGTGTGTGTGTGTGTGTGTGTGTGTGTGTGTGTGTGTGTGTGTGTGTGTGTGTGTGTGTGTGCGCGCGCGTGTGTGTGTGTGCGTGTGTGTGTGTGTGTGTGTGTGTGTGTGTGTGCGCGCGCACGCGTGTGTGGTCGGGGGCTTATCCCTCTGAGGTTATCATAGCTTGGCATCAGACAGTCATGACATTTAGACTCTTAAAGTGCCATAGGTGTGCTTTTTTCCCAGCCAGCTGCAAAGTCAGGGGTTTAAAGCAAGGTTTGACTTATCTTGTCACAGAAGCAGTGCTGTTTTGAATGCACAGCACTGGTGCCTGTTGGGGGGGAACAAAAGCTATTAAATGGCTTTTCTCAGTATGGGAGTCAGATATTGGTCACATACCGAGAACAAAATTGCCTGCTGAATGAAAGACCAAAAGCTATCGCAACTTTGGTTTGAGATCTGTAGTGGTGTGGACATAGTGGCATAGGACCAGAAAAACAACACTGCGACAACAGGCCGACTGAAATGGAAATTTGAAACGGCCAAGTCGACGATTGGGCATCTTCGGTGGTGTCAAATTCACAGACTACACGTGCATGTGTGCGCACGCACGCAGGTGTGCAAGTGTGTGTGGGCAAACGTATGCTCAGGCTTGTCTGCATGTGTACATGCCTGCTCGTGTGACTGTGCATTCAATGTACATGACATGTTTTATATGCAGGAACCAAAGATGGTTTTGGAGGACTCAAACTCTTCCTGAGAGTGCTAAAAATTAACGTTATATTATAAATGATGGTGTTTTTTTTTCAGGGGGACAAAGAGTCAGAGCTTGGGCTGCCCTTCTCACCACTCTGTGACCGCAAGTCCACCATGGTAGCACAGTCCCAGATAGGTAACACACACACACACACACACACACACACACACACACACACACACACACACACACACACACACACACACACACACACACACACATAGAAATCTGATCTTCAGAAGTGGTCCTGACCAGGAATTTGTACAATATTGGTTAGAACATTGCAAGGTAGGTACTGTTCTAATTCCTATCTGCTAAAACGTCCATCTCTGACAGTTTGTATATTTTGAACGTCTGTGTAACCAGGTTTCATTGACTTCATTGTGGTGCCCACCTTTACCGTGCTCACCGACATGACGGAGCGCATCGTCACGCCTCTCATCGACGAGGCCTCCCATCCGGGCGTCTCCGGCTTCCGGCGCTCAAGGTGAGAGTTGTCTCTTTTCACATTAACTGTTTGTGACGGCACAGTCACTGGTTTATGTCTATTATTGACTCACTGGAGAAATATGGCTGGGGGATTGTGAATGGCAAAGACATATTATCTGCATTTAATGCCAAGCCCTCTTGAGACAGGTACTGTAAATGACACAGCGTAAATAAAACCAACTTTCTATCTGTATGCTGTGATGATATGGTGGAACATCAGAGCTATGAAGTAATGAGATAATTTAGTGTGGTTGAAAATGAAAACAGTAGATGAGGTGGTCCGTTCCATGATGTATTTCTCCACTCTAGGTTTCATCCCAGAGAGCCACACACCTTGAAATTGACATCTTGCAGAGATTGACATCTTGCAGAGATTATTTTGTGCCTCCATTTCACCATTACAACCTGTGAAAAGAGTTCAGCACCGTATCAGCATACAGAACAGCATTTATGACACAGAAGGAAATACGTTTTTTCCGCAGCTTAACCACGTAACACCTATTTCATACTGCTTCGTACGACAGTGTCGCACAACAAAAATAGACTATCTTCAAGCACAAATGTGTTGCGATGTGAAATGATTTGAGCTTGGAGATCGTCTTTTTACCATTTCAAAAGGCTGTTGTTCTGTGTCAGGATGTGAAGTTCTCAGACCTCCCAGACATGACTAAGTTGAACATTTGTCTGCAAATAATGACCATGAAGGTTGAAAGGCAAAATTGTTATCTACAGTAGAGTACTATGATGAACTATAATCATTATTTTTGACTCATGATGCAAAACAAAAGAAAATGGTGTGTTTTCTCATTACATGAGAGGGTACACTGCTGTTCTAGGAGACGCTTCATCTCCCACTGCACCTGCACATTAATAACCACTTTCTCACACTGTGTGACAGGAAGCATGAACATTAGTCAGCATGCCTCCAGTTGGGGAAAACCGACTGGAAATATTATACAGCATTTCTGCACTCTTTCTGCATTACACACCTGGATGCTTGTGGGTTTATCTTGGCCTCTGTGGTGTTTATAGCTGCCCCTAATCTCATTGGCTCCGCTTCCTCTGACTGTAATGCCTCTCCTATTTCACTGTGTGTTGTCTATAGTAGTAGTATAGTCCCTCACTCACTCACACCTCTCTCTCTCTCTCTCTCTCTCTCTCTCTCTCTCTCTCTCTCTCTCTCTCTCCCTCCCTCCCTCTCTCCCGCCTCTGTTGTTTTTTGCTTTTTTTTTAATGTACAGTTGGTTTGTGGTTCATTCTCTTTTTAGGGATGAAAAAAGAATACACCACTTTTACTTCAATTTGTGCACAGAATTCTAAGCGGGAATTCCGTTGCTGCTCTTTCATCTCCAGCTTATTTGGTTACCTAACATGCCACTGACTCTTTGATGCTCTTTCTCTGTCTAAACCAACAAAATGCTATGTTCAACACCGTTTCCTCCTACCTGAACAGCTCAGAGGAGATTAAAGTAGCAATTTTAATTTGTCATGATTTGTCCCCCTATACTGCTCATTGTTTTTGCACGTTTGTATTTTTGCAACTGCATTTTGCAGCGTAAGTTTTGACAGCAATTTTGATTTAGTTTCATAGTCTTTTGAATAAAATGTCATTTAATTTTAGTCATATTTTAGTCATCTGGAAAGTTTTAGTTTTAGTCTAGTTTTAGTCGACTAAATATCATAAGATTTTAGTCAACTAAATCTACAGTTGATTTTGTCGACAAAAATGTGTTTTGTATCAGTCGTAATGACTGATTTTACACTTGGTTGCATGCTGAAAATAACTGATCTACAAGCTCACAATGCGTCTCACCGCGACACATTATGAACTTGTAGATCTGCTATTTTTACAGCGCAACATCCGAGCGCAACCAAACATAAAATGACTTGACTTTTTGTTCTACTGGCAAAATTGTCTTAGTTTTAACAAAATTAACACTGCTGCATTGGTCTTGTTGTCCTCTGTCCCCCCCGCCCGTCCGATCCCCTCCAGCCTGAGCAGTATTATCTCAGAGGACGCCAAGCAGGGGAGTGTCAAGAGCACAAGGTCGGACGGCACTCCGTCGGGCCTGCTGACGGTGGACCTGAACAACTTTAAGTCACTGTGGAACGAGGAGGTCTCCCAGAATAGGGACAGGTGGAAGACCCAAGCAACTACAGGTGAAGTACAGTACATGCTACAAACTAGGTAGGCTGCTGTTGTGGTTGTAGGATGCAGTCTTAGTGCTGATGAAAGTGGAAGGGGAGTTAGGATTTTACAGCTTCACCCAGCTGATGGCTGCTCAGATGAGCACACGGGGGGAGCTGTCAGGGGGTTAAGTGTCTTGCTCAGGGATACTTCACCAAGTAGACAGGGCGGACCGAGTGACCTTCCAATTTCTAGACGGCCTTTCTACCCACTCAGCTACAGCCGCACAACAGACAATGATGGTAATATATTGTGATGAGGTATTGTGGGTTGCACAAGAGATATTTGGCAATCTGGCTATATGGAAATCTACCAGAAATAGATGGCCCAGAGCTCCTAGCGATTCAATACACTTAATTACTTACTGTTGATTTTGTCTGAGGAGGATTTTGGCCTCTGTCAGAGCGTGATGTAAATGGCTCGGGGAGCAGATCAATAAACCCATTTAATACAGCTAGTCATTGATCACGCATGAAAAAGTAAACATCTTTGTCCTGATAGAAAATATCACAATTAAAATGCAGCAGTGTAATGATGAATGGCATGCATATACAGACACAATTATGCACAGTCACACACATGCACACACACACACACACACACACACGCACTCTCGCACACGCGCACACAAGCACACATGCATCACACACACACACACACACACACACACACACACACACACACACACACACACACACACACACACACACACATCTAACTCGGGCCGTGTTTGTACCTCAGAGGCAGAGGAAAGAGCTAAAAGGGAAGAAGAGGAGCTGGACCAGGAGGAGGAAGAAGGTACGGAGCCCCAGGAGGTCCCAACTGAATCAGAAAAGCCTGACGCAAAGGAGGATAAAGCGCAGCTAGAGGAGCCCGAGTCAGGGGAGGTCAGCAGCCCACCAGATGGCCACGCAAGGCAAGCAGAGGAGGTGGCACAGCCCGGGAGCGCCACACACAAGAATCAGCCTCTACAGAATGGTATATAGCACATCAATGTTTCTATGTTGTTATTTTGTAAAGGGAATAAAAGGACAGAGAAAATGCACATAATGCTTAAAGCTTGTTGTGATATAAATGATGTACTTTTGTGTATGGCAGGTGCATAGGACACCACCCTGTGTCAACAACAAAGAACTCCCACACATTGTCATATTCACTTGCAATTTTTTTTTTTTTTTTCTTAATTTAAATTTAGAGTAGGCAATTATTTTTACCCCCTTTTTCTCCCCAATTTAGTCGTTATGCCAAATAATTCCTCCCCACACACAGTTCTGTGTGTTCACTGCTGTTGTATCCAGTGGTGTGTTCTAGGTTTTTTTTGGACGACATACTATAAATATTCCCTCCCACACGTAGTCAAATAAAATAAAATAAAAATTCTAACTTTGTGCCGCAATCCGAGTCTTGTACATCTGCAAGGTTTACCTAAACAAAATAATAATCATACTATAATTCTAGTAACCTCTGTAGTGGTGGTGAGTACGTGAGTGAAGATACCCGGTTCTCCTCACTGGCTAGACCAATTGCTCTGATTTTGCACACAGCCATTGACCATTACCATCTGAACGCAACTGTGAAGCCCGTTTTTCAATTTCATCAAATCTCAGCTTCTTATTAGCGTTTTTGTGTCAAACACTGTCGCCATGGTTACGGGGCTGCCCAGCTATGGGACGAACTGCCTCCCGGGTTGCCAGATCATGTGCGCATATCCCCCCACGGATGCGCTGCGCCGACCGGGTATGGTCTAGTAATAATAATTTACACAACACTGATGATAGTGCTGTCAAATGAATCTTTGGAGCCATCAAAGCTGCATGCATCACTTGGAGGCAAACCATTGGCACTTGAAAAGAAAAAAACCTGTGCAATACTTACAAGCTAGTCTCAAATCTCTCAACGGTCGGGTCAACAGACATTGATTAGAGTTAGCTCAATACGCTATGGTGAGCTAGCTGTGAAAGCCTCTCATCAAGTTGCATGGAAGGCTTTCTCAAAAAAAGAAAAGACAAGTTGAATTTCATGCAGCTTCGCCTCTCTCTCAGCTAAGGGGTCCTTGGCCTGAAAAACTTTGAAGACCCCTGCTTTAGACAATTTCTAAACCGTTTATCCTAAGGCTTAAGATAGTATGGTTTTTCAAAATTGCTAATCAAAACGTACCAAATCTTCAAAATACATTCACATCACATGCAATGTTTGTGCCTTGGCAAAAATGGGGGGAAAACCCTTCTGTGTGTTGGATCCAGCCCATTCAGACCTGAGGCCGACTTTACAAATGCCTTGTAAATCAGTAGTTCTCAAACGTTCTCGTGTCAAGGACCCCCAAAATGATATGTTTGGCCGAAGACCCCCATCTGAAAATATTGGTCTGACAACCATGGAATAATTTTTGTAATAATAATAATACTGCTTATAGGCCTGCTCATACATGGATTAGGATACTTCCTGTTTACAGGGTCTTTAAGCCATTTTTGGGTTGCCTTAGGCCTCTCTCTCTCTCTCTCTCTCTCTCTCTCTCTCTCTCTCTCTCTCTCTCTCTCTCTCTCTCTCTCTCTCTCTGCGACTATATATATTTTTTTTTTTAAATTAAATAGCAGATGTACAAGCTCGCAGCGCGGCCCACTTTAACCATTATTTTATACCTTAGGTATTCAAAAATAGCAGATATACAAGCTCATATCGCGTCACTTCGTGCCGCGCTATGAACTTGTAGATCTGCTAGTTTTGAAAAATCTTGAAAATGTGTGCAAATCTTTGAATATATATATATTTTTTTAAGCAAACATTTGTAGCTAAAATCTTTGCTTCTGGGGGTCCCTGGAACAACATATTTTGAGATGCGGGGCCGCAGCCAAATACATATCATTTGGGGGGTCCTTGACATGAAAAAGTTTGAGCCCCACTGATATAGCAACAGAAGTTTTCCAGAAAACTGTTAGGATTTAGAAGACATTTATAGAATCGGCCTCAGGTCTTAATGGGATAATAGCGCTCAGACGATGATGTACTCATTGTGACTGGTACAGTATGTTACCACAGGACAATTCAATTGTACCAGACTGTCCCTAGTAAATTGGTTTCAATCATAGACATTCCACCCCCACGCAGAGAAAAACAAGATATGACACAGTCATATTATACCAGGTTGCGGCGGTTGAAAGTGTTTATGTGGCCTATAGTTACTTCTTTTGGGCTTAGACCTGGTTGTTTATTTCTCTCACTAAACATGGCAACGTTGAAAGGTCAAAAGGAACAGCGCCACAGTTCATAGAGATAAATACAGTGGCCGAACACAGTATTGCGGGTCGTCTTTAGATCCCATATTCTGAGAGGACATTGAGCCCTCATTGGCTTAAGGACCAGCCAATGAGGAAAAAGTGATGCAAAAGTCAGGACTAGCGAGTGTAGATGTAGACCAGGTTTTGCAACCTGGTAAAAACTCTCTTAGGGTTGAAGAAAGGGCTGTATGGTGGAAGGCGAACATTTATGAATCACTGGTTGATGTTTGAACCTAAAAGGCGTAACTGGACACCACAGTGAAAGCTGTCCCAAACCATGACATACTGTATGCAGGATGCCTGATGATGATGATCCTGCTGAATGTCAAACAAAACAAAATAAATCCCGAAAATACTATAAAATCTCCTTCTTCCTCTGCCTCTGAGATTGTTTGCATCAATTGTTGGTATCAACATTCAACACACTTGTGTCACCTGTGCACTCTGAACGGGCTTACACTGTATTCTGTCCAACTGGTTTGATCAATTCTATTTGGAGTTGTGTTTAAAGGTTTACAACTGTTTTGTAGTTGTAATTAACTTTTGGCATGCGTGTTTACCATTTTGCATCACAGTGTGGAACGTGTTTAATTAGTGGGAATGTGTTTAGAGTTTTGTAAAAAATAAAAAGTGAATGAGTGGATGACATTTGCAAATTGACTAATACCTGAACAGTGTTTAAGGTTTAGCCAAAAGAGGGATTGATTCAACAAAATGAGTTCATAGGCCACTAAGCATTTGGTTCAGAGAATGGGTTTTAGTGTTTTAGTAATTATGAAAAACTGTAATAAAAGCTATGTGATATCCACAGTGTAATGCATTTTAAAGTCATGCCAGCATATTGAAATCCCAAACATGGGTCTTATGATAATGATTTGAACAAGTACTTACTACTTAATACAAATCATTATAGCACAGGGTAACCCACACACTATCACACAATGAGGACGAGGGGGACAATCTGATAGACGAATGGTTAGGGTGCACAAGGGCTCTAATGCCTGGCAGCGAGTCCCCCGTTCAATTCCCAGCCAGCCTGACCATTTGCTGCATGTCTCTCTCCGCATTTCCCTCCTCTCTACAGGCTCGGGCGAAAAAAAAGGATTTTCTTATCGAAGTATAAATACAGAAGTGCAGAGTCAGAGTTGTTTTAGTCAAGTGCTTGGCTGATGTTTAACAGGAACTGGAATCCGCTGATCTTCATTTTAAAGTGTGACACTTTTCCTGTGTCTCTTTCCAGGAGAAGTGTCGGAGGGCGGAGAATCTCATAGTGAACAGAATAAAGACACAGCACTCGACGGTTAGTAAAACATCCTGTTGCTTTCCACCGTATGAGCACTTCCAACCCTGCAACCGTATTTTGGGCATGCCATCGTAGTTTTGAAAGATTTTCAAAATTCAAAAATAGCTCAAATAATTAAATTGAATGCAAAAGCTTTAAGCTGATTTGAACCCAGGTTCCATTTGATGTACAAACAATACCTGTCAACCAGTAGTGGTTCTACCAACACATACAGTGTCAATAGAAGAGCAGGGAGGCCACCTCCACCTGTAGTTGTATTTTAACCCACTCTACCATATAGATGACGTTTTATTGACTGGACAGCAAGGACAGCAGATTTAAGTGGTTAAACGACACTGTGTACAATGTCAGCACCAATCGTTGTTTGTCCCCTTTGCCATGTGTTGGACGGATTGTGGGGAACCTGGGTGTTTGTAGTAGTTCATGTTTCCTGTCAGCGACAAAAGAACATGTCTCCTTTGATTTTCCACAGCAGAAGCAAAAGGCTAATCTGTTGTGTCACTGCTGCAATCCAAACTGATGGGAGGACCCCAGGCTACTGAGACCTACCTTTACTTGGGAAAGTGGCTCCCTCTACTGGACACTGAAAACACTCACGCCACCAAACACACTTTCTCTTTCTTTCTTTCTTTCTTTCTTTCTTTCTTTCTTTCTTTCTTTCTTTCTTTCTTTCTTTCTTTCTTTCTTTCTTTCTTTCACTGTGCCGACTCCTACGTAGTCGTTGTTTTTATTTTCACGCTCTTGTATGCAGATGTTTTGGATCGCTTCTCCATCCATGTAGGCTACACTATTAGTCTTCCTGCCAGTTGGTGAGCAGCATATGGCAGACAAGTGAAGGTTGCACATATATTCTATGACGACAGGGGTGATGATGGAAATTATGAAAGTAATTAGACTTTTTTTTAAAATACTTTTTAGATTTAATTTATGTTCTGTTCCTTTCTGATCCGCATAAATCGGTCTTTACGGGTCAATTTTTACACTCTCAGAGTTCAGTTAACACTGAGGATGTTACTGTGTGTAGAGCCCTGGTTACAATCAGTCCTCCCTATTTTTGTCCTTGGTACTCTTCCCTGGGAGAGGCTCCCCTGCCGTGGCCTCCACTAAAACATGTCTGTATCACAACGTTTTGTTTTGCCTGGCCTTTTCTCTACCAACGTTAACTTCCTTACTACAGTAACTCAGCCATTGTACATTCAGCTACTTTTTTTTCAGGAATTTATATTGTTATGTTTGTTTGTTTTGTAATGTCAAGTTGCATATCTGTGGATTTGAAAGGAAACAAATATTGCAAATACACAATCCACTGTCATATATTTTGGCTGAACAGTAAGATATTGACGTCAAATGTACAAAACTGTGGCTCAGCCATTTCTTTTTTTTCTCCAGCATTTCAAAAACATATCACAAAAAAAGTGCTTCAAAGCTGTTTTCCCCCCCTTGTAAGGATCTTTTCAGTTTACTA
>NC_139942.1:42061569-42161569 GCF_963454915.1 Gymnoscopelus microlampas | reverse complement strand
TAAATAATATGTTAAATTGACACATCTATTACTGTAGCACTCATATCAAAGGTTCAGATTATACATTTCTGAGTGAAAACGTTGCCCATCTGGCAGATTGCGTTTACACAGCAATTGGAATTGGAGGCTAAAGGTTATGGATTTTAGACACCTACATCTACACCCAGGTTAGTTATCTTCTTAAAGCAAAAAGAAAGTTATCTTCTGAAAGAAAAGTTTAAATTTGTGTATTATCTTCATAAACGTTTTACACAAATATAAGGTGCATTATAAATAAAATCAGAGAGAGAGAGAGAGAGAGCAAAAACCCTTGAATAGTTGAACCAACCTGCTTCAATTTGTGTCCAATGTAAAATGAGTAATGTGCATGCAACTATTTAAAAGATATTGTACTGCCTTTCTTCATTCAGGAAGCACAATTGAAATATTGATATAGATATTTGATGTAAATGTAAAAAGCTATGACAGTGGCAGCTACACCTGTTGTAGCTGCCACTGTCATATCATATTACTGTCCTGTTAGACATTTTGACTGCTGTCTAGAGGACATGATTTTAACATTCAACAATGCAATCAAACTGAATGTGCACATGCAACAAAATAGCCTCACTAGTAATGATCTGGCCTCGGAAGACAAAGCAAATAACATCTCTTATTAAGAAGTCACCTATAACAATAGTGTCATTTGCATTGTTGAGAACATTGATTCTGTCAGATTAGCTAAAATACCTACTGCTTTGTAAAATATCAGGAATGTAACTAACATCGTGGCATTCAGGGAACAACGGCTGTAGACTCAAAGTGAACCACTAGGTGTCTCTATTCCACTTAGAATAATCCCCCTGCCAATACAAATACCTCGAGCTTCAGTGGGCCCCGGGCCCTAAAAACGACAAAACCAACCCGCCCCATATATACCATGATATTTTTCCCAAGGTAGTCATTGTATACCATCCTATCAGCCACATAGGCAAATCCACAAACATTAGACACAGTGCACATATTTATCACCAGCCACATGCATATTCATAGAGGGACTGATGGAACTCATAGAGCGATGTGTATAGCTTCTCAACACAGTGCTGAGTACCGTAGCAGAAGGCGAATGTTAATTCAATTATACGGCAGCTGTTACATGGCGCCCATGGCCACTGTGTTTGTGCAAGAACAGAAATCTTGTATTAGGTCCCTCGCTATAAAAAAGCCCGTTGCTAGGCGTGAGAACGGGGACCGCCTGCAACCAAATGCCGTAAACAGTATTTCAAAGAGCTTTTAATGTTCATTTCCGCCTCGTTTGAGAAATTTGGTGAGGGTGTTAATATTTGTGTTGTTGTTTTGGTTGCTGTTAATGTACCGCGCCTCTCTATATAGATGTTTTTATCATAGCCAACCTGCATGGTAGTAAAAAATGCACAAACGAGTGCTTTTCTGGTATTCATTCTAGTCACGGCTGGTGTTTCCTGCTGTTGTCGTTCCTTTGGGCAAACAAAGGGGTGAAGTGGGGTGGGATGGGGTTGGCGGCAGTGGATCAGTGGTTGCCTCACAATAATAAGGTCCTGTCCTGGGTTCGAACACTCCGGAGCCTTTCTTTGTTTGACATGTTCTCCCCATGTTGAAGTGGGTTTCCCCTGGGTTCACCATACACCAAAAGAACATGAATAATCCTGCCAGTGACTGGAGGCACTCTAGAAACTGGCCAAATAGAGCTGGAGCTGGTCCCCGGTCACTGCTCCCTACCCACTACTGCCCACTTGCCCACTTCCCACTTACGATGGGTCAAATGCAGAGGACGAATTTCCCCCACTGGGATCAATAAAGTCCAACTTCAAAAGCCTCTGTATGCCACCGTATATGAACACATGTTTGTGTCCAAGTGTGGGCTTGGTGTCGGCCTACAAAAGCGTGCACAGAGTAGGCAGCGTAGGCTAAAATGTATAGCACATATTGCGAACAAGCGTGTGCATGTGCATGAGGCCCCGTCTCTCACCAGCCCAACAGTTTGTTGTATGTATGCCCTATGTATATGTTCTTTCTGTACTTACTGAGGTATTTCTTGCCCTCCTCTCCTCCTGGTTCAGTTCCAGGCAGAGTTCCAACAGGAGGATGGAGACGGAGAGGAGGGGAGGGGTGTGGAAGTGTCTGACCTGTCCCTTAATTTACCTGTCGGCTCACGAGCCTGAAGCTCTGTGATTAAAATCACAGGGCCAATGGCTGGAACTGCTGCTCTGATGTTAGCCGGGCCTGCTAATTAGTTCGCTTTGCCTTCATCAGAAGAAATCCTGCCACACCTGCACGTGTGCACACACATTTATGGATACACATACTCACATATACACACACACACATACTGTACACACAGTCACGCATGTGCAGATACGTGCGTGTGCGCGTGTGTGTGTGTGCGCGCGCACACACACACACACACACACACACACACACACACACACACACACACACACACACACACACACACACACACACACACACACACACGCATAGCTTCTATTAATTGATGTCCTCTATGTACGGCTTTTGTTAGTTACTATCTTCTGTACTGTTCCCCAAATGCATTAACATGATATAAAATCCTATCCTTTTGATCTGATGCTTCCCATTTTCAGTACAAACACACTCTCCAGGATGGTTTAAACCCTGTAGGAATCTAATCTCTCGCCTCTAACCTACGTACGTACTCTCCTCAACCCATTCAATTCAACCCATTCAGTAACCAGCTCCGTTCAACATGTAAAGCAGACATTACATATCAAGCCATATTAGCCATATTATAGAATGGATCAAGCTTCCATTCTCCTTTGCAAAGCACACAGAGCTCCGTTTAGAGTGACTGATCGAGAGCCCAGAATCAAAGTGCCCCGTGGCACAAGCTGCTTCTGAGTCTGGGCCTCTGCCCAACTCTTAAAGAGCCAAGCTTCCCCCATCTTGACTGGGGGCCGACCCCAAATAGGAAGAAGCTATTTTCTGTTGGCTGCCGAGCGGCTGCCTTTTCTGGAAGCCCGTCAGAGATGCTGTCTCAGATGCCAAGCGTAACCACCTCATGGTGGGCACGGGGGTGGGGGGTGGGGGGGTAAGGCAGACAGCCGTCACTGCTCCAGCCTTCTGAGTTCTGACATGGAGCAGATGAAGCGGGTTGAAGAGGGCATTGATGCTCTCTGATGGCACTTGAAATGAGCTCTGTTGTTTAAATTGGCATTGGCAGGTACCGTAGTATATATCTATGCAGAGGATGCAGCGTTAGCTGGTCACATAGAGGAGGTGACTTTAACCACTTAAGTCCTAGATACTTCTTCGTCGTACGATGAATAGCGAAAATAGTCCATCTACAAGCGACACAGTGTGAGCTTGTAGATATTGTCACTATTTTACAAATGCAGAAATTGCTTGACTTTTTTCTTTTCTTTTTACCCCTTTTTCTCCCCAATTTTGTCATTATGCCAATTGATTTCTCCCCACACACATTTCTGTGTTGTTACCATACTCTTGTATCCTACTGACTCAACTGCCAGTGACGAGCCGCCCCACCAGGACACCGAAGAGCCTTCGTGCTACTCCCCCCGTCCAACACTCCCTGTTGACAGTTGCTGCCCCAGCCCGTACAATTACATGCAGTGACTATTATCATCCTCTCCGACCGGCTTCCCTCCCCCGAACACGGGCCAATTGTGTTCGTGTGTGTAGACGCTCGACAAAGCCGGATGCACCTCAGCGGATTTGAACCCACAACCCCTGGTGGGCAGGCACTTTACCACTGTGCCACCCGAGTGCCTCTTTTTGAAGTTTTTCACCTGTAATGATGTGCCCAAAATAGGGATGCCACATTTAAAGCAGTTCAAAGATTTGTTTTGTTTAGGTCGCTTCTACTCTTATTAATGATGGAGAAGTTAGAGATTAGAGGGAATGACACATGGGTCCCCAAACCCACTGACCAAATATGGTCAGGGTCAGGGCATTAATCTATGATGAACAAACTGTGGGTCGACTCGTGACCCAAACTTGGGTTGTGGGATATCCTATTATAAAATAGAGAAAACTGTTTGTCTGTCATTCTGTCCTCGTCCATTTTTCTCCTTAGTGAGTTATCGGCTAACTCACTAAGGAGAAAAATGGACGAAGATACAATGACAGACAAACGGTAACCAATCAATCTGAAGTTGCACATGTGCACTGACCATTGTCATATGCAGGGACTGAGGAAGCTGATTTTTTACTTTTCCCAAATTTAAGCTGTTCATTAACATTTTTGCCACAGGCTATCTGTTGTAACATATTATGTAACCTATTATCTATTGCGTTGTGGAATTGTGTACACTGTACAGCAACAACATCAATGGCAATGCAATTACAT
Source organism: Gymnoscopelus microlampas (assembly GCF_963454915.1). Taxonomy (NCBI): domain Eukaryota; kingdom Metazoa; phylum Chordata; class Actinopteri; order Myctophiformes; family Myctophidae; genus Gymnoscopelus; species Gymnoscopelus microlampas. The sequence goes on along the minus strand of NC_139942.1, from coordinate 42,157,206 downwards.
GAGCCAAGTAATGACCAAGTGATTTTGGTTCAATGTTCATTTAACCACTTCAATAATTACTTCATAGACCAGTGTCCCCCTGGGGTCTATATTTGGACCGCTTCTTTTTTCCCTATACACCAAATCTCTTGCACCTCACCTTTGCAAAATAGGCAGTATACAAGCTCAAAATGCGTCACAATACAACGACTTGTTGTGAGTTGTAGATCTGCTATTTTCACCAAATTAATATGGATGCTATAGGTTTCATATGGTTAAATATACTGCATTGAGTAATTTCTACTGTATGTCTTTAAACTGAATTTGCTGATATTCATCTTGTTTATGTGCTTTTAAGAGCAGGCTTTGGTGTGTCTTGAAAAACATACTACTACTACTAACTAGAGCTCCTTTTTTTTTAGACCAAAAAAATCATATATATTACAATATATATATATATAATATATATATTTGATTCATCACTCTAATTATTAAAAACATGGTTGTTTTCAGCAGTCAAACAATTCATTGTCAGTAAATTAAATACTACATTGGGTGGGGTGGGTTGTGACAAGAATGGATCAATAATTTTGCATGGGTTTCAAAAGTATTTTTTTAATATCACAATATGATATGTGTCATGAGCTTCTAAATATACTTTTTGTCTCCGCCAGGCTGAAGGCATGGCCGAGGATGTTTTGCACCCTGTCCATCTGTGTGTGTGTGTGTGTGTGTGTGTGTGTGTGTGTGTTTGTGTGTGAACAGCTAATCTCCAGCACCGGAGACTTGTCTTGATCGCAGCGAAACTGTGCACACTCACTCCCTGGATGCCAGAATAGAACCTCTGCCCCAAATCTTTCACATGGGCTGTGCCACCAGGAGGCCGATTTTTACAAAACAAATATTTTGACAGTAGCCTACCCCTACAGATTTTGTCCAAGCATCACGCAAATCGGTACACAGTATCTCTATAGACATTTTAGTCATTAAACTAAACGGGTCTTTCAGATTTTTCATATTCCATCCTGATTGGCTAAGATTGGCTTCCAAAGTTTGCAGTAGTGCTACATTTTGAACAAAATGCCTAAAATCCTGAATACAGTGTGCGATTTCTGTGACATTTTGCATGCACATTCTCACTAGGCAGAGAAAGAAAAGTTAACATCAGCCTCATGGTGGCGCTATAACAGGCTTATTCGTGTTTTTACCTATAACTGCACCAATCTGTGTAAAACTTTGAATGGCACTCCCTAGAGGCCAAGGAAAAAGCTTTGACCTGCATTTTTCACATCTGCCTTTTATAGCGCCACCTTACAGGTCTGTAACTCAGAGAGTGTACAAATGGAACCAAATGGTTCCATTTGTACGCTCTCAGAATTACAGTATGTGGATCCATTTGAGAAAACACTGCTCTAGATCTTTGTGCTGCTGTCAGTAGTTCACACATAAATCCTCCAGGAGGAGCACTACGGGGGTGTTGACACTCCACATGCAGCTAGACTGGAGGCTTCTTGTAAAGACCTCTATTGGTTTCACCAGAATGAAGCAAATGAGCAAACTGGTCACACCTCTGAGTCTGAGTGGCGATGAGGGGAGGAGGAGGTGTTGAAGGAGCTGAAACATTCATATTCAAATGAATTCTGTTATGCACAAAAGCAGGCAGAGAGACTCAAGTCTGAGGCAAAATGAAACAGTATAGTCTTAGTCTATTTTTCTTTTATATTACAGTGTCACTGTATTCTCATGTTGCATTGTGTCTTCTTTTAGTTACTATGATCTCTGATCTGATTCATTCAATATTTTATTATAGAGAATGGAAAATACTTAGACTATTATTATTCCTGCTTTTGCATTTACCTTTTTACACCTGGCCAGGCCGAACTGACCGGAAGTCAGTCAAAATGTTTCCCCCCCTGTCTGTGGGTCTGTCAGTGTGTCAAATTAATCAATCAAATTAAATAATCTCAAAATACAATTCAGGTAATAATTTGCTGTGATAGTCTTTAGCTGATAGGGATGATTGATTCACTAAGGGAACATGACAGGATAAGTGTGTGTGTGTTTAGAAACAATATAGCAGTATGTTTGATTTCACTAGCATTCATCTTGATACTGTACACTGTCATGTTCAATGTCGTCTGTGTGTGTGCGTGCCTGCGTGCGTGCGTGCGTGCGTGCGTGTGAGCATCTAATCTCGGGCACCGCTGCTTTTCCAACATGTATATTTTGACCAATCTCCTTGAAAAATACAATCTGCCAGTAGGATGGGAGAGGAGAAACTCTTTGTTGTGAAAAACTATGCAAAATAGGAACAAAAAAAATGAAATAGAAGGCCTTTTACACCCCACAGGCATTCATTCATAAATACTCCCTAAGCTTTGCGTGCACTGCAAGTCCCATCAACAAGCAGAAACCAAAATCTGCCAAACCTGTAGTCAGCACTGTTAAAAGGTGGGTTTTCAGAAATGCATCTCTGAGCCTGAATGACTATACTACACTACGTTTGGCCATACATGTTTGTTAGCTGCGTTCCACTTCCAAGTAGCCTACTGTATGGAGGATAGCTCTGATGACAGCACAGGAGGGATCTGTTAGGGCAAGGGTCTTCAACGTTTTTCAGGCCAAGGACCCCTTAGCTCAGAGAGAGATGAAGCAAGGACCCCCACTACATGTTGTATAAATTGTGTTGCAGATTAAACTTTTTCATAGATTTCATAGATGCCTTCATAGACTTCATTGACGTGTAGCGTTGTGTTGGGTTCATGTTAACATGTTTTTTCAGACAGTTAACCACTTAAACCCTCAATACTGGTCTGCTCTTTTTTCCGCCCCTGCACCAAACCTCTTTGCCGAAAATAGCCGATCTACAAGCTCATAACGCCTCGCAACGCAAGGCGTTATGAGTTTGTAGATCGGCTATTTTCGGTTAATGTTCCCCTCAGAATAGAGATGCTTGGGTTCATGTGGTTGATGTAAACAAAAGGTTCCTATCACACAAAGATTTGGTGGCCCCCCTGTAGTAACTCTGAGGACCCCCTAGGGGTCCCGGACCTCCTGTTCAAGACCGCTGTGTTGGGGGTCAAGTGTATTGCTCAGGGACACAGCGGAGGGTCAAACCGGTAACATTCTGATTCCCAAACGCCGGCTCTATCTACTCTATGGCCGAGTTTGATACCAAGCGTTGGCTCACACTCACAGCATACCTCGGACAGCACCGTCAGTCTAAAAGAGGCCCTTGGGAGTATAGGAACGAAAATGTCTACAAACCAAATCAAATGCATTAAAGAAAGTAAATATTGTTCTCCCAGGAAAAGGTAAGAGAGACTGGGGATGGTTGTAACATGTTTCACATTTCTGTCCATATTGCTATTTTGAGTCAACTTCTCAAATGTTTGTTGTGATTATTAACCCCAGTTGTCTCAACACTTCCATGGTACCACATACTGGATTATTAACAACACTAGGGGTTAAATGTAACACCCCCATACGTAACCGCTATATACAGTAGCAATATAGCAGTAATACATCTACTGTAGGTATGAACAACAGCAACAGTTCAGAAAGACAATGCTGTGCTGGGCAGTCTTGCAGTGCAAATTACAAGTGTCACAGATAGCAGGAAATGATTGTATTACAGTGTAGGTATGTACATGACGTGCCGTCGGCTGACAAAATATGTGTTTATATATGACATGACATGACATCTGGTCTGGTCCCATATGTCACACGAAAGAAAACCATTTGTAAAATAGATGTGTAATATGTCATCCATAACACATTAAGAAGAGTCAGGATGACACCCCACAACACCCCGCTGGATCACAGGAGGGGAGGTTTTCAATTAATTTGTTACTAATTTAGGTCATAAATGTTGGCTTAAGTATTCACCCGGGCACCGGAGCATTTATCACATTGTGAGCCAATGACATCAACGGCAATCGCATCAGTTTATTATTATATTATATTCTAATTTATTTATGAAATGTATGACATTTTTATCTTAAAAAGTTAACCTGGTGAGCAGCCTTATGGTGAATATGAATACCCTCGTCAGTCAATGCAGAGTCTCCTAACCTGAATGACTTAAACTCCAGGTCTGAGAGACACGTTCCCTTCACACCACCTTGCCACCTGACACCAGTCCAGGGCAGTCATTTGGGGTCCCAAGGGACGGCAATTGCCACCCCCTAGCGTTCACATGACCTCAAATTCAGTTATTTTATGCATGTTTTCTCCACTCTCCATTTTTTGCAGATTCATCTGATTTGAGATCAGTGCTATAATGGGTTTAAGGAGTGCATCTTAATCCATGCCCATCCATCTATATGTGACATGACACACATGTTATAGACTTTTCTTGTTTTCTTGTCGCAGCCATGCATTAATTAACCACTTGGTGGTGTCTCTATGTGGGCACTTCACTGTAGGTGAAACATTTCAAAAGTGTTCAGAAAGGTTCTTTTTTTATTTCATCAAAAATGGCATGAGACACAGATCGAGTAGAAAAAAAGGGTACAATTCCATCATGACCATTAGTGAGGACCAATTTAATGAAGATAGATTGAAAATGGTTGAAGTCGTCCTGTCGTCCTTTAAGTGCCTATGTAACTTTCTTTTGCCACCCTGTAGTTTTTCTGAAATGCCTCTGCGCCAGTCTCTCCACTCCTACACCACTAACAATCTGAACTGAGGAGGTTCTGAGGCTGTACCAGCTGTCTCCTCTTCCCCAAGGTGCCCCCAGAGATTTTTGAGCCCCATGAAACATCATATTAGGCCCCACCACCCCAGGCGTGGGACAGCTGGACATCTGATAGAACGTTGTGTTGCGACGCAGCACTTTGTGAGCTTGTAGATCTGCTATTTTAATCATTCATGAATCGTAATCGAGGCAAAGGTTTTAAGTAATAATCGTGATAATGATTTGAAGCCATATCACTGCTGGAAAAACACACCCAAAACCCAATCAACCCATTCAAATCTTGAAATAACTCCAAGCTTGTATCCAATAAAGAAATAATAATACTCATAATCCGATATTTACTGATACTGAAAATATGTATAATACTCTTCTAATATACTGTACACAAGACTTGACCCATTCCAGTATCTGTACATAATCTTACAACTATAATCCCTCTTAAGCTGTGTAATCATGTATATAATGTTTGTGTTTGTACGCCCAGCATACAGTCCGTATCGCATCTGTCTGTTCCTGTCCTGCCTTGTCTTGCATGACTCATATCTTCCAGCCATGTGTATGAGACTTGCACAACAGAGGACTACTACAACTACGACATGTATCTTATTATGTTGTATCGTTCCTATTGTTTCCTGTTCTCCTTGTACTTTTATTATGTAGTGTTGTCCTAGTGTTTCCTGTTTTGCCTATTTACTGTTACCTGTCTTGTCTTGTCTTGTCTTGTCTCACCTCCCTGTGATTACTTGTTTCTCCACCTGTGTCCTGTTAGTCTCCCGGCCATTCCCTGTGTTGATTGTCTTTGAGTTTCACCTGTGTCTTGTTAGTCTGTTTCTATTTAAACCTCCCTGTGTTCTATGAATGTTGGTCAGATTATAGTTAATGTCATGGTGTGTTCTACCGTTGTATGTCCTGCTTTAATGCCAGTCTGTATCGTGACTGAGTTTGTTAATAAATCATCTTTGAACTTGATCTGCTTGGCTACCTGCCTGTGTGGTTTTGCACTTGGGTCCAACACTTACACTTGTCTCATATCGTGACTGATACCCTCTATAAGAAATGTGCAAAAAGGCCATACACCCTTCACAGTCAAAATGTCACTTTAATGGTGAAACTTTATTAACGTCACTCAAGAACTTACAAAGGATAACGGTTAAATACTATACATGTTTTTATACCAGGACCCCCAGGCATTTTTTGGCAACCCCACTCCTGATGTATAATGCAATTTCAAAGTTGAAATAAAGCATTTTTATGAAATGATGCATATATTGGTAGCCTTGAAGAGGAATATTCATTACAAAACGCATTTAACAACACTGTGATTCCTGCTGATTTGGTGTCTTTTCAAACTAGTTTAAATGGAAAAGTGTTTCTATAGTCTACAGCTTATATCTGTTACCAGAAAATAAATTGCATTCACAGGCTATGCTTTTCAAAACGTTGTCAATGTGTGACCCCACCAGCACCTTCTCCCGACCCCACTTGGCATCGCAACCCATAGTTTGAAAGCCTCTGCTGTACTGTACATAGCAATTACATCAATTAAATTAGATAAATGAAACATAATCTGATACAGAAAATAATAGTAAATGCTATTATAGTGCTATAAAATAGCATTTGTAATAACAGCATCACCCTAATTTCAGTTACTACCATTTTGATGACTGATTTTAAACATTTTATTGACTCATTTGAAGTTCAGCTTTTACGGCAGTGACACTGTCATTTAAAGCAGCACTATGTAACTTTCCTCTTCTACCCTGGATTTGAACCTGGTTTCCTGCTAAAGTGCTGACATTTTTACCATTGAGCTAATTGCTCTTGCTCAGGGGAAAATGTAAGTCTTGACCTCTTATTAAAGAGCTGGAGACCCCTGTTACTGAAGAAACACTTTAGCACTATAGCACTATCTAAACACTATAGCAATGATTACTATCAGAATATAGTGCTTTAATATTTTGATTAAAATGTTGAACAAAAACAAAATATGCCATTTAAGGAGTAAAATGCCAACAAAGCATTTTCCACGCGAAGTAAATAAAAACATCTACTGATGCACAAACTTGGACACATCATCAGTGTTGTTACCTGGAGTCACTGGGTGTTTCGGGTCTCGCAACAGACACCCTCCTCCAGGCGACCTGACCGAGGCTGATCACAGTGATCAGACCCCCGGCCTGTGTCCAAGTGGCATGCTACAGCCCCCACTGTCTCTTGAGGGGAGTAAGAGACAGTGCTAATTAGGGGGGTTAGGGTTTAGGGTGGCAGGTGAGATGTTAACAGCAAGTGTTGGCGACACTGTGGGTTGACTCCGGGCCTGGCTCCTCCTTCGTCTGACGGGGGGCATTCTGCTGTGCGTTGCGTCGTCATCATTGCTGCTGGGCAAAAACATCTCATTCTGCCTTGATGGATTTTTAAGCTTTTACTGCAGTCTGTAGCTTTTGGGTTCTTCCTCTCAGAAGAAGTGGTTTGGGCTGCCAACCCCCTCCACCCCGGGTGAAGATAATGTTATCATTAAACTAGCATGTGTGTTAAGCATGCAGAATGCAGCTGGCAGGTCATTGCCAGAGGCACCCGGAGCTCAGGGCCCAGGAAGTTCTCCTGTGGGAGCCAACTCATGGCAGGAAGAAGATCTCTGTCAGGGTATAGAAAAAGGACATTGGTGTGGAGAAGACCAGTGAGCTGGCCAACCTCATGGCAGAGCAGAATGTGTGGAGCAGCCTTTTGGTTTTTGGTTTTCACTATGGAATTAGCATGTTCATTAAACCACTCATCAACTAACAAACTCATCTTTCTTTGTGAATAAATAAATAAATACATACATACATAGAAATGTAGTGTCACACTTCTTTCTCTGTCCTGTCTCTCTTGTTTCTCTCTTCTTTTTTTTAAACCCTGATTTCCTTTTCTGGTTATGACCTGATATCTCACCGGCGCCGGTACTCAACTCAAATTGACACTTAGCTAGAAAGTATTATTGGGCAGGTTATGATGGGGGAGGGACTGTATCTTGGGTTTTGGAATAGAGCTGTTTTGATGTCAAGGACCCCCAAAATTGATATGTATTTGGCCCCATTTGAAAATACGGTGACGTAAAATGTTTGTAAAATGTTTCTGGGTAACCAATGGAACTCCCCTTGTAAACAAAAATCCCTCCTAAAAGTTTGAGAACCCCTGGTGTATTGTATGCTTTTTAGACTTGCTAGGTTTGATGTTTACGTGCTTTCCTAGTTACTTTGTAGCATTTGATATGCTATACCACAGTATATCATATTTATTGTCTCCGCCAGGCCGGATGGCCGAGAATGTTTTCGCACCTGTCCGTCCATGTGTGTCTGTATGTCTGTGCGTGTGCATGTCTGTCTGTGAACAGCGAATCTCTGCCGCCGTTGATTTTGTCCAAACCTCAAGCAAATCTGTTTGCACGTACATTATCTCTGTTGTCATGTGATCAAGACATATCTGTCAAATTTCTCATATTCCATTCCGATTGGCCCACAATTGGCTTCCAAAGTTTGCGGGGGTGGCCTTTGCACAAGATGCCACAAATCATTAACGCTGTGCCCGGTTGCTGTACAACTTTGCACGCACTCACACAGTTGGCTCACAGTAGGGCAAGGAATAATTTCTCCAATTCCACCAACTAAAAACCAATAGGCCTATTACTTCCAAATAATCTGCAGGGTACATCTCACAAAAGGTAGATACTTGCGTACAATGCACACAAAACATAAAACACACAAGACGACTACAGTACCTTCACACCATCTGGTACTACGGTCCACCTGTCCAACACCTTTGACGTGAAATAACCAAAAGAATATTCCTCTATTTGGGTTGTTCCTAGCCTCGCGTGGCCAGACAATAAACACTGCGTGTAATCTGCCGAGGGCTAAAGTGCAATGCAATTTTGCAAAGGCAGATTCATCTGGAACCAGGCTAGGTTGTGCCACCAACCCCGTCTCTGTGTCTACTAGGTTAAATAGTATCCCATCCCAAACATTTCAACAGAATCACACTCATTGGCATTACTATCACCAAGAATATCAGCAACTTGCCTTGGAAAAAACTAAACACCACACAATGTCTTATCTGTCTTATCTGTTAAGAATACTTATTAATGGAATACATTATAAATTGTCTTTGCCAATAATTTATGAAATAGTCAACTTTAAGCAAACATGGACCGCACTCATCAATTCCTTAATGTAATAAATCAACATACCCACCTATTAAACTACGCACGCACGCACGCACGCACGCACACACACATGCATGCTCACACAGACACACACAGACACGCGCACACAACCAGATTGTATACCCCACATACACCAACCCAGGGAAATCGCCAATTACTATCACCAAAGATTGTTTAATCCAGGGCCTTGTTTGTTTCTCCTTTGTTTTCCTTCCTTTTGTTCTTTTATGTTTGTTTGTTTTGTTCTTACTGTGTACCCATGTTTCGTCTTGTTAGTTCCTATTTGGTCTGCATTTACTCACTGTTTTGACTCTTTGTTATTTTCTCACATTATTTTGTTGCTTTTATGTTATCACAATTATAATTACAAAGAATGTTGTCCTCCGAAAAGGGGTGCATGGGGGCAATATGAAAAAAAGATGTAGCACAGGGGAGGAGAAGCTACTGCCACATACCTTCTCCTGAGTCTGTGAAGCAATCAGAGCTATGATGTCCTCAACACTTGCCAACATTTTACAGTATAGGAGAGATCTTTGCTGCCACCCATTAAGCCGCTTTCCACCTCCACTCCAAGAAATGCCCACTCTACTGCCTGACAAAAAAAGGGGGCGGACATTTGATTGGAACAATGCCAGTGTCACTGGACTTCCACCAACTTTGTGCTGCACTTACTGAAGCCCCAGCGCTGGCCTACCCCCAAAAGCAACACAGGTGCCGCCGTGTCCCAGGGAGGACAGATGGGGGAGCGTGTGGTGGCACCCTGAAACATGCCGAGTGCAACTGCTTTGTCACCTGCTGCAAGCTCCACGCAGTGGTCCTGGATCTCCACCATTTCTGGCCCTATATCTCTACAACAGAAGCTTCATACACTCCAACAATGCTTTCCTCACTCATTTCAAGTGAAGGACAGAGAAGGCAGACTCCACTAGCCTGGGACCAGACGAATCTGCCAGTGCAAAAAATAATTGCCCTCTGCGATTTGGGTCTGGCACCGCTCCGTTCCATTTCCTGCTCCCGAAGTCTGTAATTGGTGGTTGGTTGTAGGTCTAACCAATTGCGTCCAGAGTCATTGTTTTGATCCCGCCCCCTTGGAAAAGAAACGTCCTCATAGAAGCACTAGACTCATATCCACGCAGTGATATAGTCTGGCTACGCGAGGCTAAGACTCCACGGCAACGCAGATGCCCTCTCCCGATGCCCTTGTGAAAAGGTGGTCCTACTGCAGACATCAGCATGACCAGGAACTTCCAACAGTTGCAATGAGAGCAAGACCTGGTGCGATGGGTGTAGCAGTTTGTTACAGCAGGCAAGCAAATGCTGCTGTGTCAGCAATTGACCCCGTCCCCGACACAAGGCTTTCTACTCCCAGTGGGCTGCTCTCATGCACAGACTGCTGTATGGTGGCATTCAGTTGTCGCTACTGGTACCCCAAAGGTTCCTCTCTCAATTTCTACAGCTGGTCCATGGCTTTCACTTTTCTTTCTCTTTTTGTTTTACAAATCTATGGAACACATCCATGGTCATGCACTTGGGGAAGAAATAGCTGCCTGCTGCTATATCTTACCTAACTCAGCTATCATCATTGACTGAAGTAAATTTCAATTCAGTTCTGCTGCACTGTAGGCTACAGTAGCTTTCAAAAATCCTCTGTCAGCCATTACTAAAACATTCTAACAAAGTACAAAAAATATCAAATAGTGAAAATAACATATACTCAAGCTCACAGTTGTGAGCTTGTAGATCGGCTATTTTCACTATATTTGAAATGCGGCTTACGTGGTTAATTCATAATGTACCTTAAAACGTTCCCTTCCTAGAAATGTAGTGGGGTCAAAAGTACAATATTTATATTTGAACTGTAGTGGAGTGAAAGTCCCAAGTATACAAAAATACAAGTAAAGTCGATCAAAAATGTTACTTACAGTAACAGTACTCAAGTAAATGTACACCACTGCAGAGTACTGATGTCATAGTAGCCTATACTGTTTTCAAACATGACTGACATCATAGATTGGCCTCTGAGTACGTGACAATGTGTACTGCGTCAGTTCATAATTTCACCTTCAGCTAGTAGGCTAGTTGTTATTAAGATAGCATTTAGCATATGCAAACTCTATACAAACATCTATTTAAGAGCAAGTGTTCCATTATAGTTTCAAAGCTCCAAAGAAAATACAGCTCTTAAGAAATTTAGGAAATGTGTATGTTTGAGGTGTCTAGATATACAATTTCAGTGGACATCTGCCAGCCAATCAGACACGTGTATTTTCCCTGACCATGGTATGATTCATTCTACTAATTAATGTGATCTTATTGTAGTGTTATACCACATACCCTATATAATGTGATAAAGCATGCATCCCTTCCATTTCACACAATGATCCATAGTTTATCATATATTATATGTGGTAATCATACAAAACAAAAGCTGTGATTTCCCCATACATAAATATGATATCTGACACCTTTTTTCTTCTATTTATTCTACCACTATTTAAACGTGGAAGTGTTGTCTTCTACCACAACAGATTGTCACAGCCGTTTTAAATGTGCGCGAACAGACCGTCTTTTGAAAAGGAGAGGGCGCCTCCAGCAATGCGCCGCTTCTCCCTCCTGTCTTTCTCACTGGAAACAGGACTAACATATTTACATTATACATTTTCAAAAACATATCCATTATTCATATCCCCATATTTTAATACTATTAGCACATCACTGCCGCCCACCTGAATTACCTGCTTGTTTCCTGTATTCAAAGGAGCAGCAGTTGGTTCTGAGCTGATGTCAGAAAAAGAGAGGGGGAAAAAAAGAGTGAAGATTAAGATTTTGCCTTAATGGTGGACCATCACAGATTTAATTAAGCCTTAGGTGATTATATTAACTGAAAGGACCTGTGGTGAGCTGCATTATAGAATTTCACCTCTCAAGTACTAAGACGCTTGTCATCTCTGTAAGACAGCTAATTATGACTTCTCATTGGAGTGTTTGTGCACAAATTTGATTGACAACAACTATAACAACAACAAACCACACACATACATAGTGCCCACCTGTGCGGGTAGGAGGTGGTGCCATTCAGCGTTGGAGTGGAGTAGCATATGGAGTTTCTAATTGGGTAGAACAGCACAGCTGGAGGACACCAGTCCAAGACCTGGCCTCTGGTAATCAGCTCTACAATCCCCTGCCCTCCACCGCACATCTTCTGTGCAGTGGGAGGGGCCTTCCCACTACTGAGGCCCATCTAAACTGAAAATGGTCTGCTAAGCTTCTGAGCTTCCTCCTGGGTTACATATTCACACGACACACACAGGAGTGGCAGAGTCCATGGCATGTGACCACTTTAAAAGCCTCCAATGCAGCAATTGGGGACTCTTGCCTTGCTCTGGGGGCACTTGGGATCACAGTTGTTGAGGCCGGAGAGAATGTCATTCATTTACTTACCCCTCCATAGATGTTCCCAGGTATTGTGGCATTTCAGTCCAGATGACATTTTAGTCACACACCTGCCTTCCCTTCACTCACATGCTTTGACTTGCAACGGGAAAAATACAAAGCATTCTATACGGATACACAGTTAGATTTTATATGATCATATACGGAAATGTGAAGTAGCCTATGGGGATAAAAAGGCCCCATACTGAGTTGGTGTGTCAATCATTTCTTAATCTTCTACAGAACGTTTCTCCAAGAACTATCTATTAATTCACAAAACCTGTGTTTGTATGTGCGTGCGTGCGTGCGTGCGCGCGTGTGTCCTGCGCATAACTTGGGCGCCGTCCGACCAAATGGCCTCAATTCATTCGAGCAGACCAATGGTTTCCGAGAACCTAAAAAACTTGAATGTCTGTATCTGTCTGTCTGCGGGTCTGCGGAGGACGCACCGTATCTCTGTGTGTTCAACTTCAGTTGGTGTGTACACCGGCTTCCCTGATCCATAAACTGACCTGTCGGCTTCACTGATTGCCTGAGCTTTGCGTCACGTTTGTGCCGCTCAGCCAATATACGTAAATGGCAGCGTGTACAACGGAGCAAATAGTACAAGCTCTGTTCTCATGGATGAAGGAAGCTGCAGCCAACACAAGTGGTGGATCGTGGAGCTGAAAACGGGTGCGATTACATCAGATAACAGGAATATCATATTGCACAACAAGTTTGCTGTGTATCCCACCTTGCATCGTTCCCAACTTGCATGGCCCCCGAATAGATGGGACTAGTAGTATTTAATTTATAGTCACGATCACACCCAAACCCTCATTCCAGAGATCCTCATCCAGTGTATTAACTACTCACAATTGTTAATCTGTCCTACTTTGCTTCTCACCAAAGCCTCACATCTTTAACCTGGGACACTGGCCACTCCACATTCCTCTCACCTGGCCCTCATTAGCTCAAATCACATTGTCTTCACTGCCTTTATGTATCCCTCTGTTTCAGTTCACTTCAGGTAGTATCAATTTCTCTTTCTTCATCTGAGTTCCCGTCACAGTTCTGTCGGTATAGCTTTCTCTAGTCTCAACTCTCTATTTATTTGTCCCTTTGACTATTGTTTTCTTGAAAATGTTGTACCTCAGCACACACACATTACAATTATCAACATTTTGTTGGCTCCAACTCAGTCTGTGATTGAATTACCAACCCCAGGTCCTTACTTACTGCTCGCCTCACCTCGCACTTAGCATTGAGAGACAGCCTCTCTCCTTAACTGCTGACATCAATTGAGAAACACTTGCAAGAACTCAGCGTGAGAACAGTGGCACTTTCATTTGCACTTCTACACCTCGCACCGTGCCTATAAAAGCTGATAATGTGATAATTAAAAGAGCCGACAGGCAAGAGCTGTCAAAGAGAGAGTCAAATAAATTTGAGACGTCCTGATTTAGCAACCTGTGCTATTTGGTATAGTATCTCCAAAATTAGAAGGCTTCTATGTGGGTCCTTGATGCTCAACCCATAAAAGATCTTAATTGGGATTGTACGGGTTCTGATGGAAAAAACTTAAGAGTTTAAGTGGAGGTTCGTGTAAAACACCATCTTACGATTACAAGGTGTCGCGCAAAGTCAGATATATTGGTGCTTAGTTTCAAACCTATAACAAGAAAATGTAGCAGACAAAAGATCACCATCTCTCTCTCTCTCTCTCTCTCTCTCTCTCTCTCTCTCTCTCTCTCTCTCTCTCTCTCTCTCAACCACACCATGATTTATTACCTGAAAAGACAAGAGAACTAATTAGTGGAGTAATTAATTAATATAAATTTGCATATTTGCATTTGCAATTAGTGCAGTCAACTGATTAGTCTGAGATGGGGAGTTTGACTCATCTGATGCGTGTGTGTGTGTGTGTGTGTGTGTGTGTGTGTGTGTGTGTGTGTGTGTGTGTGTGTGTGTGTGTGTGTGTGTGTGTGTGTGTGTGTGTGTGTGTGTGTGTGTGTGTGTGTGTGTGTGTGTGTGTGTGTGTGTGTGTGTGTGTGTGTGTGTGTGTGTGTGTGTGTGTGTGTGTGTGTGTGTGTGTGTGTGTGTGTGTGCGTGCGTGCATGCACTGGACCAGAACGTTCAACACACCAGCTGAGGCATTTTGGGGGGAAGGCAGCAATGAATGGATAGTCCTTTGTATGCATTGGTGTGTGTGTGTGCAATCATTCATCAATATGTGCGTGTGTATGTGTTTGCATGTGGGGGCATGTGGATTTGTGAATGTGTGCGTTTGACTTGTTTGTGTTTGTGTTTGCATTTGCATGTGTAAGTGTGTAGTGACTTATTCGGTGCTCACCCTAACTTGTGCTGTCAAACAGGCCTACAGTGTAGTACACGTTAGGTTAAATGCATGCATGTCATTCTTTGTCATTGTAGAGCTCGCATAACATTACCTTTTTGTATAGCCTTTCAAACTCTGAACTTATTTCAAGGTGCATTCCAATGCTATACGCAATCAAATCAGTGAAGCAGGAGCTGCCAGGCTCATATCACAGATCGATGTCTTGTAATGTCCAATAGAGAGAGATTGATAAGGCACTTTAATTGATTCTCCTTGCAACAAGGTCATTCATACCTCTATGGGTGAGTGTGACTGCGTGTGTCTGTGTTGTGTTGAGAGAGAGAGTGTGTGTGTGTGTGTGTGTGTGTGTGTGTGTGTGTGTGTGTGTGTGTGTGCGCGCTTGTGTGTGCATGTTCACAACACTAACTGAGCGGAGTGCATATACCCATATCCAATGCCAGCTGTGCCCCAGTGTGGAATTGGCAGCGTGCCATTGGGCCATTTCCATGGGGTGTGCTTAATGTCTGTGGTGCAGAGGTGCCTGAGGTACCATAGTGTAAAGCCCCTCTGGTATTCTGAAAACATCCTACTAGATATGTATCTGCACTAAGGGATTTCTCACACATGCAGTCTTATCTCAAACTGAAAAGCTGATCAACTTAATGTAATTTGAAATGTATGTCTTATTTATTATCACGTGACACTATTTTCATAGCTTGAACTTATGTATGTGCTTTCATGTTAATTAATCAATGTATCATAAAATCCTGAGTTATGGAATAAAAACATGAAGATCTGTAACGGAATATGCTTAACATGCCAGGAGCCATAAATGAATATTTATCCTAAACTATGGAGGAACAAAAATTATAACCTGTATGGTGGCCTCTATAGCCCAGTGTCTCAAACTTTTTTATGTCAAGGACCCCCAAAGTGATATATTTTTGCCCACGGTCCCCCATCTGAAAATATTTTGTGCCAGGGATCCCCAGAAGATATTATTAAACATTTCCCAAGCATTTTTGATATTAACATTAAAAAAGATAACATTTTAAAAAATAGCAGATAATACAAGCTTGCAGTGTACACTGTGAGCTTGTAGATCTGCTGTTTTTGAATAGCCAACATAAAAATGGATAAAGTGGTTAAAATGATTGTGCCCTCCTGTGTTAACTACTTTTGCTGGGGCCCCCCTGGAACTCCCCCCAAGGACCCCTGGGGGTCCCCGGACCCCACTTTGAGAACCAATGCTATATCCTACCAGCCTATTACACCTCATCCCCATGCTCACCTGTTGAGAACACCTATACCACACGGCACACCACAAAGTCTATTATTCGACTATGTATCCATTAATTCATCCTTCTTAACGGACAGATATTAGTTGTTATCCTTCTCCGGTCTGTGTTTTTGACGGTAAACGCGGGCCTCACGGTGCCCATTACCGGAGATGCCAGATGATCGGTGCGGGATGGAGGTCCCTTGGGACCGGGCGAGCACGTGATCAACGCTGCCACAAGACGTCAGACAGCGGCAGATGGCATGGGTACCCGCTCCTCTGGCAGTTGGCATGAGTGTCATTTCTCAAAGACAGAGGAAAGGGAAAGAGAGAGAGAGAGATAGAGGGAGAGAGGGAGGGGGTAGGTGTAGACAGACAGAAATAGAGGAGAAATAGACTTCTGCAGACATAGTCGCGTTGGGTTGGCTCTTATTTTTGTTTGCAAGAGAAACAAGTGTGCTGCTGATTTTCCAAGGAGATAATCTGGGAACATGCACGCTGCACGCTGATGTGTTCAGAGGTATGTGTGTAGTCTGATTATTCATTGATTGCTTAACCCATGTGGTTTTCAACCTTTTTCATATCAAGGTCCATTATTAATTCGGCATTTGAGCCACGGACCACCGTTTGATGAGATTTAGCCTCTCAGACCCAAAACTTTGAATATTTTGTTATCGTTGTTGTTGGATACGATGTTGTCCACAATTCCATGCTGCATTGATGTTGGTGCCGTAGGAGAGATGATAACAAATGATCAAAATAACAATTATTTAATTAAGTAATGCAGATGTTTAACAATAATTTAAAGATTATATAAGATCTAAAGATCTATAAGGGTCCATTTGGTTACCAAACTCCATCATTTAGCTGGGGACCACCTGGAACCTCCTCAAGGATCACTGGTGGTCCCCGGACCACTGGTTGATAACCACTGCTATAGGCAATTCGTTTCGATATAGCCTATAATTTTTAATATTCGTTACTGTTCTTTCGCCACCTAAATAGAGACGATGAAGACAAATGTCTTTGAGAAGGTATCAGTGTGTGACACTGGCCTTGCTTGCCAATTAGTGCATCTCAATGTTTCCTTTCCTCTTGGGAGGACCCATTCGAGAGGTAATTAAGTGACAACCTTAAAAAAAAACGTCCCCAGTATATACGTGCCCTCATTGTTGTTTATGTCTTTGTTTTGGCTGTTGAAGGAAAATGTTGACTTTGCCATTTGAAGAGCCAGACATGATGTGCGAGCCCCGGTTCGGTGCCAACTATCCCCGCGACAGCATACCTGAGAGCCTGGACCACCAGGACCACCACCACCACGACCACGACCTGGACGACATGTCCAACCCGGACCTGATGAGGGGCGAGGCTGATGACGACATAAACTCCGACCGGGATGAGGACGAGAGGGACCAGGACGACCGGGACGAGAACGGCCACCCCAAAAAGCGAGGACCCCGCAAAAAGAAGCCCGGCAAGAGGGGCAACGAGCGGGTCAAGGTGCGGAGGCAGGAGGCCAACGCGCGGGAGCGCAGCCGCATGCACGGCCTGAACGCCGCGCTGGAGAGTCTGCGTAAAGTGGTGCCGTGCTACTCCAAGACCCAGAAACTGTCCAAGATCGAGACCCTCAGACTGGCCAAGAACTACATCTGGGCCCTGTCAGAGACGCTGAGCGCCGGGAAGAGACCCGACCTGCTCGCCTTCGTGCAGACTCTATGCAAGGGATTATCTCAGCCCACCACCAACCTGGTGGCCGGCTGTTTGCAGCTGAACGCCAGGAACTTCCTCACGGACCACAACGGGGAGGTCATGTTCTCCGGCAGGACCCCCTACGACGCCATGTACTCCTACCCTCCCGGGTCCGACGTGCACAACACGCCGCCCGGCCACAGCGGCAGCACCCTGGACAGCGCCAAGCCCTTCCGACACTACAGCAGCTACGGAGGCGCCTATTCTGAGCCCTACTATGACAACGCGTCCCCTGACAGCGGGAGTCCACATCACTTCGAGGGCCAACTCAGTCCCCCGATGAACTTTAATGGCATCTTCTCCCTCAAGCACGGCGACGAGCCGTCCGACTACAACAAGCCCGGCCACTATGGGATGCGCTACTGCGGCATGCCGGGTCGAGCCACTCTTGGGCAGAATTCCATGTATCGAGTGTCCCCGGAGGGTCGCTTTCCTTACGACCTGCACCATCTCCGCACAGCACAGTCCTACCAAGCACAGGGAGAAATGAATGGCTCTTTCCACAATTAATTGGACCAAGTTCAAAAGAAGGATCCAATTCCCACGCAGATGTCAGGAAGGGAATAAACGAATTGGACATGATCCTGCAAAAAAAAAAAAAAAAACACTTATTACAGAATGTATTTCGTTTGTGATGCAAGTTTTGAGCAATTAATTTATGAATTACTATTTTCTTCCTCCATAGTTTTTTTTGTTTTTTTTTTGTATTTAATTTTAGCCTCAGCATTGTGGACAAGTGGTGAGATGAGTTGGCAATTTGTTTGTTTATAGGCCCTAATCATTTTAATTTGGCCTGTAGAATTTAGGGATTCACATTTTCAATTCAAGTAAATTAAAATGAATTGATCAATTAATAGGGAAGAATAAAGTAAAGGATAATTCTATAAAAACGTCACTTCATCAGGGAATTTCATTGATTTGCATTTGTTCGGACATGATTGGAGCTATAAGACATTCAATCTGTTAGCAATAAAGGTAAATGTGAGCTATGCAAAGCAGCCCAATGCAATCTCTGGTTAAAAATATAATATTTACCTTCCCTTATAGGGCGTTTATCAGCCTGTCCCATATACATCCAATTAAAACAGCAACCATTATAGGCCTATAAAACAATGTTTAAAAAATATATTGAGAAAAACATTTTTCTCTAGCCATTTTGGAAGCATGTTTGTGTTGAGATGATGAACAGTTACAAGAAGCTGTGTATACTGTTGTAAAAAAAACAGCATAAACGAAATACGTTTGTTTTTGAAGTAGTGTGATGGTGCCATGGTGAATGTAAATTATTAACGTATTAATTTAATCTTATATTCACCATACGTCCGTATGTTGGATGTGGATAATGTATTTCAAAAAGACCCCGATGGTGTAAATTCAACAATGTTATACCTTTTATGTAAAAATACGCATTTAAACTTTGTTTATCTTGAATTTGTTGTACAGTATATTTCTATTCAGCTCGTGTGTGTGTGTGTGTGTGTGTGTGTGTGTGTGTGTGTGTGTGTGTGTGTGTGTGTGTGTGTGTGTGTGTGTGTGTGTGTGTGTGTGTGTGTGTGTGTGTGTGTGTGTGTGTGTGTGTGTGTGTGTGTGTGGCAAAGATTGGGAGCAATTTGGTCTGAGGAGAACAGATGACTTTTGAATCATTATAGTCCGGACAATTTGCCTTAAATCTTTGGAGATGGCGAACATCAATTATGCAACGGAATGGAAGACTTGGGAGGTTCAATGGAACTTAGTACAGCAACATAGTGCAGAGCTGCTGACCAATGGATGGCCCTGATCAAGAATATATCAGCCTCCTCAGAGGGGCGTCCTTTGGGGTCTGCAGTGCAGAGGATGCCAATTGCCCCCCTAGCATTCACATTTAACCGAAAATCCAGTTATTTTACGTGTATTTTCTGCATCTCAATCGCACGCCTGTCCATCTACATGTGAACTGTGTATGACACACATGTTAACTGCCTATAGAAAAACATTAATTAACCACTTTCAATCTGGTTCAATTTGGGCATGTCATTAGGCAAGCATTTTCAAACATGTTCAAAGTTGTTTAAAAATGTTTAAAAATAGAAGATCTACAAGCTCACCACCAGGCATTGCATGCAACTCGTGCTGAGCTTATAGGTCGGCTATTTTTGCTATTTAAAAAAATAGGGCTTAGGACCTAAGGTAGTTAATGCCTAACTTAATTATTATTATTTTTGCCCCTGCACATTATCATTGTACTCATTCATTGATTCCGTTGATTTTGTAACATGACATATGAAATATGAATATTACTGAAATCTCTAAAAGCGAATCTTTCTTTTTCTCTAGTCTTTGATGCACTGTACAAAATCACTGTTGAAATTCAAATAGCCTATTTTAAAACCATTCATCCCCTGACACGACAGGGAAATCACGATCAATGTTATATATGCTCAATAAGTGACATGTAAAACATAATTCTCATTCTGTCTTTGAAGATGAGAGCTATAGGCAACAATTGTGGCGAAAATAAATGCTGTAATAAAATAGCAGTTCAAATGAAGGTCAAAATGACTTTGTTTAAAAAAAATCTCTGAATGTGTCATTAAGATTGCTGAGATCAAATGAAACCACGAATCAATTGATGAGTGAAGTGTAAAGACTGAGAGATTGTTTATATTAACAACGCCTTGAATGGAAATATAAAATATAAAATTCAAAGATTACATAATCAAAAACAGAAACGATGAATTGACCCAAGTCTTAATAATTGGTTAATTCGGACAATATTGTAACAATGTAACGATATAGATTCACCTGTTGCGCCGTCGATTCGTAATCATAATCTAAAATTAACAGTGACATTAATTAGATTAAAGTAGGAGCTGATGTTCAATATTTAACATGTCTAGTTTTAAAATGATTTGATCTGAATTGGGCTAAGTTTCGATGCGGTATTTTTCCATTAAATTTGATCAGGTGGCTGACAAACACGCATGAGGCGGGTTCAGGGGGTGAGGGGGGGGGGGGTTGGATGTCAGGATGGATGAGGGGGGGGGGGGTTGGATGTCAGCCAGCAGAGACAGCAGGCTGTCGATCCTTTTGAAAAGTGCGGCTGCAAATCACTTCAGAACTTCCAGTTCTAATTTGGAGGAACATGTCGCTTCTGCTTAAATCGCTGAGAGAGTTCAAATCACATTTGAATGTCCTTAGACTGGGAGAGCTATCTATCTCAGGCCACATTATAAGCTCCAGGTGACACTGGGTTAACGCACATCCGGTCCCATGTAGTCACAGTCACTATACTTGAGAATGAGAATATGTTGGGATAAACACTAAACAGTGACTTCATTCCTGTTTTTTTTTATTGCTCTGTAGCCACTCAATCTCTCATTATTATAGCCTGATTTTTTTATTTTAGAACTTTCTACAACTTCAGTGGTGCACACGCCTATATTTTTTATCATCTGTAGCCCTACTTCAGCCTTACACAATAATTAATAATAAATAATAATATAACAAAATATTTTGAAAGTTTATTTTAACAATCTTTATTGAGTAGCCTATATAACCAGTAGTGGCTGGTCTGCCTATTCTTCCTTTGAAAAATGTGTTGGTGTCTGACACTGTTTGGAAAGTATTACTGTATATCATCATATATATCCACTAGCAGGGATTCAGTCTTGGTTAGCATGATAGAAATGTGGTGTCTGGTGCGGGAGACACTGGTTAAGATCCTATCAAAGTTACAGATGGCAGCTTTAAGCTCTGGAGGATGGATACATAGGCCTATGACACAGACCTATGACAGTGGTTCTCAAAGTGGGGTCCTTAACGAGGGAAAATAGTCGATTTTACAGGGGCCCTGGCACAACCTATTTTCAGATGCGGGTCCGCAGCCAAATATACTGTATATCAATTTGGGGGTCCTTGACATGCAAATGTTTGAGTACTACTGCTATGGGGCACTTGGAAGTGAACCTGATTGAGAGGTCTGCATGGGCCTAATTCTTGGCACAAGACAAGAAAGATCAACACCGACACCGACACACACACACACACACACACACACACACACACCGACACCGACACCGACACCGACACACACACACACACACACACACACACACCGACACACACACACACACACACACACACACACACACACACACACACACACACACACACACACACACACACACACACACACACACACACACACACACACACACACACACACACACACACACACACACACACACTTTGGGCTCATTTTCATGGCACTCTGGCTACAGTGCCCAGTTTTCACTGGAGAGAACATTTGAAATGTCGGATCAGATTCCCTCTTTAACATTTTATGAATTCAGTTTAGTACAACAGTACCAGAAAATTCCTGAGGTTTCACTTGACCCTTATGGGTCATTCTTACACTTGAGTTAAACAAAACCTCAGAATTATACTGATTCGGTGAGAAGTACATTGTTTCTCAACATGGGGTATGAGGACCCCCAGGGGTCCTTGAGGCGGTTCCAAGGAGTCCGCAGGTAAATGACTGATAATTAGGGACCAAATAGACCCTTACGGGTCTGTAACTCTGATGATTTTTTAACACTGAGGATTTTACAATGTAGAATGGCCCATTGGGGTCCAAGAGATGATCATATCAAATGGTGTTCTGTGGCCTAGGGGTTCCCAGTTTAATATGTTTAAAATTTAAAAGGTTGATAACCACTGTTCTACAGTAGAACTCTTTCACGGAATCAGTAATATTTTGTAACACACTATAGTGATTGTTTTTTTCACCTGACTGTTTACAATCTTATATTATGCTATACAGAGAAAAATATTGCTGCTCATGGGAGAATAGATGGAGATAGTTGAAAAAAGAATCAAATGGGGAAGAAAGAAACGAAGAATGGCACTCACCAAAAACAGTTTTAGTTAGTTTAACTATTTGAGATTGGACATTTGAGGGTATTTTTTTTGTTTTCTCAAGGCCAAGGGTTTTGTTGTGCACTCATCATCTTCACCTGACAAGGATGTGAGTTAATGTAAAAGGGTTATAAATGCTTCTTAATCACTTGATCCGTTGCATCAATATACTGGGGAGAACATTATAGCCAGAAATAGATTTGGTGTAGACAAAAAAAAGCTGTCCAACTCAGATACTATAAGTCTAGAGGTTTTAAGTTGTTAAGTACATGTCATTATTTATCAGTCTCTCTGTGATATGAGTTAATTTTAACTCTGAGAATGTAAAAATTGACATCTTTGGGTCTACTTTTACACATTTAACACTTTGAGTTAAATGAACACTGAGGATTTTACTGCTTGGACATAATGTGGGGTTGATTTAATTGTGCCAACCTGCATAAACAAAGACAACAAAGGTTCTGTGTTGTGTTGTAATCAGGCCTACATTTTATGCACTCTCTCTACAGTTTTTCCAGTGTCTGGTAAACATACAAAACATGAGCAATGCATTTTTAAACAGACACTTTATATTTGTACATTATTAATAAGAAACCAAGGGAGAAATATGTTTTTCAAAGTAATCACAGATGGAGTGATTTCTAAACCGTAATCTCTGAAAACAAAATGGGCAACCAGAACACCCCAAAATAATGCTTTAGCTTAAACCATGATGACATTATATTATATTATCTTATCTTAAATTATCTTATCTTTAGTTATGTCTTCTTGTAGACCTTTTCTATCCATAACGCATTAGGCATGTCTTAAAACAAACTATGTAACACCAGACAGACAGAGGTCAATAATTTTGATGATTCAGGAATTTTGCTTATTGTTGCGTTGCTACGATAATCTGAATAAGAACACTAGCCAAATTATTGAAATGCAACTAGAATTCCAACAATGAAGAGAATGCTGGAATGTAATCAAAACACAATGGCACAAGCATGCACTACAAGTGTAAACACTTCCATCCTTCTCTTCATTCCCTTACTTTCCCTTATTTGACAGATTATTCTCTCGTTTTCCTGTCCTGTCATGAGTACAGGATCTCGGGGTGGGGGGTCGGGGGTCCCATTGGAGCTCTAAAAGCACACTTTTCCACCCTCCACCCCATCACCAACCCTCATTTGTCCCATTCACTCTCATCCTCTTATCTTGTCAGCAGACAGTCTCATTCCGACTTGTCTGCAAGGCAGGGTGGTGGTCGACATGAACAAACTGTGTGTGTGTGTGTGTGTGTGTGTGTGTGTGTGTGTGTGTGTGTGTGTGTGTGTGTGTGTGTGTGTGTGTGTGTGTGTGTGTGTGTGTGTGTGCGTGCGTGCGTGCGTGCGTGCGTGTATGTATGTGTGTAGTTAAATCTCTCTTGGGGGTCTCTTTGGAGAGGGGCGATGTGTTTCACAGCCACGGGGGTTGCTGGGCGACCGTGGGGCGGTGTGCGGCAGTTTAGCGCAGGGTCAAACGTGTACATGCCCCCCCCCCCCCCTGCCCCCAACACACACACTCACACACACACATTTCAAGCAGCTCATTAAGCCTGATTCATACCTCATCGTACAACAGAGTCGCGTGCCTAAAACAGCCGATTTACAAGCGCACAACACCTCGCGGATGCAATGTGTTGTGAGCTTGTAGATTTGCTATTTCGGCACGCAACACCGCCATACGACAGAGCATAAATTATAGGCCTTGGAGGAGAGAGAGAGAGAGAGAGAGAGAGAGAGACGGAGACAGAGGGAGAGAGCCTGAGAGAGAGAGGAACCATATGGCCCAGCTCTGGCGTGGGAGGTGAGCGGAGAAGAACGGGTGATATATGGTATAGAGATGGTGGGTAGGCCTATATGGTGGAATATATGTGCAATCATAGACTCACTGTAACGTAATGAATGAAAAGAAAGGAACTACACATTTCTACAGAGATGGGTTGTCACATATTCATTACAGCAGTGTCAAAAGAGCATAGGAGTTAAGGATTAGTCCACATCAGAAAGGTTTACTTCAGTTAGTTACACCATGCTTACACTGTAATTTACAGATGAATTGTTACTGTCAATAGCCTATACCTGAGTAATCTGGGAACCCATCGGCAAAAAAAAAGAAGAAAGAAAACTGCCCAATTCCCCATGTTGAGACTGGATGTCGGCCCATTGATTCTCCTTCACTCCTCCTCTTCCGGTGGTGCTCCTTTGTTTTCATTCCTTATCCTAATAAGCAATCAGAAGCAACACAAACATACAAACAAACAAAGGGGCTGCCCTCAACTAGATAAATTCTTATTCAATTAGGCTAATAGTCTTTGGAATTTGTCGACTATAATTGATTAGTTGATTTAATTGACAGATCTGTACAATTGTGTTTGTTACAGTCATGCAGAGAGCAGGCTTTTCAGGTTGGTGAAGTTGAGATGAGAACTGATCCTCTAATGTGGATTTCACAATGGCTATTGGATGCTGACGTATTGAATATCGGCCTATAGATTGGTAGAATTAAAGGTTTAGGTAGGCTACAAGAGATGTGAATGGAAAAAAACAAACAAAGAAAAAGAACTAAACTAAAATCTAACTAACTAAAACAACTAACAAAGTCGTGGTCGACTAAGACCAAACCGACCGAGTAATTGATGATTTTTTGACCAGGAGAGAGCCTTAAAACAAACACACACACACACACACACACACACACACACACACACACACACACACACACACACACACACACACACACACACACACACACACACACACACACACACACACACACACACACACACACACACAAACACATCCCAAAACTACATATGAAAAAATAACCGAATATTATAAATTAATAAATAAATAAATGAATGAACATGAAATCTGAGCACCAGTCACAAGAATAATGAAAATAACGCTCCGGGCCATGTCGGCAAGAATCCCCGAATTCCAAGCCATTCCCAGGCCCCAGATGGTGTGGGATGGGAAACGGCCCCCATTAAATTCCTAATAATCATTTCTCCTGCGGAATGGGGGGCGTGCGAGAGCACGGGGCAGGGGGGGAGGTGAGGAGTGTGGCGGGGGTGGTGAGAGAAGCACAGGGATTTGGTGTTTTAATTAGACAGATTTAAGGAGCTGAGCCCCCCATCAGAGAGAGAGAGAGAGAGAGAGAGAGAGAGAGAGAGAGAGAGAGAGAGAGAGAGAGAGAGAGAGAGAGAGAGAGAGAGAGAGAGAGAGAGAGAGAGAGAGAGAGAGAGAGAGTGTGTGTGTGTGTGTGTGTACTCGCGTGCGTGCAGGGGGCTTAGAGAAAGTGATAGAGACAAGAGAGAATTCATGTGCTCGCATTAACGTGTGTGTGTGTGTGTGTGTGTGTGTGTGTGTACGTGCACGTGCACGTGCGTTATGGCGTGCGTTATGGATGTGCGCATGTTTACGCAGATGTGCCTAGGTATAAAACAATGTGTGCGTGTGCGTGTGCGTGTGCGTGTGCGTGTGCGTGCCGCAGGTCACGGTGGAGGCCCGACACCCTGGTACTCTGGGCCAGGATCTCATTAACATGTCAGATTGGTGGATCAGTCACTCTGGCAAGCCGCCCAGCTTCTCACAGGAAGTACTTTCTCTCTATTTCCGAACTTGGCAGTGAAAGGTTAAAGCCTGATTTGTGCTGATGTACTTCGTTGCACGGCGGTGTTGCCGGTGTCGAAAACAGTCGATCTTCAAGCTCACGACGTGTCGCTTTGCAACGCATTGTGAGCTTGTAGATCAGCTACTTTCGGCGCGTGACACTACCGCACGACAAAGCATAAATGATAGCATTATAGAGCGAGGGAGGGTGGGAGAGATGGATGGTGCGAGAGAGAGCGCAGAGAGAATGTCTTGGCCTGAAGCAAAGAGACAGAGATGGAGGTATTAATTACAATATTTGGTCAGATTGGATAAACATTGGGAAGGGATTGTGCTTTAGTTAAAATTCAGCAGGGGGTTGTTGCAGCTCTCATCCTGGGCCTGGCAGGATATTGAGTGGAAGTGATTGACTCTAGTAGTATCAGCCAACATGGTGAGATATAGCAAGTGACTTGTCAGACCTTTTTTTTTTCTCATGCCACTGTGAAAAACACTCCCAACAGTTGAACTATTTTTGGTGGTGGAAATATGCTAAGTTTGTGACTAGAGCATCTGCCACACTTTCACCCTTGTACCTTTACTCATTTTTGTTCTGGTTGGTAATGTGATTGTGTCTGAATGTGAACGTGTATTCCAGTTGTAGGCCTACTGTGTGTGTGTTGTGTGTGTGTGTGTGTGTGTGTGTGTGTGTGTGTGTGTGTGTGTGTGTGTGTGTGTGTGTGTGTGTGTGTGTGTGTGTGTGTGTGTGTGTGTGTGTGTGTGTGTGTGTGTGTGATATAATGTATACGTGTGCATGCATGGTGGTACAAAGAGTTGGTATGGTGTGGTTTTGGAGCAGGTGGGAAGCATACAGGGGTGTGATCCTCTGACACCCCAGCAACACCCTGTTTCAGTGAAGATGGAGAGGCGTGTGTTAGTCAGTGGGCACAGGAGATCAAACCTCCCCTGGTTACGTTCTGTCTCTGAGCATCTGCTGTACTTAAAGATTCCTCTATGGTAGGAGTTTATGACAGACAGACAGACAGACAGACAGACAGACAGATAAACTAGAGACAGGCATGACTATTTTGATTCTACGTCCGACGACAGCTTATTTGTCTCAGTTTTGGTTCTAGCAAGGCAAGGCAATTTTATTTGTATAGCACATTTCTACAGCAAGGCAATTCAAAGTGCTTTACACAAAATATCAAGCAATGGAAACGCATTATAAAATGACATTAGTATACAATAAAGCAAAAGAAGTAAAAAAAAAAAAGAATACATCAACATTGTATTAATATTTTGGACTTTGAACTGTTCTCCTGTTACACCTTGAAATGTAATCATTTTGTCTCACGCTTTCTCCAGCAGGGGAAGTAGTGTATCATGCTGTGGTGGCCCACCACCATTAAACAAAGTTAATGCACAGGTGTGCAGTATTTATTTATTCATTTATTAATATTTATAACCTTTATTTATCCAGTGTAGGTTCACGGAGCACAAAGAATATTTCTCAGCAACGCTCCCACTTCACACTCACAATTTAAGTTACATATACCATCACACATGCACTGCCCATTGGGGATTATATGTGCCTTGTTCAAGGGCACTTTTCAACAGTGGGTACTGAGGGATGAGTGAGAGTTGCTCTTTGTCTTCCCCACCCAGGTTGTTGTCCCTGCTCCCAGCTTCGGTGGGTGATCGAACCGGGACCTCTCTGGCCACAAGTGTGCTCCTCTAACATTAATGCTTAATTTATAGCCTACTTCCCTACTAGGTCGTATACAACAATGTCATGCGCCGAAAATAGAAGATCAACAAGCTCACGATGTGTTGCAGTGCAATGCATTGTTGTGAGATTGTAGATCTGCTATTTCGGCCATGCAACACTGTCGTACAGCAAAGTATAAATCGGGCTTCAGACCAGTGCTGCTCCCACTATGTGCACTCAACCACGTGAAACATAACAGCATGCGTGCATGTACGTGTACACTACATACAGTACAAACGAGTACCCTTGTGCCCCGCAGAGAATAATATCACACCTCCAACAGCCAGAGCCCCATTTGGCCGATGAGAAATAGCCAACATTAAACATGTAAGAACAAGTAGCAACTTTCTCGGCTCATCTAGACTAATTAGATAGTGCTTTGTGAGGAGTCATTAGGTACATAATTAACTATCTATTACTATGGCGTAAGTATCCATTTGTAATATCTACACTCAAAGGACAGACTGGTCTTTCTTAACACCATGGTAGTCTTTCATAATCATTCCTCGTTGTCATTCATAAGAATCCTGATTAGCGCGCCACTTGTCAATGTGGTATTATAGGTTTAGTCAAATAATATACTTAAATCAAAATATAGCTTTTTTGAATCAAGAGTGATCAAATTCAGCAGTACTGCTCATCCCTTGGTTTGGAAAAGAAAAAAGTACATACTATATATGTATGTATATATATATATATATATATATATATATATATATATATATATATATATATATATATATATATATATATATATATATATATATATGGCCTATATCATAGCACCTGACGAAGCCACACGGCAAAACACGTCGTACATTTAATAAAGTTTGATGCATAGTAATTAAATCGTCCATCTGCTGTTTTTTAGAGTGTGTAGTCCCTTCCTAACTCTACGATGGAAGGTTAACCTGTTTCTAATAGTATATATATATATATATATATATATATATATATATATATATATATATAAAATACGTAGATGAAGGCAAATATATTATCTCTCCCATCTCTCCCAAGAAAAACACCAAAAACATTAAAGTGGTTGACATATTCAACACTGCAGATTGATTGAAAAAAACAAAACAAAACAAAAAACAAGATCAGTATCAGCTTTTATTTTATTTTATTTATCACAATACAAAAGTGCACTGTAGGTCAATGGTGACTGCTTCCATGCAGGGTAGGTAGCTGCATGACAAGGGACTCGACACGATGGCTGCAAGTGTATTTAATGTACTTACCACTTGTGCGACACTGAAAAGCACTCATGCCATTATTGCACAATCTCTCTCTCTCCTATAGAAAATCTTGGGTCTTCATTTTAGTATTCCGGTCCAGCTTGCATCATCACCAATCTGTCCCATACGGCCTTTCAACTTGTCTCCTGTGGGACCCATGCTGTGTTCTGAGGGCCTCTCTCTCTCTCTTTCTCTCTCTCTCTCTCTCTCTCTTCTCGCTCTCTTCTCTCTGTCTCTCTCTCTCTCTTTCTCTCATAACACACAGAAACACACATTTTCACACACACACACACACACACACTTACACGCACGCGCTCGCACGCACGGGCTGTGGTGATTGGAAGAGGGAGGGAAGTAAGCTGTCTGTGGAGGGGTAGATTCTTGGTGCCGGTCCAAAAATATGTCACTCGGGACACGCATGGCCTGCTGGAGGCAGGAATTCTGTCGCTAATGGGCCCCGCAGCCGTCGGCACCACCTGGGGATATGGGAGAGGGGATGGATGGATGGGAGGATGGAGGGATGGAAAGAGAGAGAGAGAGGGGGGGGGGGGGATGGGCGAGAAGGAGGGTGGTAGCAAGGGGTTGCATGCTGCACAATGCTCCAGCGATAAACAAGAGGATGTATTGTCTGTTTGTATGCATGAGATATCTATCTATCTATCTATCTATCTATCTATCTATCTATCTATCTATCTATCTATCTATCTATCTATCTATCTATCTATCTATCTATCTATCTATCTATCTATCTATCTATCTACATGTATCTATCTATCTATCTAACAACATCAAGTCAACCTCAATTAATCTCTATCAAAACACGTCCTCTAAGATATGAAAGCGCTGTGAATGCGTTTTTTTAATCTTCCGCATTAAAAAGAAGAGAAAAAAAAGGGTGAAAAAAGTTTCCAAATTCTATTAGACATAAAACCAAAAGTTGTTCATGTTCAATATGTTCTTTGAACTCGCGGAATTAATGCGTTTAGAATGAAAAGTCAACATTTTCCCCATCGCCATGAAAGGCAGCTTATAAAAAAAAATGTGAAGGCATAAACAGGCAGGGCAGGTGTTGACGATGCAAATGAAACGGATGACAGATGGCGCGCCTCGCGATCGCTCACTGTGCAGATAATGGATGGAGGTAATCAAATTCCTCCGAGGCTTTGGGACTTTCTTCACAACTTTCCCATCAATTGCAGCATCAAACGATACCCGTCGTCAAACGCAAGCCCCCCACCACTCACCCACCCACCCAGTGTAGGCCTAAGCGAAGAGAGAGATAGATAGATAGATAGACAGACAGACAGAGAGAGATAGAGACAGAGACAGGAAGAGACAGAGAGAGAGAGAGAGAGAGAGAGAGAGAGAGAGAGAGAGAGAGAGAGAGAAGCTCCCTTTTTCAGACAGATTTGAACATGTTGCGTATCTAATGAGAAAGAATTTCACTACACGTTGACGTGTGTGCAGGGTTTGTGGTGTATTTTGACTTCATGCCATGGTCAAGGAGATATCAACAAGACTTCACGCCTAACCCCCGTTACCTTTGATCTGCAGGCTACCCCTCATGTTATGTTAACAGGCTGCTGGGTGTGTGTGTGTGTGTGTGTGTGTGTGTGTGTGTGTGTGTGTGTGTGTGTGTGTGTGTGTGTGTGTGTGTGTGTGTGTGTGTGTGTGTGTGTGTGTGTGTGTGTGTGTGTGTGTGTGTGTGTGTGTGTGTGTGTGTCTGTGTGTCTGTGTGTGTGTGCACGCGCGCGCGTGAGTGCGTGAGTGTGCACGCATACTTTAGTTGCATGTGTCAGCAATGATCACACAACTGTTTTTTTCACTGAAAAGTGCCAAACATTGTAGAAAAGCTGCAAGCATACCAACAGACCATAATGTACATGACCTCCTTTCATTTTCTTCTATCTGCTGTCATTAAGCAGTCCTCACATCGCTTTCACTTTGGTTACATGCACCAGTGGAACTAGAGTTCCTTCCAAAGGGGTTTAGAAAAGGTTGCATGGTGTATTTCATCCATAGCATTCATATTTCCCACACATAATTTTGTTCAGAACTGTGATGACAGCCCATCTGATTTGACCCATGGGTTCCTGTTTGAAGGTCAGTGTAATGGTCCACAACATTTGTGTTTTATCTGTCTTGCTTCAGTGGTAGCATCAAAACAATTAGACATCACAATTAATGAGATTTTAAACACTGCAGATTACTCTTCTTTAAAAACAAAAACAATTTTATAGAGACTTAACTTTCATTAAAAATAAAATCAATATATAATGAAGCGACTGCTTTCCAACGCACATTATACATAGCAATATGTGTTCAATTTGCAAAGTCGGCTATAACATCCTCTATTGATCTGACTGTCACAATAGACTTGAAATGCCAATTCCAAAAGCATTTTCCTGTCACAACACCCAAGAATGGCACATAACTGCAATGATGCGCATTCACACTTCAGGCTATGATTGCAACTTCAAGTGTCACACATATGTCTGAATAAAAAGCGTAGGAGAAAGTATCACAGAGGCAAAGGGAAGAAAAAATTATGGATATCACACGTTTTGTGTCAGGTGATGTGTTTTTTCCAAGCGCCTGTTTCTTAATATTGTATCAATGTGATAATTGCTCTCGCAAAAATCTTAGGGCAAATGCACCATATTGGATATGGGGAAGGTGCGAATGCATTTACCCACTTTTGTTGTTTTGTTGGTGGGATAATGTTGCCAGCACAGCAGTTTTCTGACAGGCCCGTGTTTGTTTCTTACAACATTGAAGTCCCCTTAAAAGGCAAAAGGGAAGGGAGAAGGCATGATGAGAATGAGAAACATATTGTTAGTGCAATATCCTACAAGCTTTCATAAAATAACTTTCTCTGTTGTTCGCCCGCCTAACAGATTGAGGGCACACACAGCCAAGTGATTCTAATCAACTTTTCTGAAGTTGTTTGGATAATCTCTTTCCCAGTTTACCTTAGCCGGTATGAAATCTCCCAATTAACTATATCGAGGCGAAATCACAAAACAACGCCATGTGAAATTTCTTAATGAATTCCTTTGTCTTTGCTTGCCGCAGATGAGGCATGAGGATGGCACATGTACGGCGGGGCGCATTAGTTAGGCGAGCCCATGTGATGGTGCCCGTTCACGGCTGACGGAGTGTTGGTATCCTCGGGCATGGCTGCCAAGCTGCCAGTCTGTGCCGTCACACCTTGCTGCCTTTAAAGATTGCCCTGCAGAGACGGGGAGAAGGGGGAGGACGGTGGGGCCTCACGTTTTTTAACAGCGCGCAGTCTGGCAACCCAGGAGAGTTTACGACTAAAGGATCGGTGCCAAGAACTGCCCACCAGAGAGGAGGGGGGGTGGGGGGGGGGGGGGGGGGAGCAAAGGGGGAGGGGATGCAAGGAGATATGGGCATAACACACAAATACATAGAGTCAGACCCCTACCGGTCACATTCACGGGAGGGCTGGGTAAGCTCTGTGTGTGTGTTGTGTGCCTACGTGTGCGTGCACGAGTGCGTGCGTGCGTGCGTGTGCATGAGTGAGAGCGCATGTGTGCGTATGTGCGTGTGAATGTTTGGCAGATTGGGCTGATCCTGCGGTGTATAGAGAGTATACCTGCATGTCAAATCAATTCATCAAGCTTTCTCTATGACATGTTATGAGGAAAGGAAAGAACGTGTGCATATATGTATCCGCACCCCCCCCCCCAACACCACACACACACACACACACGCACACGCACACGCACACACACACACACACACACACACACACACACACACACACACACACACACACACACACACACACACACACACACACACGCACACACACAAGCACACGCACAAAGACACCCGAGCGCAGACACACACATGTATGTTCTCTTCTCCCAGTAATCCACACAAATGGCGGTGGATGGCAGAATGTAAATGAGCTGGTTATTACACAGCAACGTTCATCAAGCTGAGCTGGAAAGACTTCAATGGCCCTGATGAATATGCATGCAAATTTGTTAATTAAGTTAATTATTCTGCTGAAAATTCATTTGTCTTCCCAAGGACATTTCTGCAATGATTTTAACATGTTTCCACCATTAGTCATGCACGGCGCTATTCAAAACCACCTAGGTCCACTTTTAGGAAAGTTCTGGTCAAAAAGGGGAATAGAGTGCTTAAAAGTGGTGATGAGGAGGAGGAGGAGGATGCGGGAGGGAGGGTGGGCAGGGAGAGGACAGTCTGTTTGTGGCTGCAGGTAGATGCACAGCTGGCACAAATTGACATTAGCTAAGGAAGAGTAGGCCTAAGTCAAAGAAGTTGGCCTAATGCTCCTGAATTGTAGTGGCACATGCTACAGAACTTTGAGGATAATATGGACATGAACATGGATATTCATTGCTTCCAAACCTTAGGTTAATCTACATCTATCCTATCCACTCCACATCCCTAGATTATTAATTTATCTATTATTTAAAAAATCGCATTGTTGTCTGCACTACTTAAAGACAAATATCAAGCAAGACATTGTGCATTCATTTATTTTTTCATTTGTGGTAGTTTGCTTAAAGGTAGGGTAAGTGATATTTTTGGGTTAAAACAAAAAGTATTTTATTAAAAGGTTAAAGCACTATATTCTGATAGTAATCATTGCTATAGAGTGTTTGTTCAGTAACAGGAGTCTCCCCGTCTCTCCAGCTCTTTAATAAACAGAAAATACATTTTCTGGTAGGTGTCAAAATCTCAGCCAATCAGGAGAAAGTACCCATTTTAAGCTTCATCTTTATAGTGTTCCAGTTCCAATTTTGCCTGCTCATTTCTTAGTGTCATCACTTCCAATTTCACTTGTTTAATATCCTGATTGAGTTCTCTATCCTGATTGGATAAAAAAGCTGGAGAGACAAGGAGACTCCTTTTACTGAACAAACACTCTATAGCAATGAGTACTATCAGAATATAGAGCTATTTAACACTTATTTTAACCAAAGAAAATCACTTACCCTACCTTTAATTCAGCTTTGGTATTATACTGTTTGAGTGAATGATGCCAGTAATTGGCCGTAGATGCTGAAGCACTCCTTGATTCCTCCTTGACATGACATTTAACAGGACAGGAGAGCTGAGTCAAGGTTTTTCATAGAAACGTTATCTCGACAAAGGTCGCTGCATGAAAAAAGAAATGGATACCATAAATTAGTGCATAAGTGGCTCATTCTGACCTGATGCTATAGGGAGCGTTTTTCCTGAAGCAACAAAAGATGAAGTTGATGTCATCATAAACTGCAACATCAGTCACACGGCAGCAGTGGTGTAAAGTAACTAAGTACATTTGCTCAAGTACTGTTTACTTAAGTAAAATGTTTTGGTATTTTTTACTTTACAGGAGTATTTCCAATTGTCAGTACTTACTTACTTCTACTCCAATACATCTCAGATGCAAATATTGTACTTTTACTCCAGTACAATTATTTGAAAACTTTAGTTACCAGTTACTTTGTAGATTTAGATTATTATTACAAAACATACAGTAACCACTTACATTACATACGGCCCTATATACATTTCGGCCATTTGAAAATAGACGATCTACAAGCTCACAATTTTGGGCTTGTAGATCTGCTATTTTCAAAATATTTGTATACATTTTAAAACTTGTGAAATGGGACATTCTTTATAATGAGTACTTTCGACTTTCGGTACTTTGAGTACATTTTGATACCAATACTTTTGTACTTTTACTCAAGTAGATGTTGAATTCCGGACTTTTACTTGAACGTGAATACTTTTTCCACCACTGCCTGTGCCACACATCAATAGGCTCGCCGCTCTATGCACAGCAGCCATATTGGGAATGAATTGGGCCCCTTCCTTACTTCCTTTACAGGTGTTACCAATAATACTAATTAAGTCTCTGTTCCATTTAGTGTGGCATAGTGGTTGTCTTATTTTCAAGGGCCCCATAACTCTGAGAGTGTACAAATGGAACTAAATGGACCCGTAAGGGTCCATTTGGTCAGGGTTCTCAGGGTTACACACCCACCATAAGGGGCCATTTGGGAACCAAAATGGAGTGTTTCTAGTGAGCCAACAGGCACGATATCAGCACCCTGACCAGAATGGAACAGAGCCTTCATTAGTATCATTGGTAACACCTGTGAAGGAAGTAAGAAGAGGCCCAATTTCTTTCCAATATGGCTGCTGTGCATAGAGCCTATTGCACCCATTGAACAAACTAAATGTTCAATCATGCACACCATCAAAAGTTAGAAAGTGATAAATACTGAGAAGAGTAAAAACAGGACAGATGGGAGGTATATGGTAAAGGATCACCAGGACTGAGAGTTTGATAAACTGGCTGGCTTTAGAAGAGGCAGCCAGTACACAGTATAGGCCTCAGTCAGAATTGCCAGATGTTTGATTTGTTAATTAATTTTCTATTCCTGTTAATTACTGTGTGCTCTCTATCCACCAACAGCAGGTAAATAGAGGAGGATGACCCAATAATTCTGTTACAGTCATCTGAAAAGTGACATAATGCTGCATGGGGCCTGCTGTGTTCTGCAAACAGCAATGTATGAAATCATATTGTCGATACATTCTCACTAAAAACATCATAAATTTGAATGGTCCCTGGATTAAAACAATTCCAAATAAAAAATATTACCTTTTCTGTTGGTTTGTCAGTCTGTCTAAGTGCGCCTCCATACCAATTTATATGGCTGATTTAGAAGGCCAAGGTGTCCCATCTGGTGAACAGCGTATCCCAATGCACCTGTCCCCTCTAGTGGAAGAATACAGAATTGCAGGGGCCAACTGCAGGCCCTCTGGAAAATTAAATTCAGAACACAATAGCTTTAAGAACTGTCAAGGCGTGTGTGTGTGTGTGTGTGTGTGTGTGTGTGTGTGTGTGTGTGTGTGTGTGTGTGTGTGTGTGTGTGTGTGTGTGTGTGTATGTGTGTGTGTGTGTGTGTGTGTGTGTGTGTGTGTGTGTGTGTGTGTGTGTGTGTGTGTGTGTGTGTGTGTGTGTGTGTGTGTGTGTGTGTGTATTTTCTAAATATTTTTTATACATTTTGAACATGTGAAATGGGACATTCTGCACAATGAGTAGCCTACTTTTACTTTTGGTACTTTGAGCACAGTTTGCACCAATACTTTTGTGCTTTTACTTTGGTAAATTTTGAATTCCGGACTTTTACCTGTAACAGAGTATACATTGCAGTATTGATACGTGATTGATTGATTGATTGATTGATTGATTGATTGATTGATTGATTGATTGATTGATTGATTGATTGAATACTGTATTAACAGTTTGCAAAAACAAGCACAGGGATGTAGAGTTCAATACAAGCTCTGTTAAGAGGATTTTAAACCCAAGAAAGCACTATGGCTTGTTTCCATTGGGTCCTTTGTACTCAATTCGTCGAAAAACTTTTACTTAAGTAAAAATGTGAGAGGCTCCTTTTTCCACCAGTGTGTGTGTGTGTGTGTGTGTGTGTGTGTGTGTGTGTGTGTGTGTGTGTGTGTGTGTGTGCTTTCCTGCATATAGCTATGGCCTGCAAACCTAATATTGCTAAGAATACGGTGAATAGTTATATGTGTTTAATACCCTGACACATTTAGGGTGTCCATATTTCACTAAAATGTTATAGCTATGCGGATTTAAGTCATATAAGCCTGATGTTTGCATTTTAAAACATGCGTGTTGCTTGCAATGACATGGATGACACACTTAATTGATTTGCACGCGTTTCCCTGGCAGCCCAGATTAACATGCGATAAGACTTTATTAGCACTGCTCACAAAATACACGCATTTACAGATTTGCGACACATCAATTAGATTCACATATGGTTGGAGTAATTATCGTTACTGATAAGTGGAATTAAAGAGAGACATCAACGTGAAATAGAAGGGAGAGTTGCCCTGGAGAAGAGATGAGCAAGGAGTGGATGTTGGGGGCAGGCAGGCTATAGCAGAGGCAACTAGCAAGAAAACAACAGCAGCTGTTTTGCTTGTGGCTACAAACAGGATTGAATAACAACATCATTTGCTGAGAAAATGTTTTTTTGTTTTGTTTTAAAGGAAGAGGGGAATAAAACACGAGTTTGTCCTGACTTAGATATAAATGGACTCTTTTGAAAAGACTAGCCTACTCTTTTTTAGTTTTTCTGCTGAGTTTTCCCTTTGTTTTATTTATTCTGTATTATTTGTTTTTAATAGGTTAAATTGAATACAGTGGAATAATTCAAAGATGGACAAGGACCCTTTGGTAGAGGTTTGGGTTGTGTAGTTACCTTATGATGTAACCCCGAAGGATATGAAAAGTTGTTGCTCCATCGATTACTTATCATATCTTAACATGGTACGGCCAAACAGCGCTCAAAGTTACTCTTTTAGACCACAAACAAAGCAAACAAAGCTGATTCTGCCACTATAGAACATCACAAAACCCGGTGTTGCATTTTTTTTTTAAATAAAAATGTCAACTTGATGTTGCTATTTTTATGAGGAAGAAAACCCATAGGCTAGTGGAACCGTGGATCCGGATCTTCAAACAGCACTGAGGTACTGGGTTGAGTACTTCAACCACCACTGCCTAAGTCAAGAGATCACTACTACATCCATGATGACTCTACCTTGGCTTCACCCATGTTCAGCCTATCTTCATATCATTTGTCCTCCTTAATGCTCATGATAAAATGTGTCATAGGAGGGCTGTGGACAGTTCAGAAACCCGCCTACCAGTGACATCATCATTAGGCAGTTTTTTTTTGGAAACATGACTGAAATAATTATTAGATTTTTATTAACGCATTAACAATGGCATCCATATAGCATGCTTACTTTCCAAGAATAGAAAGACTGCAGTTTCTTTAGCCCATCGATGATGGAGTGTCTCATCGATGAAAGAGTGTCTCAGAGGAGGGCCTCCTCTGAGACACTCAGTGAATAGACAAAAATGGTGGCATATTTTAATGAGCATTAGTGAGGACCAATTATATGAAGATAGTTTGAAAATGGATGAAGTCGTCCTTTAAGTCTCCTACTGTTACATCTATGACTCTACTTTACAAGTCACCCTGTTCCTGTACATACATGGTGATTCTGCATGCTGTGCACAGCGTTCAAAGAAGTACAAGGCACACCAGTCCTTTTGAGGTGCTGGCCTCATGCAGGTGAAGAACTAAGTGAAGATCAAAGTAGCTGCACACTTGTAACTTAAGTGCCAAAGTATTATTTTAATAGCGGACGAGAGAGATTAAAAACAATAGAGCCGACGTTTAGGCAGGCATGGTGCCTTCCTCAAGGTATGCCCTCAGGGTATGCCCTGAGGAAGGCAGTGTGCCGTACTTTGGCACTTAAGCTATGAGTGTGCGGCTACTTTGATCTTCTCTCCATTCTGTGTGGTTTACCAGCCATCTGACATATTTTCCATGGAAACGTTGATGCTCTTGTCTCTATTGGCAGAACAAACAAGCTGATCTCTCGGCCTTCCATGCGCACGCATGCACCCACATGCACACACGCACGCACGCACAGCACACGCACGCACGCACGCACGCACGCACGCACACACACACACACACACACACACACACACACACACACACACACACACACACACACACACACAGCACAGCACAGCACATCGCATCACACAAACAAAGCACACAACACGGGTGCCTACAAACATTTTCCCAGTGACTGCTAGAGAATGTGTGTGTGTGTGTACCCATGACTGCTCTGCCCTTGACATGGATCCAATCATCCAAGCGTGCTGGATGGTTTAGTTAATTAAGCTTAATCTACCCCGAGAGACAGATATGAGTGCTGCTACTATGGCCCGCTGAGCTGTCCCTATCCACTCTCCTCTGGACCCCCCCTTGGAACCATCAGGCCTGTGCTCAAATATATTCAGCTGCTTTGACAGGGTTAGGAAGAAATAAATTACATTTAATGGGATTTGAGTGTAATGTAAAAAAAAAGACAATGGCTAGATTATATACCGTATATAAGGTGTATATGTTTATAAGGTGTGTACAGTATGTATGCGTGCCACACACACACACACGCACACGCACACGCACACGCACACACAAACACACACACACACACACACACACACACACACACACACACACACACACACACACACACACACACACACACACACACACACACACACACACATTTATAAATACACATATATATATGAAGCTATTTAATCATAACAATCACACGCAGGTCTGCTGGGAGACCGCGGTATGATGCTTGCTGTCTATCGTAGAACTGAGAGTCTGCCTACTCTCTCTACTTCGGTATGAGGCGATACCTGGCAGAGGGAGATGCCTCCAAACACATGGAACAGCGGGTTCAGGCAGCAGTGGCAGTATGCCAGCGTGTGGGTAATGTAGTACCCGTAAAACAACGCGTCATTGTTCAGGGACTCCACATCAAGCGTTATCAGGGTATCCAAAAAGAGTATGATGTTGTACGGTGCCCAGCAAATGAAAAACACAACGGTTATTCCTAAAATCAGTTTTATAGCTTGGTGCTGTCCTTTTATACTGCACCGCCGGATGGTCATGCATATGCGGAAATAGCAGAAAAAGATGACAGTGAAAGGCAGGAGACAGAAGAGGCCCATGTGGAGCAGTCGGGCCAGTGGATCTGAGGCATCTTCACATTCAATAACACCAGCATCGTCATGTTCAGTCTCAGATTTAAAAGCATCCCAGATGCTTACAGCGACACAAAACAGCCATATGCCAATGCTAGCCCGACGTACCCAGAGCACTCTGCGGCCCTGTGCGGATGGAGATGCAGCGTGGACCACAGCAACGTATCGATCCAGGGTCATGGCAGTGAGCAGCATCATGTAACTGTTGATCCCCAAGATGAAGAGGCCACTCATCATTTTACAGGCCCAGTGCCCAAAGGTCCAGCCATGGAGTTGGTAAGAGGCCCAAAAGGGCAAAGTCATGGTCAAGCAGAGGTCAGAGATTGTAAGCTGCAGAAGCAGACAGTCAGGTGGGGTCCTCTTGCCTCTTTCTCTAAGAAGAACCCACAGGAGGAAGCTATTGCTGGGCAGACTAAGGCAAAAGATTAGGCTGTAGCAAACGGCGGAGAAGAGTCTGGATGATGAGTCTTCATCCTCTAGATATATTATGGAACCGTTGCTGTAGTCGGTGTACACAGGGACTCCGGTGAAGTTCTCCATTCTTCAAGTTGAGAGATTTTGAGGATGTTAAACCTGAAAGAGTTTCCAGCTACTCAGATTATTTCTTTTAAAATAAAAGTAACATCTAACCATCCAAAGTGAAAACAAAAAATATATATAATCAGACTTAGAGACCCAATCAGTGACAATATAAACATAGGGGTTTCCCCATTAACATAAATATATATATAATAATATAATAATAATATAAAAAAATAAGTAAAATAAAATAAGTACCAAAAACATATTGTCCATTTAGAGATGAAACATCAAGAATGTATGTGTTTAGTCCACATTAAAAGAAAAAGAATCACATATAAAATCACATATTGCTTTTTCTAACAATCGTGACAAACCCTTACCTTGTGCCTGTTACTCAGTGCAACTCTGTCTGACTCTTCAGCAGAATCTAAAGACAGACTTCCTTTCAGGGCAAATATGCACTGCTTGTGCTTGGAGAGAGAAATGTGTTTACGTATGTAGGATTGCAAAATAGCTCGAAAGTGACACTTCACTTGACTCATGGCCCCTGGTTCAAAAGTTCCTACTTTTTACTGTAGAAACTGTATGATCTCATCTGGCAAAATGAAACTTTGGATCAGCTTGAAATATTTCTTGACATTGATAAGTCTGCTTAAAACTATGAATCACACAACATGAAAGTCTAAAAGCTGCAAGGGACCCCCCTGCTACTCCTAACAGGAGATATAAAGGTTCTAACTAACCATCTATTAAACGTTCTTAGAACTTTTAATCTTCTAATGGTTCTACATTGAATAAAATACCTGAATACAAAAAGTAGGCATTATACAAATGTTAACTGGGTCCCACAGATTTAACTTGCTTGTGCATGGGTCAGGCAAAAATGTTTGGGAATTTGTGTTAAAGTACAATGATTCATTTAGTGATATGTGCTTGTGTCAATATTTATATCATTTAATGTATTTCTTTATATAGACAACATGCATTAATGAACATATCTGTAAATTATGCCAGTTTTAGCCAGCTGGCAAATTGCATTTAAATGTAAAACAGACATTACATTTTTGAAAATTAGAACATGAACATGGACTGGCCTTTACATTTCCTGTGTGTGTGTGTGTGTGTGTGTGTGTGTGTGTGTGTGTGTGTGTGTGTGTGTGTGTGTGTGTGTGTGTGTGTGTGTGTGTGTGTGTGTGTGTGTGTGTGTGTGTGAGTGTGTGAGTGTGAGTGTGTGTGTGTGTGTGTGTGTGTGTGTGTGTGTGTGCTCTCAGTTCCACATGCCATTAAAGAGGATTTCTTCAGTGTCAGGCAGGTTCAGTCTGCCTGCTAATGACGTAATTCTTGAAACCAAACTGCCTGTTGTGAATGGTAAATAAATGGTAAATGGTGCATTTATATAGCGCTTTTATCCAAAGCGCTTTACATAGATTGTGCATTACATTCACCCATTGTGGATGCCATTAGACTGAAAACCTTGAGTTCAAGTTATTTAATCAGTAAATAATCACACAGGTTTGCTGCATGGAGACAGAGGGATGATGTGGGCTGTGTACAGAGCTGAGGGTCTGCCTACATGGCAGAGGGAGACGCCTCCGAAACCTCTCCACTCCAAACACATGGAACAAGTGGGTTCAGGCAGCAGTGGCAGTATGCCAATGTGTGGGTGATGTATACCGTACCACATCACGTCATAGCTTAGCGACCCCATGCCAAGTATTATCAGGGAATGCAGAAGGACTGTGATGTTATATGGTACCCAAAATCAGTCTTTTAGCATGGGTCTTTCTTCTTATACTGCTATGCCTTTTAGTCATTTACATGCGAAAATAGCAGAAAAGATAACTGTAAAGGGCAGGAGAAAAAAGAGGCCAATGTGCAGGTAATAATCTGTTGGGGTAATGACTGTGAGACATGTTCACATTTCATAACACCAGAATCATCGTGCTAGCCCAGTGGGCCCAGAGCACTCGGCAAGACGTGGCATATGGACCACAGCAACATAGAGGAAGAGGCCACTGATCATTTTGCAGACCCAGTCCCCAAGACCCAGGTCCAGCCATGGAGTCGGTAAGAGGCCCAAGGGGCAGGGTCACGGTGAAGCAGAGGTAGGAGATGGTAAGATGCATAAGCAGAAAGTCAGGGGGTGTCCTCTTGCCTCTTTCTCTAAGAAGAACACACAGGAGGAAGCTATTGCTGGGCAGACTAAGGCAAAAGATTAGGCTGTAGCAAACGGCGGAGAAGAGTCTGAATGATGGTTCTCCCTCTTCTGGATAGTCTATGGAACCGATCTTGTAGTCGGTGCAGGGACTGTGGGAGATGAGAGATGTTCTGAGAGGACACTAAACTTGAAAAAAGGGAAATCATTTCCAGCTCCTCAGATCATTTATATAAAAGTAATCTCTAACCATCCAAATTAAGTGAAAACAAAAACAATTTAAAAAGACTTAGAGGCCCAATCAGTTACAATCAAAAGAAATGGGTCGCTGAGGAAGTCCGACCATGGTCGAAAAACACATCCGTTGCTTTTCTCCCCATTGAGACAAATAAATCTATTGAAGGACATTACTGAGTGCTGGCTGTTCTCTTGTTTCAACAAATGGGTTGCCCCATCATCATAAAAAATGTATGGCAATGGATGCATGTTTTACACTGTAGTTCATTAACTCAAGTCTTGAAACAAGGACTAACACTAAACAACAGCTAATTATGCTATTTTAATTGCAATTGTTTAGTGTCTTTAAAAAAAATGTTTTTGATGTTGGTAATGCTTGTAAAAGTATAAAAAAAAGTATAGTAAAAAAAGTAAAAAAAAAAAAAAAAAAAAACAGTTCAAAAAAGGAACAGGGTTTTTCTTTTCTTTTTCTTTTTTTCAAGCAAGACAAACACGTACCTTATTCCTCAGTGCAACTCTGTCTGACTCTTCAGCAGAATCTAGAGCCCAGAATCTAGAGCCCCGTTAAAGTTACTTCCGCCGAATTAGTTACATTTTTGCCAGAAACAGACTGTATCAAATATACTGTACTGACTGACTATCATAAACGATACAGAACCTCCTCCCTGACAATATCGCCGAGACAGTTTGTTTATTTTTGGACCACAATTCTTATATGAGACGATTCTAAGATGACCCAATGTTATTCTCCATAGCGAAATTACTTTACGAACCTGGGGTGACGTCAGGACTTCTGTACTCTATTAGGGCACTGTGTACTAAAATATGCACTGTGCAGCTTAGAGAAATTAAACATTTTACAGTTGTAGAACTGCAAAAGAGCACGGAAGTGCTGGCAATATATAACTTTGGATCAGCTTGAAATATTTCTTGGGAATTGATAAGTTCGCTTAAAACTACAAATAACACAAAAAGGCTGAGAGTCTATAAGCCCTGCAATCCTAACATAAGGAGATGTAAAGGTTTTAACCAACCACCTATTAAAGCTTATTTGAAACCTTTATCTTCTAATAATTCTGCATTGAATCAAATACTATGAATGTTAAAATATAGGCCTAATACAAAATTATAACGAAATGGGGTCATGTACCCTAAACATTTTTGGGAACATCAGTTAAACTACAATGATTAATATATTTGTGTGAAATGCTTGTTTCACAATTTATTTCATTTCATTTATTTATTCATGAGGATGATGACATGCATTAGTCAACATTTCTGTAAATGTGCCAGTGTTAGCCAGCTGGCAAAATCTAAATACAAACATGAAAATGGGAACACATTGGAACATTCAGATTAACATTCAAGTGAATGGAGATGTTGTTGAAATATTGGACAGTAAGCAATATCTGTGTCTTCCTCTTGCCATTTCCTGTGTGTGTGCCACAGTTCAACCAATCTCCACTCCGTATACCACAAGTTTGAAGCCCCATATTCCCACGCTCACTCAAAATAGCATTACTATGGTTAAATGTGAAAGGTTTGAATGTTCTCAGATTTTGTGCAGCTTTGTATGGTTGAAGAAAACGTCTTTTTCTAGTCTGTAAATGAAGTATTTCACCAAATGTGCATTAAAATGTATTATTACTAGTTATAAATAATAACTAGTAATCATTTAATAACTAAAAGTACTCTTGTGATTGAATCAAGAGAATCAAGAAGGTTTTATTTGTCACTTCTCATACAGGTACAAGAAGCTGAATTAAATTTTT
This sequence comes from Gymnoscopelus microlampas, assembly GCF_963454915.1. Taxonomy (NCBI): domain Eukaryota; kingdom Metazoa; phylum Chordata; class Actinopteri; order Myctophiformes; family Myctophidae; genus Gymnoscopelus; species Gymnoscopelus microlampas. Next base: position 42,112,652 of record NC_139942.1, on the reverse strand, counting down.
GAAGTCCACAAAGTATACTGTACTAACAACAATGACAATAGTAATAATAAAAAAAGAAAAACAATGGAGTAAAACAATAAAATGTGTTAAATCAGCACTATATAACTTTCCTCTCCTACCCTGGATTTGAACTTGGTTTCCAGCTTAAGTGCTGAAATCTTTACAATTGAGCTAATGCCTGCTTGCCTGCTTGCTCGGGGGTTAAATTGAATCCTGACCATCAGGTCAAAATTCGTGTCAGATACAGTGTTTAGGTGAGACATGACCTTTTACACAATCTCAATGTCTCAATAGGAGCAGGGAGACAAAATACAGCCACCCCAAAAAGTTATATTGTATTAACATACACTACCATACAGATTGGACAAAATTACATTTTATCAATAAAACAAAGTGAGGCTTTATTAACTATAATTACACAATACTTCACCTGTAATCTAATGAGATATATATTTTTTTTTTACAATTTTATAATTTTACAACATGTGCTGTGAGCTTGTAGATCGGCAATTTTCACTCTGAATACAGGTATTCCTAGAGAGTTTGACTTACCCATTGGAATACCTTGGGCACAAAAAGTTTTAAAACCACTGAGCTAGAATGAGAACTCCTCTCCACTAGTGAGGGATGTTATAGTCAGCCGGTGGCTTCGGCTACGGATGCTGTTGCTTCGGTGCTGACCCCAACCTTTCAACATCCTCTTCATGTGGCTTTGGAATTTGACCCCCACAAATACATAGAACACGGGGTTAAGGCAACAGTGAGAGAAAGCAAAGAACCGGCTGACGTAGAAAGCATAATCGAGTGGTTTGCTGTAGTTTTCGCAGGTTTTGGACATAGCTGCTGAGTCCACAACTGGTTGGGGGTGAAAAGATATGGATCTCAGGAAAATAACTATATTGTACGGTGCCCAGCCCACAAAGAAAACCACCACCAGTGTAAAAATTAGATTTAAAGTTTTGTGCCTTCTCCGTCTTTGGGCATTAGGTCGGTACAGCCTGCACAATATCTGTGTGTAGCAAAAACAGACGATCAGTAAAGTCAGTACAAAGAGGACATTTTGTTGATAAGTTCCCCATAGCTTCCAATAATTATCTTCATAATCGCAATACATTTTAAGATCTTGTTCCATTACTTTGGAGAAGATGACAGCGGGAGAGGCTAACACTGGGCTCACAGTCCAAATGAGAACAGTCACCAGGATGCCGTAGAAGCCCTTGGTGTCTGACACGAGGTTAGACAGCGGCCTCGTAACGGCAACACAGCGATGGATGGTCATCATGATGATGAGGATACCACTGCTATAGAAGCCGACATAGAAGACAAAGTTGACCGCTTTGCAGGCTGTCTCCCCTAAAGTCCATCCATTCACCTGGTCATAGGCCCAGAAGGGCAGTCCTACGGTGAAGATGAGGTCTGAGACAGCCAGGTTCAGGGTGAAAACATTGATGATAGATTTGATGTTCTCGTACTTGGCCAGGATCACCATTACCAGAATGTTGCCAAACAAGCTGAGGGCCACCACAATGGAAAAAAAAGACGTATTGAATATGACTCCAAAATGGACTACGTCTGTCTTGTTACACAGCTCATCTTCGTAATCTTCGTCATAATCGAAGGTGGTTGTGTCATAGTAATAGTCAGATGTAGTTGTGAAGATATTTTTACTTGCAGCCATGTTCCTTCAAGGAGAGAAAAAACAAATTCTGTTGGAATAATATAAAAACAGAGCAGTTCAGGAATTGCAGCAAATATATAACATGGAGATGGGACACAAAAGCCATCATATTTCACATATTGCTTGCTTACCTTGAAGGGACTCCAATTTGAAAAGTTAAATCATAGAGCATTGAAGTTGCCGAGATACCTGCACAGGGTGGACATAAGGTCCAGAGGTCCCTTGACTAATGGACTGTAGCCTTTTATGTGTCACTGACGTGCATGTGACAGAGCTGTCGTCTTAAGGTGAACAGAAAATAGGAACTAGGTAAAGAACACTACCTGAAAATGACTGAACATGCAAAAACACGCTCTCATCCCTCATGTGAGGTAAACACGATCAATGGCCTAAGGCCTTGATGCACACAGCCAACTGTACAGGGCTTGTTCGCTGCCATATCTGTATGTCATTGTCTTGACTATTAATTCACAGCATCAAAACATTTTGTGACTAAGTTATTTCTATGACTGGGCCAAGTACGGTGATATAGCATCTTTCATTTTTACAGCAGGCTATAATTCAAGTTGGACGATTGGAAGATGCATGTGTAACAGGGCGGTGTGAGAATGAAGAATGAAGAAGGCTTATTTGTCACTAGGCTACTCATACAGGTTCAAGCAGTGACATTTAAAGCCAGAGGCGTGACATACTAATACATAGACTTTATTTTCAGACAATCACCATTAAAATACAGCGTTATGAGCTCAACAATCTGAGGCAGCAGCCACTGGTGTGTGGTGCCAACAATACATAATCATAAACACACATAATTGTAGTAAAACATAATCACAGTTTGAGCAGAACATAATAAAACCAGAGCAGGGTGGAGCAAGGGGAAACGGACACCCGACCCAGGGTAGAGCCACGAGCCCCCACGAACCCAGCCACACACACGCACGCACGCACGCACGCACGCACGCACGCACGCACGCACGCACGCACGCACACACACACACACACACACACACACACACACACACACACACACACACACAAACAGAGTGTACATGTAATGTACAAGTTGTACACAAGATGTAGGCTAACAAAGAAACCTTGAGCACACTAAAGGGTGGATGCTACTAATTCTTACAAAAAGTCAGATTCAGATTAAACAATTAAGCACTATTGTATAACTGGCTTGTTGATAATAATAATAATAACAACAACAACAACAACAACAACAACAACAACAACAACAACAATAATAATAATAATAATAATAATAATAATAATAATAATAATAATAAATACTTCTACTACTAATAATGATAAAATAATAATAATGCATGATTAATATAATATATATTATCTAACATAGTCACCATTGTAGCTATCAACATGTTTTAATTTACTAGTATTGTAATATAACTGCAATTCTTAAAAAGGTTATGAGTTAGTTGTTACTTGTTGTTATTTTTACACCACATGGCTATGATGAACCGCTATGAACTCATGTATTTACCTAGTGCTCCTCAACCAAACTATAGGGCTTTGGATCTCAGCCGGTTGTCGCCATAGGTTGTCGCTAGCTCTGGTCCATAGCGTTAGCTCTGGTGCATAGCGTTAGAAGGAGTTCTCCTTAACGCTATGGTACTTTCATGCCGTTACCCGCACACCCCCGGTAGCGCAGCGGCCGCAGCCTCTCGTCTTTAGTAAAAATAAAAAATACACTTTCGCTACTCACCAAAACAAAGACTGTCTTTAGATGTGGAAAGCCTACTTTCCTTAGTGGGAACACTCTGAGCCCCCCACCTCACGTCTAAAATACACTTTTTGGCCAGAAAAGACAATATTTTCACCGGAAGGACAAAATGTTGTCAATATAAAAATTCCATTGACCAGATCTGTAGGGGGCGCAGTGGAGTAACTAAAACATGTTTTCCTTCCGGTGAAATATTTTCTTTTCTGGAAAAAAAAAGTGTATTTTAGACGTGAGGTGGGGGGATCCAAGTGTCCCCACTAAGGAAAGTAGACTTTCAACATCTTAAAGCCATCTTCTGTTTGGTGAGTAGTAAAAGCGTATTTTTTGTTTTTACTACAGTTGAGAGGCTGCTCAGCCTGCGCTAACGCGGGCGTTCGGACAACGGCTCGAAAGCAACACAGCGTTACGGAGAACTCCTTCTAACGCTATGGACCAGAGCTAGGTTGTCGCCTTAAACCATTTGGCGTGTCAGTCACTTGTAGAGCCCGCCCCCAAAGTAGCAAGTTTGTTTCCTCCTGCTGTAATACAAACCATACAAACTGGACTGTCTGTCGGGAACATTTTGCACCACAAGTACGTCAATGTCTGAGTGTTGTTGTTGTTGTTTCTTTTCTCCAGTCTGGATATGGACCGTTAAAGATACGAAAATGCCAGGTTTTATGTCAGGAACGGTCTTAAAACGAAGCCAAAGCTTTGAAAATGTATAAGCCTTGCGAACAGGTGCATGTCCTCGCAGGCAGGCTGTCTGTCGCACACGTCAATGTTTTCAAGTTGTTTTTCTATATGCAGGGATGCTTATTATTAATAGACATCGATTAACAGTAAAAATGTGTCCACGTTTATTGTTAATTGGTGGCAGATGTAGTGTAAATAACTAGTGTTGACGTCAGTGGAAAATCCATCCTCTATAGCAGTTGAGCAATCGAATGGGTCTGGTTGGTAGTTTGTTGACACTGGCCATCTGGCTCATTCAGTGTCATATGTCATGTTTTCATCAACATATTTGTACCTTTTCTGCGTTCAGGGTGACATTAATGGCAATAACTGTCTTTCTTTCTGCACCAACTGTTAGAAGACACGCACTACAAAGACAGTGCATGAGTGTGCTGCTGAAACGAACATGAATCATCTTACAGTGGTTTTCAACCCTTTTCATATCAAGGCCCATTATTTATTGGGCATTTGAGCCACGTACCACCGTTTGATGTGGTTTGATGTGGTACCAATAGGAGAGATGATATAGCCTGACTTTTCATTTCGTTTCACGTAAGGGTCCATTTGGTTATATTTTACACTCAAGAGTTAAATATCTATACGTTTGGTCCATTTGGTTACCAACTCTCCATTATTTAGCTGGGGACCACCTGGAACCCCCATAAGGACCACTGGTGTTCGAACCACTGTGTCTAGCAGTTGAGCAATCGAATGGGTCTGGTTGGTAGTTTGTTGACACTGGCCATCTGGCTCATTCAGTGTCATCTGTCATGTTTTCAACATATTTGTAGCTTTTCTGCGTACAGGGTGACATTAATGGCAACTGTCTTTCTTTCTGCACTAATTACTGTTAGAAGAGACACGCACAGAGACACAGTGTGGTGCTGAAACGAACATGAATCATCTATTACATAAAAAAATCTGTAGGATTAGACGTCTTAGTCCTCTAGCTACAGTAGTCTTGGATCAATCTATCATACAGAAGATCCAATCAAAATCCATAAAATAAATCTATAATAGTCTTGAGCAATTTTTGGCAAAGAGATTTGGTGTAGAGTAGACTGAAAGAAGCGGCCCAAGTACAGAGACAACTCAGGTCCAGTCCATAGGATTTAGTAAGTGGTTAACAACCTGTATTATGTTATGTATATGAGCTGTTTGAACTTGTAAGATGTGTGTCATTGATTTGATTCCCAGAAATAAGGAACAAAGTATGTCCCTTGTCAGTTCAATAAGGGACACATCTTTTACTTTACAAATAATGGACGATTCCTTATTTCAAGGAACCCCTAACCGTAGCTGATGTTTACTTTGTGACTGTGAGTGCATGATCCATCCAGGCATACAGTGCGTGATCTTTAGGTTTTGTGCATATTTTAAGACATTTAAATCATTTGCTATAATGTTATTTTGACTCTTTTATGCAGGATTTTGGGACCCCAGATCCCACTACCCCTTTCCCCACAATGGCCTCCGTATCTGTTGGAGAGAATCAACTGCAGAGGATAATCAGAGACCTGCGTGGTAATGGAGATATATTCATGCATACAGTATACACAGTAAAATCGCAATGTTAATATAACTCTGAAGAGTGTACAGATGGAACCAAATGGACCCGGGTCCATTTGGTTCCATTTTTGTACACTCTTAAAAGTTATATGAATACTGGGATTTTACTGTGTAGGCCATTACTATGATATATGTTCCTTTTATAGTATGTCTGGAAAGTAGCATGAATCCATGAATCTAATTTCACACAGAAGGCCTGTGTTTCTCTATGCAAGTGTACGTAGGTTTATGTATATACTTTGCATGTGTTGTATTGTTGTATAATGCATCTGATCCATCTTGTTGTTATTCTGTTTAGATGCTGTGTCAGAGTTGGGTAGAGAACACAGAGAGTGCGGCGAGCCCATAACAGATGACAGCTCTAACCTGCACAAGTTTTCCTACAAACTAGAGTACCTTCTACAGGTATGATATGCAGTGTGGAAAATAGCCATTTGCGTTAGGGATGGGACGATATGTAAATGTCATGTTGTGATTATTAAATAAGTGTGATTAACGACAGCATTGCGATAATCTTAAAACTCTGAAAATGCAACTGAAAAACTTGTATATTTTATTAAGACACAAATATTTGTATTGCCTCATATAAGACAAGATTTTTGTACATGCTTTTTAAACCATAACGTTGCATCGGCATGGAAGTCTGGTTTCTGTTCTGAATGCAAACAGTGGCAGCTGGAGTAGAGCCCGTCTACTAAAGAACTGTATCCAGTCATTTTCACACGTACATACAACTTGGCAAAAGCAAATTGATCCTAGTGTATGACAGAGGATATTGACAGATAATTTGAATTATCTGTCATATGTTTATTGTGAGCCTTTTTTATTGCAATAAACGTAGATGATAAACGATAATTGCCCCATCCTTAATTAGCTTTTACATTTTACCTGTACAGCTGAAGCTCTTTTCTGAATGTAATGCAATGAGTAGTAGTAGAATTTATTCATTGTTTACGTTACCGCACAGATAATACTGTAGATGAAAGAAATGTTCCTGAGTCTCTAGAACAGGGATGGGCAAATGTCTTTAAGATTGACTGTTAGATCCCAATGGGCTTTTTGGTTAGTTGTGGAGCTATGTGAAACCCAAGACAAAGACATCCATTCATATTGTCCACCGTCCATTCACGTTCAGGTTTGCTGGTTTGGCCCTGAACCCCAATTAATCATATCAGGGCGGTGCGGATTAACACAGGAATGGCCCTGGCAGCATGTCAGTGGTCCAGGCTTGTTACCTGTTTAGTACTAGGCCGTTAGGATCGACTTGCAGGATGCAGCAAAGGAGGGAGATGCACGCCAAACTTGAACAGTAACGAACAGATTTTTTAAATGGGAGCACCAGTGCTACCAAGTAAAAAAATGTCGATCCCTGATATACTGTGTACACAGCGCATAGAACCCAAAGTCTGCAAATACTTTGAGTGCTCACATCCCCGGGTATGGACTAGTTTAAGTAAATCACAAAGTCAAATACAATGAGGAAAGTCAGGGTCATGGGTTCATGAAAGTGCATGAATGCAGTGGCTAATGTGTAGTGCATGTTGTCAGTGTAAAACAATAGAAAGCAATGCAACCGAAGTAATCTGAACTTGGTGATGGCTATAAGAAGTAAGAACAAACGACACATTGATATCTGGGTGGGCAGATGTTTGCAGTTAGCTCCATTGCACCTTAGCCTCAGCCAGCTAAGGACCTGCAACACAAAGCCTACCAGGACCAAGACAACAGGCTCAGGGGCAACCACAAGCTGTAGTTCGGGACACCATGAGACATGCTTTCCTTTTTTTGTCATGTCAAATGGAAAATGTATGTTGTATCTCATTATTAGTAACAACGATGAGGTGACGAAAGGGAACTTGGAATGGTACAAGGAAATGAGAAAAATAAAGACGGAACTGAAATCTCAACCACAATACACAATGAAACTGGTTCCAGTGGACCAGTGCTATCATCAGTATTTTAAAAGTCCCATAAATAGTTTGTGCAGCATTGGTTGATGATGTGCATAACACTCCCCCCCCCCCCCCCCCAGCTAAATATATCTTGCTGTCATTATTCAGACTATTACCCTATTCTACGTTAGTTTTTGTTTTTTAAGTTAAATTAATTACTTATTATTATTGTTTTAATTTTAAAAATAAAAATGTAATTGTTGACTTAATCTATGTTTGCACTATTCTAATTAGCAGCCTATTATAAGACAAAATTGGTGGTAATTTTCACTGTGTGTCTGGTTGATCTACCAGACACACAGTCTGGGAAAACAGTTAAGTAGAGCTTGTGCCTGAAAAGGTTGCCCACCACTGTTCTAGAAGATGTATGTATTGTAGGTAAGTGTAGGGAAAATAAATAATAGACAGTCATGCAATTCATATCCAATATCCATTCCTTGATTTAGGTTGTCTGGCTAATTGCAACCTGTAGAGAGGTACAAAGTGTAGTGTAGTAACCTGGCCTTCTGGCAGCTAAAACAAATGCTTAAACAAAGTGTTAAAGAGCTCATACTATACCTCAATTTCAGCATGTTCATCTCTGGGTTCACTGTATGATGATACAATTTACACACCACTTTTCAAGGTATGAATAGGTGTAGCAGCACCATGCACCCTCATAGACCTTTTAACCTCAACATGATCCAGATCTCAGGCACCTGCCTCAGTCTGTGGTCCTTAGGCGGGGCATAAACATATAAACGAGGCACCACGCACCATCCAGACTCCTCAGGTCGTCTGGGACAAGTCTGCTTTCTGAACCCAGAGTCAGAACTAAACATGGAGAAGCAGCGTTTAGTTTTTGTGCACCACGCGTACAGTATCTGGAACAAACTCCCAGAAAGCTGCAGGTCTACAACTCTCAGTTCTTCCAAATCAAAGATAATGTTTGCCGACACCTTTTAATGATTTTTTTCCAATCATTTCTTCTATAATTGCAATTTCTGTTTATTTGAACTTCTCTTTTATCTGATTTAAATGTCCTTTTATAATGTGTTTCTTTTGCACTCTCTTAACACTTTGGGCCCTATTTTGCGTGCCGTCTTATGCCGTATCATAAGGCATAAGACTCCATGCAAAATAGGGCCCTCTGTGTCTTAATGTCTTAATGCTTAATGTTTTATGTAAATAACTTGTTATTGAAATATGCTATACAAGTAAACATGCCTTGCCTTGCCTTAAAGCTACAATAGAGGATTATTGTAATGAATACAATTTTACCCAATCCATTTGATAGAGCAGTTTAATGCAATATAACTAGCACATCTGCAATGGTCAGAGGTGTTCTCCTTACTCTATCTTGCATTGAGACATTTTGACCCTGGTGTCAGGTAGGACACTGACAGGTTGACAGTGTTATTTAAAAGTATTTGAATCTGGCAGTGCACTGGATTTGACACTATATGCACCGGTATCTTTTTTGTAGTTTGGACATTGTCCCAATTACTTCTCTCCGTCGGGACAGAGACTTACTAATTGTAGCTTTAAAGCTATTTAACAGCCTGCCTTATGAGCTGAGGTTGGCTAAGTCAATATCCTCATTTAACCTGAAAATCTTCACTTTCGTATAATTATTTTTTAATTCAAAATGTCCAAACCTAGTCTGGCTACCAGGAGAAAATCCATGACACTGAGGATATTGCTGGGTATTAGTGGGTAATGTTTATGTTTATGTCTGTGCTTCCTTCCAGTTTGACCAGAAAGAGAAGACAACCTTTCTGGGCCAGAGGAAGGACTACTGGGATTACTTCTGTGACTGCCTGGCTAAGATCAAAGGAGCTAATGATGGCATCCGCTTTGTCAAGTCCATCCCTGAGGTAATCCCCCGCCCCCCCCAAACACACACACACACACACACACACACACACACACACACACACACACACACACACACACACACACACAGAGTGACTGTGTAACTAATCCTCAGGTCTTGTCGGGTAAGGCTCAGTGACGGTAATTCACTTGCATAGTTCCTGTTTCTTACGGACCATCTCTCCTGGGACGCCATATTGGTGAGCTCAGAGTGGCCTTACCTGTGTCATACATAGTCTTAGTTCAGAATATTAATAGTTATTGTACAATCCTAGTATTGACTGTTTATTCTGATTGATGCCTTAGCTTCTTCGTTTTTTTTGGGTTTGATTTCATGCTACTGTAGTTGCGCAATGGTATTGACAACCCCAAAAAGCACTGAATGAAATGTTTTACTACTGTATCTTTTCGTGTTTTGTAGGAAATATATATTTCTTTTTCTCTCAAGGACTTTCTAATGATTTGAGTCTATAGAATAAACTATTTGACAGTTTTTATTTCTTTTAATGTTTAGTTTTACAGGGACAATGCACAATTTAAAATGGCACCAGACTTGGCTTCTGTTTATTTACATTCTGTAGTCAATGGGCAGCTGGAACAATCAACACTGAGTCATCAATATACAAAATACTGGAGAACAGAATACAATACAGTACAATCATACATATTAAAGCAAAGTTGACTAACTGTAACGGGTAACACACTACCAGTTCAGTCAATTCGCAATACAACGACTTATTCCCATATTTTGTTTTACGATTAATTGGATCCATTTATGCCATTGGTGTTTTAGTTAGAATAACTCCACTAAACATTTATACAATTTATTGATATATATTAGAGAATTTTTCAAAAATAGCTTTTTCCAAGTGTAATTGTATTGGACCCAATAATGATGACTAACTGTGAATTACAAGTTGTGAGCATTGCGTCTCAGGCGGTGTGCAAGAGCTGCTGCCACAAGCTGGTCTTTAATTTAAATAGCATATTTTTTACACTGTTTCTTTTAGGCCAGTTATAGATATTATATGCACAAGGCCCCAGCTGGTGTCCTTATGCTATATCTTTGATTCTTACTTAACCCATTAAAACCGGGAAAGAATTTGTGTCATTTTAGATTTTACCTATATATATATAAAACATTGGTTGGCTATTCAAAAATAGCAGATATACAAGCTCATAGCTACGAACTTGTAGATTTGCTATTTTTGAAAAATGGCGAAATAAACAAACTAACATTTTTAACTAAAATCTTTGCTTCTGGAGGTCCCTGGAACAAGATATTTTGAGATAGGGGTCGGCTAGCAAATACATATCATTTTGGGGGTCCTTGACATGAAAAAGTTTGAGCACCACTGATATAGCAACATAAGTTTTTCAGTAAACGGTTAGGGTTTAGAAGACATTCGTAGAATCGACCTCATGTCTTAATGGGTTAAATCCGTCCATCTGTTATTGGGCAGCTTTGGCTCACAGGCAGACACTCTGCAAAGTCTCTCGCCAATACTTGGCCTTTCAACTTAAATGAACTGGGATGTTCTGGGTTGTCTTAGCAGTTTCACAAGAATCATGTACATCCTCTATTGCTATTCGCAAAGGTCAGCGCCAGCCACTGTTTGTGTACACTACCTGTTGTGTTCATGTTCTGTTATTGTCACAATCAGGGAGCAGAAGTTAAAGAGCCTGTGTCCACCTTGTCCTGAGCACAGCGTATGTTTTGATTTGTTTTCAATGGAAGCACACGTGTTTATGTGTTTTGTGTTCCTGCACATTTGGCATTTTTATTTGATTGCAGTTGAAAAATATTCAACTTTAGGCAGAACACTGTGCTCAACACCGTTATCACTGAAACATTGCTCTGCCCTCAAGTGGTCTCAGATGAGCGTTTTAGAAAAGCTCATTGCGTCTTCAGCTGGGAGAAACACAAGGAGGACACAAGGCATTACGGTTACATTGTTTTAGTTGGATTATAGATAATGTGTCTAAAAGAATCATTATCATAATCATTATTATCATTCACATGTAGGGATAGGGATTAAATTACTACAGTGTACTATTGAGTTCCTAAGTGCTTCACATTCCTTACAACTGCTAAGTCATGGTGTCACATGGGTCTTGTTAACATTGGAACCGGAGGTTAATTCATGTCGCATCTGTGTGTGTGTGTTTGTTTGTGTGTGTCTTCAGCTTAAGACGTCTCTGGGAAAAGGAAGGGCCTTCATTCGTTACTCCTTGGTTCACCAGCGCCTGGCTGACACGTTACAACAGTGTCTTATTAACCAGAAGGTCACAAGGTGAGAGGACATAATGCTCTCCTGGAAGCACAAATACCAACACGTACCGCATACACAGATTTAGTTATGGGGGACAACTACTGAACAAGGTTCCAGTAGTGTAAAGCCTCATTTATACTGTGTGAGCTAAACCATGGCTCATACAGCACACTGCAGCTCTGTACTAGAACATATTGGAACTATGAGCCACAGTTTGGCTCACGCAGTATACGTTAGGTTTAAGATTTTTAGGAGGAGAAATGTTATAAATGGGTGATGTCAATTCATGGACAAGCTGAGGGAATTGGAATGAAGTCACTCAAGTCAGGATGGCTCAAGGAGGAGTCACTCCTCACTCCTTCCGCCACAGACTAAAAAGTAATCTCCTCAGATTTCTTTGTATCATTACGCATTTGTTGGCTATTTATGTATACACTTTTGTTTTTTTAACAGAAATAAGTCAGATCACCATATGCACATAAGAGGCCATAGGGAAAGCCAAGACAGAAAAAATAAATAATAATAATAATAATACACCTATACATAACACACATATAGACCACATTTTGTCCATAAAAATACTAATTAATAAATACAAACTTTCAGACAAACATAAATTCACATGTTTTAGAATAATTATAGCATATTAGTGTCTTTCTTCGGCACTAGCTTCTGAAATCTCCACGTGCTTATTACATAACTAGCATGGCTATTTAGATGCTAGTTATGTCATCAAGGTGTTTATGTTGACTGGCCTGGTTGTTCACAGATGCTATGTATTATGTTATTTAGATCGATGTAGGCTTTTTGCTTCTCCACAGATACTAAGTATGTTATTTAGAACTTCGATAGTATGTTAATGTTTATACAGATGCTAGGTTTGATGTTTACCTGGTATCCTATTTAGTTTGTAGCTCTTAATCTTGTTGGCATTACTTACTTCTGTTACACTGTTAGTTGGTTGGTGAGAGTTCATGCCACTTACTCTGAAATTGCTCTGCAAAAACAACATCTGCTAATTGCCAAAATGTTTATTTTAATTGAAGTAAATGAGGTAACACTCTCCCATAACTCACCACCTACTGTTGAGGTGACCTTAAGAACCAAGTCTTAACTTAACTTTGGTCTTCAGTTAGACTATTGTTTTTGTTAGGGTTAGGGTAAACCAAAGACCACACAACATAGATTTCTCACTTCTCGTTCTCTGTGTGTGTGTGCACCCAGAGTTTTTGCAAAGTTTTGTTTTATTGGTGTGTTTGGAACTAGACCCGTCACAACTATTACATAATTGCCTAATCACAATTATTTGACATAATCGCAATTATTTTTGCGATTGTCTAGCAGATCTACAAGCTTCGCGATGTGACGACAAGTAAATACATTAAATATGGCCTGACATCTTATTTAGCAATTGCACATTATTTTGATTAGATTTTGATTAGATTTATTTGTTTACAAAGCCTAAAAAAAAAAAACGGAAATGTAATATCAATGAAATCGTTAAACGCAATTATTTGTATGCCAATTAATTGTCAAATAAAATATCATGACCGTGACAACTGTACTCTCTCTCCTCACAGTGATTGGTACTACGCTCGTAGCCCCTTCCTCAAGTCCCATCTCACCGCTGACATCATCAACCATCTCTATGAGCTCAACCAGATCCAATTTGACGTGGCGGCGAGGGGACATGACCTTGATGCAGATTGGCCGACCTTTGCAAGGTAACCAGCCTCCACCAGTTGTCTCTTTGTACTGTATGTGTGCAGTCAGCACGCAGAGTTTTCAGAAGCTAGTGCAGAAGAAAGACACTAATGTGCTTTAATTATTCTGAAAAACGGAGGGGGGGAAGTGAGTGGGTGATTGAAGAGGTGCTCAATAGAGACAGTAAAAGATAATAGTTCTTTCACCACGGGTTTTAAGATGAATTGAACGAGATATAAAGTACTGTAATTGAGGTAAACATGTAAGTTGAGTGAGGCGTTGTTGGAACTAATCAGAATTTGTAATGGCGGCAACGTTGGGGTGTTTTCACAGCCTCAACTAACACTTAATTATCTGACAGCCCTGCGATTCACAACTTAAGTGGCTAATTTTTTTCAAAGCACAACTGTGCACACAAGGGTTTGTAGTACTGGTGTTGGTGCGTACTGTGTGCGTGTGTGTGTGTGCGTGCGTGTGCCTGTGTGTGTGTGTGCGTGTGCGCGCACGCACGCATGCAGGGCCTCATTCCTCATGTTAGCACCTCTCAAAACGGTTCACTTCCCCATTATTATTTCGCAGTGCTGCCACTCTTAGTAGTTCGTCTTTTTGGCGAGCAGGGTGGGTACACGTCATCACTTTAACTTTTTATACCGACATCCACACTTTTCTTAGAACTCCAGCAATGATAGTTCCTCTTCCTAGTTGACCTCTTCAGGTCAAGTTTAAAGTCCACATGTCCATATGGTGTGGTTTAAATCATCATAAAAACATCATTAAGCTTTAAAGTACCCTTTCCTTTTCTCTATTTTTGCCCTCATTTAATCATCCATATCCTATGAATTATGATCCACCAGAATTTGGGCATCAAGACATTAACCAAATAAAAACACAATTTTTGGGCGGAGTTTCTCTTTAAAGCTTTGCTCACATTGCAAGATAATCGGGGTGATTTTGGGTCAGAAACAACCCCAGCCTAGATCGGGTGCAAATCTCAAGCATAATTATCCTCTAGTATGAGAGGTTCAAAGATCCAAACCCGACGTTCGGGGCCGTCCCGAGAATTTTAAAACATCTTTGATATTTATCTGGATCGCTACCGGCCGAGTGGAACGGCACAGCGGGAGTCGCTTGCGACCGAGAGAAAGACAGTGTACAGGGAGACAAACGTGAAGTGAATGAGTGGACTGTTGGCACGGAGACCGGTCCAAAACGATGGTGCGTTGTACAGCTGAGGCTTGTAGATTTTTGGGAAGAACACTGTCTGTCAACAATGTGTCTATCACAACCGTTCGTCACCACTGCAAATTAAACCAGCTCTGTTCGTTCTAGTCAGCTACTGCTGCTGTGCTGCTTCCGTATGTGATCACGTGAGATGAAATGACGCGCGGTGCTGCGTTCAGGAAACCCAGAGAATTTGAATAGAATCCTGTAGTGTGTGGTGTGTGTCCCATTATTTCAAAATCGTGTTGTGTGTGGATGTTTAAGATAATCTGAATGATAATTATTCTGTGGTGTGTGATCCTACCAGATTTCAAAATCGTTTACGTTTTCAAAAATCCTTAGCTTCCCCAGCTTAAGAGATGCACCCTATATAAACAAAGGTCATCAGAAATGTAATATTATAATTTTGAAGTCATATTGAATCATGTGGCATTTAACTTGGGACTCCACAAAGTAACATTGCAAATATGATCTACTAAACTGAGCAGTATTATTGGCTGCTCTGCATCATGTTTCTTTGTATATAACCATATTTTTTTTAATTTCATCTCAGGAGAACGTTAGGAGCCAACTCATCATCTCACCTTTGGAGACCTCCCAGTCGTTGCTCCAGCATCAACAGCCTGGTTAGCTGTAACACACACACACACACACACACACACACACACACACACACACACACACACACACACACACACACACACACACACACACACACACACACACACACACACACACATACATATTATCTTCCTGGCTTTGCGCTATAGCTACCAGTTTCGATGTGCTAAAACTTGATTTGTATACGATCAGTTTATGGTATGTATAAGTGTATGATTTAGTATGACTAGAATTGCTTTATTCCATGTTTTGACCAGGCTCAGGAGTTCCTCCCTATTCCAGACTTGGGTCACAGTCTCCTGGGGGACCTGGGGGAACTCGGGGAACCCTCCCCTTGTAGCATTGCAGAAGACCTTCGCATTGAGCTCGACCAATCAGAGCAGAGGCAGCAAGAGCTTCTGGTGCGTGTGCAGGAACTAGGCAAAGAGTCCACAGAGCTGAAAGGCGTGGTCAAAGTCCTTCAAGGGCAGCTTCTGGCTGCCCAAAAGGCCTCTGGCCAGACTGAAGCTGGCCACCAGGAGAGGGCAAATCATCTTCAAGCCAATAGGGAAGCGATAAACTGTGAGCTTCAAGCTCGACTGACCGCAGCGGAGAACAAAAACATGGAGCTCTTCTCCAAGTTAGATGGGGCACTCAGTGAAAAGGGTCAGCAAACAGCTAGCTACTGTGACTCGGCGTGGAAGATCCAGGAACTCTTGGATAAGCTGAAGGCGACCGAGGAGGAGAGATTGGAGGCTAAAAGAGAAGCTGAGGATAGGGTCAGACATGCCGAGCGTCTTTCCCAGGAGCTCAAACTCCGCGAGGTTGAGGTTAGGAAGAGCGAAGAGCAATTGGCTGATGTGAAAGCCAGGGCCCGGGAGGAGCAGGAGGGGGCGCTGAAGCGACTGGAGGAGCTCCAGGGTGCTGTTGGTAGAATCCAAGGGGCGCTTACTTTGAAGGAGAAGGAGACGGGGAATTTGAGAGCGCAGCTTCAAGATCTGCAAGGTTCACTGGAGAGCAGAGAACGGCAAGCTGAGGAGCTGAGGAAAAGACTGCAGGAAGAGAGGGAGGACATAGAGCGAAGGTGTTTTACCAGCGGTAGCCAAAATGAATTGCTAGAGAGCCAGGTCCATGAGTTGACAGAGCATCTACAAAACAGTGAGAGAGAGCTATTAATCCGCTCTGAGAGAGTCAAACATCTAGAGGAGCAGATGGAGAAGCTAGCTGTTGAGAAACGGAGTCTGTGTATAGGTGTCACTGGGAATGAAGTCCTTTCCTGTAATCATACAAAAAACCTTGAAGACTACAAATCCCAATGCACCAGTCTCATGGAGCTAAATGGCAAACTACTCCAGACAGTCAAGAGGAGTGAGGAGACGACCAGGGAGTTAGCTGAGAGCAGGGCAGCCATGATGGACCAGCTAGCTTTCTTGAAAGCATCTGAGAAACACCTAAAGAGCAGGGTGGATGCTGCCAATATGGGCATTGAAGACAGAGAGAAGAAGCTTCTGGAAGAAAACCTGCGTTTGGAGGAGATGGTCCAGAAAGCCCTCGCCCTCCAGAGTGAAACCTGTGATGCTCAGCTTAAAAGTCTTGAGTGTGATAACAGGGACCTTCTACAGGCACAACTCTCCTTAAAGAAGCAGCTGTCCTCAACTCAGGAGGAACTCGATGCAGCCACAGCCAAAGCCTCTGAGCTGGACAAGAACCTCACCATATCCCAAAGAGGCCAAGTTGAGCTCCAGGACAAGCTCCAGGGAATGGAGGCTGAGCTCAGAGACCAGACCAGTAAATGTGAGCATCTGCAGGCTAGGGTAGAGGAGCAGGAGAGCAGGACAAGTGAGGTGGAGAATGAAAAGGGAGCCGCGGAGAGCACTGAAAAGATGCAGAAACTTCATGATAGTCATGACACCAAAGAGGCCACTACCAGGTTGGTAGTTGCTGAGGCCCACCTGGAGCTCAACGTCAGGGAGGTACGCCGGCTCCAGGAGGAGGTGGTGCAGCTCAGAGCTCAGCTGCTAGGCGGGGCTGAAGAGAGAATGAAGGCCCAGGCCCTCCAGGAGGTGTCGGAGGCCTCCAGGGATGACCTCCGTCTCTTGGCGGAGCAGCTGAAATCCCAGGTGGAAGAGCTGAATCGCCGGCACGTGGACGAGATCCTCCAGACCAGAGAGCGAGAAGAGGCGCTTAGTCGCGACCGTGACTGCGAGGCCCAGGCTCGGGTGAGCCTGGCCGGTGAGGTGACAGCCTCCAGGGAAGAGCTCTGTGATCTGAAGCATCGCTACGAAGCCGTGTGCCTGGAGAACAGCGAGTCCAGGGAGGCTCTCCACAGAGCCAACACGGAGACGGCTGAACTCGGCGTACACCTGTGCATGCTGACCGCAGAGAACGAAGAGGCCCGTCTGCGCTGGGAGGGCCTTTCGACAAAGCTCCAGGAACTAGAGGATGAAGCGGGTCAGGAGGCAGAGAGACTGAGCACCAGCATGGTGCAGCTTCGTCAGGAGAACCAGGAGCTCCAAAAGCAGTGCCATGAACAGGAGGGTCTGTTGACAGCCATTCATGAGCTGCAGGCGGACCTGAACAAGGCTCAGGAGGAGGCGAGGGCCCTGCAAGAGAGCAGTCAGGAGGAGATCCAGTCCCTCCGCTTCCAGCTCAGCAGCCAAGCCATGAGCCACAGTAATCAGCTCAAGGTCAGCCATAACAAAACAACAGATAATTTACTATAATTCAGCATTGTCCATTATCATTTATTTGATAACTTTGTCAAAGCAGGTATAAATATGTCACTGTTTTTATCACAATATATCATTCAGTCATAATACAATTTTAGCCATAATTTGACCAAAAATGGCCTTGTGTCTCTTCCTTCAGGAACTGAACCAGGAGATACAGGGAGTAAGGTCACATCTGGGGGCTAAGCAGGAGAGGGAGGTAGTTCTGGAGAGCAAGGTACAACAGCTGGAGGTGAGTGGATAACCTTTTTCCAGATGTTGCATTTAGAAAACCCATGCCACACTGTCACAATGCAAATTGTTTCATGGTTGTCTCAGCGTTTACTTCACATGATGTATTTTCAAGGAACGTTTTACTGTGTGGGCGGGCGGCAGGTTGGCCAACACTGCCCCTGTGCCATAAGTCACTGTGTGAAACCCCTAACTGCAGCTTGGACACTGCACTGCAGACTGCCTTGCGTGATGGACATGCAGCGTAAGGCTGCAACAGTTAGACAATCAAAACGATTTAATCTTTTTTTTTTTTTTTTTTTTTTTGATCAAATAATTACATTTTCAAAGGTGGTAAAAATAGCAGATCTACAAGCTCACAATGTGTGTAGCCGTTGTGCGACTAAGTATATATATTTTATATATAGTAAAAATGTAGATACACTTCTTGATTATTTGGTTAATCGATATAATTATTGCTAAGAAAAGAATCGATAGTTGCAGCCCTAATGCGGTGTATCCATCACATTATGTGAAAATGCTAATCCAGTTTGCAAATAAATAATCCTAATCCTAATCTCATGTCACGTGCATATTATCTCATGTAAAATTGGACAAACAGTACTCAGCTTTGCTGCCAGTGTTGCCAGATTTTGTGAGAGAAATAGGCAACCAGGTCTAGGAAAACAAGCCCAAAAGAAGCGACGAGGCCACATGAGCACTTTAAATCTACATACTGTCTACATCTGCTATTTTCAAAAAATCTTGACATAAAATGTTGAATATTTGGAAGATTTTTGAAACATTCTAACAGCACAAATCTGATATGGGGCTCCCTGATACCAAACATTTTCAGATGGGGGTTAGGGACAAATATGAAAGGAAAAGGATTTACTTTATCATTGCGACAACGTTTCGATCTCACAGGGTCTTCATCAGGTCAGTAGATCAGAAGATCCTTTGAGATCGAAACGTTGCCACAGTAATAAAGTAAATCCTTTGCCTGGAAATTGGTGTGCGGGCTCTACCTCCTTTCATATTAGTTTTATTGGCCCAGCACCCACCGTCGATGTGCGTGTAAATAAGTATGCTTTGAGGTTAGGGACAAATACACCATCCATATATATATGATACATATTTGATAACCACTGGTTTAAAAAAGAATACAAAAAATGACTACAACTTATGATAAATAAGCGGACATGGCAACATTGTTTGCTGTACTGATTGCAGATTGAAGATCGGCAGTACAGGCAGCAGATGGAGCAGACACACGCCCACATGGTCCAGACTGACAGTCTGATCCTGCAGAGGGAAGAGGAACTCGACGAGCTCAAGGGGAATTTATACAGGTGAAACGTTGCATTCATAATCACATGGCGCCATGCGAAGCCAGTTAACAAAGCTATTTAATCTTACCTGATTTATGGTAGTTATAGTTTACTTATTTGCTTAGCTGTAGGCCTGCAAATAACATATTTTTACGGATTAATTAAATAATACTAATAATAATAACATTTATTTTTACTACGCCTTTCTTTAACAAAGTTTACTAAGTGCTTTACATATTTAAAACAGAAAACACTATCAAATCAAAACAGCAATCCAAAACTAAGAACACTAAAACCACCAGAATGATGAGAGAGTAAAATATGGGCGAGATCAAACGAAAGTAAACAATTGAACAAAATGATGAGGATAAGCTTCTGTAGCTATAAGACATGCATGGTTTCCTTTTTGTTCAGGTCTGAGGAGGGCCGGGCCGTGGCAGAAATGGCCTGCCGAGAACTGAGCGAGAGTCTACGGAGAGCCACGCAGGACAAACAGAGCTTCGACATGAAGACGGCCGCCGAGATGGACGACTTGTACCGCACCAAGATCAACCTGGAGGAAAGACTCATAGAACTCATCAGGTAGAAACTCGCTCCAATAGGCTCTATTTTGCACAGCAGCCATATTATCGGAAAGAAATTGGGCCTCTTCTCTACTTCCTTCACAAGTGTTGCCAATGAAAGCTCTGTTCCATTTAGTGTGGCACAGTGGTTCTCAAACTTTTTAATTTCAAAAACCCCTCAAGGAAACACGAGGGGTCCCTGAACTCCACTTTGAGACCCACTGGTGTAGCAGAGTGTTTCCAGTGAGCCAACATGCACGACAGCAGCACCCTGACTCTGTTTGACCAGAATGAAAAACAACCTTAATTAGTATCATTGGTAATACCTGTGAAATAGGGGTGTGCCGATATATCGTCCCGCGATATATCGCGATACGTTTTCGCGACGATATGTATCGTTTTGGGGAAAAAAAATATCGTTTTTGAATTTTTTTTTTTTTTTTTTTTTTTTTTACAATCATAATAATCAGGCATGCAAACGGCCCCGAAGTGAAAAGAGTGACAACATGTTTTTTTTCGGGTCAGGTGTCATACTATTTGGATTCAAAACGGCTATTGTAGCTGAAAAGCTACAAGTTTGCATGTCTGAATAATGCAAAAACAGAATTATTTGTTTGCATTTTCTTTTTTTCTCCTCCATATATTTTCATAATAAAAAAAGTGCGTATCATATCGTATCGAAATCGTATCGAAGTTGTGAGCCAAATATCGTATCGTATCGTTTCGTGAAATTAGTGTATCGGCACACCCCTACTGTGAAAGGAAGTATTTTACTTGTGAGTTTTACTTTGACCTTTTTATAGTTTTGAAACATGCTCCATCCGATGCCCAAACTTACTTACAGGGTAGGTTATAACTACAAAATAACATCAATCAGAGCTTCGGATGGGTGGTGTCACTTTTTTTTGGACGCTCCTGCACCCCTACATGTTCTGACTTCGGACAGTGTGATTGTTCATACGTTGGGTGGGCGTGATATATTTATTTTTGTTTCCGCATTCAGCCCAGACTTCGTTCTGCCAGCATTGAAAGCAGCAGTTTGGAACAGACGTTGGCTGGAGTGAGTAGAGGAACTAGTCTCTACGAACGCATCTGAAATCCCTCTCTAGTGACCGTACATAAACGCAAAACTGTCGCAAGAAATAGCAAAACCTCTATACCTCCGTGACGAATTTCCCCCAGCGCGTCGGAATGATATCCGGGTATTAAGAATCACCACGCTGGTTGTGCACAAATGCTTCAGCGTCTCAAGGCGACAGAGTGAGCTGCCAGCTGCATTGTTGCTGGACAGATTCATTGATCAGATTACTGAGTGGATGGGGTCTGGCGTTCAGAGGGAACAGTTCAGAGGGAGTGTGAATGGGCACTTGATCTGGAGGTGCACGGGTTCCGAGGAAAAGTTCTGAGACCACCTTTCCGAAGCTCGGAACTGATGTCAATTTGTAGTTATATCACCTCCCTTTCCTTAGAAAAGAAGGAGAAGGTGTCAGAAGGAGTTATGTATTGGGCTGTCTGTCAGAAGTTTATACGGACAGGCCAAACGAAAAAAAGTTCTGACGTCGAATGGATTATTTTAAAGCATGTAGCCCCGTTAAGATGGACAGATGGCACATCAATGTAGTGGCACAATCGTTTAATCTTAACCACTGCACCACTGTCTTGGTATCTCAGTTTAGCTTTACTCTGATCTAATACAGGTGACCTTGGTCACCACAGGAAAAGAACATTGGCTTTAGATCACTTACTAGAAATTATGATGTGATTTAAGAAATGTGTGCCTTCTACTAGCTGGACTGTTGTAGACCAGTGGTTCTCACACATTTTCATGTTAAGGACCCCAAACTGATGTGTGTTTGGTCGCGGAGCCCCAGCTGAAAAGATATTGTGCCAGGGACCCCCATAAGAGAACATTTGTGATTTGTATTTTCTAAATTGTTCAAACATTTTCAAAAGTAGCCGACCTACAAGCTCACATCACACATTGTGAGCTTGTAGATCATCATATTTTCAAATAGCTGAAGTATAAAATAAGGTTAAAGTGGTTAAACTGATTTGGCTAGGGACCCCCTGGAACCCCCTCAAGGACCCCATGGGGATCACCACACCCTACTTTGAGAGCCACTGGTATAGACATTAATAATTATGTACAAATTCACTGCCAGGTTGACAGAGTTACATTTGCTTGGATGCCGTTTCAAATACATACCATTCCATGCACTTTAGGTGCTGTAATCTCCTGTGTGTAATGATTTTGAACGATATAACAATGTGTGATGGGGCCCTCTACAGGGAGAAAGATGTATTGTGGCAGAAGACAGACGCTCTGGAGTTTGAGCAGAAGCTACGGGATGAGGAGACGGAGAGGGACGTCAACTACTGTCTGGGCTGTCACAGCCAGTTCAGCTGGTGGCTGCGCAAGTACAACTGCAGGTCAGACGCACCATGTGACCCTGTGCAATGGCGGCCATGTGAATTCTGGTCAATATGACAGGACTGGACATCTGAATAATGCTCTATAATCACCTTATAGCATCCTATCTATGCAGGACAATACAGGGCTTGATTTACATTGCTGCGTGCCAGTGTCACACTAAAAATAACAGATCTACAAGCTTGTAGATTGGCTATTTTCGGTGCACGATACCGGCACGCAGCTTCATATACAGTAAATCCACGGTTGAAGCAGAGGCCAGTTGTTTTTATCAAACAGTATACTGTATATCAAACAGGCACAAATATTGCCAGTACACAGAATTTGTATTGTTTTGCATTTTAGAATGGGTTAATGTAGACATTAACCCATTCTAAAATGCAAAACAATGACTTGATTATGTGATTATTACTTGCATTTTTCTCGTCTTATTTCAATATATTTTCTGCCAATTTACTTGGTTTGTGATTATATGAATGAGAAAGAAATAATCATGAAACATAAACTTGTTAAAAGATATATATATATATATATATATATATATATATATATATATATATATATATATATATATATATATATATATATATATTTCAAAGACATGTCTGAACAATTCTAATCATTGTTCTATAATCATGAAACAAGTTAGAATTCTAGATATTTTGAATAGAATATCTTGTCAAGCTTAGTGTTTTGTACTATTTGTCAATGTGCTATTAAAACTGTCTGGACATAGTATTACTAGTAACTACATTTCATGAAGCCACATATCACAATGTTATTAAGAGGTGTTATCAAGTATGGTTACTTGAAACTGCTAATGCACTGTGAATATAGCTTCAACATTTAAGCTTTTTTAAAAAAGATTTTCCCAAAATAAAGAAATAATACCAATAATAGTGAAATTAGCAGATCTACAAGCCTACAACGCATTGTGTTGCGACCAGTTGTGAGATTGTAGATCTCCTATGTTCACTATATTTAAAATAAGGCTTGAGTGGTTCATTCATAATGTACTTTTTCCCTTCCTAGAAATGTAGTGTAGAGTCAAAAGTACTATATTTGTCTTAAATCTAAAAAATACAAATATTCAAGTAAAGTACAGATACTCAACAATTGTTATGTAAGTACAGTACTCAAGTAAATGTACTTAATTACTGTCCACCACTACATTCTACACTACGTTGTGGTCTGCTGCAGTGTTAATTTTGTTGACTAAAACTATGCTGAAAAATATCCGTTGACTACCTTATATTGACAAACTATGACTAAATATATTGACAATTTCGTCAACAAATAAAAACTAGACTAAAATATTAGGGAGGGATTAGTGGAGAAGAGATGCAGTAGAACTAAGACAAGTCATTTTATGTGTGGTTGCGCTCGGGTGTTGTGCTCTGAAAATAGCAGATCTAGAAGCTCACAACAGTGCAACGCGTTGTGAGCTTGTAGATTGGCTATTTTCAGCATGCAGCCAAGAGTAAAATCAGCCATTACGACACCATCAAGGCCCGGCAAAATACATTTTTTGACGACAAAATCAACTGTAGGTTTAGTCGACTAAAATCTTATGATATTTAATCAAGACCTCAAGCCAGATGTTTCTGAATCTGTTATATTTGTTTCCAGGCTGTGTGGGCGTCCCTTCTGCTACTACTGCTGCAGCAACACAGTGAGCACCCACCAGGGCGGCAGCAGGGAGCGATGCTGTCGAGACTGCTACACCCAGCACAGCGCAGTGGTAGAGCGCCATCCCCAGGAGGAAGCGGCTAATGTGCCAGGCGCCCCGTTTGGCCATTTGCTCCAGCCGGGCAAAGCCCTGTCCAGCTATGCAGGTGACAGTTAGGGCACGGCATGGGGAGTATACATGCGAGATTACTCACACCCGCGCGCACGCACGCGCACGCACGCGCACGCACACACACACACACACACACACACACACACACACACACACACACACACACACACACACACACACACACACACACACACACACACACACACACACACACACACACAACCCACGTCCCTGGGTTGCACACATACATGCACAATGTCTGACATACAGTACATGTGAGTTTTGCCTTGACTGCTTATTGTGAAACAAGTTTTTTGACTGAAACTCAGGTTTCTTTTTGTATTAATATAAAACTAAGAGCCTCTTAAAAAGCTAATTTATACCGGACCGATGTCTCAAACATCAGGGGTTTATTCACACACCGGAGCCTTGTAATACTGGCATTTTGTTCATACGCACACACAAACAATCACACACCAACAGCAAAATAACAGCCGTTCTGCCCGATGTCCAGGAGCACATGAAGGCCCCAAGCCGGACGACGGTGTGTTCGACATCATCACCGAGGAGGAAGTGAGCGGCGTGTATGACAGCGACTCCCTCTCCTTCTCCACCGCCTGCTCCCCCGGACACGGACAGCAGGGGGCAGCACCGCTGTAAGTACTGTGTGAGCAGATTCACCTGTGTACTCATTCACACAGCCTTTTTTTCTCCTTACAGGAAAATGCATACACAGCTTAGGACAGGGGTCAGCAACCTTAAATGTCAAAAGAGACATTTTGGACCAAAACAATAAAACAAAATATGCATTAAAAAAACACCAAAATACAATATCATCAACAAATATAAAAACACTATATGAATATAATAGAAAAAAGGGAGTGAATCCCAACATCTTTCTATGGGAGAAGTGAGTTCACCTTTGGCCTCCTAAAAGATGGGTTTGTGTATCTGATACGTTGATATGGTCTGATACGCTACTGCCCAGGAGTGGCTGGGGGGCAGCAAGAATGTGGGCTAACTCTTGAGTTGATATCATGTGTGTAGCTATTGTTCTTGAGGTGATAAGTAATGGCTGCGACGGAATTCACACATTAACTCAACGACGCGAATACTAATGAAGTACTCTAATCAGGCAGTGATTAGAGTTTCACATATATGTGAACATTTTCACATACATTTTTTGTGTGGGCCACACACGCGTGTGGCCCACACGTGCAAAGCGTGCATGCAAAAATGTTACATTTAATTAATTATAGACACGCGCATGTGCGCATGCCGTGCGTGTGGGAGGCAGGGAATAATCATAATATATAATCACCCTCCAAAAAAATCTAGAACACACCACTGTTTTCAGGCCTTTTGAAGGAAGCCAGTGATCCATCCACATTGCAGTTTCATTCAACCACCGACCTCCACTGTGTCATTTTAGTTCAAGATGCAGCTGTATGCTTAAACACAAAACATTTGGCACAGAGAAGAAAGGAGCATGTGAAAATAATAATAAAACTAGAAAATGTGCTCCTCGGAGCACAAGTCTCCGCCAGCAAATATTGATTAATCCTGTCTAAGCTATTTATATTACGTATTGTGATGACACCAGTGTGTCTACATAATGTATTGCTCCGCCATTTCTCAGCCATTTCGTGATTATTCCTGTCTTACCTCACTTTGAAAGAGACACAGACTCTTTCAAAGTGACACATCTATTTATAGGCCGCTATACGTCATGCGTCTCACTAGCCAATCAGAGCACACTCTTTCAACGTATTGTCACGTGTCACGTGAGGCTTGACCAATGTTAGCTTGGCCGAGGGGGGGGGGGGGGGGCGGAAAGTGAAAACATAGTCTCCTGGCGGAGACAATCATCACTGCTTTGAAACATAAGTTTCACATGCATCTGTTTTTCACTTGTTTAGCATGGATTCATTTTCCCCTCCGTCAGTTTTGTGTCAGTCCTGTTGGTTTCCGTCTCTCCCTTTTAGAAACAGCAGTGCCAGTGCGGGTGACACCACCTCCGAGGAAGCCGAGGACCTCTGTGCTGCGGTTCAAGACGCCGAGATCTGCCTGCTCAAGGCAGGAGAGCTGACGTGAGTTTGATCCAAAAAAAATCTAAATCATTTTAGCACCTTCTAAACAATGTTATAAAAGTGCACTTAGCTATCACTTCAACTCCCACAGTTAAGTTATAAAGTATTAACATTACAGATCGGTCGAAGATACTGTATGCCGTAGTGGTTAAGTTGCCTTGAACTCCACTCACTATGCTGTTTTTTTTCTGCTCTCCATTCTAGCCTCTCGGTCCCCTTCACGGTAGATGACATCGCAGGGTTCGGGGATGGCTCCAGGGAGCTCTTCATCAAGTCCAGCTGTTACAGCACCATCCTCATCTCTGTGGCCAGCCCTGGCGCCACGGTCACCTGGGTGTTCACCTCTGAACCCAAGAGCATCTCCTTCAGCGTGGTCTACAGGGAGAACACAGGGATACCGCTGGAGCAAGCCAAGGTACAGCACTGGTACAGATCCATTATGATGCCCGCACAAAGCCACGGTACAGGCACTAGTACAGATGCATATGATGCACAAAGGATAAATGCACATGCAAACACACAGTTGTACAGATGAACAAAGTTCTCGTCTACTTGCATGCTTGTCTGTCTCTCTGTTAAGTAGGCTAAAGCTGGCAACATACTGTACTTTAAACAAAGGCAAAGGTAAGGTGGACAAAACAATTCTATGCTGGTCTGCTTTCAGCCAAGCACTGTATTCAGTGCTCAAACTGTGATTTTGCCACCTGGTTCTGGTTGCGGAAATAAAACAGAATAGAACATATCATGAACATATTGATTTTTGGGGCGGTGTAACCGCCCCCTATAAGTGAGGTTTGGACACTGACCAATCCTGCACCGTGATTGGCCAATAGTCTACAACGCAGTCTACAACGCTAAGCCTTCCACAGTCAATGCAAATCTATACTTTTGCCAGCCAATCACATTACAGCTAGCGTCATCACCACTAGCTGTAATGTGATTGGCTGACTTTGCAAATTCAGGACTGTGATTGGCTAGCGAAACACATGACACATGTGCAGCCCTATGAATAGCAGTATGGACCTTTATGTTAAAAAAAAAACATAAGTGAGTCATGTTGTGATGACCACACACCGCCCACTTCACACTGGGTGTGATTTCTTTTACTTACCATATGTTAGGCTAGTTAGAAAATGTCGTTGAAGAACTGCACAAATCCAAGACATGGACCCTGTTTTTTGTTTTGTCTTTTATATTCATTCCCACTTCAAGCACTCTTTTACGGTTTACATGAATGTGAAAATTAGGCTGTCTTTTTCATATTTCTGTGCATAAAATGACGTGGTCTGGTGGTGCTCAATCCCATCCCAAGTCCATCTCACTCCAGTGAAGGGTGGACCTTTATACAAAGCACTTTACAATGTGCGTTACATTCACCCATTCACACGCACGTTCACACACTGACAACACAGGCAACCATGCAAGGCACAAATCTGCTCATTGGGAGCAGTTAGGGGTTCGGTGTCTTGCTCAAGGGCACTTAAACACGAAGCCAGGAAGCGTCGAGGATTGAACCGGGAACCCTCCCTCCGGTCCCCAAAAGGCCACTCCAACTTCCGAGCCCTGTCATAATATTTCAAGAACACCAGATGTCAACATTCAGTACGTATCCATATTTTATAGAAAGGGAGCTGTATCTATAATGCAAGTTACACTTTTAAGGAAAGCCATTCATTCAGGGAAGGCTACATACAAAGCCTCCATCAAAGAGTGATTCTCTTTGAATGACCCACGGAGGGGGCCGCAAACTGTAAGCAACAACATACAAAAGCCCCCGTAAGTCATGGGCGACCCAGCACTCCCAGACAGTGGTGGAAGAAGTACTCCGATTCTTTTTTCTACTTAAGTAAAAATAACAATACCACAATGAAGAAGTTCTGTGTTACAAGTAATGTCTCTGTTACAGTCCTGTATTCATATATATTCAAAAAGTAGCCTATTGGCATCAAAAAATCTTTACAGTGCCAAAGTAAAATGTGTCAATTTATAAAGAATTGACGATTGTATCTATTTTTGAATAGCCAAAGAATAAATAGAGTTTAATTGGTAATGTATTTTTGAAAATAATCATCTAAATATGCAAAGTAACTATTAACTAAGTTTTCAGATATTTTTTTAAAGTACAATATTTGCCTCTACGATGTAGTAGAGTAGAAGTATAAAGTACTGAAAAATACTGGTTAAAGTATCTCAAAATTGTATTAACTACAGTACTTGAGTAAATGTACTTTCCCCCACTGCTCCCAGACCAGTTAAACGGTTTGAATCCAGATTCAATAAGGGGCACTTGGATCACCCAGATAGGGGCACCTTAACTCTTTGACTGCCATTGACGAGATTTCTCGTTTTTCTCCGCATGGCTCAGCCAGCCGTCGACGAGATTGACGAGATTTTTGAAAAAATTAAAAATTATTTTTTTTTTTTTTTTTTTTTTTTTTTTTTTCAATTTTTTTTTTTTTTTTAATCACAAATGAAGCAGGAGATAACGCAATGCGAAGATTTTCTGCTCCATTCACTTCAATGTTAAAAAATAAACGGAGACAAAATTCACAGTTTACCTATTTTTGCAATGTTATTCTCTGGCAGGGAAGGGGGGTAGATGTGTAAATACTCTGGCAGTCAAAGAGTTAACAGCATGACAGATCATTTGTTGCACACTTGCACATAACTGGTAAATATGACCAGGTATGTTGTGTTTCAGCATAAGCAAGTGATTTATATCAATTAACAGCTAAAAATGACAAATTACCCCGCCGGCAGCAATGCGTGGCAGGGTATTGTAATTGGTCCTGTTTGTGTGTGTGTGTGTGTGTGTGTGTGTGTGTCTGCCTCATCTGAGGTTTGGCGGATTCCTGCTGTTACCGTTGATGGCCGCACACTTTCACTGTGCGCACGAGCAGATCCGTTCCTCAGCACAAAACAGTTTGTGTCTCCTCCAACTTGCTAAATCCATCGTTTAAATAGCAATGCACAAGGGGCTGCACACCTCGCTCTTACAGAGGAAGGGAGACGACGCTCTGATTGGTTTAGTTGATGTTATGCCCAAAGCACACCTATGATTAATTAACCCATTAAGACCTAAGGCCAATTCTATAAATGCCTTCTAATCCGTAGTTTTCCAATTTTGTCGTGCCAAGGACATCCAAAATTATCTGTATTTGGCCACGGACCCCCTTCCGCCAGGGACCCCCTGGGGAAATTTGTGTTACATTTTTTTTATTTTTACACAGATGCTTTCCCGGTTTTAATGGGTCGATAGACTAAATACACCCCCTTTTGCTCCTTACATGGGCCCAGATTATGTGCAGTCTAGCTAGCAAAATTGAAGTTGGACATGCCCCCAAGGCACTTACGCCATGCACTTTAGTCCTTCCACCACCACCTTGCTCCATAGATGGTCTAAATAGGGCCCAATATCTCTGTCTGTTCCAGGTCCTGATCCCACTGACCCGCTGTAACTCCCACAAGGAGACCATCCAGGGTGAACTGAAGGTCAGAAACCCTGGAGAATATGCGCTCGTCTTCGACAACTCCTTCTCCAGGTCAGTTGCTCTGCGCCATAATCACAAACTCACGACTCCTGTTGCCCTCATACACATACTCACGCTTGAATTCTCCACGCTAGTATACATTAGTGTTGATTTCGTCGACTAAAATTATGACGAAAAATGTTTGTCGACTACCTTTTGTCACTGACAAAAACGAAATAAAAGCTAAGCTAAATATATTGACAATTTTGTCAACAATTAAAAACTAGACTAAAATGTTAGGGAGGGACTAGTGGAGAAGAGATCCAGTAGAACTAAAAGACATTTTATTCTTGGTTGTGCTCTGAAAATAGCAGATCTACAAGCTTGTAGATCGGCTATTTTCAGCATGCAACCAAGTGTAAAAGCAGCCATTGCGACGCCATCAAGGCACAATCTCATGATGTTTAGTCGAGTAAAACTAAACAAAAACTAAAACATTTCAGATGACTAAAATATGACAAAAAACGTAATGGAATTTTATTCAAAAGACTACGACTAAAACTAATGAATCTCATTGTGCGATTATAGTAGTAATTGAATTCTAATTCCCCATCTCTATAATGCACACCCATGTGTACTGTTCCCCTCTTTATTTCATTTTGTACTGCCCGTGTTGCATTGCCCTCACTTGAACTTCTCAACACTAGGAGGGGAAAGAGTAGAATTTATTTTAGAAAATGTGTGTGGCAGAAACAACATACAGTAGATCAGGGGTCTTCAACGTTTTTCAGGCCAAGGACCCCTTAGCTGAGAGAGAGAGATGAAGCAGGGACCCCTCTACATATTGTATAACCTATACAGTATATACCTTTTCATAGATTTCATAGATAGCTTCATAGACTATCGGTGTTGTGCGAATTCATGTTTTTTGTCCATTTCCGACATTTAACCACTGAAACCCTCATTACTTAGTAAATTTGACCGTTGGCTCTGCACTAGATCTGCTCGTTTTCCCTCTACACCAAACTTCTTTGCCGAAAATAGCCGATCGACAAGCACGCGAGGCGTTGTGAGCTTTTAGATCTGCTATTTTCAGCTAATGTTCCCCTCAGAAATTGAATAGGGATTCTAGGGTTCAAGTGGTTAAAAGAAAAATCCAAATCACACAAAGATTTGGCGGCCCCCCCTGTAGTAACTCTGAGGACCCCCCCTAGGGGTCCTTGACCCCCTGTTGAAGACCCCTGCAGTAGATTATTTCAGCGCAATCACTTTGCTTTTCCTCTTCTCGGCTAAACAGGTTCATCTCAAAGAAAGTGCTTTATCGTCTGAGCGTGGAGAAACCGGTGGTCTACGACGGAAGTGACTGTCCGTGACTGTCCATGTCTTGGATTAGAAAGAGGAAGATGTAGTGTTTTGAATCTTTATCCTCGAGTCTCTTGTGGTATCTGCTACTACGGCGTCCCTGTTTGAAAAGTGCTTAGATGTTAGATGCTGTGTAGAACATATAATGTCTGTCGTAATAACAAAGATGTAGGATTCTGGATTCATGGCGCTGTCGCTGCTTTAATGTTATCGTGTCATCTCACAAACGTATTACTTACTGCAGCGGGGGATGAATGTGTGAAGCCTGGTGGTTTTGATAGTTTGTGGAGTTCAAGCCGTTAACACCTGCTGTTGCGGGTAAGCTTCAGTTCGGAGCCTAGATGGGTATGTACGGCAGACAAAATGAAAGGTTGTGACATTTAGAAATATCTCCCTCAGCCGCTTGCTCATGAGGTGTGTAACATCAAATTAGTCGTGATCACTGGACAGCGTTCTGAGCGGAGGAGGACGAAGGAAACGGTTACATAAAAAGTGAAAAATGTAAACACTGGTACTTCATTTTAAACCGAATTGTGAGCATACACTACATACTGTTAAAGCTGGACCATATAACTTTGACTGTAGCATTAGAAAAATAAGCTAGCACGTTGTTTTATTTTTAATGTAGAGGATGGTCAGAAAATCTGAAGGTGAATGCAGAGACAGGTGTTGTGCGTGCACGTTTTGAGCACCCACGTCATTTCATTTTTGTTGTCTATAAAATGGGCTTCAATCAATTCAAAGCAGGGTATCAGGCGATTGCAGGGATAAATAGACTGCAGTCTCTGGGCTCTATTATATTTTCTATGCATGCAAGCACAATCTGTGCATGGGTTTTCCTGACAAAACAAAGAGAATACTTACCTGATATCTGAGTTTTTGTGCTTTATATATTTATAGATCTGTGTTATGGCTTTGAGCTGGACATGAATGCACAGTGACTAGGAGGAAGATTGATAGACTTCAGATGAAAAACTATGTTGTTGTTGTTTTTTTACATATTGTAGTCAGCCTAAATCATTTATTTTGTGACTGCAACACATCTGTTGATAGAACCCAAAACACAACCTTAAAAATTAATGTACACATTTAAATGTGTAGCCTTTTATAAAACTGACTTAAAACTACACCTTTCTTTGTCTGAAGGGTTTTAATGTTAATATGCATTTATTTTTTATTTTTTACGTGAGTGTCTTAGAGCTGGTGACACCTCCCAAACATATTGTCATGTTTACTGAAACTCTAAACTGTACTAACAGTGGTAACTTGGCTGCTGAACGGAGACCTTATGTATGGCAAGATCTCTTCCAGAATATTTAACTGACATTTATTAAATAGAACTGACATGAGGGAGAAGACTTTGTTATTACAATGATTTCTTTATTTTTTGTGTTTGTTTTTGTTACAAATTTAAATATGAAGAGAGACTAATATATTGCCAAAAATAATGCATACAAACATTTCTCTATTTTACTGTTCTATAAAACAGAGATTCTATGTAAAGCCAATGCAACGTGACTGTCATATACTGTATGATGCACTTTTGAAAAGGGCTTTGTTGTTATTGTTGTTGTTTTTTTAATCTTTATCCAATGAGCATTTGTGCCAGATGACGAATGGTTTGCTTTTTCTGTGTACCAGTTTGCCAGTAATTGTGACTTTAGAAGACTTTTTATCGATGGGTTTGGCAGAGAAGAGGAGGCGTGACTCTCTGGCATAATCTGTAAATGATTGTCTTACTTTGTTAAACAGGATTATGATTTAAATATTGAAGGTTTGTAATGGGCTAGATTCGAGGTTATGAACCAATAAATAAGGGTGGTGTGATAATCCTGACAATTGTGTCTCAGTTCATAATATCCAATCCATCATAGTAGAGGTGTGTGTGGTTAGTGGATCTGTATTCCCCCTCTTTAAATCCGGGAAAGCATACTTGATGCCCTACTTGATCATACTACAGCGTCGCACAAAAGCATCAAAAGTAGCAGATCTGCAAGCTCGAAACGGGGCGCGAAGCGACGCGTTTTGATTGTAGATCTGCTTGTAGATCTGATACTATTGAATTTGGAATCCTGAAAATGTAGAGTTTTTCTGAAAACGTTGATTAGGATTTAGAAGGTGTTTTTAGAACCGGCCTCAGGTCTTAATGGGTTAAAATGCATGCTCACACATGCATTCTGCTCATACATACACACGCACGCACACATTCAAATTCAGTAATGGCTATATGCAATGCTGCATCTGTATTCTCCTTTCGGCTGTAACGGCCACTGTGCGCGTTCGCATGCGCACACCTCTGTCAGTGTAGGTCCGTCTGTGTGCACATGTTTGCCTGTGCATGCACGTGTGTTGATGTATGCGTGTGTATGTGTGTATTTGTGTGTGTGTAGACCCGTGCGCATGTCTGTCTGCGAGGGCAGGGCATACCCAGTCAGTGTTACTGTTGTTGTTGTTGCGGAGGTGTCCATCCAGGAGACAGTGTTTATGGCACAGAGGCCAGGCTGTTTCTCAAGGTTAATGATCTCATTGTAAATCATGTCACATAGTCCCCCCCTCTCTCTCTCTCTCTCTCTCTCTCTCTCTCTCTCTCTCTCTCTCTCCTGCTTCTCCCTCTTTCTCTCTGTCTCTCTCCCTTCGTTTCTACGTTCCTCTCTCATGCTTCTCCTATCTCCCTCCCTCCCTCCCTCCCCCTAACTCCCAGCCTGCCTGCCTTCACTGATCTGTGATTTGCACTCATGGCAGTGTGTGTGTGTGTGTGTGTGTGTGTGTGTGTGTGTGTGTGTGTGTGTGTGTGTGTGTGTGTGTGTGTGTGTGTGTGTGTGCGCGTGCGTGTGTGCATGCGCTTGTGCGTCCCCCTATGTGTGTGTGTGCACTGAATACCAATGCCGATTGAGTATGGTGGAAATGTACACACACACACACTATCCACTCACAGGGACACGCACACTCATACACAACCATGCAGCACTTACAGTATATTCACACGTAGGCAGAGAGATGTGTTTGCGCACACATTGTCATCATATCTCTGTCTAAGGTGCAGGCCACTACATCTTTGTAGTAACAAATCAGCATATTGGTATAAGCAAGGGGAACATGCAGTATCTTGGCGATCCACACATCCCAGGAGCAGTGGCATTAAACCTAATTTGTACTAGCTTGCCGAAAATAAAATAATTGACGGCCTAAATAATTCAGTTGATAGTACGTAAACTCAAAACACAACCTCACAATGAATGTGCACATTAATAACCACTTAAGCCCTATATACTTGAAATAGTCGTGCAATAGCTAAAATAGCCAAAATATTGGAAATCTTTCATGAAACACCTTTATTTGTCAGAAGGGTTTGAATGTTGAGAAGCATCTTAGAACTGCTTCTAGTCTCTCTCGAGTCAGACTGTTGACTCACACAATTTTTGAATGCTTCTGTCATACAGTCAATACAGTCATACATTCATACAGACATACAGTCAATACAGTCATTCAGTCATACATTCATTACAGTCAATACATTCATACATTCATACAGTCATACATACATTCATACAGACATACAGACAATTATACAGTCAATACAGTCATACATTCATACAGTCATACAAGTATACAGTCCTACAATCATACAGTCAATACAGTCATACATTCATACTGTCATACAAGTATACAGTCAATACAGCCATACAGTCAATATAAAGGAAACGCTGAAAATGAGACAAACGGATGTCCCGCCGACTCCCCGCTTCCGTTTTGTCTTTGCAGTCACGTAAATTTGTCCTACTGTAAATCAATTAGTCGAAGCATACATAGCTTGCTGCTTATCAGAAATGGGAATTTAAAATTGTTGTCTGACTACGCAAGGCTAAACAGCTTCTAATGCTGCATTAACACTAGTGGCGACAAAAGTTACAAAATGACCATATGTGGTTAGTCAGTGATACTGTTGATAAGTGTTGTTGTTCAAGCCACACTGCCTAAATGAAAAGGGTAGGTGCTTCCCAAACAATGGGTCGGGACTTATTTTTGTGTCACGTGACCATTTGTATGGGTCACAAATTATTATCTACTTTGAAAAATAACAGGGAACTGGCTGACGGCAAGAATTAGGTATTTTCCCCCCGTTACAAGGCAAGGCAAGTTTATTTTTATAGCACATTTCAACAAGGCAAATCAAAGTGCTTTACATCAAACATTTTGCATTAAGACTTCAATACACAGAGAAAATAAGCGCATTATAACGGGACATTTGAAAAAAATACAATTGAAAAGGCAGTGGCAAACAAAGGATTTTAGCTCAAGTTGGAGAGTGCTGTCTGTCTCTTTTTACTGTGACTCTAATACACACTGCTAGTAATAATAGTTCAAAGAACCGCCATTATTGTTGTTGCTGAAGGAAGCACATTATTTATGGGCTGTAGTGATGTGTGTCATATTGTCATTAAGTGTAACACCAGTATTGTATATTAAACTGTAATAGCTTTGGACACAGAGAGACAAAAACTAATCTCAAAGGATGAAGTTAAATAATATTTTCATAGATTTGAGCTTTTTGGTTTTCTCAGTGTAAGGCAGGATATTTTTTAACAAACCAACAACCTTTGAGTTGTACCCATAGTTTGTGCTCTTCAAAATAATTATAATAAATTATTTTCTGGGTACTAATATTTCTGGCAGTATAAGCAAGCATAGATATATAACCTTGCGATTATGAAAAATGGGCACTTTTTAAAAAACCATTAGCGTTACACCAGATGACATTTTGATAGGGTACATTCATATGAATGACAATAAAATAGAATTATTGGCCTTGTTCTCAAACAGAACAACTATAAGGCCATAGATGACACTCCAATGAACATAAAAAACCCTTTTAGGGAATTCTAATAGCCGTTTTATTTTTTGCTACTTTGAAAACCTTACACGTCTTTGACCCACTGACAGACGTAAGTGGGTCCCCCGCAACTTGATATCTGACTGCTTGTTACGTGGATAATATCTGACACCATGACTGGAATTTACAATAAAGCGTGTAAGATTATTGGTGAGCATTCAACTCAACCCCAGTCCACCACCCATAAAACCAAGGAGAAACAATGTTTTTATTAGCTAGTAGCTAAAGCCACACGCACGAACACACATAAACAGGAACATGGGTGGTGGTGGATCCATGATGGATCTTCCTGTGTGTGACCTGAAACATGTCGTCCATTTGCCTGAATTTCACAGGTCATACAGGCATGAACTGAAGTACCCCCATGTATGAAGCAGGAGGTCTCTCCACTATTATAATAATCGCAACTTGCTGAATTCACACACGGTTTGGTTTGTTAAAAATGTAGGGCTAAAGTGGTTAATTACTGTCCCAAGGATTAGTGTTTTTTACAGAGATCCATAACAGGCAAAGTTCTATCCAAATCACTGTGGGTTTTGACCACGGTAGCCTTTATGCTCTTACATGATACCCTGAGGCGGGAAGCTCCACCCAGTCCCACTGGAAGAGGAGGGGTTTCCACCCCTGAGTATGATGTAACGGTAAAAAGGCTGCAGTGTGAGTACGTATGTAGATTGTAGACTGACTCTCAGCTTACACCCTTCCACCCTTCCTCCCCAGGGACTCTCAGAGTATCTTGATATGATATACCTATGTGACACTGCATTACCATAACTGAATAAAGATCAGGTCACAATGAGTTGGCAAGCTGTCTACTGTCTCGGGGACACCCTGATGGTCAACCTGCCACCGTGCTCCTGCAGAGCCTACAGTTTAGACAGACTTGTGTGCGTGCGTGCGTGCATATGTGCATGTGTGTTTTAGCTGTAAGAGTGTATTATGTGCATAGTGTGCGTACAGTATGTGTGCGTGACTGTGTGTTAAATCCATCTGTGCCTGTCTTGGATGTGCGTCTTCCCCTCTCTGCGAGCTCTGTCTCCTCAGGCTCGGTGGACCCCCTGCAGAGGTAATGGCAGGTCTTGTTGTCCCCCCTCCTCTCTCGTACAGTCTTGCTCCTGTCAAACACAGTTTCACTCTGACGGGTTTAGCGCTGTGCGTTCCACTGGGACCCTCCGTCACAAACCATGGGCATGTCACAGGCTGGCACATAATAACCCAACAAGCAGCTGCCATTTCCTCCCCCCGTACTCTTCCTCGCTTTGCTTTCTCTCTTTCACATCCTCGCTGTTTTTCTGGTACTTTTTCTTTTCTTTTCTTTTTTTCATATTTTTGTTGCTTATTCCATCCTTCCATCCCACTCCTTTCCTCTTTTGGTTCACTCCCCCACACTCCTATAGTCAACGACAGAAGCATTTTGTTCCATAGGATTATCCAAACAACTCCTCGGGAGGATGGGGGTGCAGAAACAACAGTGCCGCAGTGTCGCCAAGTAGCACTTCAACCATAGCCTCGGCATCTATATATATTTCCCACGGCTCTCTCTGAGATATTAGATATGTTTGTGATGTGTTTCATCATCACCCACTTTGCTTCCATGTCATCCATCATGTCCGGAATAGCCTCTCTCTCTCTCTCTCCCTCTCTCTCTCTCTGTCTGTCTGTCTCTCTCTCTCTCTGTCTCTCTCTATCTCGATATTAGCCCTGCGACATCTCATGCAGCTTTGCCGGCAAGATTCGGCTAAAAGCGCTGCTGTGCTGCTATGATAAATGGGCAGGAGGTTCACAGGACCAAAGATATAGATTCAGAAGGGAGATCATTAAAACTCTACCTGGTCCGCTAGGCGAGGAGTGACAGAGGCACAGGTTAGTGTGTAGGCCCATGTGTGTGTGATTGTGTGAGAGTGTCTGTGCATGAAAGTGCATCTGCTCTGTCATTGTGTTTGTTTGTGGCTTTGTTTTTCCGCTGTGTCAAGATATGAGCGTGTGTGCGTGTGCGTACGTGCGTGTGCGTGTGCTGTGTGTGTTTGTGTTTGTGGGGAAGATGGCAGAAGATATTAAGGGCAAAAACGTTTTCTAACAAACTGATGCTCCGAAAAGGTGATGCTTTGTCACCCCGTCACCCCCCCCCCCTCAATCAACCAGGCATAGGCTACTGTATTTCTTTCACTATCATCATTTTGTTTAATGTACATTAACCACTTATAACCACAATATACTTTGTTAACTGGAGTCCCCTGGGGGTCTATACTAGGCCCCCTCCTTTTTACCATTTACTCCAGTCTCTTTTGTGAAAATAGCTGATCTACAAGTTCACAACTCACCCTGTTGTTTACAGATTTGCTCTTTTCGCGGTATGTTCGCTGCAGAATATAGGGACGCCAGGTTTCATGTGGTTCAATATACGTTTTCCTCTTTGCTGCAGATTACCACACTGCTATTTTTACTTTTTAGTTATTTTTAACGCCCTTCTTTCTCCAAAGATTTTTTTGGTCCACCCAAAACATGCAGTATATTGGGGGTGGATCCATTTTAGTAGTTCATTATAGCCTAGGGGTTGATGGCTGCTGTTTCCATGGCAACCTTGCGGAACACCCTCTCCCTACAACATCTCAAAACAAGACATCTCATGTGTTTTGAAATACATACATAGACATACAACCAGCCCGTAACAACCAGCTGCCATAGAAAACCAAATCACTGGTGACCTTGTTCTGTTTTTGTTTTTTTTACTCACCCTAATACAGACAAACTTTCATCCACTAATATAGCCCCCCCCCCCAAAGCAGCACGCACACATGCGCGCGCGCGCACACACACACACACACACACACACACACACACACACACACACACACCAAAGCGGATCGAGCTCAGTAGGGTACAAACCGGTCATTTTATAGATGAAGTGAAGTGCAGAGGCCCCAGCATCTGTGTCTTTTGTGTGGCCTGTGATAGGATAGGAGCCGTCTGTACTGCACAATGGGCCATGGAGAGACTGCAAAGACCTGCAATTCACCGGCTGTAATAAAGACATTTTTAGGAGATGGACCACTGAATGAGAGAATGAGAGAGAGAGAGAGGGGTTGGGCAAGAGAGAGAGACAGACAAATGTAATATTTGTGGATAAACCATCTTGTACACTAAACTGATTTGGCTATGTTTTTCTCAGTCCTAACAGTCCAATGACGTCATTTAACCTCTTGAACCACACCATGCCTATTCTGGGGGGAACACATTTTGAGCTTGTAGATTGGCTATTATTGATGAAGAGATTTGGTGTAGACGGAAAAAAGTGGTCAGAGTACAGTTAAGTCAAGTCAGTTTCACTTAGTAGAGGGTTTAAATACATCCCAACAGT
Organism: Gymnoscopelus microlampas; assembly: GCF_963454915.1. Taxonomy (NCBI): domain Eukaryota; kingdom Metazoa; phylum Chordata; class Actinopteri; order Myctophiformes; family Myctophidae; genus Gymnoscopelus; species Gymnoscopelus microlampas. Next base: position 42,073,107 of record NC_139942.1, on the reverse strand, counting down.
TTTTTGAAAAAAATCCAAAATCATTTCTTTTCAAAAATATACATAGCTAATATACAAAATATACAAGCTCATACCGCGGCACTCGGTGCCGCACTATGAGCTTGTATATCTGCTATTTTTGAATAGCCAAAGAACTCTAAAGTGACACAGATGCGTTCCAGGTCTTAAGAGACGATCTGCCAATAATACTGGGTTTTATGATAAATCCTTGTCAGCCTTTTTGCTAAAACCATGACAGGATGTCGAGGTCACACATTACAGCTGCAATCCATAACTTTTATGTCCTACCCGGGATTGGAACCCAGGCCCTCCGTGCAAGTGCCAAAATGTCTACTGTTGAACTATAATGGAGAATTTACTTTACTACGCACAGTTTTGAGGTATTTGTACCTTACTTGAGTTTACTTACTGTACTGCGCAACATTTTGGAGTCAAATGTTGTACTTTTTACTCCACTATAAGACGACATGTATTTGATACCTTTCGCTACTTTGCAGATTTAGATTAACAATCGAAAATATAATCAACAAATAAAATAGGATGTATTATAGAATAAGACGTAATCAGAACTCTAACTCCCTATAGTAGGGAATAAGTAGGGAAATGTGTCCCAAACTTGAAGACAGGGGAATTTGAAGGTGGTACACTGCAAAATCTCATGAAGTGTTAATTAACTCTTGGCAGTGTTGTCAGTGTTATCACACGTGTTGCTTGATATCAAACAGCCCCCCCTCAGTTTGTTCCCAGCAATACACTATACAAGCCCCCTTTTACCTCTCCTCTTCATCTTCTCCTCCATCTCTCCTTAATGTTCCTGACCCGCTTCTATCAGAGTCTCAGATGGCAAAATGTACAGTAATTCTGATGTACCGCTGCGGGCTACTTCGATGGACAAGCTCGCCCAGAAAACGCGTTTCCATGGAGATGCAATTTGTTCACGGGCCCCCTGCAGCTCGTGTCATTGACTTCAATTAGTGCGGAGGACCCGTTCCGCCTAAGCACATACTCACAGAAAAGAGCCGGCGCTCTCAAAGTGGCTTAGTGGATGGAAGGGGGTGGGAGGGAGAGGAGGCAGAGAGGGGGGGGGGGGGGGGTAACAGAGGAGATGTCAGTGAGGAGGAGACGTTGTCAAGCACCACGGGATGACAGAACGGCTTTCGTGGCATAAAGGCATTCATCAGTAGAGGGGGAGGGGCTTTGTGGGGATTATAAAAGAGCAACTGATGACTAATCTTATGTGTGTGACGAGGCTCTCGTTGCTACTGTAGCACAAGCTGTTTCGTCTGATATTTTAACCCATTTAAGACCTGAGGCTGATTCTACAACTGCCTTCTGAATCAGTAGTTCTCAAACTTTTTTCATAATTCAAAATGATTCAACATTTTTCAAACACTTTCAAGATTTTTCCAAAATGTTCAAAAATAGCAGATGTGCGAGCTCGCAGCGCGGCACGTGTGAGCTTGTATATCTTAAATCCAAAGTGACGCAGATGCTTTCTCGGTTTTAATGGGCACTTAAACCCTATAGTAGGGTTGGTTGACCAGAGTCCCTCATACAGTATACTAGTGACTTTTCTGTTTGAAACAAAATGGCTAACTTTAACACCTTTCAATAACACTCTCATTCTCTACCTATTTATCTGTCTGATAATTCCTGCTGACATTTTAGCCGTACTCCTATTTTCTGTAGAAATGTTAGCTGTTGTTCAATTTGCGTTGTTTTGTGCCGCTTCATTCTTTTCAAGGATTAAAATGTTCAACTGTGAATCACTGTCGGATCTACCACCTTTTTCAGTCAAAAGCACTCAATGCTCTTTCAAAAGATCTCCTTCACACCTGCTCACCCACCCCTCTTCTCTCTCTCCCTCACCCTGCACTCATTCTTCCATCTGCCAGCTTTAGAAATGAATGTGTCAGAGCATTCTAGTTGGCAGTAAGGGGTAGACATGCAAGATAAGAGGGACAAAGAGACAGACAGAGGCAGTTGAGAGAGGGACATGCATCAGAGATCTAATGGCAGCTCTCCACCGCACTGATATCGGCCCAACTCGGCCGCGGGAGGCGCTGGAAAGCGTCTCCTGCCGACAACCTGTTGTAAACAGCGCAGTGTCGTCGGGTCGGGACTTCTAGATTACAGTACGAGCTGGCTCCAGTGTTGCCAGATTCTGTGAGTGAAACAAGCGACCAGGTCTATGAAAACAAGCCCAAAAGAAGTGACCAGTTTCACCACTGGAGCCCTATTATCAGCTATTTAAAAAAATAATCTTGAAAGCAAGCCCACATAAGCAACGCAACCCGCAACTATGAATATTTACAGATAATAAGCAGACTTGGCAAAACTGGCAGGATCTTGCAGACCAGCGCTGCCAGCCCTAACGCATGCGCACAATAATGTGCACATCGGCCGACAGTTTGTGCTGAACTAAATGCCAACTTTTGCCAACAGACTGCAAGTCTGTTCTAGTTTGTAGTCTGAAGTAGTGTGTTTGGTGGAGAGTCACCTTAACTAGAAAGGGCCCTGATCTCTGACAGCCGGGGTGACCTACAGTACCCAGGCCTGTGTATTGTCACTTTTCCACCGAATATGATGAAAGAAGCCTATCACTGTCGAGCTATCCCCTGTTTCCCGGGGATTGACAAAGATAATTGGATCTCAAAAGGGCATTCTGGTGCAATAACGGTTTCTCTATCTATATTCAAATTTTGTATGTATTTTTGCCATATTATGACTTCTAGTCAATTAAATAAAATTCAACTGTATTAAAGTGCCAAATCACAACAAGTTGTCTCAAGACACTTTACATTCTGGTCTTCTAGGAGGGCAGGAACAACTGTCGAGTCATTCCCAGGTCCAAGTGTCATTCCCAGTCCCTGACTGTGCCTGCCAGTTATACTGTAGGCACAAACAGTACCGATAAAGTGGTCGAGTGGCGTGCTTTTAGCACGATTCAACCTTGACTATCCCAACTCATTACGGCTGCATGCTCCCCGACTGCATCCCTAATTATTGCAAACAGGTGCATTACTCAGGCGCGTCACCGCGGTGTTAAAGATTTAATTTAGAGATGGCAGCCCAGGATATTAACCCTGCTAATTATAATGGTGAGCTCCACCGGCAACTGCAGGCAAAACGCCATGGACCTCGGGGGCGAGGAAAAAGCACACAATTGCTTTCTCCTTCATTCCAAGGAGACTACAGGTGGGGTGGATGTGATGTTTACACAGCAGAGGCTTTCATGCATGTGATCTATGAGATAGATTGCTTTTTGTGTGATGAGGGCACATGCATGCAGGCTAGGCATGTTCTGCATATTAGACAGGAAAGCCAAACACACGGAAAAACGCGTTACAGTGAATATTGTTCAGGGATGAGGCCCGGGCGGATGCACACGCACTCACACACACGCACACGCACTCACACGCACGCACGCGCTCACGCACGCACGCACGCACGCACGCACGCACGCACGCACGCACGCACGCACGCACGCACGCACGCACGCACGCACGCACACACACACACACACACACACACACACACACACACACACACACACACACACACACACACACACACAGAGGCACAGAAGTTACATTCACATACTGTACTGTTTACTGTGTGTCTGAATGCAATGTACAGTATAGAGACACGTGGCCTACATTCCTTGTTCTCTGTCCCTCTCACTCTCTCTTTCCAGCACGCAAATAAAAGCTTTCTCTCTCGCACCCACTCACCCACACAGTCACAGTCAGACACATTTTGTTTCATGTGCATCTCCATTATTAAGTTTTTCTCATTGGGAAGGGGAGTACGGCGATGGCCTGTGATCTTTTATTCATCTCTCAGTTCTCCCTCCTCCTCCTCCTCTTCATATCGTGCTCCTCGCCTCCGCATCGGAATCTCACTATCCGACAGCTCTTACAGGGAACTATACCAGCTAGGGAGCAGAGGAGAGGAGAGGCGAGAAAAGAGGAGGTGAGAGGAAATAGTAAGGGGAGAGAGGAGATGAGGGAGAGAGGAGAAGGGAAAACAGCAGAAGAGAGAGGACGAGTAAAAACAAAGAGGACAGAAGAGTAGAGGAGAGGATGTGAGAAGAGTGGAGGGGGGAAAAGATAAATAAGAAGGGATTTGAGAAGAATGAGAGATGAAGTAGATGAGGAGAAAGGTACGAATCAGCAGGAGGAGGGGAAGGGTGGTGAGAGGACAGGAGAGGTGAGGAATTGAAAGGACAACAGCAGACAGGAACGCACGTAAACTGAGACACACTGGTTCATAGATTAGGGGTGAATAGTTCTGGAGATGTGGGTGTGTGTCTGGATTCTCGTGTGTGGGTGTGTGTGCGCGCGTCTGTGTGTGTGTGTGCGTGTGTGTGTGCGTGCGCGTGTCTGTGATGGGGACAGCGGGGCGGTCATGAGCAGAATGTGCTGACAGTATCCCGGCCCTCAGAGCACAGCAGATGGTCAGGACAGCGTCAGGAAGGGCCAAAGTAACAGTTCTCCACTGAAACTCTGACCACTCCCAAATCAGCCTGGGCATTGACTCCAGTTAACTTTAAACCCCCTGCTTGTCTTTATCAACTGGCTGTGTCCATGGGCTTTGTATTGCTCTGCCTAAAGGGCATAATAGTACGGTAAAATCACTGTAATATTTTAATGTAAATTGCTTCATAAAACGATTTAATTTTTGTACCGTAGTTTGTTAAAGGATGACTTTAAGAAACCCGCCTACCAGTGACATCATAGTTAGGCAGTTATTATTTTTTTCAAACAATATTTACATTTTTTTATTTACATTTTTATTAATGTGAGAACATGGCTTCCATTATAGCATACTAACTTTCCAGGAATAGAAAGCCTGCTGTTTCTATTAGTTTGGATTCCCCATCGATGATGTCACTGGTAGGCAGGTTTCTGAACTGTCCACAGCCCTCCTCTGAGAGACAGACCAAGTAGACAGAACTGGTACCATATTATAATGAGCATTAGTGAGGACCAATTAAATGAATATAGGTTGAAAACGGGTAAGTCGTCCTCTAATGATGTGTTGCCTGTAACCGTGCTAAAGATTGTGTTGATTGGCATCACTTGTGCTATTTCGTTCCATTCCTGAGATATTATCTTTTCAACGGAAAGCTAAGGTTGATCTCCTCTTCAGGGCAGCTTACTGATCATAATTACAAAATTACATGATAATGCAGCCATCCGTTCTCAAGTTATTTTTGGTGAGTGATCTACCATTTTCCCTTTATTTTGATAAAGATTCAGTGACTGTAACTTAGACTGTAACTCAGAGCATTCTCAGAACATAATGTGTGAATGCCATGGCAACTGGCAGAGAGAGCAGATGGAACTAATTGAATCAAATGTCAAAATATGTGCATTAAGTATGTATGAAATTCAAGTATGAATCTGAAGTGAATGGCTTGGTGATTAGAGTTTGTCATGCTATTTCTGGAAGATTTGAGAATTGTAATTGCTTTATAGGATGAGATAGAAAATCTATAGTGTTTTTTTTTCTTTTACATTTCATTACTGATACAGACAGTCAACATGTCATTCTTGTGGACAATAAAATACCACTTATTGGTGACCTTTGTTGATACTGTATAACTGATAACATTGCCACCTTGACACCTTGTTCTGCACTGACACTCAAGAATATTTGCTGTTTCTCACTGCACAGCTTATTATTATCAACCAAGGACTGAGGTTTTGAAGTCTGCCAGTGTGCTCAATAGAGCAGTCCCTCCCTTTTATAGACGGGAGAACCTGTCATCCATGTCAATGTCCCGGTCTCCTCATCTCAGATACCTGCAAAGCCGAATCAACCTTTCAACCAGTTAATAGCAAAATGTCTTACAGTATGTACCACGACCTTCTTACACCTCTACTTTACGCCTTCTCTATCTCTCATTCCCAGTTTCTTTCTCTGCCTTTCACTCTCCCTCGGGGCGGCCGTAGATAAGTGGCTAGAGAGGCCGTCTGGGAATCGAAAAAGGTCACAGGTTTGACCCTCGGCTTGCCCAGTGTGTACGTGTTGAAGTACACCTGACGAAGACACTTCCCAACAGCTCCACCTGTGCGTTCATCAAAGCCATCTGAGCAGCCATCCATCTGCTGGGTGAAGCTGTAAAAGCAATTTCCTCTCCTCTGGAAGCCATAAAATACACTCGTTCCCTTTCGGTGAGTGCTTCCCATTCATGTTCTATGGAGCAGATGAAAATTGCCCTGCAAAAGGACCTTGGGCTTGGGAGCAGCGCAGAGCCAACACTTTTGAGATTTTCAAGTGGGCCCTGACCCAGAAAAGGTTGGGAACCACTGGCCTAGTCTCTTTGTGTGTACATGCTTGGTAGTGCAGGTGAGAGTTGCCATGGCAATGTGTTAGTTAGGCTGTGAATGAATACATGTGGCATAGCATGAGATTATGTACTAACAATATATACTTCTATGTGTTAAACCTCGCCATCATGTTAAGGGGCGGCCATAGCCTAGGGAGCCAGAGGCCCTGGTTGCCCCAGGTTCGATTCCAGGCCAGGCCAGCATATGTGTCGATGAAATGAAATTTGTCCCTGAGCAAGACTCTTAACCCCTAATTGCTCACAGGTTCTCATTGGAAACAAGACCGCAAGGACTTTCATGAACGACCTGTTAAAAGGAATTATCCTTTATCTACAGTATTATTAATGGACTTGAACAGCTTATGCAAACAATCAGGTGTTCACTGCAGGAAAAATGACATCTTTGATCTTCACCGTTTTTTCTCAATAGTTTGAATTAACACATTGCCTGCCTAAGACGTATATATACGTCATTTAGCAATCAGCTGTTGCCTGCCAATGACGTATATATACGTCTTTGGAAAAAAGGGAAAAAAAAAATTTTTTTTTCAAAAAAAAAATTTTTTTTTTTTTTTTGCATTTTTTTATAATTTCAACCCTTGTCGAATTATGAACAGATTAGGAGCTAAAAATGTTCGAAGATTTGCTGCTCCATTCACTTCAATGTTAAAATTCAAACGGACAAACAATTCACTTTGTTTTTTGGTTTAAAACTACTGCTTTTGAGCTATATTGAAACATCAACCAAACATGTCAACGAGGTCAAAATGACCTCGTTGACATTTGTGAAACCACACCTGAATCTCATCTGTGATTAGAAACCATCTGGGGATCAATCATACTGGAGGAAAAAAATCTGTGGCTACGCGAACAGGTACCAAAAACATGGCAAAACCCTGGCAGGCAACAGCTAAAAATCTGAAAAAACTCTGGCAGGCAATGTGTTAAAAGTCCGGGAAATGGTCTGTGAACACATGTACACATTTGTTTACTAACAATTATCTCTTCTAAACATCTGTCCCTGCCAATACTCAGCTGTCAATTTCCATAATCAGTCACATACAGATATAGACACATTTGTACCGTGACAATGCTTCCATCCGAGGAGCTGTTGGATATGAGGTGAGAGCACAGCCAGTGCCTTCATTAAACGAAGGACCTTGTATGTCAAGCCTTAATTTTCCACTGCACACATCTCCAGTTCTTTCTGTAGCATCAGCTTGGAATCATCATTTCCACAACTGTAGGATTGTGAAATGTCAGCTTTCATCTGTTTACTCTTAAATATTGGCACATTAACTGAGGATCAAACCGCATAACACAATATTTTGGACTTACGCAGTGGTGTTGGGTGACGAAACAGTACCTTCAAATACAGCTCTGCATCTACAATATCAGTATGCAATGGGTGGCTTTCTATAGATATTCCATAATGGAGTGAATACCAGAGCATTTCTCATAGCAGACCTTTACGGATTGAACAAGCTCAACCATCAAGAACTATTATTTCTAATGCCAAATACTGAACATGTGCTGCCTGTGTAGCATCATTTGTCTTCAAACGAAATAAGTTAGAAATTAGCATTTTGATAGTACAGACCTTTCTGTTCAATTCATGATAAAGGATTCATGGTAAATGACCTCAGTGATATGAATCATAGCTTTCATCATGTGGTCTGTGCATCAGTGCCTTCTATTATTGGAATACAAGCACGGTGTGAAAACTGTCTCGGTTGATCAGGCCCCGAGATAAATGTAAAGATGTACTTCTGTACATAATAATATGCTTTAGAAACATGCTGTACAAGTAGGGCTTGCTGTAATCTAATCTGGATAACAGAGATAATAGAAGAAGGTAGAATACGAAAGGAAGCAATATCAGCGTACCGATAATTAACCCATTAAAACCCGGAAAGCGCCTGTGTCATTTTAGATCTCAGCGTTGGCTATTCAAAAATAGCAGATGTACAAGCTCACAGCGCGTCACTTCGTGCCGCACTGCAAGCTTGTACATCTGCAATTTTTTAACATTTTTGAAAAATCTTGAAAGTGTGAGATCTACTGATTTAGAAGGCATTTGTAGATTTTGCCTCAGGTCTCAAAGGGTTTAGCTCCCGGTATTTAATCACAATGTTTCAGTCACTGGCCACAGATAAACACAAACAAAACGCTGTATCACGAAGCAGGTGATTCTCATGAATCAATTTCCATAATCAAACACATACAGATTTATAGACACATTTGTACCGTGACAATGCTTCCATCCGAGGAGCTGTTGGATAGAGGTGAGGGCACAGCCAGCGCCTTCATTAACTGCTACTCAGAGTTCAGTGCCAGGGGAGTCAACTGCAATAGTACTCAATGTAGTTTAACCCATTCAATCCGGGCACGCATCTGTGTCATTTTTTGATGTCTTTGGCTGTTTTTGAAAAATCGTGAAAATGTGTGCAAATCTTTGAATATATATTCTTTAAAGCCAACATTTGTAACTCAAATCTTTGGTTCTGGGGGATTCTACAAATGTCTTCTAGATCCTAACAGTTTTTTTTTTCTTAAACGTATGTTGCTATAATATCAGTGGTTCTCAAACTCTTTTCATTGTCCGTGGACCCCCCCATCTCAAACTATTTTGTTCCAGGGACCCCCAGAAGCAAAGATTTGAGTTACAAATGTTCGCTATAAAAACATATGCATCCAAAGATTTGCACAAATCTTCAAGATTTTTCAAAAATAGAAGATATACAAGCTTATAGTGCGGCACTCGCTATGAGCTGCTTGTACTGTATATCTGCTATTTTTGAATAGCCAAAGAAATCTAAAATGACCCAGATGCGTTCCCGGATTGAATGGGTTAAATAATGAATGGCTGCCTGGGTCTTGACCCCATATGTACACTCCTGTCTGGCTGATAGTAATGAATAGTAATGAAAACTGTGAGAGGTATAACTTGAGTAGAATGCAAGGTCAAATTCTTAAAGAATTTTGAGCACCCAGTGATAAATTGTCACTTCACTCCTAGTCTTGCATTAGCCAAGATGGATAGGCTATCTGGTATCTGGGGCACAACTATTGAAAAGGACCAATAATAAGAGAAGAAAAGAAAAAATGAATGTGTGACAGACATATTAATTGACCAACGACAGACTTCCTTAGACCAATCACGCAACGTACTTCCATTACAACCCGGCTATTCAACTGGGTTGTAATGGAAGTACGTTGCTCGATTGGTCACGAGGCTAGGGCCTGAGATTTTCTCTGGAAAAACCAAGACATGCTTACTTGTGATTCAGACCCTCTGTCACTGTACTTACATCAGAGATGATGTAAGATGGTGTGTCTGACAGCGTGACATTAATTTACCCCCAATCAAATTAAAACACTGTATGTTACTTTGGGCCACATGCAAGCAGTATGTGCAGCATACTTGAAAGCCTATATAGTACAGAAGTCACTCGTTCATCTCCTGGGTCGCTGGTCATTTTTCTATGGAGAATAACGTTGGGTCGTCTATAAGAATTGTGGTCCAAAAATAAATAAACTGTTCCGCCGATATTGTCAGGGAGGTGGCTCTGTATCGTTTATGATGGTCAGTCACTCATATTTGATACAGACTGTTTCTGGCGAAGATTTAACTAATTCGGCGGAAGTAACATTAGCGCTTTCTCACCGTCAGTTGATGCTTCATATCCATATGAGTCAAACCGTTATTTTGGGAACACAGTTTTTATATGACGCGATGTTAAACACGTCTATGGGAATTCATAATGGGGTGAAAAAAACACGACCCAGGTAGAATGCGTAAATTACGTCAGACTTCGGTGCTCTATTAAACATGATATGTTAAGCCTGGGGTAAGAGTGCACTATTTAAATGATTTACCTTCATTTACCCTGTGTAGGTTCTCATGAGTACAAAGGTATTTCAGCAACGCCCTGCTTCACAGTCACAGTGTTACACACCTTCACACCTGGGAGCTTCCCAGTACAAACCCCAAATGCTCCAGTAGAGCAGCTGGGGTTAAGTGCCTTGCTCAAGGGCACTTCCGCTGTGGGTATCCAGATTTCTCCTGCCAGTTTTAGGGATCATACTGACAACCTTCGGGCCACAAGCCCACTTCTTTAACATGTAGACCACCCCTGCCCCTAATATACAGTATGTATTCAGTGGTGTAATAAATGTATGTTAGTGCATGCATGCATGCGTGTGTGTGTGTGTGTGTGTGTGTGTGTGTGTGTGTGTGTGTGTGTGTGTGTGTGTGTGTGTGTGTGTGTGTGTGTGTGGGAGTGGGAGTGGGAGTGGGAGTGGGAGTGGGAGTGTGTGAGTGAGTGAGTGAGTGAGTGAGTGAGTGAGTGAGTGAGTGAGTGAGTGAGTGAGTGAGTGAGTGTGTGTGTGTGTGTGTGTGTGTGTGTGTGTGTGTGTGTGTGTGTGTTTGCCGTAAGGACAGAGGAATCACTGTCTCTCTCAACCAGACACTAACCCACGTTAACCTGCAGTTGACAGCGGTGCCCGACCATCTGGTGTGTTCCAAGCTGCCTCGACATTGTCTATTCCCTGGACTCCAACTACCTCCACAATATCAACAGCATCTGTATCTACCCGAAGCAATGTTGAACTCAGAGAAAACATGCACCTATGTGCATGTTTTCTATGAAAATGTGACGGCTTATGTGAGTGCTTTTCAAGTCACATTTTGACTCGTTAACGGTTAATTAAACTGAGAAGAATAAAATATGCTGTTTAGTATGGACGAATGTCAGTGAATCACTTCCAAATCAACACCTGCCATAGGGCTGCATTTGCGTCGTGAAACTGTTACAGGAACCTACTGTAGTATAGCCAATAGTGGGTAAATGTAGTCTTTTATTATTTATGAGGACCATCCACCACTCTGCCCAGCAGGAGTAATTGATTTCATACATACGCGAGCCGTTTGGTTTCACAATGTACTACCTTAGATCATCACCGGCCGTGCTGCACGTGTTATCATGCGTAGTACGTAATTGCCTCAGTCATCAAACCACTCTATTTTTGATCTACAAAAACCTAACATAACACAGCTATCCTGAAGTGCGTAACTTCGTAATCGGGCACCAAGTCTAGTACCAAAAAAAAACACATACTCTGTATTTTGAGTGAAAGGTTAACATTCTGTGAAAGCTGCTTCAGTTCAGTTCAACATGTTTTTTTCTGAAGGCACTGCA